>NC_064628.1:43982586-44602836 GCF_023864275.1 Schistocerca cancellata | reverse complement strand
GAGAGTAAAACGAGGATAAGAATGGAAATGATAATGGGAGAAAGACAACTAAAAAGACGAAATGAAAGAATTCATAAAAAAGAACCAGTGATATCAGATGGGGAAAAAGACAAGAAGAGAAACGTTAGAAAGGAGCTCTTCTCCTCGATTATCGATTCGAAGGAAATAAGTCACTTCCTTCTCAAAAGGAGATGACACACAGAGTGGCAATTTATAGTGCCACTGGGGGGACACTACGAATGAAGAAGGATTTAGCGGCTTACTTGAGAGAAGTTGAGCTTCTTAGTCAAGATCGCTTGTGAACAACTTTTATTGTCGATTACTAGTTTCGGTAAGCATGGTTACCATCTTCAGATCTCAATAAAAGATTATTACATACTTGCTATACCAGCTGTACAATTATAGGGACATGTAATAACCTCTTATGGAGATCTGAAGATGAGAACCATGAGTCCCGAAACCGGTAATCTACAATAAAGGCTGTTTACGAGCGATCTTGACTAAGAAGTTCACCTCCTCTCAAGCAGTTAATACAGATCGCCCCTTATGACTCGAGATGAGTAAACGAATAGATTTAGTTGATGTTTCATTTTATGAATAGATGGATCCAATAAACTATATAGAGTGAAACTTAGTGCTGTCTCGATGAGATTATTGGAGTTTAATGTACGAGGAGTCTCCCATAAGTCCAACCCCTCGTCCAAGTCGTGGGAGATGGGCAACGGCACAAAGTAGGGGACTGCCTATAGGGGCGATGTACAGGGGGGACTTCGTGTGCCCCAGGACCGCTACGGTAGCTGAGAAGGCCCTATGGGAACCCTGAAACGTGACGGCTAACGGGGCTCTGGTGAAGCTGCGATAGGCCTAGCAAGCCAGTAGTGGATAAATCAACTGCTTTTAAAAAGGGAACATGCCTCGGATCACGGAACGGATCTAAAGGAAACCGACCAAGCAATGGAAAAGGATTACGAGATGGTTTACGACTGGGCACCCTAAACGTAAGGACTCTAACTGGGAAGTTAGAAGAAATTGTAGAAATGATGGAAAGGAGGAAATTGGACATGTTGGGACTTGCTGAGACTAGGTGGAGAGGAGTTGGTGAAAAACCACTAAGTAAAGGATGTAAACTGCACTGGATAGGGAATGAGAGGGGAAGAAATGGAGAGGCAATAGTGGTTAGAGAGGGTCTGCAGGAGGAGTTGGAAGGTATCAAGAAGTGGTTGGAAAAATGGACAAGAATGTTAGAAGATGACAGTGAAGGGAACAAAAAAGTACTTTACACCATGGTAAGAAATAACAGGAACGATAGAAGCGGGTGCCTGAGGATCATGGATATGATACGAGCAGCAGGAGAAGTAGGAACCCAGTGGCTATACAGAGTGCTGAGGGGTGTGTGGAAGGAGAACAGAATTCCTGAGGATTGGAAGAAAGGAATTATAGTCCCGATCTTCAAGAAAGGGGATAAAAGGAGATGTGAGAACTACAGAGGAATCACCCTGCTATGCCACTGTGGAAAAATCTATGAAAAGAACCTGGAGAAGAGAATAAGAAGCAGTATTGAAAGTAGACTGCAAGAGGAGCAGTACGGTTTCAGACCGGGAAGATCAACAACGGACCTCATATTTGCGGTAAGGCAACTGCAGGAGAGGCACTATGAGTACGGGAAGGACTTAATCATGGCCTTTTTGGATAATGAGAAGGCGTATGACAGTATCTGTAGGGACAAGCTCTGAGATGTGCTGAACGCAAAAGGGATAGATGAAGAGATAACACGAAAAGTCAGAAAAATGTATGAGGGAAGTGAGAGTTGTGTGAAAGTGGGGAGGGAATCTACTGCATGGTTCAAGCTGGAAAATGGGCTGCGACAGGGAAGTGCACTTTCGCCTTTATTGTTTATTATTGTTATGGATGAAATCCTACAGCAAGTGTCTGATGCAATTGGAGATCATAAAATGAAAGCAGTGCTTTTTGCCGATGACCTGATGTTATGGGGAAATTGCGAGAAGGAGGTGCAAGAGCAGTTAGATGCATGGGAGGCAACGGCAGCACAATATGGAATGCATTTCTCTGCAAAGAAAAGTGAAATAATCGTCACAACAAGGAAGAAGAATAGGCCAAATGTGGATATAACTTGTGGAGGGGAAAAACTACAAGTGGTAGAGAACTTCAAGTACCTGGGAAGCGTGATTGAAAGTAAGGGGGGAAACGCAATGGAAATAAATGAAAGGTGCAGAAAAGCAGGGCAGTTCTACAAATGCATTAGGGGGCTTATTTGGAGCAAGGAGGTGCCACAGAAATCCAAGGGAATTATATACCGAACCTACTTTGTCCCCATATTGGCATACGGAAGTGAGACATGGGTAATGCACGAAAGCGACAAAAGTAGAATACAGGCTAGTGAAATGAAGTTCCAGAGGAGCAGGTTGGGTGTAACAAGACGAGACAGATTGCGAAATGTGTATGTGAGGGAAAGACTAAAGGAGGAACCAGTACAGGACAGGATAGAAAAATCAAGACTGCAGTGGTATGGACACATGAAGAGAATGGATGAGGGAAGAATTCCAAAGAGGATGTTTGATCTGCAACTGGAGGGGAAGAGGCCCAGAGGAAGACCAAGGGATAGATGGGTGAAGGGAGTGAAGGAATGTGTGATGAGAAGAGGAGAGAACTGGACGAAGGTGGAAGAGGGGGAATGGTGGAAAGACAGAACACGATGGAGAGGCTTGTGTTCCCGACAGACCCAGCCAGTGGCTGGAAACTGTCCAAGATGATGATGATGATGATGAATGTACGAGGAGAGGTAATGTAGTGAAAGCAGGCTGAGCAGCTGGTGAACAAAAGAGCGCTTATGGAAATCACGCTACGTTGATTGTTACAACCAGCGTGAACTGAGAATCAGAGTCGCTGAAAGCGCCAAACAGTTGAAGGCTGAGGTGAGTTTCACGTGTTAGTTGAGACTGTGGGGCGTTATTAATAAGGAGACAAAAGGGACGGAAAGCGAGTACGGAACACAGAGAAGAAGCGATACTCACGACGAAGCTGTTCATGTCTGACGGTGTGGCTGTGTTGCTGATGCCGGCAGAAGCTGCCAGAAGCTGCCGCTGGCGGCTTTTTATACTGAGCAGCGCCGCGCTGAGCTGAGCTGTGCCGTTAGGCCTAACGACAGGGCTGGGCTCGTCCTTGTCACTCTTTCCTTCGAGGTTTATCGAACACGATCAGCCAGAATTATACTACGTATGCAATGCTGCAGTGTGATCCTACAAAATACATGGAAAACGTGCCCTACGAGGTGCATTCAAGGTCTAAGGCCTCCGATTTTTTTTCTCCGGACTGGAAAGAGATAGAAACATGCGCATTGTTTTAAAATGAGGCCGCGTTCATTGTCAATACGTCCCAGAGATGGCAGCACCGTACGGCAGATGGAATTTTACCGCCAGCGGCGAGAATGAGAACTGTTTTAAATACTTAAAATGGCGACGTTTTCCTTACTTGAACAGCATGCAATCATTCGTTTTCTGAATTTGCGTGGTGTGAAACCAATTGAAACTCATCGACAGTTGAAGGAGACATGTGGTGATGGAGTTATGGATGTGTCGAAAGTGAGTTCGTGGGTGCGACAGTTTAATGAAGGCAGAACATCGTGTGACAACAAACCGAAACAACCTCGGGCTCGCACAAGCCGGTCTGACGACATGATGAGGAAGTGGAGAGAATTGTTTTGGGGGATCGCCGAATGACTGTTGAACAGATCGCCTCCAGAGTTGGCATTTCTGTGGGTTCCGTGCACACAATCCTGCATGACGACCTGAAAATGCGAAAAGTGTCAACCAGGTGGGTGCCACGAATGCTGACGGACGATCACATGGCTGCCTGTGTGGCATGTTGCCGAGCAATGTTGACGCGCAACGACAGCATGAATGGGACTTTCTTTTCGTCGGTTGTGACAATGGATGAGACGTGGATGCCATTTTTCAATCCAGAAACAAAGCGCCATTCAGCTCAATGGAAGCACACTGATTCACCGCCACCAAAAAAATTTCGGGTAACCGCCAGTGATGAAAAAATGATGGTGTCCATGTTCTGGGACAGCGAGGGCGTAATCCTTACCCATTGCGTTCCAAAGGGCACTACGGTAACAAGTGCATCCTACGAAAATGTTTTGAAGAACAAATTCCTTCTTGCACTGCAACAAAAACGTCCGGGAAGGGCTGTGCGTGTGCTGTTTCACCAAGACAACACACCCGCACATCGAGCTAACGTTACGCAACAGTTTCTTCGTGATAACAACTTTGAAGTGATTCCTCATGCTCCCTGCTCACCTGACCTGGCTCCTAGTGACTTTTGGCTTTTTCCAACAATGAAAGACACTCTCCATGGCCGCACATTCACCAGCCGTGCTGCTATTGCCTCAGCGATTTTCCAGTGGTCAAAACTGACTCCTAAACAAGCCTTCGCCGCTGCCATGGAATCATGGCGTCAGCGTTGTGAAAAATGTGTAAGTCTGCAGGGCGATTACGTCGAGAAGTAACGCCAGTTTCATCGATTTTGGGTGAGTAGTTAATTAGAAAAAAAAATCGGAGGCCTTAGAACTTGAATGCACCTCGTACTTCTTTCAGCCGCCTTTCTTAACCAAGGGATTCTAAACTGAAATTTGCTAACGTCAATTTTACTGAAATGAGGTGAATCTCACAGAATTGATGAGCAAATGAATATGCTGCAAATGCTGACTAGAGGAGGGCCGGGATGGTATTACATGAGTTACGACGTCAAGGAACGACTTCCAGTCTTGGATCACAACGTCTATTTCGTAATCAGGTTATTAATTTCGGTCGGTAATGAACATTATCAGACCTGAGTAGAAACGTGTTGCATTGTACATATCTCGCCACTGGGTGTAATGTTGCTGTCAAAATCATTGCCCCACCACTTCTAATGCCATTATATGTTAATGCAACACGTTGGTACTCGGATCTGAAGATGGTTATTACCACCCTAAATTAATAACCTGATGGCAAATAAACATTGTGATTCAAGACAGGAATTTTAATAAAACCAACAGTGTTTCGTGACTATGTCACAACTTGCTGTGTGGTGCTGTTGTAGCGGAAGGAGACAAAAATACAGGGTGGCTCAAAAAATGTATACACACTTTGAACTATCATAGACAATTTATTTCCCGTTCTACGAGGTTAAATATCTGTGAGAAAGTAATGTTATGTTTCTTCAACAGATGGCAGCAGTGGAAAGAAAGTAACTGCAACATGGTGGACATGCGTTTGAGCTTCGAAGCGCGGAAGCAGATAATTAAGTGTTACTGGAAGTTAGAGAATGTAGCTGCGGTTAGAAGACAGTGCAGAAGTGAGTATGGTACAGAACCACCTTCAAAGTTAACAATTACACGTCTACGAGACAAATTCGAAATTCATGGAACAGTGTGTGATGTGCATAAATGCCGATCAGGGCGACCTCGTACATCTACAAGTGATGATTCCACAACTGCGGTCTTGGAACTGATTCAGCGTTCGCCTCAAAAAATCTTCAAGGCAAGCGGCACGTGAGAGTAATGTAAGTGCTAGTAGTGTGCTACGCATTCTGAAGAAAGGCAAGTTTCGTGTGTACATTCCAAGGCTGGTGCAACAGCTGAGTGACGACGATACAGATCGAAGGTTAGAATTTTGTGGATGGGTTCAGGAGATGGTGAGACGTGAACCGGGGTTTATGGGTAGCATAATTTGGTCGGATGAAGCCCAATTCAAACTCAATGGAACTGTCAATAGGCACAATTGTGTGTACTGGGCTGAAGATAATCCTCACATTACAGTTGAAAAATCTGGTGTAAATGTGTGGTGTGGTTTGTCTGCAAGGGGTCTCATTGGGCCTTCCCGCTTTGAAGGTACTGTTACTGGAGGAACGTACCTAACAATGTTTGCTGACTCCATATTCCCTGCCATTCGTGCGTTATACGGTAATGATGAGTTTTATTTCCAACAAGATGGCGCCCCGCCGCACTATCATAGGGCCGTACGAGCATACCTGGATCACAATGTGCCAGGCCAGTGGATAGGACGCAGGGGACCAATCGAGTTTCCTGCACGCTCTCCAGACCTCACGCCGCTGGATTTCTTCTTATGGGGCACAGTAAAAGATGAGGTGTACAAACGTAAACCACGTAACCTGGACACACTTTGGAAAGCGATTCAGGAGGTGTGCGCAGAAATCTCATTGGACACTTTGGTACGATGTACGAGATCAGTGGTGACTCTTACTCAGAAATGTATTGATGCTGAAGGCCACCAGTTTGAACATTAATCACATTTGCAAAGCACATTTATTTTTCCAATTGGACTTTAAGCTTTCCATTTCCAGAAATTTAACATTGTAGAACGGGAAATAAATTTTCTATGACGCTTCAAAGTGTGTATACACTTTTTTGACGCACCCTGTATATGGGGTGGAGCAGTAGAGCCACCCGAAATACAGAGTGATTTTTCAGAATGAGGAAAAACGTTAGGAAACGATTCTTAGAGGATAAGGTGCCAAAAATGATCAAATAGACACATGGGCCGGAAGTTGGTTCCAACGGGGATACGTCCATTTGAATGAGGAGATAAAATGTCTTTGACAGTGTCCACCGTATCAGCACACCGCAGGTGGCCCGACAACTTGCGATAAGCCAGACGACGTAGTAGAACATTCTCAAGACAACCTCCACTTTCCGTATCACGTAACGAGTGCAGGCATTATTACCAACGAATTTGCTTCCGCGGTGACGGTTTTGTCACTGGTTCGTCGCACAGGCCATCACGGAGCTGAGATTTTGCCATCCATCCTAGTCAGATACGAGGCTGCTTTTACGAGAAGTAGTGTCGCCAACCTTCGCAACACCCATCTATGTTCGATGGAGAATCTCCGTGGTACGGTGGCAGTGCGCCGTGCAGCTTGTTGGGTTTGTGATTGTCAACTGAACTGGTGTTGTATTCCAAACTTCGTGTATGTCTGTACTGTAGTCCTAAGCAATGCGAGTAGTGTGATTATGTACAGGGTGTTTCAAAAAAGTCCGGTATATTTGAAACGGCAATAAAAACTAAACGAGCAGCGATAGAAATACACCGTTTGTTGCAATATGCTTGGGACAACAGTACATTTTCAGGCAGACAAACTTTCGAAATTACAGTAGTTACAATTTTCAACAACAGATGGCGCTGCGGTCTGGGAAACTCTATAGTCCGATATTTTCCACATATCCACCATGCGTAGCAATAATATGGCGTAGTCTCTGAATGAAATTACCCGAAACCTTTGACAACGTGTCTGGCGGAATGGCTTCACATGCAGATGAGATGTACTGCTTCAGCTGTTCAATTGTTTCTGGATTCTGGCGGTACACCTGGTCTTTCAAGTGTCCCCACAGAAAGAAGTCACAGGGGTTCATGTCTGGCGAATAGGGAGGCCAATCCACGGCGCCTCCTGTATGTTTCGGAAAGCCAAAAGCAATCACACGATCATCGAAATATTCATTCAGGAAATTAAAGACGTCGGCCGTGCGATGTGGCCGGGCACCATCTTGCATAAACCACGAGGTGTTCGCAGTGTCGTCTAAGGCGGTTTGTACCGCCACAAATTCACGAAGAATGTCCAGATAGCGTGATACAGTAATCGTTTCGGATCTGAAAAATGGGCCAATGATTCCTTTGGAAGAAATGGCGGCCCAGACCAGTACTTTTTGAGGATGGAGGGACGATGGGACTGCAACATGGGGCTTTTTGGTTCCCCATATGCGCCAGTTCTGTTTATTGACGAAGCTGTCCAGGGAAAAATAAGCTTCGTCAGTAAACCAAATGCTGTCCACATGCATATCGCCGTCATCAATCCTGTGCACTATATCGTTAGGGAATGTCTCTCGTGCAGCAATGGTAGCGGCGCTGAGGGGTTGCCGCGTTTGAATTTTGTATGGATAGAGGTGTAAACTCTGGCGCATGAGGCGATACGTGGACGTTGGCGTCATTTGGACCGCAGCTGCAACACGGCGAACGGAAAACCGAGGCCGCTGTTGGATCACCTGCTGCACTAGCTGCGCGTTGCCCTCTGTGGTTGCCGTACGCGGTCGCCCTACGTTTCCAGCACGTTCATCCGTCACGTTCCCAGTCCGCTGAAATTTGTCAAACAGATCCTTTATTGTATCGCTTTTCGGTCCTTTGGTTACACTAAACCTCCGTTGAAAACTTCGTCTTGTTGCAACAACACTGTGTTCTAGGCGGTGGATTTCCAACACCAGAAATATCCTCTGTTCTAAGGAATAAACCATGTTGTCTACAGCACACTTGCACGTTGTGAACAGCACACGCTTACGGCAGAAAGACGACGTACAGAATGGCGCACCCACAGACTGCGTTGTCTTCTATATCTTTCACATCACTTGCAGCGCCATCTGTTGTCGAAAATTGTAACTACTGTAATTTCGAAAGTTTGTCCGCCTGAAAATGTACTGTTGTCCCAAGCATATTGCAACAAACGGTGTACACTCCTGGAAATGGAAAAAAGAACACATTGACACCGGTGTGTCAGACCCACCATACTTGCTCCGGACACTGCGAGAGGGCTGTACAAGCAATGATCACACGCACGGCACAGCGGACACACCAGGAACCGCGGTGTTGGCCGTCGAATGGCGCTAGCTGCGCAGCATTTGTGCACCGCTGCCGTCAGTGTCAGCCAGTTTGCCCTGGCATACGGAGCTCCATCGCAGTCTTTAACACTGGTAGCATGCCGCGACAACATGGACGTGAACCGTATGTGCAGTTGACGGACTTTGAGCGAGGGCGTATAGTGGGCATGCGGGAGGCCGGGTGGACGTACCGCCGAATTGCTCAACACGTGGGGCGTGAGGTCTCCACAGTACATCGATGTTGTCGCAAGTGGTCGGCGGAAGGTGCACGTGCCCGTCGACCTGGGACCGGACCGCAGCGACGCACGGATGCACGCCAAGACCGTAGGATCCTACGCAGTGCCGTAGGGGACCGCACCGCCACTTCCCAGCAAATTAGGGACACTGTTGCTCCTGGGGTATCGGCGAGGACCATTCGCAACCGTCTCCATGAAGCTGGGCTACGGTCCCGCACACCGTTAGGCCGTCTTCCGCTCACGCCCCAACATCGTGCAGCCCGCCTCCAGTGGTGTCGCGACAGGCGTGAATGGAGGGACGAATGGAGACATGTCGTCTTCAGCGATGAGAGTCGCTTCTGCCTTGGTGCCAATGATGGTCGTATGCGTGTTTGGCGCCGTGCAGGTGAGCGCCACAATCAGGACTGCATACGACCGAGGCACACAGGGCCAACACCCGGCATCATGGTGTGGGGAGCGATCTCCGACACTGGCCGTACACCACTGGTGATCGTCGAGGGGACACTGAATAGTGCACGGTACATCCAAACCGTCATCGAACCCATCGTTCTACCATTCCTAGACCGGCAGGGGAACTTGCTGTTCCAACAGGACAATGCACGTCCGCATGTATCCCGTGCCACCCAACGTGCTCTAGAAGGTGTAAGTCAACTACCTTGGCCAGCAAGATCTCCGGATCTGTCCCCCATTGAGCATGTTTGGGACTGGATGAAGCGTCGTCTCACGCGGTCTGCACGTCCAGCACGAACACTGGTCCAACTGAGGCGCCAGGTGGAAATGGCAAGCCGTTCCACAGGACTACATCCAGCATCTCTACGATCGTCTCCATGGGAGAATAGCAGCCTGCATTGCTGCGAAATTGGATATACACTGTACTAGTGCCGACATTGTGCAAGCTCTGTTGCCTGTGTCTATGTGCCTGTGGTTCTGTCAGTGTGATCATGTGATGTATCTGACCCCAGGAATGTGTCAATAAAGTTTCCCCTTCCTGGGACAAAGAATTCACGGTGTTCTTATTTCAATTTCCAGGAGTGTATTTCTATCGCTGCTCGTTTAGTTTTTATTGCCGTTTCAAATATACCGGTCATTCTTGAAACACCCTGTAGATGCTGTCCGATAAAAGGAGTAGCTAATTGTCTGAAATTCTACAACTGTATTTGAATTATGATGATTACCTACATTGTCAGCTGTGTTGGTGGCGATCTCCGAATCTAACCCAACAAGGAGAACGACCGCATTTTGCATAGGAATTAATTTTTAGAAAACGTAAACCGCATATTAAATCAGCTGTCCTGCGGAATTCTACCATATATTGCGCAGGGCCGTGAACAGTGCTACAATGTGTGACGTCACAGTGCTTGACTTGCGGTTCCAACACACAAAGCTACCAGAATAAAAATTCTGCATAGAATTATAAATCGAATTGTGAAAGAATAGATGTCCAAAATGCTTCTGTGAAAATTGCCTGTAAATTTACACATGCAAAGCAACTAAATAAAATTCTAAACGTTAAATGACACACACGCGAATGCAACGTTGCTCTGTAAGCACGAGAAGGTCCATATACGGTATTAGATCTGTACTGAACTTTACCTGAACCTGATATTAATTTTGAAATGTAACACTTGACTGTGAATAATTTTATTGTTTCCTACCTGATGTTAAATTGTCCCTTAACAAATTTTCATAGCTTACCTGTAGCGACGGGAAGTCTGTATTCCCCGAAAGTGACGAACATTAAAATGCAACGCAGCAGCAAACCATCGAGTCACTACTTACTATCAAAAGTATTGCTCTGCCATGAAATTAATTTCTGAAATGGTAAAGCGGTGGTAAATTTAAACTTCTGAGTACAGGCCCTGTGACTAGATAATTTTATTTAATCACCTTTCGACAGTCGGACTAACGAACACGAACCAATAGTGAAAAATCCTAAACATTGCCTTTTTCAAACACATCATAAAGTATATGCAAGCAAACAATGCAGCGACAGCATTACCCGAACAGCTCCACACTCCTCAAATCAGTCTTTGCAATATCGTATTCAACATCCTCTACGTTTGCACCTTAGCGTTCTGCTACTTATTTCGAGACGGTTCAGTAGCGTTACCAACACCCAGCTCACTCTCTTATTGGCAACGAAAATGCTACTGACAACCAAAGGTCACATTGATTGTACTCAAAACCTCTATGGAATAACATAGCGACTACTGAAGGCCTTGAAAAATAACCATTTTACACATAAGAAGCACGATACATCGAATGGAAACAGAGTTCGCATCACTTTCATTGAATACCAACAACCAAAAATTAGCTATAAACCCTACAATCGTCAGCACCGGTTCTGCCTCAAAGTGTGGGTCTCAAAGTATTGGCGATCGCCTCGTGCGACCAGTCATCCTTTCAGAACCCCCAGTGGCGAGACATATCTGCACTTCCTTAGGGTGATTATGCATCCCTTACTGGAAAGCGAGCCTTTGATGATATGGTAAGAAGGAAGATAGCGTTACTTCATGACGGTGCTTCAGCTCACAGCCCTCTTGAGCGAGAAGCTAAAACACTAGTGCAGACAGAACATTACCACTTGCCTCATATGTTCTAGTGTGTGCTGTCAATCATTGAAATTTACACTGACAATTTGAAATTAATTAAAAACATTCTAGATCAGAAAGGAACTTTTATTGCGAAGTGACTAGTTTCGGTCATCAAATGATCATTTTCAGATATTCAAAATGGTTCAAATGGCTCTAAGCACTATGGGGCTTAACATCTGAGGTCATCGGTCCACTAGACTTAGAACTACTTAAACCTCACTAACCTAAGGACATCACACACATCCATGCCCGAGGCAGGATTCGAACCTGCGACCGCAGAAGCAGCGCGGTTCCGGTCTGAAGAGACTAGAACCGCTCGGCCGCATGGGCCAGCTCAGATATTCAAAAACTTATTGATGGAAAATAGCTCTACACCGAGCAGGAACCGTTGAATTACGAGAGGAGTCGACTATCGTCATTCAGTGATTCCAGCTGCGGCGGCACGGTTCTTTCCGTCCTTTTCTACATCTACATCTACATTTATACTCCGCAAGCCACCCAACGGTGTGTGGCGGAGGGCACTCTACGTGCCACTGTCATTACCTCCCTTTCCTGTTCCAGTCGCGTATGGTTCGCGGGAAGAACGACTGTCTGAAAGCCTCCGTGCGCGCTCTAATCTCACTAATTTTACATTCGTGATCTCCTCGGAAGGTAAGTAGGGGGAAGCAATATATTCGATACCTCATCCAGAAACGCACCCTCTCGAAACCTGGCGAGCAAGCTACACCGCGATGCAGAGCGCCTCTCTTGCAGAGTCTGCCACTTGAGTTTGTTAAACATCTCCGTAACGCTATCACGGTTACCAAATAACCCTGTGACGAAACGCGCCGCTCTTCTTTGGATCTTCTCTATCTCCTCCGTCAACCCGATCTGGTACGGATCCCACACTGATGCGCAATACTCAAGTATAGGTCGAACGAGTGTTTTGTAAGCCACCTCCTTTGTTGATGGACTACATTTTCTAAGGACTCTCCCAATGAATCTCAACCTGGTACCCGCCTTACCAACAATTAATTTTATATGATCATTCCACTTCAAATCGTTCCGCACGCGTACTCCCAGATATTTTACAGAAGTAACTGCTACCAGTGTTTGTTCTGCTATCATATAATCATACAATAAAGGATCATTCTTTCTATGTATTCGCAATACATTACATTTGTCTATGTTAAGGGTCAGTTGCCACTCCCTGCACCAAGTGCCTATCCGCTGCAGATCTTCCTGCATTTCGCTACAATTTTCTAATGCTGCAACTTCTCTGTATATTACAGCATCATCCGCGAAAAGCCGCATGGAACTTCCGACACTATCTACTAGGTCGTTTATATATATTGTGAACAGCAATGGTCCCATAACACTCCCCCGTGGCACGCCAGAGGTTACTTTAACGTCTGTAGACGTCTCGCCATTGATAACAACATGCTGTGTTCTGTTTGCTAAAAACTCTTCAATCCAGCCACACAGCTGGTCTGATATTCCGTAGGCTTTTACGACGGACCTTTACGTACCTGTGAACATTGTGTCAGCAGATCATGAGTAGGAAAGCCGAGTGAAACCTACTGTACTTCGAAGTGAACCAGGCTGCAACTAAAGGCACTAATCTACGTTTCGTGAGAAAGTTTTAACACGAAATGAAAGGTTGGAAATTTTGTCCTTAATTAATATATTCCGAAACTTAGGTGAACAAGTATCACTGCCAAGCCCGTGCTAGTCTCAACACAGTCACTCACAACCCCTTTTACTCACGTTAGCAAGTTTATGGTGTTGCATTCCCTGAAAACGTAATAGCTACAAAAATACGGGTTGTTTTTGATTGAGAATGCTCGCCAAACATTAAGTCTGTCGGTACCTAATGCAGTCAAAGTTTTTAGCTACCGACCTGCTCAATACGCCAAGCGGAATTTATGTCTTTCCGCGTCACAAAATTCTCTTAAAAATTCCGAAATTTCTACACACCCATCGGAATAATTATGCCGTCACCTTACAACACTTTTGAAGTGTGAAACACTGCTAGATCCGTCAATTTATCATTTCCATCGGAAGTACTACTACACACGTCCGAACTGTTTCATGGCTAGGCTCCTACTCCTTTCTAGAATACTCTAAGTCTTCTGTACTAGCAGAGAAAGGCGCGCGAAGAATATTGCTTTACCATTGGTCAGTTTACTCAACAGCCAATAGCAAAACAACATTCTCCCGCGTCAGTCCGCGCTTTTCTTCAATAACCAATGGCAAAATAGTGAACTAAACGACTGCGCCTTTTACCGACGTACTTTTCTAATATGCTGAAGTTTTTTATGTATAAAGTTATTTATTGTTGTTATTTATACATGAATTAACTTTCCCTTTACTATAAAATTACTTTACAAATCTATTCTACAAAAATCACCTTTGTTCATATACATACTTCTTCGAAATGTTCCCACACTAACTCCCACTACATAACTCGTTAAACAATTATCTTCATATTAACCTTAAACCACATTCACGTATCATTCATACTGCTAAACCACATTTATAACATTTTACATACACAAAAAGACATAATAACACTTTATGAAAATACTAGAGCAGTTTATGGAAAACATTCAATTACTTTAGTGCACTCTAGTGGGCACAATCAAAACTAAAACCACAGTCCCCCTATCCAATACTGTCCTCTATCGGCTGATACATAAACTACGTGCGCGTCCAGTCCCGCGTCACCATCTGTCACTCTCCAGCTCTGAGACTCATTTCCCACTGAACCGCCTCCAAGGCAGGATCGTTATACGGCGCTACGCCTCACTGCTTCGTGTGCAGCCAGTGTTAATCGATATGGTTTTGGAAGTCTGAAGATGATCATATGATTATCGAATCGTACCTTTGCGGTCCATACTGTTTCATAATTAATTTCAAATATTCTGTTTTGATCGCTGAATTTCTCTGGCACCGTTCTCAAAAACACTGATAAGATCTTTTACCGTCATCCTAAATTGTATGTACCCTGCATCGCATGCACTGTCGGTACCTCTTCGAGCTTGGATGGGGCAGCGTGAGGTTGGAGCGGAGAGTCTTCGGCTGACCAGCACTCGAGCGGCAAGATTGGATTGAACAACGAGTGAGCGAGACAGAGCACTCGGGCGTTGGACTGTGAGCAGTGGCACGCAGCGAACTTCATTCTGGTGGCGGCAATGGGCAGTCGGCTGGGTTGTCCCGGGGACAGCAGGCGCTCTTCCTGATGCTACGTAACTCCATAAGAAGATTGGGCCATGCAGTATGCTGTTGCCCACAGAGCTGTGGATGTGTGCAGTGAGTTTGACGACAGCCAAGTATGGGAAGCCTTCTACAGCCGGTATGCTGGCCAGGATAGCACGTGGTGAGTGTGAGGACACAAGAAACCCATTGGAGCGGTTGGTGTTCTTTTCCCAGGCGACAGAGCTGCGATTACAGTAGAGGTTCAGACAGGGGCTTCTAGATTAGAAGAGGAGCAATATAGTGACCGACAACCGTATTTTGGTCGGTCGAGTGATGCAATACAGTCTGCGGTGAAGAATACAGGCTGTGCATTCAGTATATCAGGTGTACAGTAATATTATCCATGGAAGGTCTGGTGGTGGTGGTTAGTGTTTAACGTCCCGTCGACAACGAGGTCATTAGAGACGGAGCGCAAACTCGGGTTAGGGAAGGATTGGGAAGGAAATCGGCCGTGCTCTTTCAAAGGAACCATCCCGGCATTTGCCTGAAACGATTTAGGGAAATCACGGAAAACCTAAATCAGGATGGCCGGAAACGGGATTGAACCGTCGTCCTCCCGAATGCGAGTCCAGTGTGCTAACCACTGCGCCACCTCGCTCGGTATGGAACGTCTGTGGGTACTGTGCACCGTGTTATGGTTGTTGTGTTTGCAAATGTTTTCTTTAAAAGCGAGAACACTATTGAGCTTTCTGTTTATGTGCCATGAACCAGATTGATTTTGTATGTGCCATTGACAGAAGGCGATGAAATTATTACTGAGAAAGTGTCACTGATTTTGTTTATGTCGTTTTAGCGAAAATCTTTTGCTAATTTACCCTGTAAGAGTGATCTGTATCATATGTCATATTGTACAGAAAACTGTATTGTAAAATTTGCATATGTAGATTTATACATTGTTGATGGCAGATTTGATTCAGTTGATGATGGGAGCGGTGGTGGACCTATAATTATTTGAGTGCTAATGTAAGTAAGCTTATTTCAGTATGAATGTGATCTCATAGTTTCTTGATCTCTTGTATAATCATTCTCATGCCTGCAGTCCGCCTTCTTAGCTCAGTGGTAATGTGATTGCCTCCCATGCAGCGGGCCTGGGTTCGATTCCCGGCCAGGTTGGAGATTTTCTCCGCTCGTGGACTGAGTGTTGTGTTGTCCTCATCATCATTTCATCTTCATCATATAACACTTCCGTCTGCTACTGTTATACCATAACCTCAAAACCGAAGGCAATTTGCAAAACAGAATTATTTTGTTAAAGTAATAATTGTATAAAGCAACAGATCAGTGTTACCCTCTGAGAGGAATTTTGTTATGTTGACCGTGTTGTACCTAACGGAGGTGGCTTATCGGAAGTGAAAGTCAGAATTACGTAAATATTTGAATAGTAACAAACAAAATTTTGCCTATCTGCACTGTTTAACTAATAAAGAAAACGGTCGCCAGCCTAACTAGGCAAGAGAATGATTAACACTCTCGTTCAAGAAAATAGTTATAAGTAACTATAACGGACAAACACAACCTAGACTTGACCACACGCGAGTGCAATGAACTCTGACACATACATATGTTTACGGTAAGATTGAAACTAACAGTTAGAGCAGCACCAACGAATTGCAAAATTACAACAGATACCGAAACACACTATTACTTTCAGGGCTTACACAAAGTGGATGGTCTTTATAACATTACTATTAATATGCACTTCTAATACACAAGAGAGACAAACACTTAGCAAACATGAGTATATAACGTTTCACAACGGCAGCTTTCTACTTTCACTACAGTGAGACACAAAATTAACATATATGTAAGATACTGACTCACCTTCTGCGATTTACAACAGGCAGTAATGTGATCATTTACTAAGATAAACTTTGTAAGCCTCAGTCTTAAGAACTTTTAATTTTGAAGTTAGCAACAGCACTTCAATAAGCAGTTTTACTAGGAAAATTATTTTCAGCAAACCACATTAACTTTAACTTTCTTTTCACTATGTTCAAGAGGCATCAATTAGCAAAACACTGGGCTTTAATGTTGTTTCAGTAAGGACACTCGGAAATCACTTTAGTTCAAATGGAGAGGAACCTGAGAGGTGTTATGATAAGGAGAAAAATCAAGGTAGGTACATAAATTCAGATATAAATTACCTTATATTTGAGCACACTAACACATCCATTAAGCTGATCCTTTACTGTACATCATTGTAGTATTCCGATGTAAAGATTGCGCAATGTGGTGGCAACTGCATGTTGTTAGGTGGAATTGCAGATACACTCCTGGAAATGGAAAAAAGAACACATTGACACCGGTGTGTCAGACCCACCATACTTGCTCCGGACACTGCGAGAGGGCTGTACAAGCAATGATCACACGCACGGCCCAGCGGACACACCAGGAACCGCGGTGTTGGCCGTCGAATGGCGCTAGCTGCGCAGCATTTGTGCACCGCCGCCGTCAGTGTCAGCCAGTTTGCCGTGGCATACGGAGCTCCATCGCAGTCTTTAACACTGGTAGCATGCCGCGACAACATGGACGTGAACCGTATGTGCAGTTGACGGACTTTGAGCGAGGGCGTATAGTGGGCATGCGGGAGGCCGGGTGGACGTACCGCCGAATTGCTCAACACGTGGGGCGTGAGGTCTCCACAGTACATCGATGTTGTCACCAGTGGTCGGCGGAAGGTGCACGTGCCCGTCGACCTGGGACCGGACCGCAGCGACGCACGGATGCACGCCAAGACCGTAGGATCCTACGCAGTGCCGTAGGGGACCGCACCGCCACTTCCCAGCAAACTAGGGACACTGTTGCTCCTGGGGTATCGGCGAGGACCATTCGCAACCGTCTCCATGAAGCTGGGCTACGATCCCGCACACCGTTATGCCGTCTTCCGCTCACGCCCCAACATCGTGCAGCCCGCCTCCAGTGGTGTCGCGACAGGCGTGAATGGAGGGACGAATGGAGACGTGTCGTCTTCAGCGATGAGAGTCGTTTCTGCCTTGGTGCCAATGATGGTCGTATGCGTGTTTGGCGCCGTGCAGGTGAGCGCCACAATCAGGACTGCATACGACCGAGGCACACAGGGCCAACACCCGGCATCATGGTGTGGGGAGCGATCTCCTACACTGGCCGTACACCACTGGTGATCGTCGAGGGGACACTGAATAGTGCACGGTACATCCAAACCGTCATCGAACCCATCGTTCTACCATTCCTAAACCGGCAAGGGAACTTGCTGTTCCAACAGGACAATGCACGTCCGCATGTATCCCGTGCCACCCAACGTGCTCTAGAAGGTGTAAGTCAACTACCCTGGCCAGCAACATCTCCGGATCTGTCCTCCATTGAGCATGTTTGGGACTGGATGAAGCGTCGTCTCACGCGGTCTGCACGTCCAGCACGAACGCTGGTCCAACTGAGGCGCCAGGTGGAAATGGCATGGCAAGCCGTTCCACAGGACTACATCCAGCATCTCTACGATCGTCTCCATGGGAGAATAGCAGCCTGCATTGCTGCGAAAGGTGGATATACACTGTACTAGTGCCGACATTGTGCATGCTCTGTTGCCTGTGTCTATGTGCCTGTGGTTCTGTCAGTGTGATCATGTGATGTATCTGACCCCAGGAATGTGTCAATAAAGTTTCCCCTTCCTGGGACAATGAATTCACGGTGTTCTTATTTCAATTTCCAGGAGTGTAGAATTGCTGGACTCTGTCATTTCTTGGTGGTGATGATTTATACCAATCCCAGAATATTTCCAGCTATTTATCCATTCTTCCGAGGCATTGGAAAGCGGCAGGAAAAGCCTCTCTCGGAACCGGCACAATGTGCATCTTTTACATGGCAGTGCACCGACTCGTAGCTCGTCTCCGACTCGTAGCTCGTCCCCGACTGTCTATCAGTTCCACTTTTTCTACCTAGGCCAACCACAATTTGCGCGGGCTACACAGTTCCGTTCCCGAGGGGAACCACTACACCTTTTACATACAAATTAACTAAGAACCCTAAGTGAAGGTCAGCAGTTTACATAACAGCAAACAAACACATTAAATAAAACAGAACATTTCCACATATTGACATCTCTACAAAAAATTATTCACTCAAAATTACAATTATATACGGTAAGTTTTGTTTCCTCCAAATGGGACATAGAGTTTAAATGAAAGATACACTACTTTGCATAGAATCAAATCACGACATCAAAGGTTTGACAAAGAAAAGAGTATACAATTTTGTGTTATCTGTTCAATCAAACACATTTACAGAAGCTCAATGACGTAATATTAAATGAAACAAAAGCAAAATAAATCAGTTGAGCATTAGAGCTATGGTGTTACAATCATCGCCACCCAAGTCGTCGCCCAATGTGGCGTCGACTGATGTGAGACTTGCACTCGGCGCCCGAACTTCCTGGATGGGGCCTCTCCACCAACACTCATTTCATTTTTTTAACCCTGTGGCTGGTGGCCAGATATGGTAAATAAGTATTGTAACCTTTTTTGGCCCAGTGCTATCTGCTGGGCCAAAGTCGCCATGAATGTTATTTTCATTGGGTTAAAGCTGTGTTGTTATTCTCTTGTTGAGCACTGCCTTTAAGAACTGTATTTGGCTATAAATTAAGTTCTGGTCTGTTATAATTTCTCTATTGTCAAGAAAAATATTTTATATCCAATAAATACGTTGTAAAATTGAGATGACAACTGCACAACCCGCAGTCCAAATTCCACTCAACGCAAAACCTACGCTACAGCTTGCAGCAGAGTGTGGTTTCAATTCATGAACTATCTGTGTTATAGGCTGAGCATGCTTCCACTGTGCACACAAACCACCCTGCTGTCTTCAGGAGACGAGGTCCCACAAATATCTGCCCTACTTTATGAAATGTAAGCAAACATGTAACTGAGGATGATTCCTATGTCTACATGTGTGCTTAAAGCCTGTCAGTCTGTTCTCTGATGCTGTAGTGGTTAGATACTACACATGTGGAGCTATTCAGACTTTCACAATGCTTAGGTCCGTAAAAAAAAGAAAAAAAAGAGGACATTGTTTATGTTGATGTGGATGCCACCAAACTGTTTGAGCAGTGGTATATTTGTGTACTGAAGAATATCCTGATTCTAACAAGCCTTCATGAACTGTCTATGCATACATTACAGAAAACGTTTCAAAAAATTGGTAATGGGAAGACTAAAAAGAGAACAGAAACCGATCAAAGAAATGCAACTCACATATTGACAGTTGTCACTCCCGGTATCAGGCAAAGGAGTGTTCTGTGAATACTATGTTCAACAGCTTTCCATATTTTCCACAATTTAATTCATCAACAGTTCCATGACAACCACATTCAAGATAAGTTACAGTGATCCCAATGTTGTCTATGAAAACTGCAAAGCGATACAGTTTTTCTGTGAATGATTTTGTTTATGGATGAAGCAACATACACATGTCACAGGCAAATCAATCTTTGCAGTACACACTACCGGTCAGCTGGAAATCCTCACCAGCTGAAAGAAGAGGATAAACAACAACCTTGGTCAGTCAATATGTAGTGGAGGTCCCTATTTTGTCGATGGAACTCTAAATAGCTACATGTACCTACAGTTTCTAACAGACATGCTATTGCTGTTATCAGAAGACATTCCACTTGCCGTAAAACGTAAGGCTCTAATATGAAAGATGTCCCACCCATTCCACTGAACCAATCACAAGTCGTAACAGAACGTTCTGACATAATCAGGCGCCCAAGAAACATAAAATTACCCTTACGCTCACCAGTAAACTCCTCTGGACTTTCGTCTGTTGACCAAATTTAAATAAAAAGTCTGTAAGGATATAACGACGACTACCAAATACAAGAATGGCTATATAACACAGGCCTCTACTGCTATGAGTTCGATAAAATTCTAGGTGCAGTAGTGTCTGGCTGGAATCGCTTTGCGTCATGTATCGGTGCTCAAGGTCAACATTTTGAATATTTGATGTGACAACCATATTAATAAACAAAAAACCGTACTTGAGTTAGAAGCTTGCATATCTTGGCGCAGTAGGCCAGATGGTAATGAGACTTCATCTACTGGCGAAGGGACAATGGTTTGTGGACCTATTATCCTGTTACTATGTCATCAAGCTCCTCTTCGAAAGCTCTTCCTAGAGCAAAGTATACAGCTCTATAAGAAAAATTCGGTGTCATACTTCGACAGCTATAAACGTTAAAAATTATTTGCATACTACACAATATTTCCCACATTGTTCATCTTAACTGAGTGGAAACAGTATATCGATAGATTTACTTATTCTGCGGTGTGTTTTGGGTAGGTTGCCTTAGGTTTCACACTCTGCATAATGCGAACAATTGACAGTGTTGGGTGCAAGTATTACTCTAAGATAAGTAAATTTTCACAGGAGAGGAAACCATGGTGACCCACATCATACTACTCAGAACGAATGATTCTCTCTATTAATAAAAAAAAAACATGCGACACTGGCGTACAATTCTAAAATATTTATTATTTTGGATACCGGTTTTTGTTTATTACGCCGCATTCAGGTACAAAGATAAATATGGGTAGCTGTCAAATTTTTCTGGGAACAGATATTTTAAATTAGTGCATCTACACTTCGTGTTCAAAGATGATAATGGTTAACGTTGTATTTAGCACTGAAATGAGAGGAACTGTTTCAGTAAAATGCAATGTAACACTACGAGGGTTGGAACTTAAATAGTAATTTATTGTTGTTGTTGTGGTCTTCAGTCCTGAGACTGGTTTGATGCAGCTCTCCATGCTACTCTGTCCTGGGCAAGCTTCTTCATCTCCCAGTACCTACTGCAACCTACATCCTTCTGAATCTGCTTAGTGTATTCATCTCTTTGTCTCCCCCTACGATTTTTACCCTCCACGCTGCCCTCCAATACTAAATTGCTGATCCCTTGATGCCTCAGAACATGTCCTACCAACCGATCCCTTCTCCTGGTCAAGTTGTACCACAAACTTCTCTTCTCCCTAATCCTATTCAATACTTCCTGATTAGTTACGTGATCTACCCATCTAATCTTCAGCATTCTTCTGTAGCACCACATTTCGAAAGCTTCTATTCTCTTCTTGTCCAAACTATTTACCGTCCATGTTTCACTCCCATACATGGCTACACTCCATACAAATACTTTCAGAAATGACTTCCTGACACTTAAATCTATACTCGATGTTAACAAATTTCTCTTCTTCAGCAACGCTTTCCATGCCATTGCCAGTCTACATTTTATATCCTCTCTACTTCGACCATCATCAGTTATTTTGCTCGCCAAATACCAAAACTCCTTTACTACTTTAAGTGTCTCATTTCCTAATCTAATACCCTCAACATCACCCGACTTAATTCGACTACATTCCACTATCCTACTTTTGCTTTTGTTGATGTTCATCTTATATCCTCCCTTCAAGGCACCATCCATTCCGTTCAACTGCTCTTCCAAGTCCTTTGCTGTCTCTGACAGAATTACAATGTCATCGCCGAACCTCAACGTTTTTATTTCTTCTCCATGGATTTTAATACCTACTCCAAATTTTTCTTTTGTTTCCTTTACTGCTTGCTCAATATACAGATTGAATAACATCAGGGAGAGGCTAGAACCCTGTCTTACTCACTTCCCATCCACTGCTTCCCTTTCATGTCCCTCGACTCGTATAACTGCCATCTGGTTTCTGTACAAATTGTAAATAGCCTTTCGCTCCCTGTATTTTACCCCTGCCACCTTTAGAATTTGAAAGAGAGTATTCCAGTCAACATTGTCAAAAGCTTTCTCTAAGTCTACAAATGCTAGAAACGTAAGTTTGCCTTTCCTTAATCTTTCTTCTAAGATATGTCGTAAGGTCAGTATTGCCTCACGTGTTCCAGTATTTCTACGGAATCCAAACTGATCTTCCCCGAGGTCGGCTTCTACTAGTTTTTCCATTCGTCTGTAAAGAATTCGTGTTAGTATTTTGCAGCTGTGGCTTATTAAACTGATTGTTCGGTAATTTTCACATCTGTCAACACCTGCTTTCTTTGGGATTGGAATTATTATATTCTTCTTGAAGTCTGAGGCTATTTCGCTTGTTTCATACATCTTGCTCACCAGATGGTAGAGTTTTGTCAGGACTGGCTCTCCCAAGGCCGTCAGTAGTTCCAATGGAATGTTGTCTACTCCGGGGGCCTTGTTTCGACTCAGGTCTTTCAGTGCTCTGTCAAACTCTTCACGCAGTATCGTATCTCCCATTTCATCTTCATCTACATCATCTTCCATTTCCATAATATTGTCCTCAAGTGCATCGCCCTTGTATAGACCCTCTATATACTCCTTCCACCTTTCTGCTTTCCCTTCTTTGCTTAGAACTGGGTTTCCATCTGAGCTCTTGATGTTCATACAAGTGGTTCTCTTATCTCCAAAGGTCTCTTTAATTTTCCTGTAGGCAGTATCTATCTTACCCCTAGTGAGATAAGCCTCTACATCCTTACATTTGTCCTCTAGCCATTTTGCACTTCCTGTCGATCTCATTTTTTAGACGTTTGTATTCCTTTTTGCCTGCTTCATTTACTGCATTTTTATGTTTTCTCCTCTCATCAATTAAATTCAATATTTCTTCTGTTACCCAAGGATTTCTACTAGCCCTCGTCTTTTTACCTACTTGATCCTCTGCTGCCTTCACTACTTCATCCCTCAAAGCTACCCATTCTTCTTCTACCGTATTTCTTTTCCCCATTCCTGTCAGTTGTTCCCTTATGCTCTCCCTGAAACTCTGTACAACCTCTGGTTTAGTCAGTTTATCCAGGTCCCATCTCCTTCAATTCCCACCTTTTTGCAGTTTCTTCAGTTTTAATCTACAGGTCATAACCAATAGATTGTGGTCAGAGTCCACATCTGCCCCTGGAAATGTCTTACAATTTAAAACCTGGTTCCTAAATCTCTGTCTTACCATTATATAATCTATCTGATACCTTTTAGTATCTCCAGGGTTCTTCCATGTATACAACCTTGTATCATGATTCTTAAACCAAGTGTTAGCTTCCCACGCCCGGGTTCCCGGGTTTGATTCCCGGCGGGGTCAGGGATTTTCTCTGCCTCGTGATGGCTGGGTGTTGTGTGCTGTGCTTAGGTTAGTTAGGTTTAAGTAGTTCTGAGTTCTAGGGGACTGATGACCATAGATGTTAAGTCCCATAGTGCTCAGAGCCATTTGAACCATTTTTGTTAGCTATGATTATGTTTTGCTCTGTGCAAAATTCTACCAGGTGGCTTCCTCTTTCATTTCTTAGTCCCAATCCATATTCACCTACTACGTTTCCTTCTCTCCCTTTTCCTACACTCGAATTCTAGTCACCCATGTCTATTAAATTTTCGTCTTCCTTCACTGTCTGAATAATTTCTTTTATTTCATCATACATTTCTTCAATTTCTTCGTCATCTGCAGAGCTAGTTGGCATATAAACTTGTACTACTGTAGTAGGTGTGGGCTTCGTATCTATCTTGGCCACAATAATGCGTTCACTATGCTGTTTGTAGTAGCTTACTCGCATTCCTACTTTCCTATCATTATTAAACCTACTCCTGCATTACCCCTATTTGACTTTGTGTTTATAACCCTGTAGTCACCTGACCAGAAGTCTTATTCCTCCTGCCACCGAACTTCACTAATTCCCACTATATCTAAGTCTAACCTATCCAGTTCCCTTTTTAAATTTTCTAACCTACCTGCCCGATTAAGGGATCTGACATTCCACGCTTCGATCCGTAGAACGCCAGTTTTCTTTCTCCTGATAGCGACATCCTCTTGAGTAGTCCCCGCCCGGAGATCCGAATGGGGGACTATTTTACCTCCGGAATATTTTACCCAAGAGGATGCCATCATCATTTAATCATACAGTAAAGCTGCATGCCCTCGGGAAAAATTACGGCCGTAGTTTCCCCTTGCTTTCAGCCGTTCGCAGTACCAGCACAGCAAGGCCGTTTTGGTTATTGTTACAAGGCCAGATCAGTCAATCATCCAGACTGTTGCCCCTGCAACTACTGAAAAGGCTGCTGCCCCTCTTCAGGAACCACACGTTTGTCTGGCCTCTCAACAGATACCCCTCCGTTGTGGTTGCAGCTACGGTACGGCTATCTGTATCGCTGAGCCACGCAAGCCTTCCCACCAACGGCAAGGTCCATGGTTCATGGGGGGGACTTAAATAGTGGCACCTATTTATTCACAACCGATACAAAACAGTTACATGTTTGCACCTGTTACTGTAGTTCAGAGTATCACCAGCATTGTGAAGAACCTGTTGCCAGCGAAGTGGAGGGCGTAGTATACCGTTAGCCGGGCCTGTTCTGTTGATGGTTCGAGTCGAGCGGTCTACTGCCTGTCGAATCTCTGGAACAGTTCTGAAGCGAATGCCACGAAGTGGTTCCTTCATCGTCGGAATCAAATCAAAGTCACAAGGACGTAAGTCCGGTGATGGTACAGTACTTCCCAGTCCCATCGACCGAACAGAGCAGCCACAGCTTGCGCTGTATGCGCCCGCGCATTGTCGTGCCCAATGATGGGTGGATTGAGCAGAAAGTGTCGCCGCTTCTTTCGCAAAGGTGGTCGCAGGTGATTCTCCAAAAAAAAAAATTAAAAAAAAAATCAGGCGACACTTTCTGCGGAACCCACCCATCATTTTGCACGACAATGTGCGGGCACACTGCTGAGCGTGTAGCTAGCATATTTAGATTTTTTTTTAAATGATAGACCAGATTATATCGCGTTACTCTGTTGCTGCTCTAGAAATAAGACAGTTTAACTTATTTGTTACGTGCGCAGGGACCATAGTTATCAGTTTTGAACAGAGTCAGATGACTCAGTGCCTAAGGGGCTAACG
Organism: Schistocerca cancellata; assembly: GCF_023864275.1. NCBI lineage: Eukaryota > Metazoa > Arthropoda > Insecta > Orthoptera > Acrididae > Schistocerca > Schistocerca cancellata. The sequence goes on along the minus strand of NC_064628.1, from coordinate 44,577,235 downwards.
TATTTTGCAGTGACTATATTTCGTTATTGGTATTGGGAGTTGCATTGCCCAATCGATTAGTGTGAAGTGTTGCTAACAATAACACAGTGTAAGCACACCACTTGCAGTTACAACACGCTACACGACAATTCGTGCTTTGTATCCATTCCACAGTTCAGACGCTCATTCAATGCAATCGTAAAGTTCATTATAACATTTTTAAAGGAAAGTTACCAGGTCATAGGTCGCTTTCTCATGGACGGAACACTGAAAGCTCACAACTATCGTAACCTCCTAAGACACCATCCTCCACGGATGCTAGAAGACGTTCCCGTGAAGAATGGGAGGAACTTGTGGTACCAACATAATGATTGTCCAGCCCATAGTGCGCGAAGTATTACAGTATGTCTTCATTAATTGTTTCCGAATTGTTGGATTGGATGCAGAAAACCTGTACTTTGGCCGACCCGTTCCGTGGATTTGATGTCCGTAGACTTTTTTTTTCTGTGGGGAAAGCTGAAAGGCGCTGTCTGCAAAGACATACCAGCTACACCCTTAATGTACAACGACGTATTACTGCAGCCTGCTCGGACATCTCTGCTGAAATGGTAGCACTTTTGCAGCAGTCGTGCCATACTAGAGTGCAAGCGTGTTAGCTGCTGCTGCTGGTCATTTTGAATACAAATTGTGATGATCAGTTGTCTCGTTACTGGTCAGAATCCACATAACTAATGTATGCAGTGGCGCCGTTCTTTAGTTGTTGCTACCGCAAGTATCGTTTAAGTGTTGGTGTGGGAATTTTTGAAAATGCGATATCTCGTAAACGACTCGCACTGGAATCCTGCAGCAAACACTACTGACATTCTAATTTCCCTAATTTTAGTTTGTCGATGTGAGTAGGCACTGTTCCAGTTAAAAAGTGTATGGTTGCACAAAAATACACTTTCTATGTATTATTACCACCTGTTTATATGGGTGACAGTACAGTATAATCCATTCTGCGAAAACCGCACATCAGTAGCACCTACATTTCCGAGTTCTAGGTGATCCATCCTGAGTAGTTAACTTGCACCTGTGATCTAGGGATTCAGCCGCGCGCACAGCTTTCGCAGTCGCTTGTGTGTCATGTTAGTGCACATTACCGACTGTGAAAATGGAATTGCAAATTCGTAAACAGACCTTCAAGTTCCACTTGCGGTATGATGTTTCGCGTCTGAATATTTATGGTTTCGACGTATGGATACATGACGAGTTCCGCTTCCAAGATGGTGATGTATATGGCATGCAGTACGATTTTCTTTAAAATTCGTTCCAACTTAAGTTTACCAGAGCTGCAGTGTGCGATTGGATTATGGAAGAAGGTGTATACAAGGGAGGGGCGAGTCCATTCTCAATATCTTATGCTGGTTTGGCCTTAAGGTCTGTCAAGTTTCACACCCTGCCATGTTGTTGTTGTTGTTGTTGTGGTCTTCAGTCCTGAGACTGGTTTGATGCAGCTCTCCATGCTACTCTATCCTGTGCAAGCTTCTTCATCTCCCAGTACCTACTGCAACCTACATCCTTCTGAATCTGCTTAATGTATTCATCTCTTGGTCTCCCTCTACGATTTTTACCCTCCACGCTGCCCTCCAATGCTAAATTTGTGATCCCTTGATGCCTCAAAACATGTCCTACCAACCGATCCCTTCTTCTAGTCAAGTTGTGCCACAAACTTCTCTTCTCCCCAATCCTATTCAATACCTCCTCATTAGTTACGTGATCTACCCACCTTATCTTCAGCATTCTTCTGTAGCACCACATTTCGAAAGCTTCTATTCTCTTCTTGTCCATACTAGTTATCGTCCATGTTTCACTTCCATTCATGGCTACACTCCATACAAATACTTTCAGAAATGACTTCCTGACACTTAAATCTATACTCGATGTTAACAAATTTCTCTTCTTCAGAAACGATTTCCTTGCCATTGCCAGTCTACATTTTATATCCTCTCTACTTCGACCATCATCAGTTATTTTACTCCCTAAATAGCAAAACTCCTTTACTACTTTAAGTGTCTCATTTCCTAATCTAATTCCCTCAGCATCACCCGACTTAATTCGACTACATTCCATTATCCTCGTTTTGCTTTTGTTGATGTTCATCTTATATCCTCCTTTCAAGACACTGTCCATTCTGTTCTTCCAAGTCCTTTGCTGTCTCTGACAGAATTACAATGTCATCGGCGAACCTCAAGGTTTTTACTTCTTCTCCATGAATTTTAATACCTACTCCGAATTTTCTTTTGTTTCCTTTACTGCTTGCTCAATATACAGATTGAATAACATCGGGGATAGGCTACAACCCCCTCTCACTCTGCCATATAAAATCGAAAGTATGTACATAAAGCAGGGGGAACTGTGTACACTGTTACTAACGACCGCTGGACAAACAACAGGTACTTCAATGTATTTAATGCCATTAGTACTGTGAAGACTGATTTAAATTCTCATATTCCGTCCTACGTCAACATCATGTGGCTACAAAGCACTTGTTGTTTACGAGGGCCAGCCGCGGACTTGCCGGCGCTGCAGTGTATCGGACCATGTCCGTGCGGGTCTCCGCATTTGGCGCCGGCGCAGCTGCCTTTAGAAGAATTTCGGCTAACAGACTGAGAGTAACTGGACAGTGAACTTTTGTGGCTTACCGTATAACCTTCAGACACTTGAAGCAACGAACGTTTCTCGAACGCGGAACCGGCAGTTTAACATCTTCTTATTGCTCAAGGACGGTCTAAAACAGGCCGTTAAAGAACTTGGACCATTTGTCTTGATATCAGTCACGTTACAGAGACCCGATTTGTTGGTGGGTTCAGTATACCAAGCCACACCTCCGGAAATATGTCATCCAACGGGCCAGAGATCGAGCATTTTGGTATAAGTGCTTTTTTTTTCGTTATTGTTATTTGTATACCTGTACAAATCAGGCAGGCTGGCAGCGGCACACTACGCCTGTCTTCAGCCATAGTGTTCACAAAAGCATAAGAACGAAGAATGATAATGAACATAGTGACGGACAAAAGAGAGAGGCCACAGAGACACAAAAAACATGGAGTCGTTCACACGTGACGATAACAACACTGAAAACACGTTGACACGGCGCACAGATCACTGATGAATCCGACGGCACAAGTGAACGGAGTAGCGGGATGGCGGACACCAAAAACACTAAACGTCGTCACACACACGAGACACAGAAGGCGATGATCTCCGGCGCGCGAAAGTTCACTATGCGTGTGCGAGTCCGGGGACCTGCCAAGAGAGGAGGAGGAGGAATGGGAGTGGGAGAGCGAGAGGGGAGAGCAGGGATGCCACAGGCAGGGGAGAGAGGGGGGAGGGAGGAAGGGGTAGGGGAAGCCCAGGGGAAGAGGGGTGGAGGGAGGGGATGGGGGAAAAGGAAAGAGAAGGGAAGAAAAGAGAAGGGAGGGAGGGTGCCTAAAGGAAAGGACACCAGAAGTGGGGGGTGGGGCAGGATCAAAGTTGATAGGAGGGGTAGATGGAGGGGACGAGGACATCATCAGGGAGGGGGAGCTGGCGGAAGCCACCTTGGGAGAGGGTAAGGAGGGTGGAGAGATGGAGACTGGGTGGGACGGCGGAATACAGGCGCGGCAGCGGGCGGGGGTGAGAGAGGATCGGGGAGATAAGCGGGTGAGGAGGATCGAGTTTACGGGAGGTGTACAGGATCCGTATCCTTTCCAGGAAAAGGAGGAGGTGGGGGAAGGGGATGAGATCGTACAGGATCCGCGTAGGGGAGGGGAGACGGATGCGATAGGCGAGGCGGAGAGCATGGCGTTCAAGGATTGGTGTAAGTGCACGACTGAATACTATTTATACTGTTTGTGCGACCTGTATTCCAGCCCTTCTCTCGTAACCAACGATGTATTGGAAATACAACGGGTAAATGTTTCCAGAATGAAATTTTCACTCTGCAGCGGAGTGTGCGCTGATATGAAACTTCCTGGCAGATTAAAACTGTGTGCCCGACCGAGACTCGAACTCGGGACCTTTGCCTTTCGTGGGCAAGTGCTCTACCAACTGAGCTACCGAAGCACGACTCAGGTCCGGTACTCACAGCTTTACTTCTGCCAGTATCTCGTCTCCTACCTTCCAAACTTTACAGAAGAAGGTTGTGGCTAAGCCACGTCTCCACAATATCCTTTCTTTCAGGAGTGCTAGTTCTGCAAGTTTCGCAGGAGAGCTTCTGTAAAGTTTGGAAGGTAGGAGACGAGATACTGGCAGAAGTAAAGCTGTGAGTACCGGACGTGAGTCGTGCTTCGGTAGCTCAGTTGGTAGAGCACTTGCCCGCGAAAGGCAAAGGTCCCGAGTTCGAGTCTCGGTCGGGCACACAGTTTTAATCTGCCAGGAAGTTTCACAACGGGTAAAGTCAAACATAACTATTTGCCAAGGGAAATCACAGAAACACAATTTCAGGTAGGCCGCACGTGGATTTGAGCCGTCGTCCTCCCGAATGCGAGTCCAGTGAGCTAACCACTGCTCGGTCAAGGTGAAAGGATATCAGTGACACGATTCACTAACGACATTGCTATCCTGACTGAAAGTGAAGAAAAATTACATGATCTACTGAATGGAATGAACAATCTAATGAGTACATAATACATATTGAGAGTAAATCGACGAGAGACGAGAGTAAGAAGTAGTAGCAGAAATGAGGAGCGTGAGAACAATAACATCAGGAATGTTGGTCACAAAGTAGGTAAAGTTAAGGAATTATACAACCAAGGCTTCAAAATAATCAATGATGTACTGAGCATTGAGGACATCAAAAGCAAACTAGCACCGGCAAAAACGTCATTCCTGGCCAAGAGAAGTCTACTAGTGTCAAGCATAAGCCTTAATTTGATAAATATACGAGGGCAGTTCAATAAGTAATGCAACACATTTTTTTTCTGAAGCAGGGGTTGTTTTATTCAGCATTGAAATACACCAGGTTATTCCCCAATCTTTTAGCTACACAACACTATTTTTCAACATAACCTCCATTCAATGCTACGTCCTTACGCCACCTTGAAATGAGGGCCTGTATGCCTGCACGGTACCATTCCACTGGTCGATGTCGGAGCCAACGTCGTACTGCATCAATAACTTCTTCATCATCCGCGTAGTGCCTCCCACGGATTGCGTCCTTCATTGGGCCAAACATATGGAAATCCGACGGTGCGAGATCGGGGCTGTAGGGTGCATGAGGAAGAACAGTCCACTGAAGTTTTGTGAGCTCCTCTCGGGTGCGAAGACTTGTGTGAGGTCTTGCGTTGTCATGAAGAAGGGGAAGTTCGTTCAGATTTTTGTGCCTACGAACACGCTGAAGTCGTTTCTTCAATTTCTGAAGAGCAGCACAATACACTTCAGAGTTGATCGTTTGACCATGGGGAAGGACATCGAACAGAATAACCCCTTCAGCGTCCCAAAGGCTGTAACCATGACTTTACCGGCTGAGGGTATGGCTTTAAACTTTTTCTTGGTAGGGGAGTGGGTGTGGCGCCACTCCATTGATTGCCGTTTTGTTTCAGGTTCGAAGTGATGAACCCATGTTTCATCGCCTGTAACAACCTTGCCAAGAAATTGTCACCCTCAGCCACATGACGAGCAAGCAATTCCGCACAGATGGTTCTCCTTTGCTCTTTATGGTGTTCGGTTAGACAACGAGGGACCCAGCGGGAACAAACCTTTGAATATCCCAACTGGTGAACAATTGTGACAGCACTACCAACAGAAATGTCAAGTTGAGCACTGAGTTGTTTGATGGTGATCCGTCGATCATCTCGAACGAGTGTGTTCGCACGCTCCGCCATTGCAGGAGTCACAGCTGTGCACGGCCGGCCCGCACGCGGGAGATCAGACAGTCTTGCTTGACCTTGTGGCGATGATGACACACGCTTTTCCCAACGACTCACCGTGCTTTTGTCCACTGCCAGAACACCGTAGACATTCTGCAAGCGCCTATGAATATCTGAGATGCCCTGGTTTTTCGCCAAAAGAAACTCGATCACTGCCCGTTGTTTGCAACGCACATCCGTTACAGACGCCATTTTAAAAGCTCCGTACAGCGCTGCCACCTGTCGGAAATCAATGAAACAATACGAGACGAAGCGGGAATGTTTGAAAATATTCCACAAGAAATTTCCGATTTTTCCAACCAAAATTGGCCGAGAAAAAAAAGTGTTGCATTTCTTATTGAAGTGCCCTCGTATTTCTGAGCGTGTACGTTTGTAGCACAGCTTGTATGGTCTGTGGGAAACCCGGAACGGAAGAGAATCGAAGCATTTGAGATGTGATGTTACATACCAATGTTGAAAATTAAGCAGACTGATAAGGTAAGGGATGAGGAAGTTCTGAGCAGAATCGGAGAGAAAAGTAATATGTGGAAAACACTGACAAGTAGAAGCGGCAGGGGATTAGGACATCTGTTAGGACATCAGGGAATGACTTCTATGGTAATAGAGGGAGCTGTAGAGGGGAAAACCTGAACAGCGAGACAGAGATTGGAATACATCCACCAAATAATTGAGGACGTACACTGCAACTGCTACTCTGAGATGAAGAGGTTAGCACAGGAGAGAAATTCGTGGCGGTCCTCATCAAACCAGTCAGAAGACCGATGACTCAAAAACGAAAACAAAAAACCTCTTTGAAGCAGATCTAACACTCGCGTGTTGTCCTCCCGAAGAATGCCACGAATGGCGTTCAACTTATTTGACCAGTTAGTAGAAATCATTGCTCATAGATTTGGCATGTGGTACATTTCGAGTTGAAATCTTTCTGTGATTCCCTTGACCAATGTCGTGTCTACTTTGCTGCCGTGTGGGCTTAGATACATCGCTGGGATTTTTGAAGATTGAGCTGAGCAACAGATGGGCTGGCATATACTGACAGAATCCTTCACAGGTCGTTCATTTCCTCAGTTGTATTTACGACCTCAACTATGTCGTCTGCGTAAGCATTGCATACGATTTTGACATTGAATACTGTTAATCCCGGTAAAGTCGCTTGCGGATTCCGGAGTAAAGGTCCTCAAATAAGGCATGTAACGTCATGGAAAGAGGACAATTCTGACAGACTGATTAGTTAATTGGAAACGGCACAGTTAGTTGCCCATTTGAGTTGGTGCCACATCAGCATTTCATGTGTAAAATCTTCCACAAAATCCCATTTGTCGCATAGTTTCCGATAATAATTCATGATTAAAATCCAAAAACGCTAAAGCAATCTGACACAGATCTAAGTTAAGTTAATAACATCTCTGTATTCACACGGCGTATCTAGCACTGATCGTCTTATTGGGGCGCTGGTTTCATACGATCCTATTACCTTCTGCAGGATTGGCTTCAATATTGCATTCAAGATGCGAATGAAAATTTTAAAATCTGCATTTAGTAATGTAACTGGACGAAAATCTTTTAACTTCTCTCGTCTTGTCGTTTTTGTGACAAGTCTGACGTTCCCCTAAACAAATGCTGGCGGGAGAGGCGTGCCTGTTAACAATTCGTTATACAACTCCGTCTCTCTGGACCAATTACATTCCACACTCATCTACCGGCAGATCATCTGGTCCATCTGCTCTCCTCTGCAGTGCCTCCTTTATTGTACTTTCAATGTCATGATGAGCTATTCTTCCCAGACGTTCCACATCAGCATCCAAAGTTTGTGTGGCCGGGATTACCAACAGCAGTTCCTCACCGATAGATCAGTCCACATCTTCCTCGGCGTACAGTTCGCTGTAGCTTGTCTCAAATGTGACGTTTGAACTACAGATGGGGGATCCGCTCTTGAACTGATTCATAGAGTTGAATCTTTCAAAGGAGTGAACAATCAGTGATTCAGAAAAAAAGAACAGTAGCTCTAAACGTTTCCCATGGCAGAGAGAGAGAGAGAGAGAGAGAGAGAGAGAGAGAGAGAGACAGACAGACAGAGTGTATCAGCAGCGCCTCTGCTGGTCACAACACAGTGCACGCCACACAACACAACCAGTGCCGGCCTCTGCCCTGCTTCTACCTTGGCTACCTGCATTGTGGAGAGCCCCATTGGATTTTGTGTTTCACATATGCCGTGCCGTCTCTGTGCATCGTCTGCCGCGTGCAGTGTCTGGCGCAGCTTACCTACGCATCGCACTCTGTCGGCAATCGTTTCAGTCGCACGTCCTGCCCTCTGGGCAGTTGAGCAACAGGACAGAGAGCCACCTAGCGGATAACATAGGAACTACTTGCAACAACCTGCTCACAAGGGAACGGACGATTTGTCTCGGAGCGGGTGAGTGGTGGCCGTTCACCGCTCCCCCCACCCTCGGAACTCGCCCGCTCAATGCTCACCCCACCATTCTCGACTCTAGCCAGAGCGTTGAGCAAAGCAACTCAGGTGTCACTCTGGTCTCTGCGGTCTTAGCTCATGCAGTAATACAGCTCGCGGCTCGACCTGCTCGACTCAGTGCTTCTGCATCGGAGTTCGTCTCTACTGGATATTGTTCTTCGCAGTAATATCGCTATGTATATTACATTATTATGTTATGTATACATCATTTGTTTTTAGTTTATTTTTATTTGTTTAAACTGATCAGATTAGGTTCCTGACGACTCCTCTTACTATAGAATTTTTATTATGGACACTCGAATTTACACTTTAATTACGAGCAAACCGATAAACGTATCGCAAAATGTGATACACCAATATTTTCCTTGTTTTATTCTGCGTAAGGCTATATGCAGCACTTTCGTCTTACAGTCAAATTTATATTTTTTTTTCTTATTCTGGTACGGATTTTGCAATTTTAGGTGTCTTCGGAAGGAAATGTTCACTTTAAAAATATATGGCTTGCGATGTATTTGTATGAGGTTAATGAAATTTTAATACATTATAGCCAAATATGTTGTTAATGTAAATCTCAAGTTACAACATTTTCCGATCACCCAAAAAACCACGATAGTGCAAAATAAATCAATAATCAAAAACTTTGTCATATCGTGGAAATTTCAATAAACAATACAAAATTCTTACTCATTATCTGTGTTACTTCAAAATAGGATCAAATAAGATCAAAATACAGGTATAGTACTGGAATAAACCAAGTTTAAAGGGCAATGTGCCTTCCATTTATTTTCTATTGTAAATGAGTGGTGAGTCATGAAAAAGAGCTAATTCATTTCAGGGAGTGAACAGTTCTGATCCGATCTCTGAAAAGAACAGTTTTGCCCATCTCTAGTTTGAACTCAATTTGATTGTTGTAGACCGCGCCTTACTCGTCTATCAATAGTTTATTTATTTTGTATTGTCCTCGCCTTATTTCCCTCACGATGTGGAGGAGGGAAATGCGTTCTTACGCAATACAGTCAATAATCCGGCCGATATCCTTCCCCATCCTTCCCTGATCCATGTTTGTGTCCTTCTCAAATGATCTCGTTGTCGATGAGACGTTTAAATACTAATCTCCTCATCTTGAATTTTAATTTCACTCCTGAACCTTTCTTTTATATCCATCATTGCTTCTTCAATGTACAGACTGAACAATAGGGGGAAAATTCCTGTCTTAAACTCTTTTAAATTCCAGCACTTCATTCTCGGTCGTTCACTGCTTGCTATTTCCTCTTGGCACTTGTACATATTGTAAATTACCCGTTCCTCCTTATAGCTTACTCCTATTTTTCTCAGACTTTCGAACATCTCGCACCATTTAACATTGTCGAACGACTGGTGCGGGTCTTCAAATCCTAAGAACATGTCTTGATTTTTCTTTAGTCTTGGTGCCATTATCAACCATAATGTCAGAATTGCCTCTCTGGTGCCTTTTCCGTTCCCAAAGTCAAATTGATCGTCATCCAACATGTCCTCAGTTTTCTTTTGCATTGTTCTGTATAGAATAGTCGTCAGCAACTTGGACACATGAGCTGTTAAGCTGATTGTGCGATAATTCTTGCACTTTTCACCTCTTGCAGTTTTCGGAATTATGGGGATGATATTTTTTTTTAAAAAATCAAATGAGTGAATTTCTAAGGCACCAAACTGCTGAGGTCATCGGTCCCTAGACTTACACACTCCTTAACTAACATATACGAACTTATGCACACACACCCATGCCCGAGGGAGGACTCGAACCTCCAGCGGGGGGGGCCACGCAGTCAGTGATATGGCGCCTCAAACCGCGCAGCCACTCCGCGCGGCTTTTTTCGAAAATCAGATGGTATGTCGCCAGACTCAAACATTCTACACACCAAAGCGAATAGTCATTTTGTTGCCACTTCCCCCAACCGTTTTAGAAATTCTGGTGGAATGTTATCTATCCCTTCTGCTTTACGTCCTCCAAAGCTCTCTTAAATTCTAATACTGAATCCCCTTCTTTCTTTCATTTATCAGCTGAAGTATTTCTCCTGTTACCCATGCTTTGTTCGCAGTTACCTTTTTTTGTACCTATGTTTTTCTTCCCAACACGTGTGATTACCGTTTTTGGAGACGTCCATTCCTCTTCAACCGTACTGCCTACAGAGCTATACCCTATTGGTGTATCTTCAAGCGTATTTCGTCATTCCTTAGTTCTTCCATACCCCACTTCTACGAAGAATACTGTTCATTAACGCATACGTTCTGGGAAAAATCGGCCATATGGCGGCGGCACTAACAATTCCACCTGATACTGCGCACAAGACTCTAGCTGTAGCTTGCTGGCAGGCGAGGAAGATCTTCAAAGTGTCCTTCAAGACAACGCTTGGGCGTCAAACACGTCCAGACGCAGTGTCTCGCCATGTTTCTCTCCCTGACCCCAGGATCCTGCAGGCAGACGAGCCACGGTTAACGAAATATCTGTTTTGAAATTTGAGACCGGTGGACTGCACTGCTACGTGCAATGTCTGCCCTATCAATGTTGAGGTTGACTATGTACGAAAGTATTTTTTAGACATTAATTGTAGTCCTCTTGAACAGAGTCGAACCACCATCAAGAAGGTCTATGAATTACTCGACGCACAGGGTTCCCTGAACCACCTCGAGACAAAGTATCCGAATAAGAACTGGAAAAACATTTGGAACACTATCTTAAACGCCAACTTATCCACCAGACAGTGTTCTGCTCGGTACGACGTCGTCAATGAGACCTCTTCATGCCTGAAAGACTTGTAAGTTTCAGCTGAGAGCCAACCCGTTATGTGATCGTTACCGGCACGTCGAATCCGTACCGCTGCTCTTTATGTGTGGAGACAAAATACGGACCCTGAATTGGACCAGGAAAAAGTTGGCATTAATGAACAGGATAGCAGAGAACTCCATATCAATGAATTATCTAGTTTTCCTCGACTGGAACCTTTACGCTAATGCAAAAGACAATAGCTGTACTTGCCTCATGGAGCATTTCGTGTACTGCGTTACAGTACATACATCACCTACTCTCGAGGACTTTCTTTTCTACATTAATCGTGAACATCGTCAGTTGCAGACACATCCTAAATATAAAACTCTATTCCAAAACTTTTTACTGATTGCATTACTGTAGGAGGGCGCATTTCGACTACGTCCGATACATACTTGGCATCTAGCGCTATTATGAAAACATATGCGTCTGTCATGGTGACGTTGGACGAGAAGTGTCCTAAGAGAAATATATCAAAGTGGTCAACAGTTAGACACAATAATGCTAAGCTCTCTATGTTCAGTGTCAAAGTTTCGTTTTCAAACGTACGAACGTTTGATGACATGTCAAAGAAGGCAACGAGAATACACCTTTAATCCGACAGCAAGTGAATTTCTTTATTTAACTATTTATTTTTATATTGTTTTACTTTCCTTTTTATGTTACTACTTATGTTACTACTTTGAATACAAGAAGAAGTAACATAATGTTTATTAACAAATTTTACCATATCTTCATTCACCGAGCGAGGTGGCACAGTGGACTCGCATTCTGAAGGAGGGTGGTTCAAACCCGCGTCCGGGCACAGTGATTTAGGTTTTCCGTGATATCCCTGAATCGCTTTAGGCAAATGCTGGGATAGTTCCTTTGAAAGGGCACTTCCTTTCCTGTCCTTCCCTAAACCGATGGGGTCGATGACGTCGTTGTTTCGTCCCCTTCCCCAAACCAACCAACCAACCGTATGTTCATTTAAAGCAATTTTTTTTACTGGAGTCCAGACATCCCATTGAACAGTGCAATGTATATGGCGGATTAGAGGCTGTTCAGAGACTTCCTAGTCTACAGATGGCCATTACTCATTCACACATGTTTATGGAATTTGGCAGGTGATGCTCCCAAAGTTAGAAGCAGAGACACTCTTAAGCAAAATTCGAAAAGCAGCATCATAAGAAAGCTAACGTTAATACGGAAGATTTCATCAAACTAACGAAAAGACGAACAGTGCTGAAGTCACTGTGCTCAAAAGAAACGCAGTATTTTAAAAAAAATTAGATAAATAGATCTAAAAAATTAAAAATTAAAAATAAAAACGAGTTTTAAGCATACGTACTGTCTCCCTCCCCCCCACCCCTCTCCGTCCCGCCGCCCCCACCCCCCCCGCCCCCCCAAAAAAGATGTCTAGGATACCTGAGGAAATGAAAGGTTAGCATCTTTGACTAGTAACCAAAATGTCCTGGACCCGGATTCTAACCCAGCCATTGCTTAAATTTTGAATAAAAATCATCAGCAATGGCCACCGAAGACTTTTGGAATAAGGAGTCACCCTTGTTCTGCAACAGCCACGTTAAAGAGGGAGGAGGAGTGGAGGGAGATGCAGGGCACTCTCTTTCCCTTGGGGTGGGAAACTGCCATGAAAAGGCAGAAGAATCAGCGATGATCAACGACATGAGGATGCACAAAGCAATGGAAACCACTGCATTAAAGACACGTGACGTGTATCCTCAGGACATATGGTCTGTAATTGTAAAATTTGTATGATGGTCTCTCCATTAGCAAAAGACTCCGGAGTTGTTCTTCATTCGGATATCAGGAAGGGGACTGCCAAGGAGGAGATGACCACGAGGAAAAGACTGAATAAAAAACGAAAACGTAACGTTCTACGACTTGGGGTTTGCAATGTTCGAATTTGAACGTGGTAGGCAAGGAATTAATGTTTTTTGGTAACTTTCCTTAAAGCAAGCACAGGAATATAATTATTTATTCAGACAAGTATTGAACTCTTTACACAATTTATTTTAAGTCAAGGATTAATAATAATATAATCTTCTGTAACGCACGCATTTGTATGATTCTTTAAAATTAGATCCAAACAGGGTTAATGTCTGTTATAATTGTTTCAAAGCAAGAGTGAATGTTCTGTATTAACGTGTCTGAATACAATGTTTGATAAATGCAATTAAAGAATTGGTTGGGTCGCTGATGATGTTCATTACCTTCTTGTCCCAGTCCTTCAGATCACGAGTTCACGAGTCAGCCAGGTACGGAAATCATGTAATGGAAAGAACAAAAATGTTCAGGAAAATTAAGGAATACAGAAATACAAGTCAGTTGGGAACGAGATATTAGGCGAAATGGAAACTTGAAAAATGTGAAGAAATCCAAAAATAAATTATTGAGGGAAGGACTGACTCAGTATACAGAAAAATCTAGACAATTCAATCTTCAATGAAATTAAAAGGAAGAGCCGTAAGATTAAAAGTAGAATGACATAGTCAACCTCAACATTGATAGGGCAGACATTGCACGTAGCAGTGCAGTCCACCGGTCTCAAATTTCAAAACAGATATTTCGTTAACCGTGGCTCGTCTGCCTGCAGGATCCTGGGGTCAGGGAGAGAAACATGGCGAGACACTGCGTCTGGACGTGTTTGACGCCCAAGCGTTGTCTTGAAGGACACTTTGAAGATCTTCCTCGCCTGCCAGCAAGCTACAGCTAGAATCTTGTGCGCAGTATCAGGTGGAATTGTTAGTGCCGCCGCCATATGGCCGATTTTTCCCAGAACGTATGCGTTAATGAACAGTATTCTTCGTAGAAGTGGGGTATGGAAGAACTAAGGAATGACGAAATACGCTTGAAGATACACCAATAGGGTATAGCTCTGTAGGCAGTACGGTTGAAGAGGAATGGACGTCTCTAAAAACGGTAATCACACGTGTTGGGAAGAAAAACATAGGTACAAAAAAAGGTAACTGCGAACAAAGCATGGGTAACAGGAGAAATACTTCAGCTGATAAATGAAAGAAAGAAGGGGATTCAGTATTAGAATTTAAGAGAGCTTTGGAGGACGTAAAGCAGAAGGGATAGATAACATTCCACCAGAATTTCTAAAACGGTTGGGGGAAGTGGCAACAAAATGACTATTCGCTTTGGTGTGTAGAATGTTTGAGTCTGGCGACATACCATCTGATTTTCGAAAAAAGCCGCGCGGAGTGGCCGCGCGGTTTGAGGCGCCATATCACTGACTGCGTGGCCCCCCCCGCTGGAGGTTCGAGTCCTCCCTCGGGCATGGGTGTGTGTGCATAAGTTCGTATATGTTAGTTAAGGAGTGTGTAAGTCTAGGGACCGATGACCTCAGCAGTTTGGTGCCTTAGAAATTCACTCATTTGATTTTTTAAAAAAAAATATCATCCCCATAATTCCGAAAACTGCAAGAGGTGAAAAGTGCGAGAATTATCGCACAATCAGCTTAACAGCTCACGTGTCCAAGTTGCTGACGACTATTCTATACAGAACAATGCAAAAGAAAACTGAGGACATGTTGGATGACGATCAACTTGACTTTGGGAACGGAAAAGGCACCAGAGAGGCAATTCTGACATTATGGTTGATAATGGCACCAAGACTAAAGAAAAATCAAGACATGTTCTTAGGATTTGTCGACCCACACCAGCCGTTCGACAATGTTAAATGGTGCGAGATGTTCGAAAGTCTGAGAAAAATAGGAGTAAGCTATAAGGAGGAACGGGTAATTTACAATATGTACAAGTGCCAAGAGGAAATAGCAAGCAGTGAACGACCGAGAATGAAGTGCTGGAATTTAAAAGAGTTTAAGACAGGAATTTTCCCCCTATTGTTCAGTCTGTACATTGAAGAAGCAATAATGGATATAAAAGGAGTGAAATTAAAATTCAAGATGAGGAGATTAGTATTTAAACGTCTCGTCGACAACGAGATCATTTGAGAAGGACACAAACATGGATCAGGGAAGGATGGGGAAGGACATCGGCCGGACTATTGACTGTATTGCGTAAGAACGCATTTCCCTCCTCCACATCGTGAGGGAAATGAGGCGAGGACAATACAAAATAAATAAACTTTTGGTAGACGAATAAGGCGCAGTCTACAACGATCAAATTGAGTTCAAACTAGAGATGGGCAAAACTGTTCTTTTCAGAGATCGGATCAGAACTGTTCACTCCCTGAAATGAATTAGCTCTTTTTCATGACTCACCACTCATTTACAATAGAAAATAAATGGAAGGCACATTGCCCTTTAAACTTGGTTTATTCCAGTACTATACCTGTATTTTGATCTTATTTGATCCTATTTTGAAGTAACACAGATAATGAGTAAGAATTTTGTATTGTTTATTGAAATTTCCACGATATGACAAAGTTTTTGATTATTGATTTATTTTGCACTATCGTGGTTTTTTGGGTGATCGGAAAATGTTGTAACTTGAGATTTACATTAACAACATATTTGGCTATAATGTATTAAAATTTCATTAACCTCATACAAATACATCGCAAGCCATATATTTTTAAAGTGAACATTTCCTTCCGAAGACACCTAAAATCGCAAAATCCGTACCAGAATAAGAAAAAAAAATATAAATTTGACTGTAAGACGAAAGTGCTGCATATAGCCTTACGCAGAATAAAACAAGGAAAATATTGGTGTATCACATTTTGCGATACGTTTATCGGTTTGCTCGTAATTAAAGTGTAAATTCGAGTGTCCATAATAAAAATTCTATAGTAAGAGGAGTCGTCAGGAACCTAATCTGATCAGTTTAAACAAATAAAAATAAACTAAAAACAAATGATGTATACATAACATGATAATGTAATATACATATCTGTTAAATGAAGAGGAGCCTGATGACGGTGTAGAAGAAGGAACAGGACTCGCCGGCCGATGTGGCCGTGCTTGTCTAGGCGCTACAGTCTGGAACAGCGCTTTGCTACGGCCGCAGGTCCGAATCCTGCCTCGGGCATGGACGTGTATGATGTCCTTAGGTTAGTTAGGTTTAAGTAGTCTTAAGTTCTAGGGGACTGATGACCACAGATGTTAAGTCCCATAGTGCTCAGAGCCATTTGAACTTTGAACAGGACTCGGCAGGGAAGAGACAGGGGATTCAGTGTTAGAATCATAATTTAAAAGACCTTTGGGCGACTTAAGACCAAATAAAGCATAATGGATAGATAAAATTCCATCGGAATTTCTAAAATCATTGGGGGAAGCGACAACAAAAACGCTATTCATCTTAATCATGTTGTAGAACGAACGAGACTGGCGATGTGCAGGGTGTCCATAATTAAAGTTCCAGTTTAAAAACGCTGTAGAAAGAGAACCACCGCATAGCACAGCACAGCACAGCACTGAATGATGTCACATTTGAACTGAATATTACTGATGGAGGGAAAAACGTGTAAGTAGGCTGTTTATGTTTTCTTATCGGCAACGTTACGTAGCGCTCGGTATGAAAATCGCTGGCTGTGCTGTGTGCAGTCTGTGGCTAGTTTGCATTGTTGTCTGCCATTGTAGTGTTGGGCAGCGGCAGCTGGATGTGAACAGCGCGTAGCGTTGCGCAGTTGGAGGTGAGCCGCCAGCAGTGGTGGATGTGGGAAATGAGATGGCGGATTTTTGAGTACAGAATGGATGTCATGAACTGCTCTATATATTATGACTTTTGATGATATTAAGGTAAATACATTGTTTGTTCTCTATTAAAATCTTTCAATTGCTAACTATACCTATCAGTAGTTAGTGCCTTCCGTAGTTTGAATCTTTTATTTAGCTGGCAGTAGTGGCGCTCGCTGTATTGCAGTAGTTTGAGTAACGAAGATTTTTGTGAGGTAAGTGATTTGTGAAAGGTACAGGTTAATGTTAGTCAGGGCCATTCCTTTGTAGGGATATTTGAATGTCAGATTGCGTTGCGCTAAAAATATTGTGTTTTCTAAGGGGACGTTTCAAACGTCATGGGAAGAAAAAGCAAAAAAATTTACCACTAGCTGGCGCTAAAAACGTCAGTATACACACAACAACAGGCACGCGGCACACGGCTGGTCCTCAGTTTGCGTCCGAGACGAGCATCTGAAGTAAAACTCTTTTATAATAATGTGCGTCAGTAGCCCTGCAGAGGTTCTGGACTTTGAAGGGAATGAAGAATGGCACTGGTCCGACGTCCGCTAAGGGTCTGAAGAAAATGATCACAAAACTCAAAAAGACCGGTGCAATGTGGCAAAGCGAGGAAAGCATTTAATCCGGCGTCTGTCGAAGCTCAGGTCACGGCATTGCAGGAGGGATGGTGTGCAAATATGGAGTGCACTGTGAATTGCCAGAAACATGGCAGTACCTACCAGCACGGTGCATAAAACCCTAGAAAAACTCTCAAATTGCGATCTGTACAAAAGCACATATGTTCAGGAGTTGCTTCCAGCTGACCTGTCAGCAAGACAGACGTTCACTCTGAATTTGTTGCTAGCATGGAAGTGGACAGTGAGTGACCATTTAACATTATGTGGACATATGAAGCCCATTTCCACCTCCAAGACATGTCAATATACAGAATTTCAGAATGTGGGCGCGAAACATCTGCAGACACCTTTCATTTTGTACAAGGTGACTGTGTGATGCGGATTGACGGCTGTTACCTGAACCGTCGCCGGTTTTTCTCGCACTATCGTCATTCCATCTCTTCAACAGCATTGACGTGTATCTTTGATCATTTTGAAGCGAAATGACGCTCTTCCGCGCATCGCAGTGAATTCGCCACTGCAGAGGCATTTCGAAAATGCTTGAACTACCAACCGTCATTTCCCCACAGTCTGGGCGTCCAGATCACCTGACCTTAATCAGTGTGACTTCTGGCTGTCAGGTTATCTGAAAGATGTTGTGTGCAGTGTTCCAATTACGAGCGTAGCTGAACTGAAGGCACACCATACGCAACGCACTCTGAACATGACCAACACCCAGAAAGTCGATCTGGTGTGGAACATGCTGTTTCTCGATTGCAATATGTGGCAGAAAACGGTTGCTAGCATACTGCATACTGAACAGTCTCATGACATTTAGAAACCGACGTCATTTTGTTTTTTATGCGCTTTTGGCCTCGGGACTGTTAAAATCCGATTTTTCCCGTCCAATGTAATACCACCTTACCGTGACGGACTAGCTACCACAAGTATTGACTGCCAAACTTGTGCAGTCGTTCTCATTGAAGAATACGACTGGTGTAATGTGTGATTCAAATCATAGCCGTCGTATTGCGATTTATTTGTCATTTGTAGCGATCCCGTTTACGGTAAGACTATTACAGTGCCCCCTGTGTACCATCTATAGATAAAATTTTCTTTAAAGATTTTTATTTTCTTAGTTTTATTTTTCTTTCTTTCTTGACGTTTTCCTCTGCGCCAGTAATATGCTCTTCACATTCGTGTCATTCTAAGCAATAGTTCTCTTTCTATAACGTTTCGAGGCTGGTACTTTAATTGTGGACATTCTGTACCTTTGGATTTCCGGAAAAGCATCATACACTCAACTCTGAAAATAGAGCCGAAAAGTGTGAGAATTATCGCGAAATCAGCGTAACAGTTCATGTATCCAAGATTCTGACAAGAATAATAGACAGAAGAATGGTAAGGAAAACTTAGGATCTGTCAGAGGACGCAGTTTTGCTTTCGGAAAAGTAAAGACGACAGAGAGTCATCTCTGACGTTGCTGTTGGTAATAGAAGTAAGACTGAAGAAAAATAAAGACACGTTCATAGGATTCGTCAACCTGGAAAGAGCGTTCCACAATTTAAAATTGTACGAGATGTTCGAAAGTCTAAGAGAAATAGGGATAAGCTAAGGGAAAGACTGGTGAGGTAATGATAAGCCTGGAAGATCGAGATGGAAATGTTCGGATTAAAAATAGTACAAGAGAGGATGCAATCTTTCGTCTCTCCTGTTCAATCTATTCACCTGAGAAGCAATGACGGAAATAAAAGTAATGTTCAAGAGTGAGATTAAAACTCAAATTGAAAAAAATATCAAGATTAAGAATCGACGATGACATTGCTGTCCTCAGTGAAAGTGAAGAAGAATTACAGGATCTGTTGAACGAAACAGTCTAATGGTTACAGAATATGGATTTAGAGTACATCGAAGAAAGACGAAAGTAAAGAGAGGTAGCAGAAACGAGAACAGAGAGGAACGTAACATCAGAATTGGAGATCACGAAGTAGCAGAAGTTCATAAATTCTGCTACCTAGGCAACAAAAGAACATATGTTGGACGGACCAAGGACATAAAAGGCGTACTTGTATGAAACATCGACCTTAATTAGATGAAGTTTCTAAGAATGTACGTCTCGAGAAAAGTAATGTATGGTAGTGAAACAGAGACTGTGGGAAAACCTGAACAAAAGAGAAATGGAAGATTTGAGATGTGGTGCTACAGACGAATGTTGAGAATTTGGCGGAATGATAAGTAGAGATGGGTCGTTGGCGAACTAACGGGTCCAAAGGAACGGTTCACCAAGATGAACGGAGCAAGCGAGGAACGAATTCTAACGAACGGTCTTTCATAGTTAACTTCGGTCGCGGCTTTCTACTTACAGTTCCCGGGAACGGGAAACGATCAGTCTCGTTCCCGAACGGCACGTCGCCGTCTTTTTTTGATCCAGTGCAAAAGAGCGTGGTCATCGTAATGGAGGTCAGACCGACTTACAATCGAATGAAGCCCGCGCTTCGTAATCGAGTGTATGGTGTCACATTTTGTAAAGAGAATATGATAACTCCTACAATATTATTTCCGTGGTACAGGGTGGCGCACGAAAAATCGGCCCCGTGTACTAGACTGCTCATTGTCGCTTGCCAATCGTCATATTTTTTGGAAGTTGTCTGCATTAGCTTGTTATTTCTTCACTGCCTAATTATTACATGTTTATCTATTCTGCTCGTAGCGGTCAACAAATCGTGCGTAATTGGCGAGCAGTCTGTACTTGGGGCCGGTTTATCGTGCGCCACCTTATATTATTTCACTGCGATCAGCCACGTAACGCTACAGTTGGCTAAACGAGATGTTTTGCAGAATGACGAAAATTACAAGTGTGTGACGATTCTGTTATGCATAAAGACTCTGTACTCCAGGGGGGAGGCAAGTGCCCCCTCTTGGCGCCTTCAATCCTTCAGTCACCTATGCCACTAATTTTCAGTTTTTCATAAGAACTGTATACCAAGCACAATGAACGGTGAACGAGTAAAAATGAACGGTTCCCAAAAAAGAGCGATCACCAATGAACTATTTTCCAAGGATGAACGACTTTGCCCGTCTCTGATGATAAGGTAAGGAATGAGGAGGTTCTCCACGGAAGCAGTGACGAAAGGAATATATAGGAAACTCTGAAAAGGAGAAGGGACCAGGTGATAGGCCATCTGGGAAGACATCATGGAATAACTTTCATTACACTAGAGGGAGTTTAGAGAGTAAGATCAGTAAAGGAAGACAGAGATCGGACTCCATCCAACAAATAACTGAAGACGTAGGTTGCAATAGCTATTCTGAGATGAGAAAGTTGGCACATGAGAGCAATTCGTGGCAGTCCGCATGAAACAAGACAGAAGCCGCTTTTTGACATCGAAACTGCTGGCATGTTTTGAAAAAACAACCTTGGACTACAATGCAGCTGTTTATTTTAATTAACATTATTCAAGTACAAGCTGCTGTCTCACCGTCTTCGATAGATTTCCAGAGAAATCACAAAACTGATGAAAAAAAGATAACAGCGTGTGCAAGTGTCGCGTAAGGGAAATGTGTCTAATCATCCAGTGCTAAGCGTGAACAAATGACATACATGTGTTTATTTTAATTATTCCTCCCTTTGTGGACATAATGTGTAAGTCCTCATTTTGCACCTTGAAACTTCAGCGTTCTTTCAGCAGGTGGTCTACAAAAGTGGAAACTCCTTTCCTAAGTTCTAACTTTACTGGTGTTCCTTCAAGCGGGTGGTTATTGCAGTGCTAGACTGGCCTATATTACAACTACGTGTAATTTTGTACATTCCACTCTTTTCCAAAGCTGAAGTGCTGTCTCTATCATTGGGAAAAAGTGTCCAAAGTTCGGAGACACTTTTCCACAATATGGAACCGTGCACCATTTATTATTTAAAACATGGCGTAACAGCCGAAAACAGGTTTTTAAAACAATAAATATTGTAGAACATTACACAAATTCAGGTGTGTTTTCTCGTTCATAGTGTATAAAGTATTCTACCAAGAACCAACGAAATATCAATTCATTCAACTGATTCCAGTAAAAACTAGGTTGTATTGTTCGTATAAGCTAGAAACCGAAATTAATGAAATTATGAGCTACATAAAAGAAAAAAATCGTTTACTGTAGTGATCACAGGTTCCTATGCTAACACGACTACGCTTTCTTTTGGTGTGGCAAGGAATCAGATTCTGTTTTGTATTATATCCAACCACAACAATATTGTACATCATAATTTAACTTGAACCGAAAATTCTTTTCTGAAAGTCTATTGATATTGTTGTGTAATTCAGCTTCCCAGATTTACCGCTTAACGTTCTGCTGTATTCACTAATAACGTATCTTTAGAATATGTCACTGATCTGTCATTATTTGTAATATTCGTGTTTATATTATGTTAACGATATTGGAGTTTTGCCACCTCCTCTTGAGACGTCCATACGGATGTCGAAGTAAGTCGGACTACTCAAATGGCATACACATAGACCGAGGTGATAATAGTAATGAGATACTTCTTGATACAAGTGTCGGACCTATTTTTGCCATATGTAATGGAGCAACTCGACGTGA
Source organism: Schistocerca cancellata (assembly GCF_023864275.1). Lineage (NCBI taxonomy): Eukaryota > Metazoa > Arthropoda > Insecta > Orthoptera > Acrididae > Schistocerca > Schistocerca cancellata. The sequence continues at coordinate 44,555,262 of NC_064628.1, read as the reverse complement.
CATGGACTCAAGTCGTTGAAGTCCCCTCCAGAAATACTGAGCCGTACTGACCCTACGGTCATCCATAGCTGCAAAAGTGTTGCCCGTGTAGGATGTTGTGTGCGAACTGACCTCTCGATTGTATCCATAAATGTTTGACGGGTGGCCAAATAATTCACTCTAGTTGTCCAGAACGTCCCTCAAAACAGTCGCCAACAGTTGCGGCCGGGTGACATGGGCCATTGTCGTTCGTAAAAATTCCATCGTTGTTTGGGAACGTGAAATCCATGAATGGGAGAAAATGGTCTCCAAGTGACCGAACATTCAGTTCCAATCCAGTCCATGTAAACGCAGCCCGTACCATTGTGGAGACACCATCAGCTTGCACAGCGCATTGTTGATAATTGGGTTCATGGCTTCGGGGGATCTGCGAACCTAACCATCAGCTCTTACAGGGTGTTTCAAAAATGACCGGTATATTTGAAACGGCAATAAAAACTAAACGAGCAGCGATAGAAATACACCGTTTGTTGCAATATGCTTGGGACAAAAGTACATTTTCAGGCAGACAAACTTTCGAAATTACAGTAGTTACAATTTTCAACAACAGATGGCGCTGCTGTCTGGGAAACTCTATAGTACGATATTTTCCACATATCCACCATGAATAGCAATAATATGGGGTAGTCTCTGAATGAAATTACCCGAAACCTTTGACAACGTGTCTGGTGGAATGGCTTCACATGCAGATGAGATGTACTGCTTCAGCTGTTCAATTGTTTCTTGATTCTGGCGGTACACCTGGTCTTTCAAGTGTCCCCACAGAAAGAAGTCACAGGGGTTCATGTCTGGCGAATAGGGAGGCCAATCCACGCCGCCTCCTGTATGTTTCGGATAGCCCAAAGCAATCACACGATCATCGAAATATTCATTCAGGAAATTAAAGACGTCGGACGTGCGATGTGGCCGGGCACCATCTTGCATAAACCACGAGGTGTTCGCAGTGTCGTCTAAGGCAGTTTGTACCGCCACAAATTCACGAAGAATGTCCAGATAGCGTGATGCAGTAATCGTTTCGGATCTGAAAAATGGGCCAATGATTCCTTTGGAAGAAATGGCGGCCCAGACCAGTACGTTTTGAGGATGCAGGGACGATGGGACTGCAACATGGGGCTTTTCAGTTCCCCATATGCGCCAGTTCTGTTTATTGACGAAGCCGTCCAGGTAAAAATAAGCTTCGTCAGTAAACCAAATGCTGCCCACATGCATATCGCCGTCATCAATCCTGTGCACTATATCGTTAGCGAATGTCTCTCGTGCAGCAATGGTAGCGGCGCTGAGGGGTTGCCGCGTTTGAATTTTGTATGGATAGAGGTGTAAACTCTGGCGCATAAGACGATACGTGGACGTTGGCGTCATTTGGACCGCAGCTGCAACACGGCGAACGGAAACCCGAGGCCGCTGTCGGATCACCTGCTGCACTAGCTGCGCGTTGCCCTCTGTGGTTGCCGTACGCGGCCGCCCTACCTTTCCAGCACGTTCATCCGTCACGTTCCCAGTCCGTTGAAATGTTTCAAACAGATCCTTCATTGTATCGCTTTTCGGTCCTTTGGTTACATTAAACCTCCGTTGAAAACTTCGTCTTGTTGCAACAACACTGTGTTCTAGGCGGTGGAATTCGAACACCAGGAAAATCCTCTGTTCTAAGGAATAAACCATGTTGTCTACAGCACACTTGCACGTTGTGAACAGCACACGCTTACAGCAGAAAGACGACGTACACGCACCCACAGACTGCGTTGTCTTCTATATCGTTCACATCACTTGCAGCGCCATCTGTTGTTGAAAATTGTAACTACTGTAATTTCGAAAGTTTGTCCGCCTGAAAATGTACTGTTGTCCCAAGCATATTGCAACAAACGGTGTATTTCTATCGCTGCTCGTTTAGTTTTTATTGGCGTTTCAAATATACCGGTTATTTTTGAAACACCCTGTACAAACTGAAATTGGGATCCATCTGACCAGGCCACGGTTTTCCAGCCGTATAGGTCCCAAAACGGTATGGTCACGAGCCCAGGAAGGGCGCTGTAGGGGGTGTTGTGGTGTTTGCAAATGCACTCGCGTCGCTCGACTGCTGCCATAGGACACTAACGCAAAATTTCGCTGCACTGTCCTAACGGGATGCGTTCGTCGTAGGTCACACACTGATTTCTGCGGTTATGTCACACAGAGTTGCTTGTCTGTTTGCGCAGAGAACTCCACGCTGTTCTCGGTCATTGAGTGAAAGGCGTCGACCAGTACGTTGTCCGACGTGAGAGGCAATGCCTGATACTTGGTAATCTCGGCACGATCTTGACACTGCGTATCTCGGAATAGTGAATCCCCTCTGTTAAATGCCGTCCGACGCCTATAATCAAGTCGGAAACCTTTTCACATGGATCACCTCCGTCAATCCATTGCTCTTTAATACCTTGTGTACCCGATATTACCGCCATTTGCATGTTTGCATATCGCTGTCCCATGACATTTGTCATCTCAGTGTACCAGTGTACAAGATGTACTCTGAAAGCGTGTGTTTCACGAATTCACATCCTTTTCTTCATTCTAGATAACATGCTGAGTCTTCTCAGTCAAGAAATCCCCAATTCAGATATATATACACTACTGGCTACACCACGAAAATGACGTGCTACAGACGCGAAATTTAACCGACCGGAAGAGGATGGTGTGATATACAAATGGTTAGCTTTTCAGAGCATTCACAGAAGTTTGGCGCTGGTGGCGGCACCTACAACGTGCTGACATTAGGAAATTTTCCAACCGATTAGTCATACACAAACAGCAGTTGACCGGCGTTGCCTGGTAAAACGTTGTTGTGATGCCCCGTGTAAGGAGGAGAAATGCGTACCAACAAGTTTCCGACTTTCATAAAGGTCGGATTGTAGCCTATCGCGATTGCGGTTTATCGTATCGCGACATTGCTGCTCGCGTTGGTCGAGATCCAATTACTGTTAGCAGAATATGGAATCGGTGGGGTCAGGAGGCTAATACGGAACGCCGGGGTAGATCCCAACGGCCTCGTATCACTAGCAGTCGAGATGACAGGCATCCTATCCGCATGGCTGTAACGGATCATGCAGCCACGCCTCGATCCCTGAGTCAACAGATGGGTACGTTTGCAAGACAACAACCATCTGCACGAACAGTTCGACGACGTTTGCAGCAGAATGGACTGTCAGCTTGGAGACCATGGCTGCGGTTACAGTTGACGCTGCATCACAGACAGGAGCGCCTGCGATGGTGTACTCAACGACGAACCTGGGTGCACGAATGGCAAAACGTCATTTTTTCGGATGAATCCAGGTTCTGTTTACAGCATCATGATGGTCTCATCCCTGTTTGGCGACATCAATGTGAACGCACATTGGAAGCGTGTATTCGTCATCACCACATCACCATACTGGCGTATCAATCGGCGTGATGGTATGGGGTGCCATTGGTTACACGTCTCGGTCACCTCTTGTTCGCATTGACGGCACTTCGAACAGTAGACGTTACATTTAAGATGTGTTACGACTCGTGGTTCTACCCTTCATTCGATCCCTGCGAAACCCTACATATCAGCAGGATAATGCACTACCGCATGTTGCAGGTCCTGTACCTGCCTTTCTGGATACAGAAAATGTTCGACTGCTGCCCTGGCCAGCACATTCTCCAGATCTCTCACCAATTGAAAACGTCTCGTCAATGGTGGCCGAGCAACTGGCTCGTCACAATACGCCAGTCACTACTCTTGATGAACTGTGGTATCGTGTTGAAGCTGCATGGGCAGCTGTATCTGTACACGCCATCCAAGCTCTGTTTGACTCAATGCCCAGTCGTATCAAGGCCGTTATTACGGCCAGAGATGGTTGTTCTGGGTACTGATTTCTCAGGATCTATGCACCTAAATTTCGTGAAAATGTAATCACATATCAGTTATAGTATAATTGTCGAATGAATATCCGTTTATCATCTGCAGTTCTTCTTGGGGTAGCAATTTTAATGGCCAGTAGTGTATACTCGAATGATACGATAAATGCATATTAGAGTAGAAGCCATAACACAGCCGGCTTTGTGGCCGAGTGGTCCTAGGCGCTTCAGTCCGGAACTGTGCTGCTGCTACGGTCGCAGGTTCGAATCGTGCCTCAGGCATGGATGTGTGTGATGTCCTTAGGTTAGTTAGGTTTTAGTACTTCTACGACTAGGGGACTGATGACCTCAGATATTGAGTCCCATAATGCTTAGAGCCATTTGAACCATTTTAGAGCCATAACAAATACACTCCGCTACACAGTACATTCTGATCGGTTTGGTTGTAGGTGATGCAATAATTGTGAACACCAGTTGCTAAGAGAGAGAGTTTATTGACCAGTGGGGGATGGAGAGGTGCAAGCGAAGCCGATGGTCGTGGAAGCCGTGAGTCGAGGTGCAGCGGGCGCCTAGCCCACCACGTAGTAGGGGTAGCCGTAGTAGTAGAGCTGCTCGCTGGGGCGCAGCGTCTCGCGGGCCTCAGCCGGGAAGGCCACGGGCACAGGCAGCGGCAGCGGGCCCGCCAGCGCGGTCGCCACAGCGGCCAACAGCAGCAGCGCAAACACCTGCCGACAGAGTATCTCTGTAGCAGAAGTACGTATCTATTAACTGGATAGGTATAACAGCTAGTTGTTGTTGTTGTGGTCTTCAGTCCTGAGACTGGTTTGATGCAGCTCTCCATGCTACTCTATCCTGTGCAAGCTTCTTCATCTCCCAGTACCTACTGCAACCTACATCCTTCTGAATCTGCTTAGTGTATTCATCTCTTGGTCTCCCCCTACGATTTTTACCCTCCACGCTGCCCTCCAATATTAAATTGGTGATCCCTTGATGCCTCAGAACATGTCCTACCAACCGATCCCTTCGTCTAGTCAAGTTGTGCCACAAACTTCTCTTCTCCCCAATCCTATTCAATACTTCCTCATTAGTTATGTCATCTACCCATTTAATCTTCAGCATTCTTCTGTAGCGCCACATTTCGAAAGCTTCTATTCTCTTCTTGTCCAAACTATTTACCGTCCAGGTTTCACTTCCATACATGGCTACACTCCATACAAATACTTTCAGAAATGACTTCCTGACACTTAAATCTATACTCGATGTTAACAAATTTCTCTTCTTCAGCAACGCTTTCCTTGCCATTGCCAGTCTACATTTTATATCCTCTCTACTTCGACCATCATCAGTTATTTTGCTCCCCAAATAGTAAATCTCCTTTACTACTTTAAGTGTCTCATTTCCTAATCTAATTCCCTCAGCATCACCCGACTTAATTCGACTACATTCCATTATCCTCGTTTTGCTTTTGTTGATGTTCATCTTATATCCTCCTTTCAAGACACTGTCCATTCCGTTCAACTGCTCTTCCAGGTCCTTTGCTGTCTCTGGCAGAATTACAATGTCATCGGCAAACCTCAAGGTTTTTATTTCTTCTCCATGGATTTTAATACCCACTCCGAATTTTTCTTTTGTTTCCTTTACTGCTTGCTCAATATACAGATCGAATAACATCGGGGAGAGGCTACAACCCTGTCTCACTCCCTTCCCAACCACTGCTTCTCTTTCATGCCCCTCGACTCTTATAACTGCCATCTGGTTTCTGTACAATTTGTAAATAGCCTTTCGCTCCCTGTATTTTACCCCTGCCACCTTTAGAATTTGAAAGAGAGTAATCCAGTCAACATTGTCAAAAGCTTTTTCTAAGTCTACAAATGCTAGAAACGTAGGTTTGCCTTTCCTTAATCTTTCTTCTAAGATAAGTCGTAAGGTCAGTATTGCCTCGCGTGTTCCAGCTAGAGCAAGCACAAAATCTGTGCAGCGCAACCGCGTGAGTGGCATTCGTTCTCCGTCGCTCGCTTTGCACGCGGTGCGGAAGCACGTGTCTAGCAGTTCCTTCTCTCGCCATCGCATGAGTTGAGCACTCGCTGAATATTGGGAAACAGGCGATTCGCCCAGCTACGGGGTAAGGAAACTTGGACTGTACACAGTTGTATTAAAATGTAACGGCACTAACGCGCTCCGCAAGCTTCGAAATGGATTTAGAACTATATTTTCTTTTTAACTGTCGATTTTCCATATCTGCTACGGACAAAGTGTATACTGTATACCTGAGGTTCACCAACTGTTACTACAGCAACTGAGTACGATTATGTATACTGTAAATTAAAGTGGTAAGTCAATCTATATAAATAAAAACTAAATAAAACTAATGCTTTTCATTAGTAAACATACCAATTGAGAAAGGCAGCACCGATTCGGTTAATTACTAAAAAATGTTTTCAATAATGCATATGCGCCTTCTAAGGAAAGAAAAATTTCTTGGAAAGTTCGGAATAAACAGAAAGCGTTTTTGCCATAGGAATTTTGTGTAAACTCAAGACCACGATTAGAACGATGGATATGCGTAATTTTATTTATTTTCTTGCTTTATTCATTATCATTCCGTAAAAGATTTCAGAAAAAAAATCGGACAATTACAAAGGTATGTCGGTAAATTCAGGCAAACTGCAAAGATCTTAATCGATTAATGGATTTCAAGCAAAACTGGTACACATGTTACTCACTATCTGCCAACAAATAATGTGGGGGTAAGGAGCAGCAACCACCTGCTCCAGTGAGCGTGATAATCGTGGAGAAAGCATGGTGGAGGGGGGGGGGGACAGATGGACAGACAGAGATGGAGAAGGATGAGATGGACACAGATATGTGGAGGAGAATCAGACAGAAGAGATTGCTAGAGAAAGGGAGAGGAGGAGATCAACACACACACACACACACACACACACACACACACACACACACACACAGAGAGAGAGAGAGAGAGAGAGAGAGAGAGAGAGAGAGTGAGAGAGAGAGTGGGGGGGGATAGATGGACTGTGAGCGAGGGAGGGGGAAGTGGACAGTGAGAGGGGCCAGGATGCAACAGAGAGTTGGGGAGGAGGAGACAGAGAACGGGGAAGGAGATAGGAGGGGTAGCAGGAGATTTGACTTAGAGGGGAGAGGTGGAGAAGGGCAGACGTGCAAATGGACAGAGGGGGGAGGAGCAGCTGGACAGAGAAAGTAGGGAGTAGCACATGGGCAGAAAGAGTGGCAGGAGGAGGTATGCAGAGAGCAGGGGTGGAGGAGGTTGACAGGGGGTGAAGGCGGTGGTAAGAAAAGAAAGTGGAGGAGACGAACAGAGAGAGGCTGAAGGAGGAGCTGGTAGAAGTATACACAGGTAATGCTGCGAACTCAGTAATGAATGCAGATGAGGTCATCAGCTGTGGAACTGTAAATATTTGTGAATGACTAACTGATGAAATGACTCTCGCCTTTAGTCTGGAATCAAATTTTTACAGGCAATGAAACATACTTTGCTTAGAGACTTTCTTTACCCCTACTACTTCATTCGCTCAACTGCCTCTTCAGAATCGAGTTAACGAATTCTAGATGCTGCAGGAGATGTCCCAGTAACCTATCCCTTCTTTAAGAACACGTCTTCCATAGACTCTTTTCATAACCTATTCTTTCTAGTATTTATTCATTTATCATTTATCATTTATCTGTCTACTTTATTTTTAAAATTCTTTGAAAACATCACATTTCGAATTCTTCCAGCTTGTTCTTCTCCAGAAAAAGCTGCAGAATCTTGTACATAATCGTTGATTGTTGGTCTTCCATGACATTCCATCCACAACAATATAATGAATGTCCGCATAGCGTTACGGTGCCGTAGCAATACGAAACATTGACGAAGGACCATACTAGAAGAGTTACCCACTACCTGAGATCTATTTCCTCTAACTGACTGACTGGAGCAGTGTGAGCAGCTTCACCTCCAGTCTAAGTGTGCCTGGCCACTAGGTTCCTAGACTTACCACAGATGAGTAATTGATCGTTTGTGTTACGAATAGTAAATACCAAAACAAAGGAAGGTGTGGAAGCTTTCTATCCACCAACCTGTCGTGTAGTGACGTGTGGGAATAGTGCAGTGGCACTTCTGAAAATTTCTCGATAGACTTCACATTTTGTTAGCCTCCTTAGAAATACAGAAGTTTTTCTCTTAATCCTGTTACTACTAAAAAGTTACTTAGCCTACTGGTTCACATTTTAGGCTACAAACAAAATATCTCAATAAATGTTAAAACACAACAAACGACAGTAAATTCGGTATTGGGCGTCTCACCGATCCCAACATTTCATTCAGTCCTTCCTGAACACCTTATACTACAGATGTGCTGACAGAAACCCTGCACAGAGAAGAGATGGAGCAAAACTCACCAAATACGAAATACTGTTTACGATTTTTGCAATAGCCAGAGAGGTTACTTAAATCACTCGGAATGCAGGTCTCAGGCAGTGTAACGTATAGCGCTACGTGGACTACGGAGAAAGATATATAAAAGTATATTGTCTTGGAAACATCGCTATAGCGCTATTGTTTTGTTAGGATAGCCATAGGTTCCAGCAAAATTGCTTCGTTCATTACTAAATGTTACTTTCGCAGATGCTATTAGTTGTTTTTGGTGCTTATTTGGGATCAAGGTTCGATAGTATACGCCAACAGCGTCTGTTGTAGTAACACTAGACTAAGCAAATTTACCTATAAAGAAGAAAGAATTGCTTAAATTAGCGAACGAAACAGAGAGCTCAAAATCAGGAAAAGCTACAACACATATTCAGATAATAAAACACTACGCCAAATTAATGAAAAATTGACGATTAACAACGCTTCAGTGATTTAATCAGAAAAAAGGCTACAGTCTATTCACCATCAATAAAAACGACTGTATACAAAAATACCAAATGTTAGTGGAAACTTAAATATTCATTATAAAAACAGTACGAAAATAAAATCCTGATGTTGTATTTCTCCAACTTAGGGTGACATAAATTAATCGACTTACGATTTCTGAGAAAGTCATAATCAGATGATTACAGTGAAACGAAAGAAAAAAAAGAAACCCTAAAATACTAAAAATCTAAATGATAAACTCAAATCAACTTCTAATGCAGCTACATGCACTATGCAGCATGGATGGTCAATGCAAATTAAAATATTGTGTAGTGATGAAGAATATTGAATATGCAATGTAGTGGCACAAGTATCAGCAGTATAAATTCGCCAAGGTCACCACACAATTAAAATGCCGACATCTGCCAACTGACAGTAGCTACTTCATGTACGAAGAACGTTCTTAATATTACTAAACTCTCTCAAGGCATGAAAGCGCCAGGGAGTAAGTTTTCACGGTACACCTTGAGATTTTAAGGGATTTAGACCCATAAGGAATCGAACTGGTAGGGCCTACATCATTTATCGAGACAAGATCACTCTACTTATGTTATCCGAAGCGGTACAGGAACAATGTTTTGATGGGAGTTAGGAGCGGTTGAGATTGAAATAAATTTACATGAAATTTAGCACACAGGCAAGCGTTGACCTGCACACGCTGCTGAACAATGAAACGGAGGAATAGGTCAAGTAAGGTAGCCTTGACATTTTACGCATCCATGCAGGCTGTGCTGCGTTAATTACGAATGGCTATGTTTTAACTGAATCTCGTAATATCTGTCTGACGAAAGGAGACGTCATTTGGAATATTGCTCCTCCATTTCGTTACACTGAGCGAGCTTCGTACATGTAAATTCTGTCTATTCAAGGTGCCTTTGTCGCCAGCCACTGCAATAAGCATTTTATAATTAGTGGACGTTTCGTTAAACACCATGCAACATGTTTGAAGGTTGACTGTGATGAAGTAGGTTCATTCTAAACAGCGTTACTGAAAACATTGTAAAATAATAATAGTAAGAAATTTGAAATTATTTGTGCTGTTAATAGTATTATCTCAACTGCTGTACACCCGTCAATGAAAATGTTCCTTGAATCAGAATGAGATTTTCACTCTGCAGCGGAGTGTGCGCTGATATGAAACTTCCTGGCAGATTAAAAGTGTGTGCCCGACCGAGACTCGAACTCGGGACCTTTGCCTTTCGCGGGCAAGTGCTCTACCAACTGAGCTACCGAAGCACGACTCACGCCCGGTACTCACAGCTTTACTTCCGGCAGTACCTCGTCTCCTACCTTCCAAACTTTACAGAAGCTCTCCTGCTTCAGGAGTGCTAGTTCTGCAAGTTTCGCAGGAGAGCTTCTGTAAAGTTTGGAAGGTAGGAGACGAGGTACTGCCGGAAGTAAAGCTGTGAGTACCGGGCGTGAGTCGTGCTTCGGTAGCTCAGTTGGTAGAGCACTTGCCCGCGAAAGGCAAAGGTCCCGAGTTCGAGTCTCGGTCGGGCACACAGTTTTAATCTGCCAGGAAGTTTCATGTTCCTTGAACGCCCTCTTTGCTTATGTCTCAATGTTATGCAAGCCACAGGAGAATTATTGCTCTACAGGATCACAGAAACTGTTAACAATTCATTGGCAACACAGTGGTGTCTTTTAAGCTTATGCGGAGTATGGCATCTACTTAAACTTACGCGGAGCCGGTTGTCAACCGATACTGCGGCCTACTGTTTTGCGGGCTAGCCGAACTTGCCTCTGCAGACTGCGGTCAGGGATCCGATACAGCGAGCGCTGCAGTGGGGAGTAAGGCGTATCATATGACTCACTGGTGGCCGCTAATCCGGAAAGGTATTCAGCAGAGCTTCTGCGAAGTTTAGAAAGTAGGAAAGAGCTTTTGACATAGGTGAAGCTGTGAGGGCGAATCGTAACGCGTTTCTGGATAGTTCAGTAGCAAGAACATTGATCGCGAAAGGCAAGGTTCCGGTAACAGTACTGCACGCTACTTACCAATACTTCCTCTTCTAGATTCAGTAACATCAATACAAATATCACTCATTAATACACAAGCATTTACGAACATCATGTAGAACGCTTGTCTGACATCCGATACACAGGTGTGGGCAGGAAATAACTACACCACCACTTCATCATAGGAGAAGTTTGCAGAATTATCTCTGTCAGTGAAAGCCTGTTGTATAATCTACTCATAGTGTTTCTAATAACAAGCGTTTGGCTATGTAAAATGGAGAAAGATGTTCGAAATTCTGAGGAAAATAGGGGTAAGACATGCGGTAAGACGAATAATATACAATATGTACAAAACCCAAAAGGGAACAATGAGACTGGAAGACGAAGAAAGAGGTGCTCAGATTTAAAAAGATGTAAAGTAGGAGTGTTGTGTTTCACCCTTACTATCCAATCTATACATCGCGTAAGCGATAATGGAAATAAGAGTGTTTCAAGAGTGGAATTAAAATCCAAGGCGAAAGGCTGTCAATGAGGAGATATCCTGATGAATTTGATATTCTCAGAGAAGACGAAGAAGAACTACAAGATGTGTTGAATGGGAATGAACAGTTTAATGCTTACAGACAGCGAGAAACTTAGCATCAAAATTGGGCATCACCAAGTAGACGAAGTTAATTCTTGTACCTAGGCAGTAAAATAACCCATGAGCGAGGACGACATCAAAAGCAGACTAACACTGGAAAAGAGGGTATTCTTGGATAAGAAGCCTATTAGTATCCCTTAATTGAGGAAGGAATTTCTGAGAACGTACATATGGAGCACAGCAGTGTTTGATAATGAAACATGGGCTGTGGGAAAACCGGAACAGAAGAGAATCGAAGCGTGTGAGATGTGGCACTACAAAAGAATGTGGAGAATTTGGTGGACTGATAAGACAAGAAATGGGAAGGCTCTCAGCAGAATCGGCGAGGAAAGGAATGTATGGAAAACACCGACAAGAAAAAGGTGCAGATGATAGGACATCTGTTAAGACACAAGGAAATAACGTCCTTGGTACTAGATTGAACAGTAGAGCTTAAAAACTGTAGGGAAAGACAGAGACGGAAGCACATCCAGCAAATAAATGAGGAAGTAAGGTGAGTACTCAGACGAAGAGGTTGGAACAGGAGAGGAATTCGTGGAGGACGCATCAACCAATCAGAAGGGTGATGATCCAAAGAAAAAAGCTGCTACAGATAGCACTGAAAATCTAAACAAGGATCCTGGAATAGATAACATACCCTCAAAATCATTCAAAGCCGTTGGAGAGCTAGCCGTGATAAAACTATTCCAGTTCGTATGCTAGATGTATGAGACAGACGAAATATCCGTAGACGTCAAGAATTCCTATCAAAACGACGGTAAGAGCAAAGAGCAAACAGATGAGAACATTACCGAAGAATCAGTTTAAAAGTCATGCTTGCAATATACTGACTTGAATATTTACAGAATAATGGAAAAATTGGCAAAAGCCGACGCGACGGAAGATCAGTTTGAACCGAGGAGAAATGAATGAACACGCGAGGCAATACTGATCGTACGACGTGTTTAGAACGAGAGTTTGAAGAAAGGCATATTGTTTTTATAGAATCTGTAGATTTATAGAAAGTATTTGGCAACGTTGATCGAAATTTTGTAGGTGGCAGAGATAAAATAGAGGGAGCTGAAGAGTACGTACAGCTTGTACAAAAACCAGATTGCAGCCGAAGCACATGACAGGGAAGAGGTGGTTGAGACGGAAGTGGGGCAGAAGTTGGTTCGATTAATGATTCTCCACTTGAATTTTAACGCCACTCACGTTTGAACAATGGGGACTCCGCAAGAAGCCTATGTGTCTGAGTATCTACGTCCCGCAGTCACACATAGAACTGACAACGTTACCTTGACCTACGCTTCGCGAAACCTTAACTATTCCTTACTAGTCCGAAAATGCCGTGCACACCGCTTCATCTTCCACATCCATCTTATCGCTCCTGCACGCTTCCTCTACCAGTTGGAAAATTCCTTCAAACTACTTCCTCAAATTTCTCAAACGTCTTCATAAAACTCATACATCCCGTAAACTCTAAGATTGAAACCCTAGTGACTCTCTAATGCAATACTGGGTAGCTGCCGCGGCTACGTCAACATATCTCACCCTTCACCCCCCACATCCTCCATATCCTATCCCTGCTTCCCTCTAGACATCTACCAGATATAACGCTAGTATTATACTCATTACTTAGAACCGACTCCAATACCTCAACCAGCCTCCGTACCCACCCTCGCTTCATCCTCTTACAGCCCCAAGTTGCACATCCCACTTTCCAGCCCTACATCATTACACCACTCTGAGGCATAGCTGTCTACTGTATTTATCTATAGTGTCCTGACGCCACTCATTAGCCTTCCTTCCTACCCAGAGAGCTGACTTACTGGCCTTCTCAAAAGTATCATCATTATCATCATCATATTTTAACACCAGCACGCTATCGCCAACTGTGTTTTCTAGTAGATAATAAAAGCAAAAAATTTTTTTTCTTTTAATCCCATTAGTTTCACATATTCTACTTGGAATCTACATCTATATATACTGCATTTGACTGAAGAGCAGCAATAATATACGGCATCCAGCACGTTCCCAAGACCTGCCCACCTTCCCGGACTCCCCAATGTGGGTGGAATGAAACTATCGATAGACCCACGTTTTATCTTCTTTTATGATCCGTTCACTAGTTCTGCGTCGTCGCCGATTTAACCTAGCGACTCACGAACAACATGCATTGGCTGTTGTTTTCGTTATAAATTTAGCAATTTTGGAACAAATTTCGTTGTTGTACTTTTCATACCCACAGTATCCGAAAACATTTCATGGTATCAGCCAGCTGATATGCCGACATCATCAGCGACTTCTGTGACTGTAATTCGGTGATCGTTCATAACCATTTCTTTCACTTCTTCCACGATTTCGTCTTTGACGATGTGCTGGAGAGTCCATGGCACTTGTCATCATCCACGTCTTCATAGCCTTCATTGAGATGCTTCGACCGCTCGTACATCCTTGTTTTACTCATAGCGGACTCACAAAAAACAATATTTAACGTTTCTACAAGTAAACATCCTATATGTGTAACACACAATACAAGAAAGTACAACACTCGTGTTACTTTTTGAACACACCTCATATACAGTCACACTTGCTACTTAAAGGCAGGCGTTGGTGTATAAAACCTCCGAGACTTGTCTGTATCGTTCTGCTACATGCTATGTACTGCACGCAGCACTTCTGTCATCCATTTGAAACCGTTGCCTCAGGGGAACTGAAATTTAGTTCGAGGTTTATAATACATTTATTTTTAATTGAATCGGCATTTGTTACTGAACGACCTGATCAGTTCCTTGTACGAAATCATCATCGTGCCCTCCCAGTTATAGTACATGGGGACTTAGAATCTGGTGGAGATGTCGCAAGCGCTCGTGTGTTATGAATACCGACGATGTGTTTGCTATACATAACATTACATACAAATAAGTAATTCTTCGAAAGAACTGCATTTGGTGATATTAGACGCGTCTTACGTCAAAATGCTGATATATAAAGCCTGTTTTACATGAGCGACTGTGTTGCCTACATCGACTACTTATGGTGAGTGAGCATCGTGCGCTAGCGAGTAAATCAGCCGCCGACAAAGCCACGAGCGAGTCGATGATGTCACTGACTGGTTGATTGCGCCCAGTGCAGAGCTGTAAAGTTCTGTGTGTGATGAAGACTGCGAACGTTCTAAACAGGGAACGGTTCCATCATATATTAACATCGCAAGTTAACCGACTCTTGACAGTCATGCTCACAAACATTGTGGTAGAGGACTTCGTGCTTTTCTGTCTTACTAATCTTCGTCTTATTGTGATACACTGCTTAAGACTGCATTAGCATTTCATTTTTGTCCTATGTATGCTCACACAAGAAGGACCAAACATGTAAAAGCAAAAAATATTTTATTTTTTACAATACCTTGAAAATAAAAATCCTACAGTTATTTATACAAGAACATAAATAGAATTTTTTTTCGACAGTGAAAGCGACAGCTCCTCTGAACGAAAAAACAACATATTTTTATGTTACTTGGCACTAAAAGGGTACTACCGGTATGTAATTACTTGTAAATATTGCACGAGGTGATTTTATTTATATTCAACTTTGATTCCATCAGGAACCGTTGTGCACAATGAGTGTAGACAGTAGGGAAGGAGTGGCACATAGCAGTCAGTCGCAATTCTATTAGGATTTATTATTATTGTAAATCTAGATTTTGGCTGTAAACAGCCATATTCAGTGCATTTTCGTTTCAGTTCAACAAACTCGCGGGAATTCATGTCACGATATAGGCGGAAGGACACTTTTGTATGTTGTCTCGAGAAAAGAAATGTTGATATTTTGAAATGTTTGAACGACGATTTTCGTACTCTTTCAGTTCTCAGCAGTTTTGGCATGTCACCTTCGTCAGGAATGCTCACTATGAATTTCGCTTCCGCTCTTTAACAAAATCTGCTGTGATTGCTAGCTCTTATATTCTGCTGTTGGTGTATTTCAGCCTTTTGTTAGAGGAGTCCGTCATAACCCTCACTTCCGCCGTTCGGTAGTGGGCTAAGCTGCAGACAGCAGTCAGAGCACTCACAGTTCGCACGCCGATGTGTAAGCACAAGTGGCCAGTCGCGACAAACGAGCCTGAATTCGGGAATGGCAGACCAGGGACGTTGCAGTAGGTATAACTGGCACAATTAGTCAATTGAGACAAGAAAATAGCTCGTGTGAAAGGATGTTTACAGGTAGGGGGATAGTAGACGTACACCGATAATTTGGTGCTGACGAGTACTGATGAAATGATTGTCAGCAGTGTGCCGGCCGGAGTAGCCGAGCGGTTGTAGGCGCTACAGTCTGGATCCGCGCGGCCGCTACGGTCGCAGGTTCGAATCTTGCCTCGGACATGGATGTGTGTGTTGTCCTTAGGTTAGTTAGGTTTAAGTAGTTCTAAGTTCTAGGGGACTGATGACCTCAGAAGCTAAGTCCCATAGTGCTCAGAGCCATTTGAACCATAGTTTTTTTTTTTTTTTGTCAGCAGTGTCAAGAGTTGTTACTTAAAATCCGTCTTGATTGCAAAAAAAATTTTTTTTTATTATTCATATGACCGGTTTCGGTTCATTCAGAACCATCTTCAGATCTGATATTTCAGTTACAGGAGTAACCCGTCCAAATCCAGCAACATTCACATGCTACGTTGCTGGATTTGGACGGGTTACTCCTGTAACTGAAATATCAGATCTGAAGATGGTTCCGAATGAACCGAAACCGGTCATATGAATAATAAAAAAAAAATTTTTCCAATCAAGACGGATTTTAAGTAACATTATAAAATCACTGATTGCTGTTATCCCATAAGACATTATGTCTGTTTTTGCAAAGTGTCAAGAGTGCCCATTCAAACGCAACTCGAAAAGAGGGCTGAGCAGAAGTGAGGGAAGCGATTGGAAATCATAACTGAATGGGAATATTAGGTACTGAAAGATGACTGATTCTTTGTTTGTAGATGACATCTATGGGGAAGGAACAAAGACTTTTTAGGGCTAACCGTCCCTTCGGCGATGAGGTCCTTAGAGACGGAGCACAAGCTTGGACTGGAGAAGGAAGGTAAGGGAAATCGGGCATGCCCTTCTCAATGGAACCACCCCGGCCTTATACGATTTAGGACAATCGTGGAAATTCTAGATCTAGATGGGCGGCCGGTGATTTGATCAGCCGCCCTCTATTAGAAATGTAGCACATTCCTTTCTTTTCTTTTTTGTCGGAAACGTGGAACAAGAAACGTCAGTACGAACGATATAGATATTGTGAGGCTGCATCATTTCGCAATAACATGGACATCGCAAAAATGCCTTGATCAGCAGTGTACGAATGAATGATACAATGGAAAATGGTCTCCCTGCCCCCGACGAGAGATACTCACGAAAGCCTTCATAGTGTAGCGATGAGCCTCGAAGCGGGGACTTGCTGGAGACTGGCCGCTGCCTTGGCCTTATATACGACGCCGGAGGTCGTCCTAGACGTCTAGGCCAAGGTCAGTGCGGCTAGATCAGCCGCGCCGGTTACCTAACACCGCGCAGCTGGCGCGATCCCCGCGTGTGGAGTCCCCAAGGCCGTCAACACTGCCGGCGACAGCGACGACAGGGGGCGAGGAAGCGCTGCATGGAGTGGCGCCAGCGCGTGCAGCGGAGGCCACGCCTGCCGACGTGTCTGTCGCTCTCCTCTTTCCACCTCCCACGCGTGTTCTCCCACCTGTCCCCATGTCAACAGGAATCTTTGCGCGCTGCTCGTTCGGGGAACTGACGGCCATCTGTACAGTGTTGGGATGCAGATACCAGAACTCTAGATATGCACTGACGAGAACTCTACGCAGCGAATCCGACGTATTAATTATGCTGAGGACTTTCACCTCAAAACTGAGCTACTACTTCCGTTTTCACTTTCCCGTGCACCACGTCCGACATCTACATCTACATCTACGAGGTGTGGCTAGAAAAAATCCGGACTAGTACTGGTGAAACAATAAAACGAATGCAATAAGGCTGAAAGTCGCGTGGCCTGTCAAGAGACTCTCGCTCCGCCTACTGCTCGAGTTTCATCTGCCTCCTGCACTCAGTCTGCCCGTGGCGTCTGTTTTAAGTAGTTGACGTTTTGTCTATGCGTCGGAAAATGTTGAGTGTACAGAAAGAACAGCGTGTTAACATCAAATTTTGTGATCCCACCTTCTTACAAAATGTTATTACTTGCGATGAATCGTGGTTTTTTACTTACAATCCCGAAACTAAACGCCAATCGATGCATTGGAAAACTCCTGGTTCTCCACGACAAAAAAAAGCACGAATGTCAAAATCGAAATTCAAGGCAATGATGATTGTTTTTTTTTTTTGACATCAAAGGGATTGTGCACATTGATTGGGTACCAGAGGGACAAACAGTGAATCAGCATTACTACATTAGCGTCCTGGCTACCCTACGTGAGCGAGTACGGAGAAAACGGAACGATTTGTGGAGAAAAAAGTCATGGATCCTTCACCAAGACAATGCCCCAGCTCACAGTGCGTTGTCAGTGAAGACGTTTTTGGCAAAACACAACATTCCCATCTTAGATCATCCACCCTACTCACCTGATTTGGCCCCCTGTGACTTTTTTCTTTTCCCTAAAGTCAAGTCAGCTTTGAAAGGAACTAGATTTGAGACTGTTGAAGCAGTAAAAGAAAAAGCGACGGAAGTAATGTATGGACTTACCAAAAATGATCTGCAGCATTGCTATGAACACTGGAAAATTCGTATGGAGCGGTGTAGAGACCGAGGAGGAGAGTACATTGAAGGAGATAACATGAAATTGTAAATAATTGTAAATAAATGTTTTTTCCAGCATCAGTCCGGTTTTTTTCTAGCCGCACCTCGTACATCTACATGGATACTCTGCAAATCACATCTAAGTGTCTGGCAGAGGGTTCATAGAACCACCTTCACAATTCTCTATTATTCCAACCTCGTATAGCGCGCGGAAAGAATGAACACCTATATCTTTCCGTACGAGTTCCGATTTCCCTTATTTTGTCGTGGTTGTCGTTCCTCCCTATGTAGGTCGGTGTCAACAAAATACACTCCTGGAAATGGAAAAAAGAACACATTGACACCGGGGTGTCAGACCCACCATACTTGCTCCGGACACTGCGAGAGGGCTGTACAAGCAATGATCACACGCACGGCACAGCGGACACACCAGGAACCGCGGTGTTGGCCGTCGAATGGCGCTAGCTGCGCAGCATTTGTGCACCGCCGCCGTCAGTGTCAGCCAGTTTGCCGTGGCATACGGAGCTCCATCGCAGTCTTTAACACTGGTAGCATGCCGCGACAGCGTGGACGTGAACCGTATGTGCAGTTGACAGACTTTGAGCGAGGGCGTATAGTGGGCATGCGGGAGGCCGGGTGGACGTACCGCCGAATTGCTCAACACGTGGGGCGTGAGGTCTCCACAGTACATCGATGTTGTCCCCAGTGGTCGGCGGAAGGTGCACGTGCCCGTCGACCTGGGACCGGACCGCAGCGACGCACGGATGCACGCCAAGACCGTAGGATCCTACGCAGTGCCGTAGGGGACCGCACCGCCACTTCCCAGCAAATTAGGGACACTGTTGCTCCTGGGGTATCGGCGAGGACCATTCGCAACCGTCTCCATGAAGCTGGGCTACGGTCCCGCACACCGTCAGGCCGTCTTCCGCTCACGCCCCAACATCGTGCAGCCCGCCTCCAGTGGTGTCGCGACAGGCGTGAATGGAGGGATGAATGGAGACGTGTCGTCTTCAGCGATGAGAGTCGCTTCTGCCTTGGTGCCAATGATGGTCGTATGCGTGTTTGGCGCCGTGCAGGTGAGCGCCACAATCAGGACTGCATACGACCGAGGCACACAGGGCCAACACCCGGCATCATGGTGTGGGGAGCGATATCCTACACTGGCCGTACACCACTGGTGATCGTCGAGGGGACACTGAATAGTGCACGGTACATCCAAACCGTCATCGAACCCATCGTTCTACCATTCCTAGACCGGCAAGGGAACTTGCTGTTCCAACAGGACAATGCACGTCCGCATGTATCCCGTGCCACCCAACGTGCTCTAGAAGGTGTAAGTCAACTACCCTGGCCAGCAAGATCTCCGATTCTGTCCCCCATTGAGCATGTTTGGGACTGGATGAAGCGTCGTCTCACGCGGTCTGCACGTCCAGCACGAACGCTGGTCCAAGTGAGGCGCCAGGTGGAAATGGCATGGCAAGCCGTTCCACAGGACTACATCCAGCATGTCTACGATCGTCTCCATGGGAGAATAGCAGCCTGCATTGCTGCGAAAGGTGGATATACACTGTACTAGTGCCGACATTGTGCATGCTCTGTTGCCTGTGTCTATGTGCCTGTGGTTCTGTCAGTGTGATCATGTGATGTATCTGACCCCAGGAATGTGTCAATAAAGTTTCCCCTTCCTGGGACAATGAATTCACGGTGTTCTTATTTCAATTTCCAGGAGTGTATTTTCTAGTTCAGAGGAGAAAGTTGCTGATCGGAATTTCGTGGGAAGACTCCGTCGCAACTGAAAACACCTTTCTTTTAATGACGTCCAGCCCAAATCCTCTATCACTTCTGTGACACTCTCTCCCATATTTCGCTCTAATACAAAACGTGCTTCCTTTCTTTGAACTTTTTCTATGTACTCCGTCAGCCCTATCTGGTAAGGATCCCACACCGCGCAGCAGTATTCTAAGACAGGACGGACAAGCGTAGTGTAGGCAATCCCCTTAGTAGGTCTGTTACATTTTCTAAGTGTCCCACAAATAAATTGCAGTCTTTGATTAGCCTTCCCCACAACATTTTCTATGTGTTCGTTCCAATTTAAGTTGTTCGTAATTGTAGCACCTAGGTATTTAGTTGAACTTACGGTTTTTAGTTTTGACTGATCAATCGCGTAACCGAAGTTTAACGAGTTCCTTCAAGCACTCATGTGGATGACCTCACACTTTTCGTTATTTAGGGTCAACTGCCACTTTTCGCACCATATTTTTTCTAAATCGTTTGCAGTTTCTTTTGATCTTCTGATGACTTTATTAGTCGACAAACGACAGCGCACCTGCGAACAACCGAAGACGGCTGCTCAGATTGTCTCCCAAATCGTTTATATAGATAAGGAACAGCAAAGGGCCTATAACACTACCTTGCGAAACGCCTGAAATCACTTCTGTTTTACTCGATGACTTTCCGTCAATTACTACGAACTGTGACCTCTCTGACAGGAAGTCACATATCCAGTCACATAGCTGAGACGATATTCCATAAGCAAGCAATTTCACTACAAGCCGCTTGTGTGGTACAGTGCCAAAAGACTTCCGTAAATCCAGAAATAGGGATTCGATCTGAAATCCCTTGTCAATAGCACTCAACACTTCATATGAATTAAGAGCTACTTGTGTTTCACAGGATATTTTCCAAACCCATGTTGACTGTGTCAACAGACCACTTTCTTCGAGGTAATTCATAATATTTGTACACAATATATGTTCCAAAACTCTGCTGCATATCGACGTTAACGATATGGGCCCCAAATTCAGTGGATTAGTCCTACTACCTTTCTTGAATATTGGTGTGACCAGTGCAACTTTCCAGTCTTTGGGTACGGATATTTCGTCGATCGAACGGTTGTATATGATTGTTAAATATGGAGGAACCTAATTGGTATAGAGTCTGGACCAGAAGACTTGCTTTTAGTAAGTGATTTAAGTTGCTTCACTACTCCGAGGATATTTACTTCTACGTTACTCATGTTGGCAGCTTTTCTCGATTCGAATTCTGGAATATTTACTTCGTCTTCTTTTGTGAAGGCATTCGGAAGGCTGTATTTAGTAACTCTACTTTGGGAGCACTGTCTTCGATAGTATTTTCATTGCTATCGCGCAGACAAGGCACTGACTGTTTCTTGCCGCTAACATACTTCACATACGTCCAGAATCTCTTTGGATTTTCTGCCAGGTTTCGAGAAAAAGTGTCATTGTGGAAACTGTTAAAAGCATCTTGCATTGAAGTCCGCACTAAATTTCGAACTTCTGTAAAAGGTCGCCAATCTTGGGGATTTTGCGTTTGTTTAAATTTGGCATGCTTGTTTCGTTGTTTCCCCAATAGTGTTCTAACACGTATTGTGTACCAAGGAGGATCAGGTCCGTCGTTGGTTAATTTATTTGGTATAAATCTCTCAATTGCCGCCGATAATATTTCTTTGAATTTAAGCCACATCTGGTCTACACGTATATTACTAATTTGGAATGAGTGGAGATTGTCTCTCGGGAAAGCGCCAAGTGAATTTTTATCTGCTTTTTTGATCCTTTAGGATCAACAGGGATTATAGCGCGTTAAGTCTTAACGTGAACGCTCTGGATATGCTCCGAAAACTCGTAAGTTTGTTCAACACTTATTACACTACTGCCCATTAAAATTGCTACACCAAGAAGAAATGCAGATGATAAACGGGTATTCATTGGACAAATATATTACACTAGAACTGAGATCTGATTACATTTTCACGCAATTTGGTTGCATGGATCCTGAGAAATCAGTACCCAGAACAACCACCTCTGGCCTTAATAACGGCCTTGATACGTCTGGGCATTGAGTCAAACAGAGCTTGGATGGCGTGTACAGCTACAGCTGGCCATGCAGCTTCAACACGATACCACAGTTCATCAAGAGTAGTGACTGGCGTATTGTGACGAGCCAGTTGCTCGGCCACCATTGACCAGATGTTTTCAATTGGTGAGATATCTGGAGAATGTGCTGGCCAGCGCACCAGTCGATCATTTTCTGTATCCAGAAAGGCCCGAACAGGACCGGCAACTTGCGGTCGTGCACAATCCTGTTGAAATGTAGGGTTTCACAGGGATCGAATGAAGGGTAGAGCCACGGATCGTAACACATCTAAAATGCAACGTCCACTGTTCAAAGTGCCGTCAATGCGAACAAGAGGTGACAGAGACGTGTAACCAATGGCACCCCATACCATCACGCAGGGTGATACGCCAGTATGGCGATGACGAATACACGCTTCCAAAGTGAGTTCACCGCGATGTCGCCAAATACGGATGCGACCATTGTGATGCTGTAAACAAAACCTGGATTCAACCGAAAAAATGACGTTTTGCCGTTCGTGCACACAGGTTCATTGTTGAGTACACCATCGCAGGCGCTCCTGTCTGTGATGCAGCGTCAAGGGTAACCGCCGCCATGGTCTCCGAGCTGATAGTCCATGCTGCTGCAAACGTCGTCGAACTGTTCGTGCAGATGGTTGTTGTCTTGCAAACGTACCCCTCTGTTGACTCAGGGATCGAGACGTGGCTGCACGATCCGTTACAGCCATGCGGATAAGATGCCTGTCATCTCGACTGCTAGTGATACGAGGCCGTTGGAATCCAGCACGGCGTTCCGTATTACACTCCTGAACCCACAGATTCCATATTCTGCTAACAGTCGTTGGATCTCGACCAACGCGAGCCGCAGTGTCGCGATACTATAAACCGCAATCGCGATAGGCTACAATCCGACCTTTATCAATCGTGATGTTACGCATTTCTCCTCCTTACACAAGGCATCGCAACAACGTTTCACCAGGCAACGCCGGTCAGCTGCTGTTTGTGTATGAGAAATCGGTTGGAAACTTTCCTCATGTCATGACGTTGTAGGTGTCGCCACCGCCGCTAGCCTTGTGTGAATGCTCTAAAAAGCTAATCATTTGCATATCACAGGATCTTCTTCCTGTCGGTTAAATTTCGCGTCTGAAGCACGACATCTTCGTGGTGTAGCAATTTTAATGGCGACTAGTGTACATTCCTGGATGCTGCCCACCCTAACTGTTTCACTTGATGCACTTTCCGTGAATTTGATTCCTGATATTTTAATTCCTTGATCGTCCTTGCTACCATTAATTCATTCTTTGTTCTAGTCTTCCTAAATTTTCATCTACATCTGATTTTACATATGATTCTACACTCCTGGAAATTGAAATAAGAACACCGTGAATTCATTGTCCCAGGAAGGGGAAAGTTTATTGACACATTCCTGGGGTCAGATACATCACATGATCACACTGACAGAACCACAGGCACATAGACACAGGCAACAGAGCATGCACAATGTCGGCACTAGTACAGTGTATATCCACCTTTCGCAGCAATGCAGGCTGCTATTCTCCCATGGAGACGATCGTAGAGATGCTGGATGTAGTCCTGTGGAACGGCTTGCCATGCCATTTCCACCTGGCGCCTCAGTTGGACCAGCGTTCGTGCTGGACGTGCAGACCGCGTGAGACGACGCTTCATCCAGTCCCAAACATGCTCAATGGGGGACAGATCCGGAGATCTTGCTGGCCAGGGTAGCTGACTTACACCTTCTAGAGCACGTTGGGTGGCACGGGATACATGCGGACGTGCATTGTCCTGTTGGAACAGCAAGTTCCCTTGCCGGTCTAGGAATGGTAGAACGATGGGTTCGATGACGGTTTGGATGTACCGTGCACTATTCAGTGTCCCCTCGACGATCACCAGTGGTGTACGGCCAGTGTAGGATATCGCTCCCCACACCATGATGCCGGGTGTTGGCCCTGTGTGCCTCGGTCGTATGCAGTCCTGATTGTGGCGCTCACCTGCACGGCGCCAAACACGCATACGACCATCATTGGCACCAAGGCAGAAGCGACTCTCATCGCTGAAGACGACACGTCTCCATTCGTCCCTCCATTCACGCCTGTCGCGACACCACTGGAGGCGGGCTGCACGATGTTGGGGCGTGAGGGGAAGACGGCCTAACGGTGTGCGGGACCGTAGCCCAGCTTCATGGAGACGGTTGCGAATGGTCCTCGCTGATACCCCAGGAGCAACAGTGTCCCTAATTTGCTGGGAAGTGGCGGTGCGGTCCCCTACGGCACTGCGTAGGATCCTACGGTCTTGGCGTGCATCCGTGCGTCGCTGCGGTCCGGTCCCAGATCGACGGGCACGTGCACCTTCCGCCGACCACTGGCGACAACATCGATGTACTGTGGAGACCTCACGCCCCACGTGTTGAGCAATTCGGCGGTACGTCCACCCGGCCTCCCGCATGCCCACTATACGCCCTCGCTCAAAGTCCGTCAACTGCACATACGATTCACGTCCACGCTGTCGCGGCATGCTACCAGTGTTAAAGACTGCGATGGAGCTCCGTATGCCACGGCAAACTGGCTGACACTGACGGCGGCAGTGCACAAACGCTGCGCAGCTAGCGCCATTCGACGGCCAACACCGCGGTTCCTGGTGTGTCCGCTGTGCCGTGCGTGTGATCATTGCTTGTACAGCCCTCTCGCAGTGTCCGGAGCAAGTATGGTGGGTCTGACACACCGGTGTCAATGTGTTCTTTTTTCCATTTCCAGGAGTGTATAAAGCGCAAGCCACCTTATGCTGTTTAGTCGAGGGTAGTCCTTTTATTTCCTGTGGCCGCGCAATCCCAGGACGTCGGGACGTGCTTTCACCTTGGTTTCGCTAGGTGTTGGAAACACTCGCCACTCCTCGTACAACAGAGACGTCGCGCAGTTCGTGACAAACCTCTGGGCCATTACAATCTGCCTTCAGTCAAACTCAGATAGATCGCGCATCCTATACACGGACAGCAGGCTCGCAGATAATACGTGCACTGTGCTTGTGTCTGACTAGCAGTCATTACTCACTAGGTGACGCTGATATCGCTTGGATTGGTGGGTGGTGGCCAGGTCGGTGGCCATAATGCAGCGGATAGGCACTTGGTGCAGGGAGTGGCAACTGACCCTTAACACAGACAAATGTAATGTATTGCGAATACATAGAAAGAAGGATCCTTTATTGTATGATTATATGATAGCGGAACAAACACTGGTAGCAGTTACTTCTGTAAAATATCTGGGAGTATGCGTGCGGAACGATTTGAAGTGGAATGATCATATAAAATTAATTGTTGGTAAGGCGGGTACCAGGTCGAGATTCATTGGGAGAGTCCTTAGAAAATGTAGTCCATCAACAAAGGAGGTGGCTTACAAAACACTCGTTCGACCTATAATTGAGTATTGCTCATCAGTGTGGGATCCGTACCAGACCGGGTTGACAGAGGAGATAGAGAAAATCCAAAGGAGAGCGGCGCGTTTCGTCACAGGGTTATTTGGTAACCGTGATAGCGTTACAGAGATGTTTAACAAACTCAAGTGGCAGACTCTGCAAGAGAGGCGCTCTGCATCGCGGTGTAGCTTGCTCGCCAGGTTTCGAGAGGGTGCGTTTCTGGATGAGGTATCGAATATATTGCTTCCCCCAACTTATACCTCCCGAGGAGATCACGAATGTAAAATTAGAGAGATTAGAGCGCGGACGGAGGCTTTCAGACAGTCGTTCTTCCCGCGAACCATACGCGACTGGAGCAGGAAAGGGAGGTAACGACAGTGGCACGTAAAGTGCCCTCCGCCACACACCGTTGGGTGGCTTGCGGAGTATAAATGTAGATGTAGATGTAGAATGTCCTGACTGTTCGTTTATAGTGGGGCCTATTTCAGCCAGTCGGAGTTTCTCACGTGGGTGATGCTGTGACGCCAGGCCACGTCTCCAGGTGTTACGCTGGAATCTTCATGTCATTCCGAAGCCACACTGTCCTCCTCTGCAGACTGTACACTTTAGGAGATATTGCACAACCTTAAACAGTGCCAGATACCTGATACGTGACGTAAGTGTTACAGAATGTTCAACACGAATGAGACTGGGGCTAGTGACCCAAGGAAGCACTCTGTTATTGTTAACTGCCATTGCTGCTATTGTGGGAATGCATCGTCGTTGTACGATTGTTAGGAAATGAAGAAAGGACTAAATTTATGGACGTCCATCCTATTGCATGGACAAGGGGCTTCATCTGGTTATATGTATCTTGAGAGTGTGTATTGTACTACACGACTAGTTTTGGGGGCACATTACCGCCATCCTCGGTCTCCACCACTGCCAAAAGAGTATCAGATTTCTTGAAGATTCTTCTTGCTATTATGAATTTCAGCACTATTTAAATACGGGAATGAATTCAAGATAAGGCTTTCAACAACTAGAACGAAACTAATAGAATCTTATTACATGAATAACAATGAAGATTTGCAGCGAGTTACATCGTCTGCAAACATCAGTGAAAATCTAAGAATCAATGACAAAAGCGACGCATTTATGAAGCGCGAATTGAAGACTTGAATTTTAAAAGAATTCTCATTTATTCTCCAGTCTAAATTGCATATTTTGTAATAATAACATGTTTACATCGAGGTGACAAAAGTCACCGAATACCTCCTAATGTATAGTCGGATCTTCTTTTACCCGGCGTAGTGCAGCAGTTCGACGAAGCATGGACACAGCGAGTCCTTGGAAGTTCCTGAAGAAATACTCCGCCATGCTGCCTCTATAGCCGTCCATAATTGCTGAGGTGTTGTAGGTGCGCCGGCCTTGGTGGCCGAGCGGTTCTAGGCGCTCCATTACGGAACCGCGCTGCTGCTCCGGTCGCAGGTTCGAGTCCTGCCTCGGGCATGGATGTGTGTGATGTCCTTAGGTTAGTTAGGTTTAAGTAGTTCTAAGTCTAGGGGACTGATGACCTGAGATGTTGAGTCCCATAGTGCTCAGAGCCATTTGAACCATTTTTTTTTTTTTTGTCGGTGCAGGATCTAATGCACTAACTGTCCTCTAGTTGTGTCCCATGTTTGATGGGATTCATGCAGGGCGATCTGGGTGGCCAAATCATTCGCTCGAATTTTCCAGAATGTCATTAAAATCCGACACGCACAACTGTGTCTCGGTGACAGTAGTAGGGCAACCTTTGTACGATGACATGCTGCACTGTTGCCAAATTTATTCAAGATGGCGTCCATGACGTCATACAGGATGGCGGTATGTAGACTTGTCAACAGCGCATGACGTCATCCAAGATAACGGCTTTTGGCGGGAAAATAGGCCAATTGTACTACATCCACTAACCTAACCTCCAGAAAAAATGGCGGGAATTTTGAATTTTGGCGGGAAAATAGACCAATTGGGCTATGTCCGCTAACCTAACCTCCAGAAAAAACGGCGGGAATTTTAATTTTAGCGGGAAAATAGACCAGTTGGGCTATGTCCACTAACCTAAGTCTCCAGAAAAAATAGGCGCGAAATTCAAATGCGAACAGGATAATGCATGAAAAACCTTACTTTTCATTATTATTATTCATTATCATTTATTAACATTCATTATCATTTATTATCATTCATTATCATTCACTATTATTTATTATCATTTATTATCATTGGCCTACCTCCAGGAGAAAATTCACCCCAAATTCACATTCCAAAACGATAATGGCTTCAAAACCATACTTGTCTTTATTATTATTCTTTATCATTCATCATTTATTATTATTTATCATCATTTATCAGTTATTATTATTTATCATTTATTATTCTTTATTATTATTGGCATACCTGCACTAACATAGAAAATCCCGCCATGTTCAAATTCACACGCCGTAATCTCAGGAAAACCGTACTTATATTTATTATTATTATCATTTACTATTATTTATTAACATTTATTATCAATTATTATTATTTAAACACGATAATCTGCCACACCTACAAAAAAAAGAAGAAACCAATTGGGCCATATGCACTAACCTAAGTCCGCCTCATCCTACGAAGTTTGAATTTTTCTCTGTCACTTATTGTTTCACTCCCAAGCTACGAAAATCGCGTCAAATAATAATAAAGTGCACTTTTACTAACGTAAGTCACCTCCTGCGAATTCGTGGGAAAAGGACTCAAGTCTTTATTTCAAACAGTACCGTCATCACTAGTAGTCCAACAGAGTTAGTACACATTCTAGAGGTCGCAGTCCAGCCGCCACGAGGTCCCCAGACCAACTGAATTACTTCATATTGTAAGTAGGCTGTTTATGTTTTCTTTATGTAAGTAGGCTGTTTATGTTTTCTTATTGGCAACGTTACTTAGCGCTCTATATGAAAATCACTGGCTGTGCTGTGTGCAGTCTGTGGCTAGTTTGCATTGTTGTCTGCCATTGTAGTGTTGGGCAGCGGCAGCTGGATATGAACAGCGCGTAGCGTTGCGCAGTTGGAGGTGAGCCGCCAGCAGGGGTGGATGTGGGAAATGAGATGGCGGATTTTTGAGTACAGAATGGATATTATGAACTGCTATGTATATTATGCTTTTTCAACACTATTAAGGTAAATACATTGTTTGTTCTCTATTAAAATCTTTCATATGCTGACTATGCCTATCAGTAGTTAGTGCCTTCCGTAGTTTGAATGTTTTATTTAGCTGGCAGTAGTGGCGCTCGCTGTATTGTAGTAGTTCGAGTAACGGAGATTTTTGGTGAGGTAAGTGATTTGTGAAACGTATAGGTTAATGTTAGTCAGGGCCATTCTTTTGCAGGGATTTTTGAAAGTCAGATTGCGTTGCGCTAAAAATATTGTGTGTCAGGTTAAGCACAGTCTTGTATAATTGTTCTAAGGGTACGTTTCAATATGGTCGCCGCCGACCCGCACCGGACCACGCGCCACCTACAAGCCAGCGGTCGCCTCACGTGACGGCCGTCGAATGCGTCAGTGCCCGCTGCCGGCCCAGCGGCCGCTCACGTCTCAGCCTACTGCCGCCGACTCGCTTCGCAGGCTCGCGTTGGTCTAGCGATGTAAACATGTTTTCGTGACAGTGGAGTCCGCCCCTACCGACCAGTTGGCGCCAAAACTGTTCGCTGGACAGGGTGGAACCTGCCGATGCAGCCTTCATAACGGTCGGTCGGTTGATCCACCACCTGGTTGACAAAGAATGCCCTGCCGCACGTTTGGCCCCAAAGTTTGCTCGAGAGTGGAATCCGCCATGACGTCACAACAAGTGGTCCAGCACATGTGCCCGCCATGACGTCCCTCGCTAAGTTAATTGATCAACCCACTCTCATTATTCAATCCACATTCTGCACTTACCTAATCAAAGATCGTCGCGAAAACACACGCCCGTACACGTGAGCCTGTAACGCCGGAAATGCATATCCTCCTATTTCCATCTAGTGTACTATAAATTTGTTTTCCTTATTTTTGTTACCTGAATATATGACATTTCTGTGTCTTTACATATTGTAATTGTTTTACTATTTGTATATATATATATATATATATATATATATATATATATATATATATATATATATTTATGCATTTATGTCGATGTTAAATTGGTTTGTTTCGTAAATATTATTTGTATTTTTACGCTGGGTCTTGCCTAGGGAAAACTGCTATCGAACAATTACATCGATAGGTCGCATGAAGAATCAAAGTGTGTAGGATCTTTGGTAGTGTTAACTCTGCCGCGTGGAGCGCGGGCTGAGCAGAGGGAGTCTGCCTGGGGTAGCGAGTGGAGCAGGTGTGTTGTGTGACGCTCCCGGGAGTTGCCGCGCTTTCGGGGTTTGGCTCGACTTGCTATGATAGTTTCTGACACGGTGTCGCGGACGGGATGCATTAGCTGGCGCACATCAAGAGCCCGTTTCGCCTGGTGACCGTGTCGAGAAGGAGGCGCGCCAACATCCAGCTTCCGCAACAGCGACGGCCGACAATGAGTGACTGTCGCCACCTCCTCGATCGACGGCTTCAAATCTTCAATCAACCAACATGGAAGACTGGAAGCACGTAAATTTTTAGAACTGTATGGCAGACCTCAACTTTTAAAACTGTTCAAATCACAAAATTACAGCAACGTAGCATGAATGTTTGTTGCTCATTGTCCCAATCGCATTACCAAGCAGGGTCCCTTCCTTTTCCAGAATGAACCCGAATGTCGCTGAATTTTATATGCCAGCATTAAAGTAATATTCCATTTCACTGCTTTAAGTTCAAAGTTCAGTTAAAGTATTCATAGCTGGCTACAATATTTAGATTACACAAGCACAAATTAAGAGTGCGAGTTTTGTTACCGTATTTTAGCTTACCTGTGACTGCAGCTCAGCTTGGTACGTACTAAATTTTACTGTTGTTAATTGTTCAGAATCATTTAATTCAAGTTCAAAGTTAAATCTCTTATTTCTAAATTGCGTAGATTCAAGTAGCTTTTGAAATGATTGTTGAGGTAGCCCAACACTAACCGTATTTTACTGAATTTCGATATGCTTCAGAAACAAAGCTCACTATTTATTTCAGTCACTACATTAACTTTCAATTTTCCGGTTTTATTAATTCTTTTGCTAAATTAAGTCAGAGTGTAGCAAAATTTATTACTTCTGACAAACATTCAGTTTTCACACTACACGTGTCAACCCTCAGTTGCCACGCTTCTAGTGCTAATTATATGTGCAATAACCTTTCTTTTTCAGTTACTGTAGTAATTGTCCATAGGACTGGCGACCGTAGTTTTCTCCAAATCTGAAATATCTAATTACCGCTATTTATTTGCTAACGTAACGGCCGCACATTTGCTTTCTTTATTAACATTACCCCTTTTCAAAATTAATTTCCACCAGTTTCATTAGCATTTTTCCTTTCATTTAGATGTAACCCTTTCCTCCCTCTTTACCGACAGATTAACTTCGGTGACGATTGCTTTTCCCAAATTTCCATTAGGTACACGCGGTTTAGTTTTTCACTGTCATTAAGGTCGATAAGAGAGGGCGAGGTTACAAGCCTTCGCGCGTGCCGAGCTTAGTACCTCCGCAAGTGAATGTAACAAAGTTCCCATGACTACTTAATTAAATTGATCAATTAATTAAACTCTCTGATGCAGAAAACTTCCACGTCCACTCTAGACCGAGAATCAATTTTCACCAGTGCCACGCCCACCTGGGCTTGGAATGAAATAGTTAAAAGTCCCTACCGACCACCACGGCATCTTACCGACCCATGTTCTTCGGCTAATATGTACTAATGTGTACTGCCGTGTACTAACGTGGACCAACCATCACCGTATATCACATTTTTTCTATACAAATAAGCCAAGTTTGAATTCTGATGGTCAGTTCGTGTTTCGCTACCAATACAAGAAAATTGTGGCAAACGAAGCCAGTAACCTAAGTCACCTGTGATGATTCAAAAAGGTCTGCTTTGCCTCTCTCACACACCACGATCGCGAGACCGCCCACATCACAGCCTGGACCTTTATACTCACGTCGGACATACACCTTTGGAAATATTATAGCTAAACTATGACCCTAATACTGTTGTTCAACCCACAAGGTCTAGCACATGGCCAGAGCACACCCCCAGTACCTAAGCAGAGAACAATGCTCGCCCCATCTTTAGTTAACCGCTGAGAGACGGAGATATACTGCAATCACATCCCTCGCGCTCTAGTAGCTACTCGCCTCAGCAATTCGATCTAACAAAACCTCCAAGTAGAAAAAATAAGAACCAACTCCAACACTCTCATATTCTATATCGTCCCACAAATACTTAACTTACATTTTATTTACGCATCGAATATACATATCACTCTCATACAAAAAACACTCGCCCTGATATACCTGGTGTCATGTTGCACAGTCGACGGACCCACAAACAGCTCCTAATTTCAGTGCACAATATCAAACTGCTCGTAAATAATGCAGTACACATAACTGTAAGCATCATCAGTACTCGTAATCTGTCCAAATAACGCATAGCAAAGTAACTCAACAGACGCGCGCAATCAACCTGTCCCACACTAAGTCACACGTCCGACAGCTCTCAATTCACTCAAAGGTCTCTGTTCGACCCTCAAACATGACTTGATGACAGCCGCATTCACACCTAACACCTGAGAAATTCATATCACCTAGACGCCGAATATGACTATCCAAGCCAGACCGCGTGCGTCGTCTGCCACCGTCCTAACTCAGTGCGGTCCAACACACATGTTAAGGCCGCATTCCATTGCTTGCCGGCCTATTTGCGACACATCTCCACCTTAACGCCTGTTGTCAGAATAGCCGAGAGCGAGTTCACACACACACCGTCCACACACATCCCAGTGCTGCCCTACCCTCACAACCTAAAACGATCATCATACTACGTAAAAAAAAAAAAAAAAAAGATAAGAGCCCAGTCAACCTCTCCGAAATTGTATAGTGCCCCCCAGGAATAGTTAACGCTCGCTTTCGTGTTTTCTCAGCTTATTTGTAAATTCAAATTCTTACCCTAACAGAACTTGTTCACGAAAATAATACTGAATGCGCTCCCCACCTCCTACCTTTCCAGCTCTCAACATACGCAAATGTTCTCAACCCTCCTATATCCCAGAACAACCGATTAATCATTCTTATTCCTTCTTATCGAATTTACAGGCCTAATTTCCTAAGGACCCGTTATCGAAGTACCATCCTGCTTTTCTTTCTGAGGCTTTCTGTGCTTACTTTTACAAAGATCGCTAAATTACCTCCACAGCCTCCTCAATCTACACACACACACACACACATATATATATATATATATATATAATATATATATATATATATATATATATATATATATGAATATAATAGAGGGAAACATTCCACGTGGGAAAAATATATTTAAAAAGAAAGATGATGAGACTCACCAAACAAAAGCGCTGGCAGGTCGATAGACACACAAACAAACACAAACATACACACAAAATTGTAGCTTTCGCAACCAACGGTTGCCTCGTCAGGAAAGAGGGAAGGAGAAGGAAAGACAAAAGGATATGGGTTTTAAGGGAGAGGGTAAGGAGTCATCCCAATCCCGGGAGCGGAAAGACTTACCTTAGGGGGAAAAAAGGACAGGTATACACTAGCACACACACACATATCCATCCACACATACACAGACACAAGCAGACATTTGTAAAGGCAAAGAGTTTGGGCAGAGGTGTCAGTCGGGACGGAAGTACAGAGGCAAAGATGATGTTGAAAGACAGGTGAGGTATGAGCGGCGGCAGATTGAAATTAGAAATTAGCGGAGATTGAGGCCTGGCGGGTAGCGAGAAGAGAGGATATGCTGAAGGGCAAGTTCCCATCTCCGGAGTTCTGACAGGTTGGTGTTAGTGGGAAGTACCCAGATAACCCGGACGGTGTAACACTGTGCCAAGATGTGCTGGCCGTGCACCAAGGCATGTTTGGCCACAGGGTGATCCTCATTACCAACAAACACTGTCTGCCTGTGTCCATTCATGCGAATGGACAGTTTGTTGCTGGTCATTCCCACATAGAACGCTTCACAGTGTAGGCAGGTCAGTTGGTAAATCACGTGGGTGCTTTCACACGTGGCTCTGCCTTTGATCGTGTACACCTTCCGGGTTACAGGACTGGAATAGGTGGTGGTGGGAGGGTGCATGGGACAGGTTTTACACCGGGGGCGGTTACAGGGGTAGGAGCCAGAGGGTAGGGAAGGTGGTTTGGGGATTTCATAGGGATGAACTAAGAGGTTACGAAGGTTAGGTGGACGGCGGAAAGACACTCTTGGTGGAGTGGGGAGGATTTCATGAAGGATGGATCTCATTTCAGGGCAGGATTTGAGGAAGTCGTATCCCTGCTGGAGAGCCACATTCAGAATCTGATCCAGTCCCGGAAAGTATCCTGTCACAAGTGGGGCACTTTTGGGGTTCTTCTGTGGAAGGTTCCGGGTTTGAGGAGATGAGGAAGTGGCTCTGGTTATTTGCTTCTGTACCAGGTCGGGAGGGTAGTTATGGGATGCAAAAGCTGTTATCAGGTTGTTGGTGTAATGGTTCAAGGATTCCGGACTGGAGCAGATTCGTTTGCCACGAAGACCTAGGCTGTAGGGAAGGGACCGTTTGATGTGGAATGGGTGGCAGCTGTCATAATGGAGGTACTGTTGCTTGTTGGTGGGTCTGATGTGGACGGACGTGTGAAGCTGGCCATTGGACAGGTGGATGTCAACGTCAAGGAAAGTGGCATGGGATTTAGAGTAGGACCAGGTGAATCTGATGGAACCAAAGGAGTTGAGGTTGGAGAGGAAATTCTGGAGTTCTTCTTCACTGTGAGTCCAGATCATGAAAATGTCATCAATAAATCTGTACCAAACTTTGGGTTGGCAGGCCTGGGTAACCAAGAAGGCTTCCTCTAAGCGACCCATGAATAGGTTGGCGTACGAGGGGGCCATCCTGGTACCCATGGCTGTTCCCTTTAATTGTTGGTATGTCTGGCCTTCAAAAGTGAAGAAGTTGTGGGTCAGGATGAAGCTGGCTAAGGTAATGAGGAAAGAGGTTTTAGGTAGGGCGGCAGGTGATCGGCGTGAAAGGAAGTGCTCCATCGCAGCGAGGCCCTGGACATGCCGAATATTTGTGTATAAGGAAGTGGCATCAATGGTTACAAGGATGGTTTTCGGGGGTAACAGACTGGGTAGGGATTCCAGGCGTTCGAGAAAGTGGTTGGTGTCTTTGATGAAGGATGGGAGACTGCATGTAATGGGTTGAAGGTGTTGATCTACGTAGGCAGAGATGCGTTCTGTGGGGGCTTGGTAACCAGCTACAGTGAGACGGCCAGGATGATTGGGTTTGTGAATTTTGGGAAGAAGGTAGAAGGTAGGGGTGCGGGGTGTTGGTGGGGTCAGGAGGTTATGGAGTCAGGTGAAAGGTTTTGTAGGGGGCCTAAGGTTCTGAGGATTCCTTGAAGCTCCGCCTGGACATCAGGAATGGGATTACCATGGCAAACTTTGTAAGTAGTGTTGTCTGAAAGCTGACGCAGTCCCTCAGCCACATACTCCCGACGATAAAGTACCACAGTCGTGGAACCCTTGTCCGCCGGAAGAATGACGATGGATTGGTCAGCCTTCAGATCACGGATAGCCTGGGCTTCAGCAGTGGTGATGTTGGGAGTAGGATTAAGGTTTTTTAAGAAGGATTGAGAGGCAAGGCTGGAAGTCAGAAATTCCTGGAAGGTTAGGAGAGGGTGATTTTGAGGAAGAGGAGGTGGGTCCCGCTGTGACGGAGGACGGAACTGTTCCAGGCATGGTTCAATTTGGATAGTATCTTGGGGAGTTGGATCATTAGGAGTAGGATTAGGATCATTTTTCTTCGTGGCAAAGTGATATTTCCAGCAGAGAGTACGGGTGTAGGACAGTAAATCTTTGACAAGGGCTGTTTGGTTAAAACTGGGAGTGGGGCTGAAGGTGAGGCCTTTGGATAGGACAGAGGTTTCAGATTGGGAGAGAGGTTTGGAGGAGAGGTTAACTACTGAATTGGGGTGTTGTGGTTCCAGATTGTGTTGATTGGAATTTTGAGGTTTTGGAGGGAGTGGAGCTGGAAGTGGGAGATTGAGTAGATGGGAGAGACTGGGTTTGTGTGCAATGAGAGGAGGTTGAGGTTTGCTGGAAAGGTTGTGAAGGGTGACTGAGTTGCCTTTCCGGAGGTGGGAAACCAGGAGATTGGATAGTTTTTTAAGGTGGAGGGTGGCATGCTGTTCTAATTTGCGGTTGGCCTGTAGGAGGATGCTCTGAACAACCGGTGTGGATGTGGGAGAGGAAAGATTGAGGACTTTTATTAGGGACAGGAGTTGATGGGTGTGTTGATTGGCTGAGTGGATGTGTAGGTGAAGGATTTGGTGGGTGAGGGCAATGGATTGTTCGGTTTGGAACTGGTATAGGGACTGATGGAAAGAAGGGTTGCAGCCAGAGATGGGAACTTTAAGTGTGAGGCCTTTGGGGGTGATGCCAAATGTCAGACAAGCCTGAGAAAATAAAATATGGGAGTGAAATCTGGCTAGGGCGAAGGCATGTTTGCGGAGGGAATGTAAATAAAACTTAATGGGGTCGTTGTGGAGGTGTTGTGAGGGTGACATGGTACTAGAAGGTAGAAAGTGGAACACGAGGCTGAAATGAAAATGAAAATAAATATAAAAATATATGGGGAGAGATAAAGGTAAAACTAGAAAGCAAATGGAGATCTGGTGTGAAAAAAGGCGAAAAAGGGTTGGTTAGAGCTGGGCTATGTTGATCCTGTGGTGAACTTGTGTAGGTAGATAATGATGTGCATAAAGGTTAGGTGGTTATGTTGCCGCCAAAACACGTTAAAGGGTGGAGAAATACGGGAAAATTTCGAAAAAACTACGTGAGGATGTATTAAAAGGGTGGTTTGGTGGTGGCAGATTATGGAAATGAAGCTAACAATTGTCTGATGAAGAAATAATGACGTTAAAACCTGTGGGAAGCGGCTAAAAATGATCGATGATGTGAGAAAAACGGAAATGGAAATAAAGCAAAAGATATTAAAACTAGCCGAAAAGGTTGTTTAATAGCTGAAAGGAACTGTTTGTGAACTGGAAACGGTGGATTTTATAGCAGCGGTAGTGTTGAAAGCGGAAAAAAAAAGTTTGGAAGTGGGTTACGTATTATTACGTATTATTGAGTATATATCGGCGGGATAAAATTGTATACTGGATTACGGTAAAAAAGGAGAAGGTGAATAGAAAGTAAAACTGCTGGCAAAAACAGAAGGAGGAAATAAGATGACAGAAAAGACTACGAAATGTAACAGTGACAATAACAATAACAATAACAAACGTGATTGTTGGGTTCAAATTAATGATATGAATATAATAGAGGGAAACATACCACGTGGGAAAAATATATTTAAAAAGAAAGATGATGAGACTCACCATACAAAAGCGCTGGCAGGTCGATAGACACACAAACAAATACAAACATACACACAAAATTCTAGCTTTCGCAACCAACGGTTGCCTCGTCAGGAAAGAGGGAAGGAGAAGGAAAGACAAAAGGATATGGGTTTTAAGGGAGAGGGTAAGGAGTCATCCCAATCCCGGGAGCAGAAAGACTTACCTTAGGGGGAAAAAAGGACAGGTATACACTAGCACACACACACATATCCATCCACACATACACAGACACAAGCAGACAAGAGATGAGGAAGTGGCTCTGGTTATTTGCTTCTGTACCAGGTCGGGAGGGTAGTTACGGGATGCAAAAGCTGTTATCAGGTTGTTGGTGTAATGGTTCAAGGATTCCGGACTGAAGCAGATTCGTTTGCCACGAAGGTAGGGGTGCGGGATGTTGGTGGGGTCAGGAGGTTGATGGAGTCAGGTGAAAGGTTTTGTAGGGGGCCTAAGGTTCTGAGGATTCCTTGAAGCTCCGGAATCCTTGAACCATTACACCAACAACCTGATAACAGCTTTTGCATCCCATAACTACCCTCCCGACCTGGTACAGAAGCAAATAACCAGAGCCACTTCCTCATCTCCTCAAACCCGGAACCTTCCACAGAAGAACCCCAAAAGTGCCCCACTTGTGACAGGATACTTTCCGGGACTGGATCAGATTCTGAATGTGGCTCTCCAGCAGGGATACGACTTCCTCAAATCCTGCCCTGAAATGAGATCCATCCTTCATGAAATCCTCCCCACTCCACCAAGAGTGTCTTTCCGCCGTCCACCTAACCTTCGTAACCTCTTAGTTCATCCCTATGAAATCCCCAAACCACCTTCCCTACCCTCTGGCTCCTACCCCTGTAACCGCCCCCGGTGTAAAACCTGTCCCATGCACCCTCCCACCACCACCTATTCCAGTCCTGTAACCCGGAAGGTGTACACGATCAAAGGCAGAGCCACGTGTGAAAGCACCCACGTGATTTACCAACTGACCTGCCTACACTGTGAAGCGTTCTATGTGGGAATGACCAGCAACAAACTGTCCATTCGCATGAATGGACACAGGCAGACAGTGTTTGTTGGTAATGAGGATCACCCTGTGGCCAAACATGCCTTGGTGCACGGCCAGCACATCTTGGCACAGTGTTACACCGTCCGGGTTATCTGGATACTTCCCACTAACACCAACCTGTCAGAACTCCGGAGATGGGAACTTGCCCTTCAGCATATCCTCTCTTCTCGCTACCCGCCAGGCCTCAATCTCCGCTAATTTCTAATTTCAATCTGCCGCCGCTCATACCTCACCTGTCTTTCAACATCATCTTTGCCTCTGTACTTCCGTCCCGACTGACATCTCTGCCCAAACTCTTTGCCTTTAAAAATGTCTGCTTGTGTCTGTGTATGTGTGGATGGATATGTGTGTGTGTGTGCTAGTGTATACCTGTCCTTTTTTCCCCCTAAGGTAAGTCTTTCCGCTCCCGGGATTGGGATGACTCCTTACCCTCTCCCTTAAAACCCATATCCTTTTGTCTTTCCTTCTCCTTCCCTCTTTCCTGACGAGGCAACCGTTGGTTGCGAAAGCTAGAATTTTGTGTGTATGTTTGTGTTTGTTTGTGTGTCTATCGACCTGCCAGCGCTTTTGTTTGATGAGTCTCATCATCTTTCTTTTTAATATATATATATATATATATATATATATATATATATATATATATATATATATATATACAGCATGAAGAAGTCATCAGAAGAAAACAGAAATACAGAAATATGACACCAAGAAGATTAAAGAATCTAAAGTAAAAGAAGAATGGGAGAAGGAAAAGGCAAACACATGGGAAGAATTTCATTCTAAAATCACGCGAATAGCTGAGGAAACTATTCCCTCGAAAAAGATATTCATACACCCTTGGTGGGATTCAGACTGTGAAAATGCATTGGAAAGGAGAAAAAAGGCATTTCAAGAATATAACAGTAAAATATCACAAGAAAGTCTACATTTATTTAACGAGGTTAGAAAACAGGTTTCAAAATCTATTAGGCAAGCAAAAAGGAAGTACACAAAGGCACAACTGGATGCCATAGAAGAAAATTTCCAAAACTATAATACAAGAGACGTCTTCAGAACTTTCGCAGATAAAATACGAGGATATATCCCTCAAAATTTATGTTTCAGAAAACCAGATGGTAAATTAGCCCTAACAAACCAGGAAAACTGTCAAGTATTGGCTCAATATTTTTCTAACCTACTAAATGGCCCAGAACCTAGTTTAAGGTTTCCCAAAGAAATCAGTGCCAACGCTCAACCGGATTCATTACCACCAACACAGGAAGAAATCAAATGTCACATTAAAAACTTAAAAAATAATAGAACATCTGGCGAAGATGGCATTGTTGCAGAGCTATTAAAAAACCTAGGACCAAAGACGTTGCAAGAGCTCACAAAAATAATAACAGAAATATGGGAAACAGAAAAATTACCAGAGGATTGGAAATGTGCCCTTATTCACCCGTTACATAAAAAAGGAGACAGAACAAATGTCAATAACTACAGGGGAATCTCACTTTTACAAGTCAACTACAAAATTCTCTCAACATGCCTGCTGAAAAGAACACAAGAGCAGCTGGAACGCCAAATTGGTGATTATCAAGCAGGCTTCCGCCCCGGTCGCTCATGCCTAGAACATATATTTAATTTAAAGACAATATTAAAACACAAAGCAATTAGAAATGCCCCCATAATTTGTACATTTGTAATTTTAAGAAAGCCTATGACTCAATTGACCGGCAATCTTTGTTTAACATTTTAGAGGAACTTGGACTTGACTCCAAAACACTAAGGCTTATCAAAGAATCACTGACAGACACTGTATCTAAAGTTAAATTCAGGGGAGAAATCTCTGAACCTTTTCTCATAAAAACTGGAGTACGTCAAGGTGACGGGCTATCTCCACTTCTGTTTAATATAGTCCTGGATAAAGTCATTAAGGAATGGGAAAAAGAATTAAAAAATCAATCCTACTGGAAACCAATCCATCTTGGTAGAACCAAAGACAACGTGGAGGTATCTTGTTTAGCATTCGCAGACGACTTGGCCATACTTGCAGATGATGAAGAAATCGCCACCAAACAAATAGAGATCCTTAAGGAATGCGCGGATAAAGTAGGTTTACAAATTTCGTTTCAAAAGACAGAATTTTTCTGTACGAAATTCCATATACACAGTTTGAACACAAAATATGGAAAAATAAATAGAGTAAAACATTTTATATACCTAGGTGAAATTTTGGAGCCAACCGGAGGAGAGAAAGTTGCACAGAAGATCAGACAACAGAAAATGAAGAGAGCATATGGTATGACACATGAAATATACAATAAAAAATGCATCTCCTCGAACACAAAAATCAGACACTACTGCGCAGTAATTAAGCCAGCAGCACTGTATGCTAGTGAAACGCTCACACTCCACACAAAATGTGACTTAGAAAAAATACTAAAAGAAGAACGCAAAATTATGAGAAAGATTTTAGGTCCAAAATTAACAGAAGAAGGATACCGGATACAATCAAGAAGAACCACAGAAACTATATCAAACCTGGCAGCAGACATAAGAAGGCGAAGATTAAAATTTTATGGACATGTCACTAGACTTCCCCCCACACGACTCACCAACAGAATTCTCACTTACATACAAAAAGTCAAATCAACAACACCATGGATTAGCCAAGTAAAATTAGATTTACAAAAAGCAAATATTGAACTTAAAGATGTCAAAGACAGAAAAACTTTTAGAAATAAGGTGGAAAAGTGGATTGTATTGTCGGAGAAGGAAGCACTAAAGAGACCAGGAACAAAATGGACAGAAGAAAGAAAAAGAAAACATGGAGAACGAATGAAAGAAGTATGGAAGAAACGACGTCAGAAAGCTTTGCGTGATCCTTCTGGGTCCATTCGCGATAAGTAAGTAAGTATATATATATATATATATATATATATACACTCCTGGAAATTGAAATAAGAACACCGTGAATTCATTGTCCCAGGAAGGGGAAACTTTATTGACACATTCCTGGGGTCAGATACATCACATGATCACACTGACAGAACCACAGGCACATAGACACAGGCAACAGAGCATGCACAATGTCGGCACTAGTACAGTGTATATCCACCT
Source organism: Schistocerca cancellata (assembly GCF_023864275.1). Classification (NCBI taxonomy): domain Eukaryota; kingdom Metazoa; phylum Arthropoda; class Insecta; order Orthoptera; family Acrididae; genus Schistocerca; species Schistocerca cancellata. The sequence continues at coordinate 44,514,066 of NC_064628.1, read as the reverse complement.
TTCGCAGCAATGCAGCCTGCTATTCTCCCATGGAGACGATCGTAGAGATGCTGGATGTAGTCCTGTGGAACGGCTTGCCATGCCATTTCCACCTGGCGCCTCAGTTGGACCAGCGTTCGTGCTGGACGTGCAGACCGCGTGAGACGACGCTTCATCCAGTCCCAAACATGCTCAATGGGGGACAGATCCGGGGATCTTGCTGGCCAGAGTAGTTGACTTACACCTTCTAGAGCACGTTGGGTGGCACGGGATACATGCGGACGTGCATTGTCCTGTTGGAACAGCAAGTTCCCTTGCCGGTCTAGGAATGGTAGAACGATGGGTTCGATGACGGTTTGGATGTACCGTGCACTATTCAGTGTCCACTCGACGATCACCAGTGGTGTACGGCCAGTGTAGAAGATCGCTCCCCACACCATGATGCCGGGTGTTGGCCCTGTGTGCCTCGGTCGTATGCAGTCCTGATTGTGGCGCTCACCTGCACGGCGCCAAACACGCATACGACCATCATTGGCACCAAGGCAGAAGCGACTCTCATCGCTGAAGACGACACGTCTCCATTCGTCCCTCCATTCACGCCTGTCGCGACACCACTGGAGGCGGGCTGCACGATGTTGGGGCGTGAGCGGAAGACGGCCTAACGGTGTGCGGGACCGTAGCCCAGCTTCATGGAGACGGTTGCGAATGGTCCTCGCCGATACCCCAGGAGCAACAGTGTCCCTAATTTGCTGGGAAGTGGCGGTGCGGTCCCCTACGGCACTGCGTAGGATCCTACGGTCTCGGCGTGCATCCGTGCGTCGCTGCGGTCCGGTCCCAGGTCGACGGGCACGTGCACCTTCCGCCGACCACTGGCGACAACATCGATGTACTGTGGAGACCTCACGCCCCACGTGTTGAGCAATTCGGCGGTACGTCCACCCGGCCTCCCGCATGCCCACTATACGCCCTCGCTCAAAGTCCGTCAACTGCACATACGGTTCACGTCCACGCTGTCGCGGCATGCTACCAGTGTTAAAGACTGCGATGGAGCTCCGTATGCCACGGCAAACTGGCTGACACTGACGGCGGCGGTGCACAAATGCTGCGCAGCTAGCGCCATTCGACGGCCAACACCGCGGTTCCTGGTGTGTCCGCTGTGCCGTGCGTGTGATCATTGCTTGTACAGCCCTCTCGCAGTGTCCGGAGCAAGTATGGTGGGTCTGACACACCGGTGTCAATGTGTTCTTTTTTCCATTTCCAGGAGTGTATATACGGTCATCCTCTCTACTCATCCCATAACATAAGCAATACTAACCTTACAATCCATTATATACAAACCCTACACAATAAGGCACAGTAGCTTTACGATACCGACTATATGCCCAAATGCTCTCCAGTCCTAAGGAAGCTCTGTGAACCTGCTCATTCTTTCTACACACGTGACAGCCAGCGGTAATCAGCCCTTCTACGTCAACGGACAGAAGTCCCTCTCAGAATTGTTCCACAATTTCGGCGATCGCTTCTCGTCAACACAAATGCGTTACTTTCTCTTCTTCCTTGCCTTCTCGATTTTTTTCTAGAAACATCTCCACACTCATAGACTACAAGAACATAAGAACATACCAAAATGTTTCGAAGTACAGCAGCCTGCAAGCCACTGAGTAACTAGAAACAAACAGACCAAAAAATGATATTCGCACTCTCGAACACCGAAGTCGTTGATGTCATTATACTTACAGTTAAATCTTACGATCGCGGTCTCAAATGACTGGCATTCGACAATGAGCTAAGTATCGGAAATACACTCTCTTGACCCCAGTTACTCTGGAACTATCTCTACCGTCCTTACGACTTTCTCTCTACTCATCACATAACATAAACAATATTAACTTTACAATGACATATATAGATGCTACACAATGTATACCACATTAACTTTAGAATACAGTATATACACATTTGACACAAAACAGTGTACTTATCCAGTATATCTCTACAGCATGCGAAAAAAATTTCCTATTCCTACAGCGTCTATATACCCCAATGCTCTCCAATCTTAGGAAAGCACCGTCAACCTGCTCTTTCTCTCTACAGACCCGACACTCAGAGCTAATCTTCCCTCTTACATCAACGGACCTAAGTCACCCTCAGAACTCTTTTTACAAATTCAGTATCATCCGCCCCTCAGCACAAACGCCTTACTGTGTCTCCTTCCTTGTCTGTTCGCTTTTGTACAAACAACCTCAGACTCATAGACTCCAAGAACACATGTACTTTCCCCATAACATTACACGATTTTAGCTGTACTTCTCAATATCATGCACTAGGCTACACCCTACCGATCACTAGTTCATCATAATTCCCAAGATATAGACTTGAAATTAATTCTCTACAAACGCCGAACTTCATCTATGTGCAGCATGCTGTAAACAACTGACTAACTAGAAACAAACATATGCAAAATGATATTTCCACTCTCGAATACCGGTCTCAGTCATGTAACATATTCGAGATCTTGGCTATAATTTACATGTCAACTAAGGTCTTTCCCAGGTCTAGAGAACAGACAAGCGTGTATCCAACACACCACAATCGATCTTCACTCAACTAAATAAAGGAAGCAAATGTGCAGAAGTAGTCAACCGAACAATCTACATCCCATCGAACAACACTCCAACCCAAATCAATCATCTTGTCAAATTCTGACTTGATCACCAAAGCCGCCCAACACATACTATTACTTCGCTATTCGGTCGTCTAGAGGACATCAAAGTTAGCTCTTTCAGATCGATACACTCCAACAGGTCTCTGCATTCGGGCAGCTGCTCCAGTTATTTATTATTATTTATTATCATTTATGATCATTTGTTATTATTTATTATTATTTATATCATGTGCGTGTGTTCGCCACGAGGTCCGGAGTCCAACTGGGTTAGTACACATCGACAGCAGCAGAGGGCTGGTAGGGAGTTTGAATTTTGGCGGAAGATCATTCAATTCGTTTACCTAACAAAAGTGACTCCCAAGTTCAACTGTTTTTAGCTCCTGTCACAAGCACCAGAGCGCTCTGTCATCACGTCAGATGATTACGCAATTACCATTATTCAAGATGGCTTCACCCAGTGCGAAACGTGTCACCTTTCCCGAACCTGCATGCTACAGTAAAATTCCAACTTGGCTTTAGTCACACCCTACACATCCTTCAGCTGATCCCATTTCCAGATCTTTGCGCACCTGGTATCTGCAATTTAAGTCCGAGAAAGACATATCCATTACCTTCTGCAGCCTGTTTAGAAACAGAACGTCCTCATTTACTGCAACAGGAGCTGGTCTTGACCATTCGCCGGAAATGCGAGCGCCGTCGGCGGCATTTCAAAGCCACATATCTGTCCGTCTAAATAGCCGTCCACTCCAGCCCCAGGACCAGCATGCAGAAGTGGGCTCTCTCTATACCTGCTCTCCAGCTATTGTCTAATCACATACACTGCACAAATGGATTCCTGAATAGCGCAGATCTCTATCCTCCCCTGCATCTCCAACTCGACATGTAAACACTGACTCTCCCCCAGCTAGCGAACCCGACGTCATTCACGCTGCGCTGACAATTTCCACTCACAAATCTTAAACACTCTCATATATAAAAGCCTATTCACTCCTGCCAAAACTCACTTAATAATAAAAAAAACATTCTCCATTTCTAAGCATATATTAGTATGCATTTAGAACAAATAGACAAACATAATTCCAAACAGAAGTCATACATATGATTAAAAAAAAAGACCTCAATTTAGGTTATCCGACATTTATTTACATGTCCTAATGATAGAGTAGTAGATGAGTTGCATCATCCACTCGCTCAGTCCTTCAACACACACTTTCACGGAACTTCTTCGACTTATATGCCACCCACCCTGTTATAATAATTTTGTACAAACATTTACGCCCCCCCCCCTCACATACAAGCCAGCTCAATAGAAGATAATAATCCTTTTTTCCACAGATAGTCATAATCGGTGAACAAGCAAATACTTTTACCTACATACACACCCCTCTCACCGAGGATAGGGCATTTAATATTACATACTTAAACACAGACCAATGATAACAATATTCCGACTCGCACATTGTCCTTGTAATAAAGATAAAATTCATTTTCGTATATGGTGCAAAACAGCCATTTTACATCAATGCACCCTCAGTCGACCCAAGTCGCCCTCAGAACAGTTCAGCTAATTCGAGAGCCTTTTCCAGTCGGCAGAAACGCGTCAGTCTTTCTGATCAGAGCCTGCTCCCCTTTTATACATATAACTCCAGACTCGCGTATTAGAAGACCAAAAATATTTTTAATATAATCTTATAAAATTCACGTCGTACTCGTCGATATTAAGCACAGTCCTAGAACTTTAGCGCGCCATAGACCTCTGACTAGCTAGAATTCCTGCCCTGCACAGACATTAACACAGACTGATGCACGACCTCTCACAGGAAACTACACCTTGCACCTTGTAAATCATATTCTTACAGTCGATAGCATAACATTGAATGATTTTAAATGAAGGACAGCCACAACACAAGGAAACTAGAAGAGACTGGTGGCGTTGTGGCGACTTTCCAAACTACCCCCCCCCGAAAGTGATTGACGGCCTCTACAATTAAACTTATTTGTCGTAAACCCAATAGTTGAGAACTCTCCCATCCATCCCTGGTGATTGTTCATTTTGCGCACAAGTACGGGATCACCGTTTTCGGTGCTAGCAACCCCAGAAGTTGCGGTCCATCAACCAAAATTTGTTCCCCGACTTATACAAGCATTGTCACTCAGTCATTATGTGGTACCCAATGCACGGATGGTATGGATAAGACACCACAGATCTTCTGTAATATTGTCCATCACACTGATATCGCGAAAAATTTTACAGCAAGTCTGACACTGGCCAATCATGTGACAGCATGTTTTCCTAATTTCAGTATCATAGTTAAACCATACCTAGTCTACTTTGCAAGTACCATTGCGAGCATCGATAGACGACTGCTCAGTACATCCATTCACACTTAATTCTCGAACACATAAAAACGATACAATTATACCAGACAATGCTATACATATTTCTGAGACCTTGCGCATAGTACTCGATCAATCTCTATGCATGTGGCGGTCACAGAGCAATCTCGCCCCTCCTATGTTAAACAACCGTCCTCACCTCGGCATTGACCGGCCTACCCCGCAACATCGCTACCCAATTAATCCTCAACCGAGCAGACGAATATAGCTATGCTTCTCTTCTCTTGCCTGAATAGAGCTTTCCTAGTCGTAACCCCTCCAAGTGCACCACATTTCTCGAGATGTAACCAAGTCTTGGAGCTTTGCAAACCATATCGATCTATAGTAACAGATCTCAAAGTGCCTTAATTTAATAACATACAGTTAAGAAGAACAAGAACGGAATGATATTTATACGCAACGTTGTTCGACACATTTTTACGAAAATCACCCAATGTATCATGTGTAAAGTATTGTAGCTGCATACGACTAGAACGCAAGCTATATCACGTGACTAAAGCTTCCAGATAGAACACTGGAAAAAAAATTGACCTTCAGCAACTTGTCTTTCTCTAGAATAAATGAGTCAACGTTTAAATCGTACCTAGTTACAGCTATGTCTCAATCGATCATCTTGTACACTCTCTGTTATCCTTTAAGACAGAGGTGAGTAAGTTTAGACGTGAATGATTCTCTGTCCTCCTCAAAAGCATCAAATACGGTATTCAACTCGCGTGTATCACTGCTACCTCGGTAGACATTCACTATAATACGAACTCAACGAGAAAAAATTGACTGCTGTCCTTATTCCGCATGCTTCGATGTCATCGTTTTCCTGCATTCCTCTTGTTGCAGCATACTTGACTCCATGTACAAATTGCTCCCTGCGAACCAGAAGATAAGCAAGTACATCCTCATTTTCACCGCATTTCGGTGTATATTAGGTTAGTTTATACGTATGCGCTATTCAGTTTTCGCATTTCTTTCGATTTTATGTCACATCCGTCCGTGCGACCGCGACATAACCTATCGTTCTGTGTTCTAAAATTGCCTGTAAATGTAACCCAAGCGTATCCAGTCACCTCCACATCCGGAGAGCGCTTGCTCTGTTTTCTGTATCTCTATGTACATGCACGTCTCGTGGAAGGCTCCCAGGACCGGCGATAGGGTAGGATTAACGTTCGAATGTGGATCCGCCGGGAGTTATACCGAGAGCGGTGTTCAGATGCGGATCCACAGTGCGCCACTCACAGAGTAGTGTTTGAAAGGTGGATCCGCCTCGCGCAAGGTAGGAAGCTGTATTCGAATGCAGATCCACAGTATACAATTCCCGAGCTAGCGTTCGAGTGTGGATCTGCTGCGTACTATACAGGGTGTTACAAAAAGGTACGGCCAAACTTTCAGGAAACATTCGTTACACACAAAGAAAGAAAATATGTTATGTGGACATGTGTCCGGAAACGCTTACTTTCCATGTTAGAGCTCATTTTATTACTTCTCTTTAAATCACATTAATCATGGAATGGAAACACACAGCAACAGAAGTACTAGCGTGACTTCAAACACTTTGTTACAGGAAATGTTCAAAATGTCCTCCGTTAGCGAGGATACATGCATCCACCCTCCGTCGCATGGAATCCGTGATGCGCTGATGCAGCCCTGGAGAATGGCGTATTGTATCACAGCCGTCCACAATACGAGCACGAAGAGTCTCTACATTTGGTTCCGGGGTTGAGTAGACAAGAGCTTTCAAATGCCCCCATAAATGAAAGTCAAGAGGGTTGAGGTCAGGAGAGCGTGGAGGCCATGGAATTGGTCCGTCTCTAGCAATCCATCGGTCACCGAATCTGTTGTTGAGAAGCGTACGAACACTTCGACTGAAATGTGCAGGAGCTCCATCGTGCATGAACCACATGTTGTGTCGTACTTGTAAAGGCACATGTTCTAGCAGCACAGGTAGAGAAATCATGATAACGTGCTCCATTGAGGGTAGGTGGACGACGAAACTAAAATGAGCTCTAACATGGAAATTAAGCGTTTCCGGTCACATGTAGACATAACATCTTTTCATTATTTGTGTGTGAGGAATGTTTCCTGAAAGTTTGGCCGTACCTTTTTGTAACACCCTGTATATCCGGAGCTGTGTCCGGGGGCGGATCCACCACACGCAGCATCCGCGATAGGGTTCGCGGGTGGACCAAGCACGCGTTACATCCGGACAAGTATTCTATGCTCGAAGCTTGTTCCACCAGCCGATGGGACTGGGTCTGGTAACATTTGCTTGGAGCCACTTCATGAAACAAGTTTAAGCTGGCGCTGGTACTTTACTTGTTGGATTTCTTCACACTTACTAGTCACGTCCACTGAAGTGCGCTCTAGACCTCATTGTCTGCTTCCGACACACCACAGCCCGCACATAAGAAGCTAGTTCAATCAGGCAATATTGTTGTTAAGAATCTGGCACACTAATTCCGTAGTCATGAGAGAAAAATTAAGCACTGTAGCTTTTTAAACTAGGAGGTCATTCGACGAAAGGCAAGAAAGGCAGTTCATTAAGCTTATCCGTTACGGATGCTTAAGAACACGTTACTGCTTATTCAGTACATATATGAAAAACTGTACCAGTCATTTTCTTTTTAACTTTTACTCCATAAGCCGGTTTTCTAATCTTTTCAGTTTCATCTGCAGATGGAAGGAGTCTCATCTGCAGATGGTGTATACGAGATCACATGACTATTTCATAGCGTAAATCTGGGTGAAGGCTCTGTGACAAGAAGACAGAACATGTTGAAATGTATCGCCATCACCACGAATAATACCTATACAAGGTAGGCAACATTTTTTCCACAGGACCAAGAGATTGAAAATAACCCTTGTCAGAAGTAAACACAGTGTGAATGTTGCGATGGATTCTTTTAAATGATATTCGCTCATCAGTTCCTCCATCCGTGTTTGTGATAGAATGTTTAATTCTGCATGTCTCTTCCCGCTATAGGTAGAAGAATTAAGATAGCTTTTGTTGGTTACAGTACTTTACTCCCACAATAGAATGGTGCATCCAGCCGTAGATAATGGATAAGTGTAAATTCGATAGCGTATTTGTGTGACGAAGGACAATAGAAGAATTTGGGATTGAGCAAAACGTCCTCTCAGTTCATAGCTCCATTACAAAGAAATCAGTCTCGTTATTACTTAACCCCACCGACGTTTTCTCGTATCGTAAACTGCATGACTTTCTGACGTTCAGCTATACGCTACGACTGTGCTTTTTATTGCGAAATAACATGCCGGTGCCCATTTTCTGGAAATACCTCCATTCACGAAACGACACTTTCAGATTAAAGCAAATGTAATTACTTGCAGCAAGCAAAGGAAGGAAGGAAGATTGTATTTAACGTCCCGCAGACATAGATGTCATTAGAGACGGGGCACAAGCCAGGATTATGTCAAGGAAGAGGAAGGAAATCAACCATGCCCTTTGGAAGGACCTGTCCCGGCATTTGGCTGCAGCGATTCAGTGAAATCACGGAAAACCTAAATCTGGAATGGCCAGATGTGGGTTTGAACCTTCAACCTCCCGAATGCGAGTCCATTGTGCTAACTACTGCACCACCTCACTCGGTACTCGCAGGAAGTGACCACTAATAGTGTATCCAAGGTGACTCAAACCTTTTGATTCAGACTGAAACAGGTGTTAGTGCGTCCACAACCGATTATACTGAGACGGGGAACCAGTAGTCGGAAATTCACATTTATTGTTTTGTGGAACTACACAGCTCACACGACCTAACAACAACGTAGCGCATAGTACAAGAATTGTTCAGAGCGACGACCACCAGTCTCAAGGCATATATTGCAATGTCTGGAATGAGGACAATCCCTATGCCACCTACTTGGGTTGCCACCAGCAACAATTGTCAATGTATGGGTATGGGCGAGCGTTGTCCAGGATCACTTAATAGGACAGTATTTGCTGTCTTCCTGTCTTATTAACCCGTGTTAACTGGTGTTCCTCTAAGATATTCTGCCACAGTTCTTAGAGATTGTACCCCAAGTTGTCCAAGATGCCTGTCCCCTGGTACAAGACACACCGGGGACCTTTGAGAGAATGCCACTACTGATCTTCATGCGCCGTTGCCATGTATCCATTGAGACTCGTAGTCGTCACTTTGAACTATTACTATGATCTACACTGTTGCTGTGCAGTATACGCAGTGTATGTCCATAAGGCAATAAATGCCCATTTACGACCATTGGTGCCCTATGGCATAATAATCGTTGGTGGAGTCACTATCACCTTTTTCAAATTGACCCAGTAGCTTTGAGACACTTTGAATGAAAATAAAGAATGAAGTACATATCAAATGAAATTTCGTGTGGCTAGGGCCTCCCGTCAGGTAGACCGGTCGCCTTGTGCAAGTCTTTTGAGTTGACGCAACTTCGGTGACTTACGCGTTGATAGGGATGACATGATGATGATGACGACAGCACGACATCTAGTCCCAGAGACGAGAAATCTCCAATCCAGCCGGGAATCGAACCCGGGCCCCTTTGCACGGCACTCCGTCGCACTGTCCACTTTCCCTTTTTTTCGTTTTTGATAGTTGTGTTTTGGTAGTTGCGGACGTCACATGACATCCGCTCAAGTTCGATGCTTCCACTCAGTTTTTTATTACACAGGCCAACCAGCTCTCTGACCGAACACGCTGAGCTACCGTGCCGATATTCGCTCAGGTATTGGGTCGGACCTGATATACATCCGAAATAGATTAACTTTACAAGTTCTGGCGCAAAGAAGACAGACACGTAAATCATTGAGAATTGTTAAAAAAACCGTATCTTTCGAGTGATTACATCTGTCGAAGTTAACACATCAGATAATCGGAATCGAACGAGTTGTAAGGTAAAACAAAGTTAAATTGCGTTCAGGTAAGGATTTTTGGTACTACTACTAGTTGTATGAACATTCCCGAAATAAGTAAACCATCTTCAGTCATTAAATATCAGAAGCCACCCATCACGGACAGTCTTGCAGGTAATAGTTGTCCATTTATATTTCCTGCTCATCTCCTGCACGATATGCTTACCGCGAACTTACAGACGTCGAATGCAGAATTAAGATTTGTACAGGGCGACAATTATTGAACTATATGAAGTAAAATCGTCATAACTTCTGAACGATTTGCGTTCTGACGTTCAAACTGCACGGTTGGCCGCGGGGCATGATGAGAATGAGTATGCGCAATTTGAACGTGAAAGTGAACAAAATTGGCCCATTTGGGAGACTGAGAATCCACATTTCGCCATCGCGAAGTCTCTTCTGTCCCAACGGGTGTATGTGTGGTGTGCAGCGTCCGGTCATGGAATAATCAGTGCGACATTCTCTGATTGCACGGTGCCTAACGAACGGTAAGTGAGGGCTTTGAATGAATATTTCATCCCCATTATCCAAAGTGACCATGAATTCGACAAGATGTGGTTCATGTAAGACGGAATTGGAACCCATCGAAGCAAGAGAGTGTTTGATGCCCTCGAGGAGCAGTCTGGCGACAGCATTCTTGCTCTGGGGTGCCCAGACACCACCAGCAAGGGCATCGATTGGCCACCGTATCCTCCGGATCTTAACACATGCGACACCTTTTTGTGGGGCTATATTGAAGACAAAGTGTACAGCAATAACACCAAAACCATTGCTGAGTTGAAAACAGCCATTCAGGAAGTCATCGAGAGCGTCCATGTTCCGACACTTCAGCGGGTCATGGAGAATTTCGCTATCCGTCTGCTCCACATCATCTCATCAATGATGGCAGGCATATCAAACATGTCATAACCTAAATCCGAATAGTTGTAGTGACGTTTAAAATTTGAATAAACTTTTTGCAAACCGTAGTTTGTAAGTAATTTACTCTTCTTTCATATAGTTCAATAATTGTCACCCTGTGTCATTGGACAATGTAAATAGTTAACTATTTGAAGTTTTTGTTGTCATAAATATTGGTAAATAACGTTAAACTGGTTTTATCGTTACACTGCATAACGATTTTGGTAATAATCAATGAAAATGGAACCATTTAAACAGTACTCAGTAGATAGAATAATGTTTATTGACAAGTAGGAGTGCAGACAAAGTATACAGAAAACACATTTTGGCCAGGAGCTTTAGAGGGGATGTCCTTGTCGGTGCCAGGTCGGTAGTGCCGTCACTGGAGGATGCTGGAGTACAGTGTCAGGTCATCAGACGACATACGGGTAGTAAACACCGTAGTAGACCTGCTCGCTGCCACGCAGGGTCTCCCTGGGCGCAGCAGGGATCGGCACTGGGCCAGGACGTGGTAGGGGCAGAGGGCCGGGCACAGCCAGAGCCGCGCAGACCACGGCCAGCACCACAAACAGGAACACCTGTGGCAAAGAGAACACCTCTGGTCACAGACACTGCAGCTCAGCCAACAACAAAACAGCAATATCTCTGGTCAAAGATGTAATAAGGGAACTAGCCACGGAGGTATAACAACGGAAGATAGCGCTAATGACATACGCTGTGCGTTGCTTAAAGCCAGCATAGCCATGTTAGTTGCCCCAGATTATTACTAGACTGCCGTCTACGACTGTTTCTTGTTTTTAATTTCAATCTTTTGTGCTCAAAAGTTTTAAATAGAAAATAGTACGGTGATTTTGTGAACAATACAGTGTGAAGAAGACGTTTATCTCATCCTAAACACATACGTGATCCAGTAATGCGACACGTTTCGCTTCGTTAATAAAACTTTCTCTTTGTTATACGTTTCGAATAACCAAGAAGAGAAGTGTGTTATAGGAAAAGGGTGCTTTCGTAATCCAGCATTTTCCTTAATATCGACTGACGAAACTGATGGTCGGTCTGTGTCCTCCTCCCGAAACTGCTAAGAACATATTTTGCTATGTTTGGTAGGTTTCCAGTCTTGCCTTCTCGTAGCTTTCACCGAGAGAGTTGAATTGGTAGGAAATCTAAAGTCAAACTATAAAAATAGAACCTCTACAGTAAAAGAAAGCACTGCGACCAAAATTCATGTATATAACACAAAATGTCAACTGAACTTACGAATGGAATGTGATTCAAATCAAATGGTTCAAATGGCTCTGAGCACTATGGGACTTAACTGCTGTGGTCATCAGTCCCCTAGAACTTAGAACTATTTAAACCTATCTAACCTAAGGACATTATACGCATCCATGCCCGAGGCAGGATTCGAACCTGCGACCGTAGCGGTCGAGCGGTTCCAGACTGTAGCGCCTAGAACCGCTCGGCGACTCCGGCCGACGGAAATGTGATTCCTTTGCAGTTCAGAGTGTAATCAAAATGATTAGTACACCCGTAAATTATGTAAGTTCTCATTTTTTATCAAAGCGCTTCCACCAGAAGCTAATGTTCAGGACAACTAACATGACGGACATGGGCTTCAATTTTGTGACGTCATGACAGTTCCGCTTAAATATACCTCCATGAAACTAGCAGCAAAAACAGGAACACCTCTGGAAAAACAACAGTTTTGGTCACAAAAATTACATCGTAGCTAACACCTCAAATAGGAAGAGCATTAAAGAATATCTCTGGTCCGCTCATCACACAAAATACCGCAGATTCATAAAGTCACCGGCAACATCATTCGTGATGCAGAAAGATGAAATCTCTAGTTAAAGATGAATACACTCCTGGAAATTGAAATAAGAACACCGTGAATTCATTGTCCCAGGAAGGGGAAACTTTATTGACACATTCCTGGGGTCAGATACATCACATGATCACACTGACAGAACCACAGGCACATAGACACAGGCAACAGAGCATGCACAATGTCGGCACTAGTACAGTGCATATCCACCTTTCGCAGCAATGCAGCCTGCTATTCTCCCATGGAGACGATCGTAGAGATGCTGGATGTAGTCCTGTGGAACGGCTTGCCATGCCATTTCCACCTGGCGCCTCAGTTGGACCAGCGTTCGTGCTGGACGTGCAGACCGCGTGAGACGACGCTTCATCCAGTCCCAAACATGCTCAATGGGGGACAGATCCGGAGATCTTGCTGGCCAGGGTAGTTGACTTACACCTTCTAGAGCACGTTGGGTGGCACGGGATACATGCGGACGTGCATTGTCCTGTTGGAACAGCAAGTTCCCTTGCCGGTCTAGGAATGGTAGAACGATGGGTTCGATGACGGTTTGGATGTACCGTGCACTATTCAGTGTCCCCTCGACGATCACCAGTGGTGTACGGCCAGTGTAGGAGATCGCTCCCCACACCATGATGCCGGGTGTTGGCCCTGTGTGCCTCGGTCGTATGCAATCCTGATTGTGGCGCTCACCTGCACGGCGCCAAACACGCATACGACCATCATTGGCACCAAGGCAGAAGCGACTCTCATCGCTGAAGACGACACGTCTCCATTCGTCCCTCCATTCACGACTGTTGCGACACCACTGGAGGCGGGCTGCACGATGTTGGGGCGTGAGCGGAAGACGGCCTAACGGTGTGCGGGACCGAAGCCCTGCTTCATGGAGACGGTTGCGAATGGTCCTCGCCGATACCCCAGGAGCAACAGTGTCCCTAATTTGCTGGGAAGTGGCGGTGCGGTCCCCTACGGCACTGCGTAGGATCCTACGGTCTTGGCGTGCATCCGTGCGTCGCTGCGGTCCGGTCCCAGGTCGACGGGCACGTGCACCTTCCGCCGACCACTGGCGACAACATCGATGTACTGTGGAGACCTCACGCCCCACGTGTTGAGCAATTCGGCGGTACGTCCACCCGGCCTCCCGCATGCCCACTATACGCCCTCGCTCAAAGTCCGTCAACTGCACATACGGTTCACGTCCACGCTGTCGCGGCATGCTACCAGTGTTAAAGACTGCGATGGAGCTCCGTATGCCACGGCAAACTGGCTGACACTGACGGCGGCGGTGCACAAATGCTGCGCAGCTAGCGCCATTCGACGGCCAACACCGCGGTTCCTGGTGTGTCCGCTGTGCCGTGCGTCTGATCATTGCTTGTACAGCCCTCTCGCAGTGTCCGGAGCAAGTACGGTGGGTCTGACACACCGGTGTCAATGTGTTCTTTTTTCCATTTCCAGGAGTGTACATTTTAGTAGTCCTATATTAGCTATATAAGGTCTTGAGAATCTCCGATTAGCGGTTTACAGGGAGGCGGTTTGAGGTAAAGAACGTTATCTAAGAGGACCATGTAGCACATCGTCTGAGAGATTAAGGCTGCTTCCTATCAGCTTGTTGGACGGTTGAGTCAATTTGAGGCAGTCCTACGAAGGCACAGAGGGCCATGGCATGCGTTGAACATAGTGAGATCTGCAGCTTCGGGAAACTAAAGAACAGGAAATGCGGCTTTACCCCTTTGCGAGTCTTGCTAAGCTGCACCATATTGCTGGCATGGTGTGCCACAGAGGTCCAAACTGTCGTTTTAATAACGTTCTTCAAAGCATCCATTCCATAAAATTTGCTAACTTCAATGTATTATTTTATCTAAATTGTGTACACGTTAGGTTTTTATGCAATAACGCTTTTATCATCAAACTGTGATTCTCCTAACGTGAGTAACATAAACAATAATTCACGATCTTTGTCACTGTAGTTGTATTACTGTGGTTTACAGAATGTTATCAGCAATAAATCAAAATTATAAACAAACCGAAATTGGAGAATCCGGCAAATGACCTCCCATGAATTGATACTAATCAAATAATGAATATCAGCTTGGGTAAATTGTTCTCCTTGATCATTCCTCCATGCACGGCATATTTCGTACATCTTGCTGGCGGAACAGGAGAGTATATGTAACCAAATGGTAAATAACCATAGTAATATTCTCCCCAAGAATATGTAACACAGAATATTTAAACAGTTCTCGCACTATCACTAAGCACAACAAACCATCTGCATGCAAGAATGTGCTCAGACGTTATTGACAGTTGCACCAGTGTCTGCAGCTCGAGTCTTCACCCTAATAACATGCACTTCTATGCACTGTGCACGCAGAAGAGAGGGAAAGAGTCGCTGATGTGATAATCACTCGAAATATCTCTCATCTGTTCGCTGACGCTGTGACGCGCCCTCTTAGGCAGATAAAACGGCAGGAGTGAATGCTACGGTGTACTTACGAGGGTCTTCATAGTGCCGCTTCGATTCGACTGATGCCCCTCGGCAGTCGGGCAGCACATTTATAGCGGCTGGAGATGCACTCGGCGCTGCCCCGGGGCGTGGGCGTGGCTGGCGCTCCTTCTCTCGGGGTATGAGGTGAGGTGTGGCGGGGGCGGCCGGCAGCGAGGGCTGCGGAAGCTGTAGTCCGGGCTGCGTCACCAAGGACGCGCAGGCGGGACTCTGCCAGCTAGGCGCACCCGCTAATATACGATTGCGGGATGAGTGGTAAACTATTTCTGCAGCTTGTCACGTCGTTCAAATTTATTGTGTTAACCCTACAAAGAGAACCTGAAGAGAAAATAACATTTAAATCTAAAGCAAGCAGGGCAAGACATTCGTTCCTCAATATATATTTTCTTTAATGTCGTTTGTTGTTAACAAGATTAGCTTCTTCTCAGCAAAATACCGCTGTGTGTCGGTCTGAAATCGTACCGGAATGATACAACTGCCCAGACTGTTTCACGCATCCCTTAAGACCCGAAGCTAAATTTTAATTGCTCCGCGGAATCGCTGTCTCTAAAATGATCATAACATGGAATCCTAAGCTTATAAATTCCTATAAAACGCTACTGAATGACTGTACTTGCTAATTTCACAACCTGTGACATTGTCGCGAAAAAACAGTGATCCGTATATGTAATAAGTTTCCTTTAATTTACATTTATGATCACAAACTTTTTGTTAACAGATTACTAGTTTCGGTCTTTAATGACCATCATCGTATCTGCTTCAAAAAAACAAAGTCCTAATGTACTGCAGCCATAGTGGCATCGTCAAACGTTAAATGTGGAATCACCACCAGCATCGTCAAATACATATAAATAAAGACCGAAATCGGTATTCAGTTAACAAAAAGTTTATGACGATAGACGTAAATTAAAGGAAACTTACACTTACTAAATCGAAAAATATTAATAATAATGAATTGAAGCAAATTACATCTTACTTAAAATGAAGTGCAAATAAAATCAAACTGATGTTTTATTTTATTAAAAGCAATGGCATAGCATAAGACTCTGAGGCACGACCACAGAAAAAGTGTATGCAATTAAGTTTTGAAGCAATCGGTGGGTTGTCTACACTGTTCTAATTGGAAATTCAATCACTAATACGAATGCAGCCCACCAAAAGTCTTAGTTACTCCAGTGGATAAATAATAAGTCAAATGATAATATCTCTGCAACCGGGATTAACGGTACTGTGGCAACGGTACGTACCCTTTGGAAACATCCACGGCTACCTATTGCCAGTACTCACGCTTCTCCTCACCAATGCGCTGTCGCAGTACACCGGCCGTTGGTGGTCGCATATGAAGAATAGACTGCGTTTTATTGGCAGGACACTTAGGTAATGTAACAGATCTACTAAGGAGATTAAAAAACTTCCTGGCAGATTAAAACTGTGTGCCGGACCGAGACTCGATCTCCGGACCTTTGCCTTTCGCGGACAAGTGCTCTACCAATTGAGCTACCCAAGCACGACTCACGGCCCGTCCTCACAGCTTTACTTCTGCCAGTACCTCGTCTCCTACCTTCCAAACATTACAGAAGCTCTCCTGCGAACCCTGCAGAACTAGCACTCCAGAAAGAAAGGATATTGCGGAGACATGGCTTAACCACAGCCTGGGGGATGGTTCCAGAATGAGAAGAATGGTACAGCACTTGCCCGCGAAAGGCAAAGGTCCCGAGTTCGTGTCTCCGTCCGGCACACAGTTTTAATCTGCCAGGAAGTTTCATATCAGCGCACACTCGGCTGCAGAGTGAAAATCTCATTCTGGAAACTGAGGAGATTGCCTACACTACCGTTGTCTGTGCTGTTTTAGAATACTGCTGCGCGGTGTGGGATCTTTACCAGACTGGGCTGAAGGAGTACATCGAAAAAGTTCAAAGAAGGGCAGCACTTTTTGTATTATCGCGAAATATGGGAGAGAGTGTCACACGAATGACACAGGATTTGGGCTGGACATCATTAAAAGAAAGGTGTTTTTCGTTGCGACGGAATCTTCTCACGAAATTCCAATCACCAACTTTCACCTCCCAATGAAAAATTATTTTGTTGACACCGACCGACATAGTGAGAAACGATCACTACGATAAAATAAGGGAAATCAGAGCTCGTAGGTGACGAAATAGGTGTTCGTTCTTTCCGCGCTATACGAGATTGGAATAATAGAGTATTGTGAAGGTGGTTCGATGAACCTTCTGCCAGGCACTTAAATGTGATTTGCAGAGTATCCATGTAGATGTGGATGTAGCTGAACCAGAATGTCGCTCGTCAGGACTCGGACACCACGAAGCCCCATCCACCGTCGTCGACGTCTAAAACCAGTACCTTTCATCTTCCACATCCAAACCTAGAGTGTCTATCTTCACATGCCCCTGCTCCCAAATCTGCGGTTTGCGACGTTCTGGCCGAAACCGCCAATCATGCAAAATCTTATTGTTTTTCCCAGTAGAGTGAAAACTACCATTAGTAGTAAATTATACCACAGAATGTCTCCAGATGCCAATCAAAGCGCATCTTCCCCGCCAGTTTTCTCTAGAAATTCCCGTCTCACGTCAGTAGGCGATGGGGGAATCAGAGCGTTGTCTATACACTTCTGATTTTCCGGAAGCCTGACCAACTTGACGGCCACTACGTGAGGCTTCCTCTCCCACCGCGTAGGCTCTGGCTCTGAGCACTATGGACCTTAACATTTGACGTCATCAGTCCCCTAGAACTTAGAGCTACTTAAACCTAACTAACCTAAGGAGATCACACACATCCATTGTGGTGTCACCGCCAGACACCACACTTGCTAGGTGGTAGCCTTTAAATCGGCCGCGGTCCGGTAGTATACGTCGGACCCGCGTGTCGCCACTGTCAGTGATGGCAGACCGAGCGCCGCCACACGGCAGGTCTAGAGAGTCGTACTAGCACTCACCCCCAGTTGTACAGCCGACGTTGCTAGCCATGGTTCACTGAGAATTACGCTCTCATTTGCCGAGACGATAGTTAGCATAGCCTTCAGCTACATTTGCTACGACCTAGCAAGGCGCCATTACCAGTATAGATATTGAGATTCTATTAATGTATCATCAAGAGCGATGTTCTACAAATGTGGATTAAAGTTAAGTATTCCAGAAGCTACGTACTTTTCTTTATAGCATTCATTACGTACCCTGTTTCAGACCTCACGCCAGCCTGCGTGAGTTTAAGCGCGTGCCTTTCGGCTTCCTCTCATTGTGTCTAGGCTGTCTTGTCTAGACACAACATCCATGGCCGAGGCAGGATTAGAATCTGATACCGTAGCAGTCGCGCGGTTCCAGATTGAAGTGCCTAGAACCGCTCGGCCACGCCGACCAGCACCGCGTAGGCCCAGATATTTCAGGACTTATAATTTCTCACTATAAATTATTATCTGGCAGCCAGCGCTTGAGACTACCACCCCCAGGCTTCTACGAGCCGAAGCGCACCGAATACCGCGGACCCCGCCTTAGCTCGGTTGACATGGGAACTCTGCGAGCCATCTCACGTGACAAGCGTAAGACCGACTTAAGCCTCTGAATGCCGTGTGGTGTCCCCTGTTGCTCTCTGAATTCTATGCGAACTGAGCGTTTGTCGCTGATTCTTAGAACGGAGCAACATGCCTCGAAAAACAAACACTGCAGTTTTATAAACTAAATTCTTCAGCATTAAATGTCGTCATGAGACTTGTAGCGTGATGAAACTAAAGTGTCCTGCCTGTCGTTAGTGATGACAAGGGGAAGATGAATTTAGCACATAAATGGAAAGAGGGAAGCCAGACGGCTTGTGCCCTTTCACCTCAACAGTTAGCAGCTTTCACTCAGTTAACACTAAGTACAAAGCCAATCTACATCTGGATCGTATCTCCTTGCCTCTGGTGTAGAAAGATGTGCAATATTCACTGTACCCATTTTCAATGAGCTACCACAAGTATTAAAAATATTAGCAGTAATTCATGCACTTTCAAGTCTGAACTGAAGACTTTCTTCATGGCTTACTCCTATTCTGTCAGGGAGTTCTTGTAAAAGATTATGCTAATACCCATGTCATATTGTTGATTGCGTTAAAGAAAACTTGTAGTTTGTCGTCCGCATAGGGTTTATATACTCGCACTTTTTATCTATTATTAATTTTCTGGTGTTACTTTCCTGTACTGACTCGTTCCTCGGCCACAGAGATTTGCTCCTAAGTTTTATGTTACGGATTTGTACACGTATCAGGGATGCTTATGGGATTTATGTGAGATTATTTAGAAGAAAATCCAAACCTGTTCTGACGCATCCCTGACAGATGAATTTAATGAAATGATAATCGAGGAAGACTGTGTGACAATTGTACTACCTCCCCAGTATAACTCACGTAGGGTTGATGACAGTAACATGAGAGAGGCTAAAGCAGTGTCGGCCACATTGTGAAAAATTACACGCTTGCACAATGTGCTCCCTATGTGTCATCCAAAGCTCGGCACACTATGGCTTTGGTCTTCCCTTCGCGGAAGCACTCTGTCCAGCGCGACATTCCATTTAGCAATGCGGTTTGGCATTTTCGATCTGCACGACTTCCTTAAGCTTGGCAGAGTTGTGGTGTCAGCACTGTTTAGCCTTGACGAAGATGTGGCGCAGAAGAATAACGAAATTCTGCATGACCCGCTGAAGTGTCGGAACATTGACGCTCTCGATGACTTCCTGAATGGTTGTTTTCAACTCAGCAACGGTTTTGGGGTTATTGCTGTACACTTTGTCTTCAATATAGCCCCACAAAAAGGTGTCGCACGTGTTAAGATCCGGAGGATACGGTGGCCAATCGAGGCCCATGCCGGTGGTGTCTGGGCATCCCAGAGCAAGAATGCTGTCGCCAGACTGCTCCTCGAGGGCATCAAACACTCTCCTGCTTCGATGGGTTCGAGCTCCGACTTACATGAACCACGTCTTGTCGAATTCATGGCCACTTTGGATAATGGGTGTGAAATCATCTTTCAAAGCCCTCACTTACCGTTCGTTAGGCACCGTGCAATCAGAGAAGGTCACACTAATTATTCCATGACCGGACGCTGCACACCACACATACACCCGTTGGGACAGAAGAGACTTCGCGATGGCGAAATGTGGATTCTCAGTCTCCCCAAATGGGCCAATTTTGTTCACTTTCACGTTCAAATTGCGCATACTCATTCTCATCATGCCCCGCGTCCAACCGTGCAGTTTGAACGTCAGAACGCAAATAGTTCAGAAGTTATGACGATTTTACTTCATATAGTTCAATAATTGTCGCCCTGTACAAATCTTCATTCTGTATTCGACGTCTGTAAGTTCGCGCTAAGCATATCGTGCAAGAGATGAGCAGGAAATATAAATGGACAACTATAACCTGCAAGACTGTCCGTGATGGGTGGCTTCTGAGATTTAATGACTGAAGATGGTTTACTTATTTCGGGAATGTTCATACAGCTAGTAATAGTACCAAAAATCCTTATCTGAACGCAATTTAACTTTGTTTTACCTTACAACTCGTTCAATTCCGATTATGTGATGTGTTAACTTTGACAGATGTAATCACTGGAAAGATGCGTTTTTTTTAACAATCTCAATGATTTACGTGTCTATCTGGTTTACACCAGAACTTGTAAAGTTAATCTATCTCAGATGTACATCAGGACCGAACCGATACCTCAGTGAATGCCGGCACGGTAGCTCAGCGTGTTCGGTCAGAGAGCTGGTTGGCCTCTGTAATAAAAAACTGAGTCGAAATATCAACAAACGAACCTGTCGGATGTCATGTGACGTCCGCAACGACCAAAACACAACTATCAAAAACAAAAAAAAAGGGAAAGTGGACAGTGCGACGGAGTGCCGTGCAAAGGGGCCCGGGTTCGATTCCCGGCTGGACTGGAGATTTCTCGGCTCTGGGACTAGATGTTGTGCTGTCGTCATCATCATCATGTCATCCCTATCAACGCGTAAGTCACCGAAGTTGCGTCCACTCAAAAGACTTGCACAAGGCGACCGGTCTACCTGACGGGAGGCCCTAGCCACACGACATTTCATTTGATATGTACTTCATTCTTTATTTTCATTCACAGTGTCTCAAAGCTACTGGGTCAAATTGAAAAAGGTGATAGTGAGTCCACAACCGATTATCATGCCATAGGGAACCAATGGTCGTAAATGGGCATTTTTTGCGTTATGCACATACATGCGTATACTCCATAGCAACAACGTAGATCACAGTAATAGTTCAAAGTGACGACCACGAGTCTCAGTGGATGCATGGCAACGGCGCATGAAGTTCAGTCGCATTCTCTCAAAGGTCCCAGATGTCTGTGGTACCAGGAGACAGGCAGCTTGGATCCTAGCACACAGGTCTTCATCCGTTTCCACGGAGATCTGATATACCAACGTTTTGACGTAATCCTACAGGAAAAACTTCAGAGTGTTAGATCCAGCAATCGCGCTGGCCATGGAACAGGACGTCCCCTTCCAATACAACAATGAGAGCACGTGTTGTTGAAGTGCTCGCAGACGCTAACATCGGAGTGGGCTGGTGCATCGTTGTGTTGGAATCACATACTTTCACGGAAAACATTGAGTATAATCTCCAAGAACTGTGGCAGCACATCTAACAGTAACACCAGTTAACACTGGTTAATAAAATATGATAGCGAATACTGTCCTATTAAGTGATCGTGGACAACGCCCGCCAATACCCATACATTGACAATTGTTGCTGGTGGCAAATTAAGTAGGTGACATGGGGATTGTCCTCACTCCAGACATTGCAATACATGCCTTGAGACTGGTGCTCGTCGTTGTTGTTAGGTCGTGTGCGCTGTGTAGTTCCACAAAACAGAAAAATGTGCGTTACCGACTACTGGTTCCCCGTCTCAATATAATCAGTTGTGGACCCACTATCACCTGTTTCAATCTGACTCAAAAGCTTTGAGTCGCCTTTGTATACACTATTAGTGGTCACTTCCTGCGAGTACCGAGCGAGATGATGCAGTGGTTAGCACAATGGACTCGCATTCGGGAGGACGGAGGTTCAAACACAAATCTGTCCGTCAAGATTTACGTTTTCCGTGATTTCATTGAATCACTGCAGCCAAATGCCGGGACAGGGTCTTTCAAAGGGCATGCCCGATTTCCTTCCCCTTCCGTGACACAATCCTGGCTTGTGCTCCGTCTCTAATGACATCTATGTCTGCGGGACGTTAAACACAATCTTCCTTCCTTCCTTTGCTTGCTGCAAGTAATTACATTTGCTCTTATCTGAAAATTTCGATCCGTGAATGGAGGTATTTCCAGATAATGGGCACCGGTATGTTATTTCGAAATAAAAAGCACAATCGTTGCATATAGCTGAACGTCAGAAAGTCATACAGTTTAGTAATACGTGAAAACGTCGGTGGGATTAAGTAACAACGAGATTGATTTCTTTGTAATGAAGCTATGAACTGAGAGGACATTATGCTCTATCCCAAATTCTTCTGTTATCCTTCGTCACACAAATACTTTATCGAATTTGCACTTAGCCATTATCTACCTCTGGATGCACCATTCTATTGTGGGAGTATATTACTGTAACCAACAAAAGCTATCTTGTTTCTGTTACCTGCAGCAGGAAGAGACATGTAGGATTAAGCAGTCTATCACAAACACGGATGGAGGAACTGATGAGCGAATATCATTTAAAAGAATCCATCGCAACATTCACATTGTGTTTACTTTTGACAAGAGTTATTTTCAATCTCTTCGTCCTGTGGAAAAACGTTGCCTTTCTTGTATAGTATTATTCGTGGTGATGGCGATACATTACAGCATTTTCTGTCTTCTTGTTACTGAGTCATGTAACCTCCTATACACCATCTACAGATGAGACCCCTTCCATCTGCAGATGAGAATGAAAAGTTTCGAAAACCGGTGTACGGAATACAAAATTTAAAAAAAAGTCTGGTACAGTTTTCCATATATGCATTGAATAAGCAGTAACGTGGTCGTAAGCATGCGTAATACATAAGCTTAATGAACTGCCTTTCATGTCTTTCGTCGAATGACCTGCTAGTTTAAAAAATTACAGTGCTTAATTTCTCTCTCGTGATTGGCGCATTGGTGTGCCTAATTCTTAACAACAATATTGCCTGATTGAACTAGCTTCTTTAGCTTCTTATGTAAGGGCTGTGGTGTGTTGGAAGAAGACAATTAGGTCTAGAGCCCACTTCAGTGAACGTGAATAGTAAGTGTGAAGAAATCCAACACGTAAAGTACCAGCGTCAGTTTAAACTTGTTTCATGAAGTGGCTCCAAGCAATAGTTACCAGGCAGGACGCAAAAAATGCTTCCTAAGCCGGCCTCTGTGACCAAGCGGTTATAGGCGCTTCAGTCTGAAACAGCGGTCGCAGGTTCGAATCCTGCCTCGGGCATGGATGTGTGTGATGTCCTTAGGTTAGTTAGGTTTAAGTAGTTCTAAGTCTAGGGGACTGATGACCTCGGATGTTAAGTCCCATGGTGCTTAGAGCCATTTGAACATTTTTTGCATGCCTGAAACACGAAATTAAGTCACTGTGTCGAAAGAAACAGAAACTAAGCCAAGAATTATACGAAATTCACCTTCAGCTAGCGCAAAACATTAAATAATTCTGCTATTTTTGCTTCAGTTGTGGAAAAAGTCGAATGCCGCACATCGAGAGATATAAACAAAATGCGACTAAAGCCAAATAAGGAAACTGGAAATCTCAAATTGGACTGTACAAAATCCCATAGCAACAAACACGTTCACACACTCCATTTCTATCCTATGGTAGTCAAGCTTAAAGGTATTAAATTTGATAAAAACGTACAATAGTTCTTAGAAGAAGGTCTAAATCCCATTTCTGACTTACCAACAAATGAACAACAGATAGAAGATCTCATTATAGAATTTGAATATATTCCCACTATAGAAGCAAAAAATGACAACAGTAATGTAAACACAGGCCTAACTCTAGATTTAATAAAAGAATAAATTAAAAACATAGTAACACAGATTAAAAAAGTAAACAATAAATTAAAAAACAATTGTGATGAAACAAAAGCTAAAAATCTAAAGAAAAAAGCTGCAAGCAAAAAACGTCACTATAAGAAAATCTGACAAAAGTAATAGTGTCTACCTCATGAAAACAGATGACTACTTAGAAAAAAGTAAACACAAGAATTCACTATCAAAAAAACATAAAAAAGTTGAAACCAGCCCAACTAACGGATTTCAAAGATACTTTAAAAACAAACTGGAAAATATAGAGTACACAACAGAGAGAAACAGAGACTTGTACAACAAAATCCTGAAGCCCTCAACATTAGATGTCAACCAAAGGTCCACAAAGAATATTATCCAGTCCGTTTAATAGTGAATTCTAGAGCATTTCCTACATCGCTACTAGCAAAATAAGTGCAGTCACAGCTCACCCACTACTATAAACTAGAAAATGGTAGAACAATAAGAAATACCTCTCAACTAGTAGAACGTATAAGAGAGCAACACTGCTTACCTTTGTTGTAGAAAATATGTACAATTGCTTGCCAGTTAATGAAACCATAAAAATAATTGAAGGAAACCTGAAAATGTGCAACCAGCTACTCCATGAACACACAGATGAATGAATAAAATTGTTAGTTGAGAACACAACAAAATTATTTTGAATTCAACCAAGACTACTACATACAAGAAGAAGATTTATCCATGAGTTCATATTTCTCAGGAACATTAGCCGCCATTTTCATGTATCATACAGAGAAATTAATATTTGCTGGCATAATAACAAAGTAAAGCTACGTTGTCTTCTACTGGTACAGATACATGGATGAAGTAATATGCATAGTAGATGAATCTAAAAATAGGGTACAGCAACTACAGAAAGATATAAATACTGTACACAAAAACATAAAGTCCACAATAGAAGAAGTCTAAGAAAACTCACTCAACTTTCTAGACATAACCAAAAGAAAAAACAATAACAAACACACATTTGAAATATACAGGTAACACACAATGAGTGACATTACCTTAACTGCAACCTCAAACCACCCACAGAATCACATAGAAGCTGTAATTAGATACATCTTAAACAGACCAAAGAGGATCCCCCTAAACACTTCTCATTACCAGAAAGAGCTAACTATTATAAAAGAAATAGCGTTAAAAATGGACACGAATAACTATGGTAGACAAATTAAACAGAAAAATAAACCACACCAATACACAAAACCTGCACGATAACAATTCATTGTAAACAATGATCTACCACAACAAATTCGCACATAAAATAGATAACATATTCAAAAAACCAGGCATGAACATTGCTTACAAAACAAAGAACTCTTTACAAAAGCACATTCCAAAACTGAAATCAAAACCACACAGATAAAAATAGTTTGGTATCTGTCAGCTCAGTTGCAAAGATAGACATTGGAATGACTGGTGGGACACTCGACACAAGATATAATGAACACTTCAGAGCATTGAAATACGAAACAAGCCGTTCAACATTTGCCGGTCATCTAAAACAGGAGCACCATAGCCCTAGCAATACTGAAAAAGGTATGACCTCATAAGACTTAGTAAAGACGGATACCTCCTCCCTTTCCAAGAAAATATCCACGTACACAAAGCATTAACACAAAATAAACAGTTGCCCAATGACCAGATAAATACTGGAAACCAGAATCGATATAAAATATTTGATGAAATTACATGAAAAAGAGAAGAGCCTTTTGCATTCTTCACCATCTGCCAATCTCCCACCCGACCCCTTCCAGTTCTACATCTACATCTACATCTATACTCCGCGAGCCACCTTACGGTGTGTGGCGGAGGGTACTTATTGTACCACTATCTGATCCCCCCTTCCCTGTTCCATTCACGAATTGTGCGTGGGAAGAACGACTGCTTGTAAGTCTCCGTATTTGCTCTAATTTCTCGGATCTTTTCGTTGTGATCATTACGCGAGATATATGTGGGCGGTAGTAATATGTTGCCCATCTCTTCCCGGAATGTGCTCTCTCGTAATTTCGATAATAAACCTCTCCGTATTGCGTAACGCCTTTCTTGAAGTGTCCGCCACTGGAGCTTGTTCAGCATCTCCGTAACGCTCTCGCGCTGACTAAATGTCCCCATGACGAATCGCGCTGCTTTTCGCTGGATCATGTCTATCTCTTCTATTAATCCAACCTGGTAAGGGTCCCATACTGATGAGCAATACTCAAGAATCGGACGAACAAGCGTTTTGTAAGCTACTTCTTTCGTCGATGAGTCACATTTTCTTAGAATTCTTCCTATGAATCTCAACCTGGCGCCTGCTTTTCCCACTATTTGTTTTATGTGATCATTCCACTTCAGATCGCTCCGGATAGTAACTCCTAAGTATTTTACGGTCGTTACCGCTTCCAATGATTTACCACCTATGGCATAATCGTACTGGAATGGATTTCTGCCCCTATGTATGCGCATTATATTACATTTATCTACGTTTAGGGAAAGCTGCCAGCTGTCGCACCATGCATTAATCCTCTGCAGGTCTTCCTGGAGTACGTACGAGTCTTCTGATGTTGCTACTTTCTTGTAGACAACCGTGTCATCTGCAAATAGCCTCACGGAGCTACCGATGTTGTCAACTAAGTCATTTATGTATATTGTAAACAATAAAGGTCCTATCACGCTTCCTTGCGGTACTCCCGAAATTACCTCTACATCTGCAGATTTTGAACCGTTAAGAATGACATGTTGAGTTCTTTCTTCTAGGAAATCCTGAATCCAATCACAAACCTGGTCCGATATTCCGTAAGCTCGTATTTTTTTCATTAAACGTAAGTGCGGAACCGTATCAAATGCCTTCCTGAAGTCCAGGAATACGGCATCAATCTGCTCGCCAGTGTCTACGGCACTGTGAATTTCTTGGGCAAATAGGGCGAGCTGAGTTTCACATGATCTCTGTTTGCGGAATCCATGTTGGTTGTGATGAAGGAGATTTGTATTATCTAAGAACGTCATAATACGAGAACACAAAACATGTTCCATTATTCTACAACAGATTGACGTAAGCGAAATAGGCCTATAATTATTCGCATCTGATTTATGACCCTTCTTGAAAATGGGAACGACCTGCGCTTTCTTCCAGTCGCTAGGTACTTTACGTTCTTCCAGCGATCTACGATAAATTGCTGATAGAAAGGGGGCAAGTTCTTTAGCATAATCACTGTAGAATCTTAAGGGTATCTCGTCTGGTCCGGATGCTTTTCCGCTACTAAGTGATAGCAGTTGTTTTTCAATTCCGATATCGTTTATTTCAATATTTTCCATTTTGGCGTCCGTGCGACGGCTGAAGTCAGGGACCGTGTTACGATTTTCCGCAGTGAAACAGTTTCGGAACACTGAATTCAGTATTTCTGCCTTTCTTCGGTCGTCCTCTGTTTCGGTGCCATCGTGGTCAACGAGTGACTGAATAGGGGATTTAGATCCGCTTACCGATTTTACATATGACCAAAACTTTTTAGGGTTCTTGTTTAGATTGTTTGCCAATGTTTTATGTTCGAATTCGTTGAATGCTTCTCTCATTGCTCTCTTTACGCTCTTTTTCGCTTCGTTCAGCTTTTCCTTATCAGCTATGATTCGACTACTCTTAAACCTATGATGAAGCTTTCTTTGTTTCCGTAGTACCTTTCGTACATGATTGTTATACCACGGTGGATCTTTCCCCTCGCTTTGGACCTTAGTCGGTACGAACTTATCTAATGCGTACTGGACGATGTTTCTGAATTTTTTCCATTTTTGTTCCACATCCTCTTCCTCAGAAATGAACGTTTGATGGTGGTCACTCAGATATTCTGCGATTTGTGCCCTATCACTCTTGTTAAGCAAATATATTTTCCTTCCTTTCTTGGCATTTCTTATTACACTTGTAGTCATTGATGCAACCACTGACTTATGATCACTGATACCCTCTTCTACATTCACGGAGTCGAAAAGTTCCGGTCTATTTGTTGCTATGAGGTCTAAAACGTTAGCTTCACGAGTTGGTTCTCTAACTATCTGCTCGAAGTAATTCTCGGACAAGGCAGTCAGGATAGTGTCACAAGAGTCTCTGTCCCTGGCTCCAGTTCTGATTGTGTGACTATCCCATTCTATACCTGGTAGATTGAAGTCTCCCCCTATTACAATAGTATGATCACGAAACTTCTTCACGACGTTCTGCAGGTTCTCTCTGAGGCGCTCAACTACTACGGTTGCTGATGCAGGTGGTCTATAGAAGCATCCGACTATCATATCTGACCCACCTTTGATACTTAGCTTAACCCAGATTATTTCACATTCGCATTCGCTAATAACTTCACTGGATATTATTGAATTCTTTACTGCTATAAATACTCCTCCACCATTGGCGTTTATCCTATCCTTGCGGTATATATTCCATTCAGTGTCTAGGATTTCGTTACTGTTCACTTCCGGTTTTAACCAACTTTCCGTTCCTAATACTATATGCGCACTATTTCCTTCAATAAGAGATACTAATTCAGGAACCTTGCCCTGGATACTCCTGCAGTTTACCAAGATTACGTTAACTTTTCCTGTTTTTGGTCTCTGAGGACGGACGTTCTTTATCAACGATGATAATGTCCTCTCTGGTAAGCCGTCAGGTATTTTATCGTTTCGCCCAAGGGGGGGTCCCTCTAACCTAAAAAACCCCCGTGTGCACGCCACACGTACTCTGCTACCCTAGTAGCTGCTTCCGGTGTGTAGTGCACGCCTGACCTGTCTAGGGGGGCCCTACAGTTCTCCACCCAATAACGGAGGTCGATGAATTTGCAACCATTATAGTCGCAGAGTCGTCTGAGCCTCTGGTTTAGACCCTCCACACGGCTCCAAACCAGAGGACCGCGATCGACTCTGGGCACTATGCTGCAGATATTAAGCTCAGCTTGCACTCCGCGTGCGATGCTGGTTGTCTTCACCAAATCAGCCAGCCGCCGGAAGGAACCAAGGATGGCCTCAGAACCCAAGCGGCAGGCGTCATTCGTTCCGACATGTGCTACTATCTGCAGCCGGTCACACCCAGTGCGTTCAATAGCTGCCGGAAGGGCCTCCTCCACATTACGGACGAGACCCCCCGGCAAGCACACCGAGTGCACACTGGCATTCTTCCCCGACCTACCCGCTATTTTCCTGAGGGGCTCCATAACCCGCCTAACGTTGGAGCTCCCTATAACTAATAGGCCCGCCCTCTGTGACTGTCGGGACCTTGCCGGAGAATCGGCCACTGGCCCAACAGGCGAGGCATCCTGTGGTGGCTCGGAAACGATGTCATCACCACTAGGAAGCACCCCGTACCTGTTGGAAAGGGGTAAGGCAGCTGCCACGCGGCCAGATCCCACCTTCGCCTTTCGGCCAGGCACGCGAGAGCCCACCACTGTCCGCCATTCACCCTGGAGTGATGGCTGACCGGTAAGATGCTCACTGCCGGAAGACGCAGCGACATCAGGGGTTCCATGTGATTCCAAGGCCACCGGAGTAGGCATAGGTCTCACCACAGTTGCCCCAACGCCACTACGAGCCGACGCCTGCGCCTCGAGCTCGATGAGCCTAACAGACAAAGCCTCCACCTGCCCCCGAAGAGTGGCCAATTCTCCTTGCGTCCGCTCACAACAACCACAGTCCCTACACATGACTATGTTTACCCTACTCTATACGATGACAAATTCCCAAGATAATCTTCTGATGAGCTACTCTGATAATCAAGAAACACTCACTGAAATACGAGACGCGAAAACTACGCTAGGTTTTCCCAGAAAAACTATTTAAAAGCTAAGCGCAGCAAATAAGTACAAAAACGCTTTATACAAACAGTACTCGCTGCTGCTGGTGCTCTCGCTCTGGCTGTCACAAGACAACTGCTGATTCAAGTGACTAGTGGCTAACGGCCGCGAAACAAACAAATGACGGTTTTAGGGCGCTTTCTGTTCTAAACGATCAAGAAAACACTAAGAAATCTAACACGAAAACTACGTAAAGTTTTATCAAGAACTGTTAGTTACTATGCAGAGCAGATAAACACAAATAGAATCCCTTCCTTAGTGGAAGGTCGTAAACAAAATGCAAAATAAACGCTTTATACAAACAGTACTGTGCTGCTGCTGGTGCTCTCGCTCTCGCTGTCACAAGACAACTGCTGATTCAAGTGACTAGTGGCTAACGGCCGCGAAACAAACAAATGACGGTTTTTGGGCGCTTTCTGTTCTAAACGATCAAGAAAACACTACGAAATCTAACACGAAAACTACGTAAAGTTTTATCAAGAACTGTTAGTTACTATGCAGAGCAGATAAACACAAATAGAATCCCTTCCTTAGTGGAAGGTCGTAAACAAAATGCAAAATAAACGCTTTATACAAACAGTACTGTGCTGCTGCTGGTGCTCTCGCTGTCACAAGACAACTGCTGATTCAAGTGACTAGTGGCTAACGGCCGCGAGACAAACAAATGACGGTTTTTGGGCGCTTTCTGTTCTAAACGATCAAGAAAACATTACGAAATCTAACACGAAAACTACGTAAAGTTTTATCAAGAACTGTTAGTTACTATGCAGAGCAGATAAACACAAATAGAATCCCTTCCTTAGTGGAAGGTCGTAAACAAAGTGCAAAATAAACGCTTTATACAAACAGTACTGTGCTGCTGCTGGTGCTCTCGCTCTCGCTGTCACAAGACAACTGCTGATTCAAGTGACTAGTGGCTAACGGCCGCGAAACAAACAAATGACGGTTTTAGGGCGCTTTCTGTTCTAAACGATCAAGAAAACACTAAGAAATCTAACACGAAAACTACGTAAAGTTTTATCAAGAACTGTTAGTTACTATGCAGAGCAGATAAACACAAATAGAATCCCTTCCTTAGTGGAAGGTCGTAAACAAAATGCAAAATAAACGCTTTATACAAACAGTACTGTGCTGCTGCTGGTGCTCTCGCTCTCGCTGTCACAAGACAATCTTGCTCTTCGTCTTCTCCTCCAACTCGCAAACCATCAAGCTACTATTCACTTTTGTCCACTTATCATGACTTCTCCCTTCTGTAACGTCTCCTGGCAAAACACACATTATATGTTGTAAAAAAAGGAGAAAAGAATAATTGAACTGGATGATTGTAATGGCTTGGACAATGATTCTGTGAACTTTATGTAATAAAGTCATGTTTTATACTTGTATAGCATTATGTACCGAATTTTTTAAAGATAATATCTGAGTCGGCGAGTACGGAAACCACCACAAACGATAATTATTAAATATCAAACAAAGATGAGAATATGCCACAACGAGTATAAATAGTAGTGACCGAACATTAATTTCTTTGTGGCCTTCTTGGAGTTACGTGAGTAGGAAGAACCTGTGACGTTATATTGAACGCTTGTGTAGCATTCTTTTGTCCAGATTGAGAGACGTACGCCATTAGGTACTGATTTGTAAAGGTGTGTAATAATTTAATATGTTTAAATGTTTTGAATAGAGTTACTTAGTGAAAACTTGCAATATGATTTGTAATAAGCTTGCCTGGTATTTTATGCCAACCTTTTTAGACATTTTCAGCTATATAAATATTATTCGTGGTGCAGAGATGCGCTACGAACGAACGAGCCGCTGCCGCGGCGCATTCAAACTGCATTAAATGAAACCAATCATACCGCAAAGAAGCGGACAGGTAATAGTGAACTAAAATTATTTCTCTCAGCTTCGGAATTGCAGGGCAGAGCAGCAGATTTTATGATGTGTTTTACAGGTGGACGTGGGCTGCGGATGATATATTATTAACAGTGCAAAAAGATAATTTACCTTCATAACATAAAACAAATCTTGCTGTGCGTGGTTCTGGTCTGGCAAACACTATAGTAAAAACATCTTTTTTCTGATAATAGTCTCATGTTCTCGTGTTAGTCGTGGAACTTATTGGTGTTTTACTGTTAACAAAAATCCACTGCAAAATTTTGATGTTGAACAAACATTGCGTACTGTAACATCAGTATTGATAACGAAATAATTTTCTGTAACCTTTTCAATAACTGTAAAGTAAGGAAGATATGTTGAACTTTATGGCGAGTTACAGTAACGAACAAATGTTCCTTTAATAGAAAGCCAGAGCCAGAATAATAAGAACATAATATATTTTGTTTTGTTGAAAATTAATGATCCAAAGAAAGTCACAGCACAGCATCCCTAAAAAGTATTTCGGGGTTCTTTTCGTAGCAACATACGTTATCTCATATATTAGTTGTTACGCGAGCAATAACATAGCAGAGAGCCAGCGAAACTCTCCCACCCAGAAAAACCCCATCAATAATATTTTACTACTCTTACACAGTGTATAAGTACACAGCACCATAATTAAAAAGAACTACGCACATACAATAAAATTAAGAAAAAAATTTAAAACAAA
The DNA here is from genome assembly GCF_023864275.1 of Schistocerca cancellata. NCBI lineage: Eukaryota > Metazoa > Arthropoda > Insecta > Orthoptera > Acrididae > Schistocerca > Schistocerca cancellata. The sequence continues at coordinate 44,481,417 of NC_064628.1, read as the reverse complement.
GAGTAGGTCAAAGACAAACTGGTGGCAATGTTACGTTGGCAACTCTACAAAACACAAATCACGATACATGCTTAGAAGTGTAAAACCAAGCAGAATACAGTGATGTGCGAAAAGTTGTGCAGTGCAAAATATAAAAAAATATATAGTTCTGCAAAGTAACTGAAAATTAGACTATAACAATTAGAGTCTAAAGAAGGACAACGTCAACGATGTGCTAGGAGACGGCATTTACCGCTGAAGATGAGAAAATTAAGAGGAAATCAACGTAAGTAGAAACCAACATGTTGTTAACGAACTGTTTTTCGATCTCAAAGCAAATAAAAATGTAAATAACTTGTTTACAGACCACTTATAATGCTATAAAGCGAAATTTGTCTGGTGAAAAAAAGACGCACTTTTTGTAGTTGCAGCGACAGAGCGAAAATACCCTCAAGGCTTCAAGCATTATGACAGTTGTTATAGAAATTTGCATTTAATCGATATGCAGTTAGCAGCGAAGGGACAAAGAGAGAACAGTCATCTTTTTCTGAATGATTATGAAAGTCTAATTGCTAGTCTATGACCTGTAAACGCAGCTCAGCCAAAAATACTAGGTGTACTACAATGGTCAACTTTTGTGAAGCACTGAATAAGGACAGCTTAAACTCCTGTGTAATTAGTCTCATCTTGTATTTGAGGCCTCTAAGGGAACGATACGTACGAGTCGGCAGTACATTCCTCGGTCCCCCTCTTAATACCAATATTCAGGCGTCTGCAGATCAGGTGCTTCAGCCAGTGTTCCCGCGATTCTCTCCCGTGTGCCAAACAAATCTATCACAATTCGAGCGTCTTTTCTTTGTATGTGTACAATATCACCCGTTCAACATGTCTCAAATAGACTCCACATACCTGAATGTTTTAGAAATCTCCTTTGCAGACTCATTGTGTTATCACTTGTCGCTCTGCGACTCCAGAAACCTTACATCTCGCCTGCAACTCGTTTAGAAAGCGCATTCAGTTGTGGATTCAGAAAAATGGGCACTCATGTGAACAATTTATCATTCCTCCACCAGAACATCGGTCTGAATACAGCTTATTATGTGCAATATGTTACATCCACGCCCAAAACGTTAAACGTTAATAGATACGTAACTGAAATCGATATAAATTTGATTTAAAGTGATTTGTACACATTTGGTTTCAGTGCATCAGTTAAAAATTACAAGTCATTCCTGTAACTCTCTGTGAAGTAAATAAATGAGCTATCTTCACAACTCCGCAGAAAGAGCAACGTTTCTTACGTTTACCTATATAAATAAGTATTACTTTCACTCAGTATTTGGTACGCTACAAAGGGAAACAATTTATATAGAATACCTTGTGTATTTCACCTACGAGGGCAATCGCAAATGTTAGGTCTCCTATTTTTCATAGACCTGTTTATTTCTACAATGGTTTGCATCAGTTTACAGCTTGAACTTTTAGCTATTTTTGTAAACGCTGTGGCAGTTTTTGTATGCCCATGTCGTACCAGCTCGCCGCTATGCTGTTCAGAAAGATATGAACCTCTTCTTTCACCTCGTCGTCAGAGCTGAATCTCTTTCCGGCCAAATGTTCTTTTAACCTAGGGAACAGGTGATAGTCACTGGGTGCCAAGTCAAGACTATAGGGTGGGTGGCTGATTATGTTTCACTGAAACTGTTGCAGGAGAGCAACGGTTTGCGAGCGATCTGTGGGCGAGCGTTGTCATGGAGAATGTATACGCCCTTGCTTAACATTCCTCCTCTCCGGCTTTGAATTGCCCGTTTGAGTTTTTTCAGAGTCTCACAGTACCTGTCAGCGTTATTGTGGTCCCAGTGGGCATGAAGTCGACGAACCATACCCATTTCCGATCCCAAAAAACTGTTGTGATGACTTTGCCGGCAGAGTGTGTTTGTTTGAATTTCTGCGGCTTTGGCGAAGAAGGATGCCGCCACTGGCGTGATTGTTGCTTGGTCTCAGCAGTAAAGTGGTGTGCCCGGGTTTCGTCACCGGTGACAACTGAGTCCAGAAAGTTGTCCTGTTCGGTTGCAAGGCGGTGAAGAAAAGCGCGGGAAGCATCAACTCGTTGCCGCATGTGGTCCTCAGTCAGCATGCGTGGCACCCATCTTGCGCTCACCTTCCGGTAGTTCAATGTTTCCGTTAAAATTCTATGAGCGTCGCTTTGGGAAACCTCAGGAACCAACGTGCAGAGATCATCCAGGGTGATCCGCCGATCTTCACGTGTGATTTGCTCATCCTTCAACACTGTCTCCTCAGAAATTGACGGTCTCCCGCTACTTTGTTTGTCGTGAATTTCGGTCCGACCTGCTGCAAACTCTCTACACCACTTAATAACACTTTTGATATCCATGCACGACTTACCATACACTTCCGTCTATTGACTATGGATTTCAATCGGCGCAGTTCCCTTTGTGTTCAAAAACCGAATAACTGCGCACAATTCACACTTGGCGGTAACATCCAACGGGAACTCCATCCTCAATCACTGCCAAGCCAAGACTGAGTGCCTCAGTGCGGCTTACTCATGTTTACACACAGTGCGTGAAGCATTCTTCCTAACAGTGTGACCAACTGCCACACAAACAGAGTTCTGTACTTATAAAAAAATAGAAGACATTAGTTTTGGGATTATCCTCGTATTTTCCAAAGTTTAATGGTTGTTGGTGTAAATCCTCATAGAAGCTACAAAGCTTCAGTAGATATCGTTCTGTATGTCTTAGCAATCTCAATGTTATTTTATTCGTGCTGGATCCTCTTCAGCTCCACGGCCTTAAGGATTGCTGGTGAAGAACGTAAACACCCACAAATACTTGTAAAAAGTTTCATTTTAATGCCATGGCCGCTTTCGGGCAGTCATGTTTATCTTCGACAGAATTATCAGAATTAGTACTTTTGGCGGATGACGCTAATACTGTAGTCACTCCAAACATACACACAACAACAAAAGAACGAAAAGTATTACTGAGAGGTTTTCTGCAAATAATTCAACTCTTGATTTCAAGCAAGACACATCATAGTCAATCGTGCACCCCCAGAGGTTCTACACGGTGAGGAAGTAATAACTAGGACGGGAACTTTAAAAATTTTAGATGTCCATATTGTCGAGAATTGAAACTGAAAACAAAATAGAATGTGCAACTCTTAAAACAGCTTTGTTCAGCCATATTTTGACTTCGAATTAAGGTAAATCTTGAGGAGAGACAAATTAGTAAGTTGACATACTTTGCATACTTTCACTAAAAATGTAATATGGAATAGTGTTCTGGTGCAACTCATCTTTGAGAAATAAAGTGTTCATAGCTTCCAAGGAAGCTGTAACAATGATGTATAGTGCACATCAACTATCACATTGTAGACAACAGTTCAAGGAGTTAGGCATTTTGAGTTTTGCGTCACCCATTATTTAGTCCCTTGTGAAGTTTATTGCAAATAATCCACTGCAACTCAAAAGCAGCATTGATGTAAATAATTACAATACGAGAAAGATGGCGTTCATTAATTGACATTGTGTTTAGCATAATAACGCTGCACCGGAATTTTTCATCACTTATCCCATGATATAAAATGTCTGACAGACAGCGGAGTTAAATTCGAAAAATTTTCTGCATGATAATTCCCCGTATTCCGTAGAATTTGCATTTTTATAATGTACAGAAGGTGATGGATAGGAATAACTAACTTGAAACCATTGTAAACGGTCACAATGTAGCCGTATTTACATATGAATGAGTAATGTGAACGTAAAATGACTCGTTCCTCATCACTGCGGGTAATAATACAAACAATCCATGGAATGTTAAACTAGTTTACTAAGCTATCTGCAAATGGAATCATTATCCATATGAACAGGGTCATGTTAACCCAAAACTGGTAACGGCATAAAATAAAGCTTTTAAAAAGTCTCTGTGACTTGTTGCGTTCTTCACGAACGTTCTTACTGTTGATCAAATGCTACATTCTTAGAATCTTCATATAGCTATATCAAGAGGCATGAATTAGTCAACTCTTCATGTAACCTTGAAGTTCTATAATTTCGTGATTTGATCAAGTAGGCAGGACATTTTTTTCTCCTCCTGAGATAGTCTGTATTTTATATGCCAGAGAGGAAGATGACGCTGGTAACTGTAATTAAGTGTGTTTTATTCTAATTGTTACGGTGTTTGATATTGAGTACACTATGTAATCATATCCACATCGCTGGACCAAAAGAATGTGAGTGCAATTATAACGTGTGCGACTGGAAATTCCTGGTTTAAGTTCGCAGTAGAAGTCTGAGAAGTGCGGTTGGATGTTACCTTCGAAGCTGATCAGTAGCGCCGCTCAATCGCGAAATCCTTCTGCCAAGCGTTTTAAACGTGCGGCGCCGTGGTTGGTTCTTCTGAACTCGCACGGAGGCGGCGCTGTGTTCGGACTTCGGAAGTTAAACCGAGTGGAAAAGTTTGAGGCGAAAGAATCAGGCGTTTTCTTTCCTACCTTCGGACTCGAGGAAACGCTTGCTATTACTAGCAAGTCCACCTTGATTATTGGTCAGTGCCCCCTACCAGGCCTGCCCGGTCACGGTGTTTGGTGGCGAGGCAGCTTAGATTTTGGACAGAAGGTACCAGGCTGCTGATTATTGCAGTGGAGAGTTGCTGTTGCTTAAGTCCGCTGTGCAGCTTCTGTGCATATCTGAACTGCAGTTCTGAATGGGAGTTAGTTTAATTCTGAGTTACGTTTCCGTATAACGATCAGCCCCTGCTGTTAGGAACAATGTGGGATTCTCGAAAGCAATATTTTTGCTTTCGTATCAGGTAGATGCAGCTGGAACAGAAGCTGTTCTTTAATCGCCCACGTTTCACTTCCTGCCTCATGTGTCCTGAATTTCATGATCCGTTTCAGTAAGAGTCACAAGCCTGCTTTGATGATTCAGTCATTACGGTGATCTTTCCTTTCGAATATTCTGTGAGCCTGAATCTTTGTGTGTGAGCAATTGCATGTCCATGTTGCGTTCCATGGTCAACCCAATTCTTGCTGAATAATGTTAATTGTTAAGTTATTACAGTTTGTTAGTAAGGAATTAATGTGTTGTGTGTTGAATGCAGTTCAGGAATAAATGTTTTTAATAAAGCTATTCAGTTCTTTAAATTTCGCCACAATGTGCATATCAGACATCTTCCCTCCTCCTCTGACCTTGACTTACTAGGAAACATTCAATGAAATGTAAACTCTGATCGGTAGATCTGTAGTTAGAAGTTAGATTTTTGTTGCGCTTTTATCTTTAATGTAGAAATTTAGGACTAAATTTCAATTCATACTGGTAGAACTTCGGGCTGTTTGGTACTCAGATTCAGATCGAAATACTAAAAACTGTAACTGCTCAATAGGAAGATTACTGGTGCGAAATCTCCCCATTATCGGGCGGAAGTGGGACCCACCAAATAACTATAAAAACTGGTGGCAACTTTTAATACTTTTGTCATTGTGTTGAATCCATACAGCAGTTTTAAATAATCTTCATTGCTCCTGAATATTATTCCCCATTGAATCTTGGCGATCTATATACTATAACGCACGTACAGATAAATATAGGATGGTTAATAACTGTGGGCGAGTGCTTGGTGTAAATCAAATGACCCTAATTTGATTTCTACATAGTATTATTGTTTTTCATTACACTTTAATCAATAATAGAATGTGTGTATGATTGTATTTAATAATTCTGATGAATAACGTTAGTAATTATTGTCACTAATTTTAACACAAAAATTTCAACCAAGCTAGACAACCTAAAAGTCAAACCAAAATATAATACCAACTTCCTGTATGACTTCCACCCTCTTCCACACTAATAAAACAGTGGTCAGAAAGAGTTATTTTCCTTCTTGCACACAGCATCAGAATCATCAATCCCTATCCATAAAGCCTTTCTAGATTGTGTTTCATCTCTGGTGAAAAATATATAAGCCCCGTTAAGTAGCTAATATTCAAAAGAACAAAAAAAAAAAAAAAAAAAAAAAAACATGTAATTCCACGAGTACTCAGGGTATTTTTCCAAATATACGATAATGTTATGCACGTCATATTGTTGTTGTTGTTGTGTTCTTCAGTTCTGAGGCTGGTTTGATGCAGTTCTCCATGCTACTCTATACTGTGCAAGCTTCTTCATCTCCCAGTACCTACTGCAACCTACATCCTTCTTAATCAGCTTAGTCTATTCATCTCTTGGTCTCCCTCTACGATTTTTACCTTCAACGCTGCTCTCCAATTCTAAATTGGTGATCCCTTGATGCCTCTGAACATGTCCTACCAACCGAGCCCTTCTGCTATTCAAGTTGTGCCACAAACTCTTCTTCCCCCCAATTCTATTCAATACCTTCTCATTAGTTATGTGATCTACCCATCTAATCTTCATCATTCTTTTTAGCACCACATTTCGAAAGCTTCTATTCTCTTCTTGTTCAAACTATTTATCGTCCATGTTTCACTTCCATACATGGCTACACTCCATTCAAATACTTATAGAAACGACTTCTTGACACTTAAATCTATACTCGACGTTAACAAATTTCTGTTCTTCAGAAATGCTTTCATTGCCATTGCCAGTGTACATTTTATATCCTCTCTACTTCGTCCATCATCAGTTATTTTGCTCCCCAAATAGCAGACCTCCTTTACTACTTTAAGTGTCTCATATTATGAACCCCTAAATCAAGTAAATACCAAAATTTGATACGATGTTGCAGTGGCTGTGTTATTCTGAATTACGATGCTATGTTCCTCTGAACATGCATACATGTCCAAAGGAACAGGCACTGCTACGACTACAGTCGTTATGAAATACGTTAAATGCATTCGCAATTGCGAATATGAACAATAATCGGTTTTATAATGAATGACGACAATGTAAATTTATGCCGTATCGGGACTCGAGTGCGGAATTCCCGCTTGTCGCGAGCGGTCGCCATACCATTTGGGTAACGGTGCGCTATTCATGCCCAGATGCGTAACTGACGACATATGGCAATTTGCACGAGTAGCCAAATGGTAAGGCGACTGCTTGCGATAAGCGGGAATTCCGCATTCGAGTCCCAGTCTGGCCTAAATTTACATTGTCGTCAGTCCATTCAACAGGTGACGGTTGTTCACATTCGAAATGGCGAATCCACTTAATGTACATCAAAATATGTCCTGAAGATAGCACAAAAAATTGTTTCACCTAAATAAGAGTTTAACACACCAGCTAAAAGAGAAAAAAATATACACTCCTGGAAATGGAAAAAAGAACACATTGACACTGGTGTGTCAGACCCACCATACTTGCTCCGGACACTGCGAGAGGGCTGTACAAGCAATGATCACACGCACGGCACAGCGGACACACCAGGAACCGCGGTGTTGGCCGTCGAATGGCGCTAGCTGCGCAGCATTTGTGCACCGCCGCCGTCAGTGTCAGCCAGTTTGCCGTGGCATACGGAGCTCCATCGCAGTCTTTAACACTGGTAGCATGCCGCGACAGCGTGGACGTGAACCGTATGTGCAGTTGACGGACTTTGAGCGAGGGCGTATAGTGGGCATGCGGGAGGCCGGGTGGACGTACCCCCGAATTGCTCAACACGTGGGGCGTGAGGTCTCCACAGTACATCGATGTTGTCGCCAGTGGTCGGCGGAAGGTGCACGTGCCCGTCGACCTGGGACCGGACCGCAGCGACGCACGGATGCACGCCAAGACCGTAGGATCCTACGCAGTGCCGTAGGGGACCGCACCGCCACTTCCCAGCAAATTAGGGACACTGTTGCTCCTGGGGTATCGGCGAGGACCATTCGCAACCGTCTCCATGAAGCTGGGCTACGGTCCCGCACACCGTTAGGCCGTCTTCCGCTCACGCCCCAACATCGTGCAGCCCGCCTCCAGTGGTGTCGCGACAGGCGTGAATGGAGGGACGAATGGAGACGTGTCGTCTTCAGCGATGAGAGTCGCTTCTGCCTTGGTGCCAATGATGGTCGTATGCGTGTTTGGCGCCGAGCAGGTGAGCGCCACAATCAGGACTGCATACGACCGAGGCACACAGGGCCAACACCCGGCATCATGGTGTAGGGAGCGATCTCCTACACTGGCCGTACACCACTGGTGATCGTCGAGGGGACACTGAATAGTGCACGGTACATCCAAACCGTCATCGAACCCATCGTTCTACCATTCCTAGACCGGCAAGGGAACTTGCTGTTCCAACAGGACAATGCACGTCCGCATGTATCCCGTGCCACCCAACGTGCTCTAGAAGGTGTAAGTCAACTACCCTGGCCAGCAAGATCTCCGGATCTGTCCCCCATTGAGCATGTTTGGGACTGGATGAAGCGTCGTCTCACGCGGTCTGCACGTCCAGCACGAACGCTGGTCCAACTGAGGCGCCAGGTGGAAATGGCATGGCAAGCCGTTCCACAGGACTACATCCAGCATCTCTACGATCGTCTCCATGGGAGAATAGCAGCCTGCATTGCTGCGAAAGGTGGATATACACTGTACTAGTGCCGACATTGTGCATGCTCTGTTGCCTGTGTCTATGTGCCTGTGGTTCTGTCAGTGTGATCATGTGATGTATCTGACCCCAGGAATGTGTCAATAAAGTTTCCCCTTCCTGGGACAATGAATTCACGGTGTTCTTATTTCAATTTCCAGGAGTGTAGTATTCTGTTTAAAAAATACCACTTCTTGCTGTAACTTCCTGGATAATCATGTCATACACACATATAAAAATGGATGATTGTAAGTGTATGTGAGTATTCTACATCTCCTCCTAAACACTGGATCGATTTAAGCCAAATTTGGTACCTTATCACCTTACTGCCATAAGGTTAGGGGCGCAGGTGAGTGGGATTGGTAACCCCTAACATTTAGGCTATCCTGGATGAACAGCATGTTATGCGGTAGTACTAAAATACGTTCCAAGGGATATAAATGTGGCTAGGCCCACTGAGCAAGAGAGATGGAAGGAGGAAATGGATATTGACAGTGGGGAAGATGAGGTGAACAAAGAAAAGAGGAAGGAGGATAGGGATGGAGAAAGGGGGGACGAGGAGGTGGTCAGAGAGAGAGGTGAGTAGAAGGACGTTGATACATGTAGGGGGCGGAGGAGGGTGCAGTGAGAGTGGAGTACACACATCTGGGCGAAGCCGCGATTAAAAGGCTATAAGTAGGCTGTTTAGATTTTCATTTTGGTGACGCCATGTAGCGCTCTGTATGAAAATCGCTGATTCCGCTGTGTGCAGTCTATGGCTGGCTGGACTCATTGTTGTAATATTCGCTTGTGTAGAGTTGGGCCGTTGGATGTGAACAGCGCTTAGCGTTGGGCTGTTGGAGGCGAACCGCCAGCAGTGGGGAGAGAGGTTGCTATGAGCGGACGATCTGGACGTGTGTCCGCCAGAAAAAGGAAATTTGTAAAACTGCATGTTACGAATATATATATAATGACTTTTTAACACTATTAAGATAAATACATTGTTTGTTCTCTATCAAAATGTTTCATTTGTAAACTATGACTATCAATAATTAATGCCTTCAGTAGTTTGAATCTTTTATTTAGCTGGCAGTATTGGTGCGCACTGTATTGCAGTAGTTCCAGTAACGAAGATTTTTGTGACGTAAGTGATTCGTGAAAAGTATAAGTAATTGTTAGTCAGGGCTACTCTTTTGTAGGGATTATTGAAAGTCAGATTGCGTTGCGCTAAAATATTGTGTCAGTTTAGACATGATCAGAATAGGCGAAGAGAAAACTGTCTGAGTACGTTTAGTTCTACTCAGCTGTTTCAGTATCAAATAACGTAGAAGTTTACCAGCACAGTCATTATCAATTTCTCTAAGGGAAATTTCAAGGCTAGTAAATAATTTGGAGAGAAAGAATAACTTTTGTTACTTTTACTAGACGAATAAAAATTCCTTTCTGTTATTATTTTGTAAGATACCGAGAAACACATTTTGTGTATATCACATTACCTGCACATGGATTTTAGTTAACAGTTCACTAGCTTTTGACTCACGATATCTGCAGCATCACCAACGTGAGCGTCCTCACTTGAAGCCAGCTGGTTACAGCGTGTGGCCTCTAGCGGCTCCTGCTGTCTTGGTACAGCGGGTACTACACTACTGGACATTAAAATTGCTACACCGCGAAGATGACGTGCTACAGACGCGAAATTTAACCGACAGGAAGAAGATGCTATGGTATGCAAATAACTAGCTTTTCAGAACATTCACACAAAGTCGGCGCCGCTGCCGACACCTACAACGTGCTGACAAGAGGAACGTTTCTCATACACTAACAGCAGTTCACCGACGTTGCCTGGTGAAACGTTGTGGTGATGCCTCGTGTAAGGAGGAGAAACGCGTACTATCACGCTTCCACCTTTGATAAACGTCGGATTGTAGCCTATCGCGATTGCGGTTTATCATATCGCGACATTGCTGCTCACGTTGATCGAAATCCAATTACTGTTAGCAGAATATGGAATCTGTGGGTTCAGGAGGGTAATCTACATCTACATCTACATTTATACTCCGCAAGCCACCCAATAGTGTGTGGCGGAGGGCACTTTACCTGCCACTGTCATTACCTCCCTTTCCTGTTCGAGTCGCGTATGGTTCGCAAGAAGAACGACTGCCGAAAAGCCTCCGTGCGCGCTCGAATCTCTCTAATTTTACATTCGTGATCTCCTCGGGATGTATAAGTAGGGGGAAGCAATATATTCGATTCCTCATCCAGAAACGCACCCTGTCAAAAAACCTGGACAGCAAGCTACACCACGATGCAGAGCGCCTCTCTTGCAGAGTCTGCCACTTGAGTTTGCTAAACATCGCCGTAATGCTATCACGCTTACCAAATAACCCTGTGACGAAACGCGCTGCTCTTCTTTGCACCTTCTCTATGTCCTCCGTCAAACCGACCTGGTACGGAACGCTATACTGGATCTCAACGGCATCGTATCACTAGCAGTCGAGATGACAGGCATCTTATCCGCACGGCTGTAACGGATCGTGCAGCCGCGTCTCGATCCCTGAGTCAAGAGATGGGGACGTTTGCAAGACAACAACCATCTGCACGAGCAGTTCGACGACGTTCGCAGCAACATGGACTATCAGCTCGGAGACCATGGCTGTGGTTACCCTTCACGCTACGCTACATCACACACAGGAGCGCCTGCGTTGGTGTACTCAACGACGAACCTGGCTGCACGAATGGCAAAACGCCATTTTTTCGGATGAATCCAGGTTCTGTTTACAGCATCATGATGGTCGCATCCGTGTTTGGCGACATCGCAGTGAACGCACATTGGATGTGTGTGTTAGTCATCGCCATACCGGCGTATCACTCAGCATCATGATATGGGGTGCCATTGATTACACGTCTCTGTCACCTCTTGTTCGCATGGACGGCACTTTGAACAGTGGACGTTACATTTCAGATGTGTTACGACCCGTGGCTCTACCCTTCATTCGATCCCTGCGAAACCCTACATCAAGGCCGTTATTACGGCCAGAGGTGGTTGTTCTGGGTACTGATTTCTCAGGATCTATGTGCTCAAATTGCGTGAAAATATAATAGCATGTCAGTTTTAGTATAATATATTTGTCCAACCAATACCCGTTTATCATCTGCATTTCTTCTTGGTGTAGCAATTTTAATGGCCAATAGTGTATGAAACCGGCCAGAGAAGAGCTGGAACCCGCTCTTATTGGTCCACTGTCCTCCCTCATAGTCTGGATCTCGTAGCCCTCTCTTTCGGCGCGTTCACATCGCAACTTCTGTGCATTTGGTGTCTTCATGGGCTCTCTATCTGTAGATCGCCTTATCCTACTGGAAATGTCGGCGTGCACAGTAGGTTTTGGGTGCGCCGCACACCTGATGTTGGCGCCCATTTTGGCTCATCCGTGTGTTCCCGCACTGTTGTGCTCGAGATTCTGTCATTAGCGACCACTCTACTGTCTCCGTAGCTTCGTGTGGCTTTTATTTTGTGCATGTCCACTCCTGACACTTCGTTGAAGTCGCTGTGGCACCAGTATGGCTGACACTCGCAACACGACTGTTGATCTTGCGTAATAACGTGTAGGCTTACATAACGGCGCTTGGCAGTCATTTATTCCCCGCTAAGCTGCGTTATTTACGTGTTCGAGTCATGATCCATACATGAAAAACGAGAGTGGCAGAACCTACATTACCATTCGAAGCACCTCCTCCTCGCGCCCTTTACGCACTGAGGTGACAAAATTCATGGGATAACGTTATACACACAGATGTGGTTAATATCACCTACACCAGGTATAAACTTTTGCACTTTATGTGAGTATGGCTACACGACGGGAATTGCCGGACTTTGAGCGCGGAATGGTGGTTGGCGCTAGATGCATCGGACATTCCATTTTGGAAATCGTAAGCGAATTCAGTATTCCAGATCCACTGAGTATGCCGAGGGTACCAACGGTGTGGCCGACGGGCTTCACTTAACAACCGTGAGCAGCGACAGTTGCGTAGAGTTGCCAGTGCTTATAGACAAGCAATACTACGTCAGCTAACCGCAGAAATCAATGTGGAACGTATCCTTTAGGGCAGTACGGCGAAATTTGGCGTTAATAAGCTATGGCAGCAGACGACCATCGCGAGTGCATTTCCTAACGGCGCGGCGTCGGCTGCAGCGCCTCTCTGGGCTCGTGACCCTATCGGCTCGACCGTAGACGACTGGAAAACTGTGACCTGCTCTGATGAGTCCCGATTTCGGTAGTTAAGATCCGTTGGCAGCGTTCGAGTGCGGTGCAGACCCCAAGAAGCCATGGACCAAAGTTGTCAACAGCGCACAAGGTAAGCTGGTGAAGGCACCGTAGAAGCTGTTGGTACCTCAATAATGGTGTGGGCTGTATTTATACCGCGTACCGGTATGAAATGAGCGTTTTTTTGTGTGCATATAAAACACTATTTTTTAATTGAAAAGTAAAAACATTGTATTCAAAGTACTGACCATTACAATCTATACATTTTGACCACCTTTCTGTCAATTTGTGGACACCACGCCTATAGAAATAGTTGTCTTTTGTAGCAAACCAATCAGACACCCAATTTTCGACTTCTTGGTAGGAATCGAAGTGTTCCTCAGCAAATGCGTGTCCCATTGATGAAAACAAATGGTAGTCGGAAGGGGCCAAGTCTGGTGAATACGGCGGGGGGGTAGCAGCTCCCAGCTGAACCAGTTTTGCTCTGTGTGCAGGTGCATTGTCGTGTAAAAAAATTACTTTGCCATGTCTTCTGGCCCATTCTGGTCTTTTTCCTGAAAGAAGTGAAAATCTCATTCTGGAAACATCCCCCAGGCTGTGGCTAAGCCATGTCTCCGCAAAATCCTTTCTTTCAGGAGTGCTAGTTGTGCAAGGTTCGCAGGAGAGCTTCTGTAAAGTTTGGAAGGTAGGAGGCGAGGTAATGGCAGAAGTAAAGCTGTGAGGAGGTGCGTGAGTCGTGCTTGGATAGCTCAGTTGCTAGAGCACTTGCCCGCGCAACGCAAAGGTCCCGAGTTCGAGTCTCGGTCCGGCACACAGTTTTAATCTGCCAGGAAGTTTCACATGTGGGATAATTTAGTGTCAAAGCTTTAACACAATAAGGCAAGTATTACAGTTACTGACACTGTACATGTGTTGAGATGGTGCAGATGAGCGCATGCAAATAACCGCACTCTGTTCATGAGTATTTCAGGATGGTAGATGAGCGCACCTAGAAAATTATATAATTGTACGACATACAGTTCGTGAGATTTCACGTCATAGACATTGCGATGCGTGGAAAACTAGTTTTTTTTCTTAAAAGGAGATTAAATTACCCAGATTTTATCCAAGCAGTGTTTGATACTGAGAACACTTAGCAGATTCCGACAAACTTTGAACATAATTTCTGACCTTTCCTAAATTTTTTCTCTCTTACATGCTTAACGTCAAATATTTTGGACCTTAAATATTTCAAATGGCTCTCAGGACTATGCGACTTAACTTCTGAGGTCATCAGTCGCCTAGAACTTAGAACTAATTAAACCTAACTAACCTAAGGGCATCACACACATCCATGCCCGAGGCAGGATTCGAACCTGCAACGGTAGCGGTCCCTCGGTTCCAGACTGTAGCGCCTAGAACCGCACGACCACTCCGGCCGGCTTTTGTACCTTAACTCATATGTAAAGTGCACAGAAGTCTTTTTAATCCCGGTGCGCAAAGCTTGAAGGACGAAAGTAATTATCGCGTGATATGGCACTGGCAAATAACACAGCTGGATGGAACTTAGACCATACATAGAAAGAACTGATGCAGCATAATACAGAAGGTAACGCAAAAAAAATACGCAATGAGAAGAACAGAAATGAGACTCTTGTTCAACGACAATAATTACACTGCAGCCACCGCGAATCATAATGGTCCCCTGGACGTAACAAAAGGTGGGACGCGGTTCTTCTGAGAGTGTCTGATCACTATGGACGGTAGTGCATGCCTCTGCAACGTGCACCCATGCGGGCCGCAAGCTTCGTAAGGAGTCCTTGTGGTAGGGCCTTCCATTCCTACCACCAGCGCGACTAACAGCTGCTGGCTGGTCGTTGGTACATGTGAACGTGTGGTACTATGTATCCTCAACGCACCCCATGCTTGCTCGATGGGAGTTAAGTCTTGGGAAAGGACAGGCCACTCCATTCGCCGAATATCCTCTCGCTCTAAGCACTCCTCCACCTGTGCTGTCCGGTGTGGACCCGAAGTGAGGGCCGAATATACATCAGAAGACCACATGAGGAAAGGAGGTCTCGCAATAGCACTGGTGAATGTAGCGTGTTCAAAGAACTCGAGGTCAATACGTCAATGCAACATTATTCTTCCCCACGCTATAACACTTGGACCACCAAATCGATCATGCTTGACAATGTTCCTGGGTGCCTTAAGTTTTCGCACCTCTCGTCGTATGAGAACACGTCCAGGATCACTACTCGGGCTGAAACTTCTCCAATCCGGAAAGAGGACACAACCCCACTCCTCGTCGGCCCATTCCCTACGCTCGTGACACCGTCCCAATTGATTGCGCCGAAGTGCGGGTGTCAAAGAAACACAGTGTACTGGTCGTCGGTCACAGAGGCCACTGTAGTCGCCGGGCCACTGTAGAGCGTGAGATTTCGTCTAGTGCAGTCTTATAAAACGTAGTTGCCTGTTGCATAACGCAGCGGCCATCTCCTGCCGTAGTTGACCGTGGTCGACCACCTCCTCTCCTTCGGACAGTAGTACCTGTGGTTCGGAACGCTCCCCATGCAAGTGAAACAACGCTTAGCGCAGTTCCTAACTTCTGGGATACACTAGTCACACTTCGCCCTTCTTCCAATTTCCCGATGATTCTTCCCTACGGGAAGTCATCGAAATGACTCCGGCCAATGTTGTAATGAATAACACCATCACAGTGCACTGTAACTGTTCACTGACTGACACACACTGCCTTTTTACATTCCTTCAACTGCCTCCTGTTGCGGGGCCAGGCACTATAGTCATACTGACCTCATGCCATGTGACGGCCAGCGTTTTAGAAATGACAAAGTTTCTCTCATGGACTCTTATCCAATGTATTTATTCACAATCGCGGTTTTGTCTTGTTTTGCTATTACCACACTGTGATGTGCGTCAACGCATAATTGTTCCTTTTGAGAAGACACTGTGGGCCTTTCCACCATGTTTACATATACGTGAGGACAGTGTAGTCTTAAAAGGAACGATTACGCATTGACGCACACCATAGTGTGCTGTCGTTTGACAATGGGATGGAAGACCGCAATCGTTATTGCGAATAAATATATGGAATAACAGACCAAGAACGAAATCTCGTCATTTCAAAGAAACAAGCCATTTTTGCCAATACACATTATCGCAATTCTTATGTTTTTCTATTTAAATTAGCTCTAATGCACACATATACATTGTCAACTCAAATGTCATCCTTAATGTTACTCATTTAAAACGCAATGAAACGTGTTATACATTTTATATGAAAGATTACTATGTTTTTGCTGTTGGTCTTTATATTCCTTCTCCTGTTGCATTATATTCTGTCATATACGTTGCATGATTTTCTCTTCTGTTTTACGTATTTGACGTTTTCAGTGATTACAATTTTTTTTCCCTACATCACCACGTCGTCTTAATTTTCCTCTTCCTTTTTCTGATTACCAATTTTTTGTTTTGTCTTATTTATCTCTTCCTTCTTCGTACTTTCTTTGGGCCACTGCAGTTTTGTTGGTGTCGTCGTCACCCTTATTCCAATCTGACTGCTTTCGTGAGTTTATTTCGCAGATTTCGAATTTCCTTTTGTTAAATGAAAAAAGTTCTTCTGCTTCTACCACTTTTTAAATATTTTCAACGTGTTCCTTCTCACAGCCTTTATCTGTTACCATTTTTACATTATCTGGATACCCTATTCCTGTTATTCTGTACCGTTGTTGATAGACGAGCTGAAACTTTTTCAGCGATGATTGTTTCTTCTTTGTCTTTTGGGGTGATTTTCTCCACACCAGATCGCTTACACGGCTGAATCATCCGATCAAGTGTTAGCTTTATTGCTTGTGCCCTTGTTAGATTTGTTCAAGTTTCTCGCTCCTAGTAATGCCTGTTAATGGCAAGCCGTGAATATCGTTCCTTGTCGAACTACGCGGCTCTTTCAGAACATAATCTCAATGGGGACAAACCTTGTGCGCTGACGTGTTACTTTATTAACGATTTCTTCCAGTTCATTAACAAATCATTCACTATGGCGTTATTGCGACGCCGCGCGGCATTAGCCGACCGGTCTCGGGCGCTGCAGTCATGGACTGTGCGGCTAGTCTCGGCGGAGGTTTGAGTCCTCCCTCGGGCATGGGTGTTTGTGTTTGTCCTTAGGATAATTTAAGTTAAGTAGTGTGTAAGCTTAGGGACTGATGACATCAGCAGTTAAGTCCCATAAGATTGCACACACATTTGAACACATTTTGTTGTTGTTGCGATACATCCGTTTACCATTTCCATCACCTGCCCTGATTGATATGGATGCTGTGGGAAGTTCTTCATTCTCTTTCGAAATTTTTCTGTACTAGAGGAAGACATTAAGAAGCTGGCAGAGCTATCAAAGAGAGAAAGGTGATTCATTCGTATTCAGTTTATACATATTCCTTCTTCGTATTCCCAGCTTAAGCACTGTATTACAACTGAGGGTATCAACACCTTATAACAGATTCCCCATGGAATCAAATTGCAGATGTAGACATGAGGACAAACTAATTACAACAAATGTTCCACATGACGAACTTTCATTAGAAGGCAACCTTCATCAACTACCGTACACGTTCAAAAATCCCAAGCGTGTTCCGAACACATTGATACTATTCACAATGACACAATATGTTCCCGGAGTTCATCGATCCTATCAATATATTTGTAATATAAGAAACGTTCTAAAGATCCCCAAATAAAGAAATCCAACGGTTTCAAGCCTGGAGGAGATGATATCGAAGATCAACGACCTTACACTTATTGTCAAAGATTAGTGCTATGTAACAAAGAACAGCCACGAGGGAGTCTTCTGGTGCGCCAGCTTGCCAGTACCAATTACGCTTCCTTTCATCAAAAGGAAACATGATTCAAATTGTCTATTAGCTTGTGAACTCATGCATTTGCACAAATATTGTATCGGGGAAACTACTGTCTTCTGAATAAGCATTTATTGTTATTATTTCTTCTTTTATTGTCCTCCACTCGCCGATTTCGTTTGTACCTACAATAGTTAAACACCTTTTATTATGGTTGCACCAGGCGAACGGTCTACCCGACGGTACGCCCTCGTCACACGTTCTATGGTGTATCAAGTTTATTTGGAATTTTTTCATCTGTACTAGAGAGAAACAGTACATACTTATCAGAGAAACGAGGGTGGTTCCGGCACAGTCTACTTCTACACTGGAAGAAAAACTCAATTTTACAAATCTTTAACATATTGCAGCGTGTCAGCAACTGTGAAATGTACAGCAAATAAACAATTTTTTCAGCCTTCAGTTGCAAGGTAATTTTACTCGTTTACCTAGGTTTCGATTCCAGTAATGGAATCTTCTTCAGAACCTATAAATTAAACCACATACGGACATATATTACTCACTAAAATGCATTATCAGTCTAATGATTGAATAATGAAGAAATTGTGATACTTACAAAAAATGAAATTATTTTGTGAGCCAAACACTGGCCATGTCACAGATTAAAAGTTAAAACATTAAAAACGCATAATCATAAGATTATGTCAGTCAAAATTAAAACCATTAGGGCGAACGTAGACGGAGCTGCGCCGGCCATAAATCAGGACCACACGTAAGCGGCTCGAAAACTAGGCGTCCTGAGCAGTTACGCGGCGAGGCTCGGCCGCGGCCAAGCGCATGCGCAAGCGCAAGCGCAAGCGCAGGGGCGAGAGACAAACTGTCCCAAAAAAAGCGGTGATGGGACTCGAGGATCTACATTTGCTGAACATCTGGTCCAAAAGGCGCATGCTCCCAAGCCTCTAAAAGACGCAGAGCTTTTGCATAATGAAGTAAAGGGCTGTAGGCTAGACACCCTCGAAGAATTGCAAATTTTTAAACATCTTAGTATTGATAGGGACAACTTACTTAATGATCAGCTGCAATTAAAAAATAGAAGTTATTTCGAAGGATTTCAACCTTTACTTCAGTGGAGTTGACCCACAGTCCGCCTCGAATGGCCGATGCTGTTTCCCTATCTGCTTTGTCCCTTTATTATAATGTGATTGTACATGTGTGTCTTCGTATTTCGTTATATGCTTGGTAATGACACATAGTTGCTAAGGCCTTTTTTATGTTAGACATTTTATGCTTAGCACGCATGGTTTTGACAATAATTTTTATTTACTGTAGCGGGGCTACGCCCCTCTTACTATAATATTTAAAGGAAAAAATTTATACCTTGGCTTTGTAATTTGTTCTCAGGTAAATTGTTTAATGTTGCTATACCAATAGATAGGTTTGTCCAATTGTAGGACAGCTTTCAGTCACATTTTGTTTATATGTATATTTGCTCTAAGTAATTTTGGGACAGTTTGTCTCTCGCCCCTGCGCTTGCGCTTGCGCTTGCGCATGCGCTTGGCCGCGGCCGAGCCTCGCCGCGTAACTGCTCAGGACGCCTAGTTTTCGAGCCGCTTACGTGAGGTCCTGATTTATGGCCGGCGCAGCTCCGTCTACGTTCGCCCTAATGGTTTTAATTTTGACTGACATAATCTTATGATTATGCGTTTTTAATGTTTTAACTTTTAATCTGTGACATGGCCAGTGTTTGGCTCACAAAATAATTTCATTTTTTGTAAGTATCACAATTTCTTCATTATTCAATCATTAGACTGATAATGCATTTTAGTGAGTAATATATGTCCGTATGTGGTTTAATTTATAGGTTCTGAAGAAGATTCCATTACTGGAATCGAAACCTAGGTAAACGAGTAAAATTACCTTGCAACTGAAGGCTGAAAAAATTGTTTATTTGCTGGAAAAACTCAATACCCACAAGGACTGGGTTCAGTGGAACCGGGATACAACAGCTACATACCGAGACTTGTAGTATTAGTGTTTCGTATGTACGGTCGTCAGTGATCAAATGGCTCTCGGAAGGCCTGTATCTGCACATTGTGTTTCCACTCTGCAGGAAGTAATTGTGCTAAGTTTAGAGGTGAACAGTGCAAGTTTCATTCTAGGATACAACCACGCCACACCGTCGAGTACGTACGTCTGTTGAACGGCGTCACTTTGCGGTCTTGTGGGGAGCTGGATGGACATAACAAGAAATTGCTGCATGTTTTGTGCACAGTGTATCGTTGGTGTGTCAGTGGTTTCAGCAGTGGTCTGTGGAACGCTGTAACACCAGCTGACCTGGTTCTGGACATTCGTGTAATACAGAAGCACGTCAAGAATGCCTTTTTCGAGCAGCAGTGGTCGGCTGAATATAATCAAGGGAGGAAATCTGGGCACATTTTGCACCTGGTGTGTCTCCAACGACTGTTGGGAACAGTCTGCTGGCATCAGGACTAAAATCAAATAAACCTCTGGCCAGAATACCACTGATGCCCGGATAAAGCCAAGAACGGCTATTCTGAGGTCGTGAAAGACCCGACTGAAAAGTGGAATGGCACCCTCTCATGTTTTCAGTAAACGAAGTAGGTTCTCCCTGTCAGCGAGTGATGTACGACCGAGACCTGGTGAGCGGCCTATTCTGGAGTGAATTCACACGCAGGAAACAGGTCCCACCCCAGTCCTCCTGGTGAGCACGGGCATCAGTTACAACTCGCTGTCACATTTGGAGTTTCTGGGGGGTAAGGTTACCAGGGTCTCGTGCGTTTTGCAAGTGATGTGTTTCTTTTCCTTCATTTTATTGGACTTTGGCGTTAACCATTTTAAGAGAGACGCAACTACAGATGTTGTATGCAGTATCATACATACAGCATAGGCATTTGAAATTACATTAATTCCAGGTAAACTTTGTACATTCCCACACTCAACACAGTTCAAAATGGTTCAAATGGCTCTGAGCACTATGGGACTCAACATCTTAGGTCATAAGTCCCCTAGAACTTAGAACTACTTAAACCTAACTAACCTAAGGACATCACACACACCCATGCCCGAGGCAGGATTCGAACCTGCGACCGTAGCAGTCCCGCGGTTCCGGACTGCAGCGCCAGAACCGCTAGACCACCGCGGCCGGCCACTCAACACAGTTCATACATCACAATGCCTCATACTGCATCTTTTGTGACTTATTACTGGATATTCGTTTCTCGCAGAACCTGTGCAATACCGACGTAATCAGCTGAGGATAGCTGTCGAAACTGATACGTCACGGTTGTAGGTTGGGGGATTCCTGCTCTGATCAAGGCCTTAAGAAACTTTTGGCATTGTCTCTCACAGCGTGAGCACCCTAGTATCACGTGGCTGAGGTATGCAATCCCAATTGCGCGGACTTCGCAGCGTGGAGATAGCTCACCTTCAATCCTACGAAGATGTAAAGGATAACAGTCTTGACCCAGCCAGATGTGCGTCGTAGTTGTGATGTGGCGCCTAGATAGCTTGATTTGGGAGAACCAGGTTTTTCCTGTTCTTGGCTGTACTGCAGCATAATGTCTGCCTTGTGACTGTTGTGAGGTCTACCAAATCTGTTACCAATCTCGATGGACTTTTTTCTTTACACCAGCAACAAAATCTCAAGTGCAAGGCAAGTGTAGTTAGATCGGCCATCAGTCACTTGCTTCTTCTGCTGGACAGTGCACGTCCACGTACAGCTGCTGCAATGCAACGTGAACTTCGTGGGGGCAACAGTATCCTGGTCAGCAAGATCAGCGAATCTCTTGTCAAATCAACGTGTATTGGACATGATGCAGTAGGAACTTGTTCGCTCTCCAGAGCCGGCTGAATTGCAACAATAAGTGCTAGATGCTTAGGACCGTCGTTGACATGCAAGAATACGTGCCTTCGTTTCCTCTAAAGGGAGGTACATTGTCTATTGAAGCAACTGTTTCGATTCCATTTATTGTGACATATCTCTTTCATTTCATCTGAATTTGCATCAGATGGTGAGTTACAATGTTGGCTGGAATACTCTCTTTCAAATTCTGAAGATGTCAGAGTTAAAATACAAGGAGCGGAAAACTGTTTACAATTTGTACAGAAACCACATGGCAGTTGTAAATGTCGAGAGGCATGAAATGGAAGCAGTGGTTGGTATGGAAGTGAGACAGGGTTGTAGTCTATCCATAATGTTATTGAATCTGTATATTGAGCAAGCAGTAAAGGAAACAAAAGAGAAATTCGGAGTAGGTATTAAAATACATAGAGAAGAAACAAAAACTTTGAGGTTCACCGACGACATTGTAACTCTGTCAGAGACCGCAAAGGACTTGGAAGAGCATTTGAACGGAATGGATAGTGTCCTGAAAGGAGGATATAAGATGAATATCAACAAAAGCAAAACGAGGATAATGGAATGTAGTCGAATTAAGTCGGGTGACGCTGAGGGAATTAGATTAGGAAATGAGACACTTAAGGTAGTAAACGAGTTTTGCTATTTGGGGAGCAAAATAACTGATGATGGTCGAAGTAGAGAGGATATAAAATGTAGACTGGCAATGGCAAGGAAAGTGTTTCTGGAGAAGATTAATTTGTTAACATCGAGTATAAATTTAAGTGTCAGGAAGTCGTTTCTGAAAACATGTAAGTAGGCTGTTTAAGTTTTTATGTTGGTAAAGCCACGTAGTGCTCTATATGAAAATCACTGACTGTGCTGTGTGAAGGCTGTGGTTGGTTTGCATTCTTGGAGTATATGCTATTGTAGTGTTGGGCAGTTGGCTGTTAACAGCGCGTAGCGTTGCGCAGTTGGAGGTGAGCCGCGAGCAGTGGTGGATCTGGGGAGAGAGATGCCAGAGTTTTGAGAGCGGATGATCTGGACGTGTGTCCATCAGAGACAGCAAATTTATAAGACTGGATGTCATGAGCACACACACACACACACACACACACACACATATATATATATATATATATATATATATATATATATATATATATATATGGTATGACTTTTCAACACTGTTAAGGTAAATACGTTGCTTGTTCTCCATCAAAATCTTTCATTTGCTAACTATGCCTATTGCAGTAGTTCAAGTAACGAAGATTTTTGTGAGGTAAGTGATTTGTGAAACGTATAGGTTAATGTTAGTCAGGGCAATTCTTTTGTAGGTATTATTGAAAGTCAGACTGCGTTTCGCTAAAAGTATTGGCTGTCAGTTTAGTGTTGATCAGAACAGGTAAAGAGCGAAATGTCTGAGTACGTTCAGTTCTGCTCAGCTGTTTGAAAATCAGATAATGTAAAAGGTTTATCAGCACAGTAATACATTAATTTTTCTGAGGGGACGTTTTAAGTATTTGTATGGAGTGTAGCCATGTATGGAAGTGAAACATGGACGATAAATAGTTCGGACAAGAAGAGAATAGAAGCTTTCGAAATGCGGTGCTACAGAAGAATGCTGAAGATTAGATGGGCAGATCACATAACTAATGAGGAACTATTGAATAGAATTGGGGAGAAGAGGAGTTTGTGGCACAACTTGACTAGGAGAAGGGATCGGTTGGTAGGACGTGTTCTGAGGCATCAAGGAATCAGCAATTTATTATTCTATGGGAGCGTGGAGGGTAAAAATCGTAGAGGGAGACCAAGAGATGAATACACTAAGCAGATTCAAAAGGATGTAGTCTACAGTAGGTACTGGGAGATGAAGAAGCTTGCACAGGATAGAGTAGCACGGAGAGCTGCATCAAACCAGTCTCTGGAATGAAGACCACAACAACAATGTTGAGTTACTTGTCACATCAGTTACTTCAATTAAGGGGCTCCGAAACGGCCTATACTTGCAATGTTAAAATAACGCTTATAAATTACATCTTTCCTCACAAAGTATTTGAGGTAGGAAGTTGAACTTTTTACAGATTATTTATTGGAATATGGGCTACAACTTAACACAGGGATTTTACAAAATTTTAGTTCAGTTATTAAAGATGATTTTTTTTCAATTGTAATGAAAATTCACAAAATTTTTTTGCAATTTTTTATTTATATATTCAAAAATATACAGTTTTTTGGAAAAAGGCTGTGTTAAATTATGCAGAAGGTACTGTGTAACATTTACTGAATGTTTGAAACAAATATGTTTGGAAGATCCTTAGAAAACATGTAATTAGTATGAGAAAATAAAAGTTTTGGGAATCGAGCGACAAAGATTGGATTAACTTTTTAGTGCATTCCAGGTCCATAGGATAGATCATCTTCACCCTCTGCAAACTCCTCCTCCAGCTTCCTCTTGTTCCTCCTCCTGTTTACTCTTGCTTGTATTTCTAGACTCTTTACAGCCCTGTCTGCAGCCCGAAGGCGTTCCTTGTCTAAAGCAAGCAACGCTCGTACCATGTTAGAACCTATCTTCATTCCCATATTTCTAAATA
The DNA here is from genome assembly GCF_023864275.1 of Schistocerca cancellata. Taxonomy (NCBI): domain Eukaryota; kingdom Metazoa; phylum Arthropoda; class Insecta; order Orthoptera; family Acrididae; genus Schistocerca; species Schistocerca cancellata. The sequence goes on along the minus strand of NC_064628.1, from coordinate 44,457,360 downwards.
CCTTGCACCTTACAATGTTGCCATAATTGAAAGTCGCAACAGCATCATACACACCAAAGTGAAGTGTTTCTATTCCAACAAATACAGTCTTGGGGATTCTCGACCATATAACACTATTTACACTTTCATTGGGGTTTTGAGTTTTTCCGTGAATACACTTTTTCAACAGTTCAGGTGCTGCTAAGTCTCTGAAAATAGGTTAGCCACAACACATACTTTATCTCACATCACTAAAATGTACCTGAAGAACACGGACGTTAATAATAACACCATTTGACAGCAGTTTAACAGCGCCACAGTGGGTCACGCCCATGTAGAACACATTTTTAAAAAAATTTAAAAATAGTTGTAGTCTTCGGAATTGAGTAAATTATATATCTATTAAAAGGTAATAGTCTGTAAATTCAGAGAACGCAAAAAAGTAAAAAAATTGAACTTTTCATGATTTTGAGCCTTTCCGGAGCCCCTTAACTGGAAATTTTCTTTAGAGCAACTGAGATAGTTTTGTTGGTGAGGGATATTTGTGCAAGTGTCTTGTGGTTGCGCAGTTGTCTTCCTAGTGTGGGTGACCTTGAGTGGACGCTGGCCGCGGGTCGCCCTCGTGACGACAGCGCGGGCCCCCTGGGACGTCCGCCAGCCAGGCTCTTGCCGCCCCGTTTCGCTGTACCGCCTTCCGCCACGCCCTTCGCTGCAGCAGCGGAGCGCTCTGCGCTCGCGTAACCACCACCAGTATAAAGGCGAGGCCGGCAGACCCCGGCATCAGTCGACGACAGCAAACCGAAGGCGACACCATGAAGACTCTCGTGAGTACAGCGCCCACATCTATACTTTCGTTCGATGCCTTACACTGTAGAAGTGGTATCGTCACATTTGACCCAATCTTGTTCCCTCCTATTGTTAGAAACTTTTATCAAAGTGTGATTATCACGTAAGGTCTTATAAAGCTAAAGCTACATCCACAGCTGCGTTGGTGTTCTGCAAACCACCGTAGCGTCTGTGACAGAGGATACTTTTCGTCTGAGAATCATCATCCCCCACACACCCCCACCCTCTAGCCAAATCTGAGATTTCTCTAAATGGTTCTAGTGTGATGCAAATGGCAGATAATACTTCCATTGTACCACATCTTAGTGTTTCTTCCCACTGCCTGCTACGGTCGCAGGTTGGAATCCTGCCTTGGGCATGCATGTACGTGGTGTCGTTAGGTTATTTACGTTTACGTAGTTCTGAGTCCAGGGGGCTTATGACCTCGGGTATTAACTCCCATAGTGCTGAAAGCCATTTGTACCATTCTTCCCACTAAGAATGAGATATTCACTCTGCAGCGGAGTGTGCGCTGATGTGAAACGTCCTGGCAGATTAAAACTGTGTGCCGGACCGAGACTCGAACTCGGGACCTTTGCGTTTCACGGGCAAGTGCTCTACCATCCTTTCTTTCAGGAGTGCTAGTTCTGCAAGGTTCGCAGGAGGAAAAAAATGGCTCTGAGCACTATGAGACTTGACAGCTGTGGTCATCAGTCCCCTAGAACTTAGAGCTACTTAAATCTAACTGACCTAAGTACATCACACACATCCATGCCCAAGGCAGGATGGCAGGATTCGAACCTTCGACCGTAGCGGTCACGCAGTTCCAGACTGAAGCGCCTAGAACCGCACGGCCACACCGCCCGGCGGTTCGCAGGAGAGCTTCAGTAAAGTTTGGAGTAGGAGACGAGGTACTGGCAGAAGTAAAGCTGTGAGGACGGGGCGTGAGTCGTGCTTGGGTAGCTCAGATGGTAGAGGACTTGCCCGATAAAGGCAAAGGTCTCGAGTTTGAGTCCCGGTCCGGCCCACAGTTTTAATCTGCCAGCAAGTTTCATTCTTCCCACTGTGTGCACAGTTGAAGCGTGGAAAGAACGACTACTTACATTTCTCTGTGCACGTAGCAATCAGACTAAATTTGCCTTCTTGCTCCCTGCTGGATTAATATATAGGAAGCACTAGTACTGTAATACATTATTCTTGGGTTCTTAAAATTTTGGTATTCGGTGGACGGTTGGTGTCTATCTTCTAGCATTTCCCAACTCAGTTTTTCCAGAACTTCCATGACACACTCCCATGCATCAACCAAACTTGTAACCGTTCGCGCTGTCCCTTATAATACGTTCGGTATCTCCATTTAGTCTTATTTGGTACCCGTCCACACTTTTGGGCAATATTCTGTGATGGGTGGCACAAGTTTGGTTTGCGGCCTCTAGCGGTCTGCTGCGGTATTGTGGTGCACGGATTTCAATATGTACCAATATTGAAAACATTTGCCTGTAGACAAACCAAACCAAAGACTAATTACGTAACTTTATTTTTTCGTGCTGGCATCTAAAAGATGACTAAGCCTCACACATTAAACAGTAATGGCTGCCTCACAGTTGTTTGAGGCGAGCCAGATCCTATTATCTCTACAGTCGCTGATGGCCCAATACAAGTTTTGTTTGCTAAGAAGTTTTAGAGTCAATCGTGTATCGTGTTCGTATTCCGTAAGCACATATTATTGTTAGTATACGACGGTCTGTAACTTTATCGTAGGGCTTGCACCAGCGTACAAACATCGTATCAACTTGAACTCTGAAAGTTTCACCCTTAAAGGATCACGTGAACCAAAATCGAAAACTAGGTTTCACACGATCGTTGCATCCGTCATCCATGTGGATTCCTCAATAGGAGACATGTAGTTTTCCAAACAAGCATCAAACACAAGTGTAAAATATGTACGAGTTACTGACATTGCCCAGACAGGCTGATAGTTTGCGCGTCTCTCTTTCAGTCTTTTCTAAGAACTGAGACCTGTGTCATTTGCTAGCACACAGGATTCTTCCGGGTTCCCATTACCCATAGCAAACTGTTGCTAAAAGAGAGACTAATAATTTAACATGTTACACATATTGCTAACCAAGAATATAGGGTGCGGCCACTGAAGTTCTGAAGGTAAATTTGGTCCACTTGTTGGTCATTCACAAGAAAATGGAAAAACAAGAAAGAGTAAAGCTAATTCTTGCACGTATTCTAGCTTGTGAAACTACATATTTTAGAATCGTACAGAAGTTATCGAGGTCAAGATTAATGTTTTGTCAGACTCCAAGCAGAACATATTTGTATCTTCCCGTCGAGTACAGAGTGCTCCGCTCGTAAAATTGTCAAATAGCGAACAGGGCTTGTAGTACAGTTGTTCTATAGTTACCACGGAGACTCTGTGACAACTATTTTTCTGAAGCACCCCTAATGGGTAAAAAATTCTGTGAGGGTGTAGTAAAACAGACATTCATTTCGATTTACCCTACTGAGAGAGGAAAGTATGTACGACTCTCAGGGCAGAATATTTAAAGCGAGTATAGTTTCGTCATATTTGTGGGTCATCACTGTACTGCAGTCCCAAACCAAATAAGGAATTTGCAATCGCAATAATTGTATGTATGCAGCAGAATGTCGAAATATCAAGTATTGTCAGTGTTTTCCATCGATCGATTGAGAATGGATTAGGTAGTACACTGCAGTGATTGTGTCTTTATCTTCCTGTTTGTCTCGTCCTACCCTCCGTTGACGTCGACGTAACAAGCCTGTAGAGGAATCAGCACTCATTCTTACAACTAAATACGTTGATTGCGTATTCTTGGTAAGTATAACTTACACGTCTTCACGTTATAAAAAATGTTAAAGTTTAAGATTCTGTGAACGTTTAGCTCATTAACTATGGAACTTTAACAAGGATCGAAGAAGCATAGTCCGTACATCTTGGTGTTGGCTTCAAATTGTTTGCAGGTACTAAATTTGGATCCCTAGCCTCGATGTCATGAATAAGCGTCCAGTACCTGAACCACAATGCTACCTCGTCATGTTTGACATAAGTATAATAGTGCTGACTGATAAAGAGAAATTTACCAATAAAATTCCTCTTTGTCGAAAGCAACGATGGTGTAAATAATGTTGTAAAACATACTCAGTTGCAGTATCGATGTCCAGTAATATAATGCGCAATTTTACTCCCAATCTTTGTGATGCTGATGATATTTCCATCTTTTGATGAGATGTGTAAGACCTGGATGTTTATGTGTAACAGCATCGATGAGGCGTCAGGGAGCCTGCATACATTTTACTACCAGAAATATGTAGGTCTCAAGTTGCAATGAACATTACTCTATATTTGATTGTGTAACATTAAAATGTCCAATAGATTTCAATAATGCTCTCATTATTACCATTGGGTATTGCATGTACACAGATTGCGACTACCATGGTGATCAGTTTCTTTTATCACAACTCAACTCGGAATAAGTATAATGTAAGAAGAAGGTTATGAATGACGGTTCCAGTGAATGTCACACACAGAATGACCAGTATGAGTATACTAGCATAAATACGAATTCTTAAGAAGCATTTCATCGGTTTGGGCTATATTAATTTAAGAGTCGAGCATGGATCCATTATTTTCTGTTCCAAGGCAAGATAAAGAGTACTCTTGACTCCCACATATCCATTATAAGTTGCAGTAAAGAACAGAGACCTCAAACCATATGTCTCACACTTGTAACATACTTCAGGAAACCAAGTTTGAATTGGGAAATGGGTTGAATTCTATCATCAAAGTGTAGGAAGTATCTTTGGAGGATTAATTCTGCTGTTATCGTAAGGGCTAACGTAAATTACTCTAAATTTGACAAAAACACGAAATGAAGGTTAGCTTTTGCTGTTTCATCGATGGTGATGTATGTCACAGAGGTCGGGGAAGGGCGGATGAAGGAGGAACGAGGGTATATAAGACATCAGTTTTGAGTTCTTAGTTACATGTAGCTAAATACTATGGTCGCCTTATGAAGTATGTCAACATTATTTGTGACTGTTTCCGTCCATTTTAGAGAGACTATAGTGGTAATTATTGTAAGATTTCCATAGTTTCACATCTCTGCACTTCCCACGGTGATACGACAGTCCAAGTATATTGCCTGCATGGAAATGTTAATGAATCTACAAAATACTGAATGAAACCGAGCAAGACTTGTAATGCAAAAAGCAGCCTTGCTGATGTGTAAAACATGGGATTTTGCAGAAATGTATATGAGGCTGAAATTATGTGTAGGAGTATGCCTAGCTTGTGGATCCTAGTAAATATGATAGATGCTGATGCAAATGTCCACTAAGCAGACAATTAAGTACAGATATGACAACGAAGACAGCTACTTTGCAATGTAAGTGATGAGAGATGTGTATTCTATCACAGCCAACTCTTCCAATAAGACTGATTGAGATGTTGCTCTTGCAACAGACACTTGTCGTGCAGTAGTGCGTACTGTGTTGAATGGCCCTCTTCGTCAGAGGTGTGCCTGGAATGTCTCTGAACAGAGACGATATTCTTGTAACATTTTGCCTTTTGTGAGTCTTTGACTTCTTTCTACCAAAGATGTTCCTTTTGTTGTGCTGGCTGAATTGTGCAGTCTCTGACCAGAGGTGTTCTCTTTGCCACAGGTGTTCCTGTTTGTGGTGCTGGCTGTGGTGTGCGTGGCTCTGGCTGTGCCTGGCCCGCTGCCTCTACCACGTCCCGGTCCAGTACCGATCGCGGCTGCTCCCAGGGAGTCGCTGCGTGGCAGCGAGCAGGTCTACTACGGATACTACCCATATGTTGTTGGCTAAGTGCAATGACAGTGGCGAACGGCTTCCAAATCGGCATCACTGTGGAGTTCACACACACCTTTTGGCTAACTTTTTTTGTTTGTCTATTACATCTGAAACTGACTTTAATTCTGAATAAATTTTCCACTTCCTATTGAAAAGCCTCTTTTATTTTTGTTTTATTTGCTATTATCTTGTGGCTGATCCTATTAACGCTGCTACTTTATCTGGCGGCTTTACGTAAGTATTCAGATTAAAAAATTATGATTGTGCCATAATGAACATGGTCCACTCTATGCTGTCTAGATCTACACAGCATACCTTTCATTTAAAACGACAAGTGCAAAAATACGTGGACTTAAGAATCTTGTTATTACTTTGGACCTGTATGGTTTTGTATTATGACTAGCAGTCACACAACGAAGAGCTAACGAGATTTTTTCACTATCACACTCAGTAGTGTACTCTCTGGAACAGCAAAATACACTCCTGGAAATTGAAATAAGAACACCGTGAATTCATTGTCCCAGGAAGGGGAAACTTTATTGACACATTCCTGGGGTCAGATACATCACATGATCACACTGACAGAACCACAGACACATAGCCGTAAATAGGAATATTAAAAAGGGTAGGAAGATTTTTCTGTTCAGAAAAAGTGACAAAAAGCAGATTTCAGAGTACCTGTTGGCTCAACACAAAAGTTTTGTCTCAAGTACAGATAGTGTTGAGGATCAGTGGACAAAGTTCAAAACCGTCGTACATTATGCGTTAGAAGATTATGTGCCAAGCAAGATCGTAAGAGATGGAAAAGAGGCACCGTGGTACAACAACCGAGTTAGAAAACTGCTGCGGAAGCAAAGGGAACTTCACAGCAAACATAAACATAGCCAAAGCCTTGCAGACAAACAAAAATTACGCGAAGCGAAATGTAGTTTGAGGAGGGCTATGCGAGAGGCGTTCAATGAATTCGAATGTAAAGTTCTATGTACTGACTTGGCAGAAAATCCTAAGAAATTTTGGTCTTATGTCAAAGCGGTAGGTGGAGCAAAACAAAATGTCCAGACACTCTGTGACCAAAATGGTACTGAAACAGAGGATGACAGACTAAAGGCCGAAATACTAAATGTCTTTTTCCAAAGTTGTTTCACTGAGGAAGATTGCACTGTAGTTCCTTCTCTAGATTGTCGCACAAATGACAAAATGGTAGATATCGAAATAGACGACAGAGGGATAGAGAAACAATTAAAATCGCTCAAAAGAGGAAAGGCCTCTGGACCTGATGGGATACCAGTTCAATTTTACACAGAGTACGCGAAGGAACTTGCCCCCCTTCTTGCAGCGGTGTACCGTAGGTCTCTAGAAGAGCGTAGCGTTCCAAAAGATTGGAAAAGGGCACAGGTCATCCCCGTTTTCAAGAAGGGACGTCGAACAGATGTGCAGAACTATAGACCTATATCTCTAACGTCGATCAGTTGTAGAATTTTGGAACACGTATTGTGTTCGAGTATAATGACTTTTCTGGAGACGAGAAATCTAATCTGTAGGAATCAGCATGGGTTTAGAAAAAGACGGTCATGTGAAACCCAGCTCGCGCTATTCGTCCACGAGACTCAGAGGGCCACAGACACGGGTTCACAGGTAGATGCCGTGTTTCTTGACTTCCGCAAGGCGTTCGATACAGTTCCCCACAGTCGTTTAATAAACAAAGTAAGAGCATATGGACTATCAGACCAATTGTGTGATTGGATTGAAGAGTTCCTAGATAACAGGACGCAGCATGTTATTCTCAATGGAGAGAAGTCTTCCGAAGTAAGAGTGATTTCAGGTGTGCCGCAGGGGAGTGTCATAGGACCGTTGCTATTCACAATATACATAAATGACCTGGTGGATGACATCGGAAGTTCACTGAGGCTTTTTGCAGGTGATGCTGTGGTGTATCGAGAGGTTGTAACAATGGAAAATTGTACTGAAATGCAGGAGGATCTGCAGCGAATTGACGCATGGTGCAGGGAATGGCAATTGAATCTCAATGTAGACAAGTGTAATGTGCTGCGAATACACAGAAATATAGATCCTTTATCATTTAGCTACAAAATAGCAGGTCAGCAACTGGAAGCAGTTAATACCATAAATTATCTGGGAGTACGCATTAGGAGTGATTTAAAATGGAATGATCATATAATGTTGATTGTCGGTAAAGCAGATGCCAGACTGAGATTCATTGGAAGAATCCTAAGAAAATGCAATCCGAAAACAAAGGAAGTAGGTTACAGTACGCTTGTTCGTCCACTGCTTGAATACTGCTCAGCAGTGTGGGATCCGTACCAGATAGGGTTGATACAAGACATAGAGAAGATCCAACGGAGAGCAGCGCGCTTCGTTACAGGATCATTTAGTAATCACGAAAGCGTTACGGAGATGACAGATAAACTCCAGTAGAAGACTCTGCAGGAGAGACGCTCAGTAGCTCGGTACGGGCTTTTGTCAAAGTTTCGAGAACATACCTTCACCGAAGAGTCAAGCAGTATATTGCTCCCTCCTACGTATATCTCGCGAGGAGACCATGAGTATAAAATCAGAGAGATTAGAGCCCACACTGAGGCATACCGACAATCCTTCTTTCCACGAACAATACGAGACTGGAATAGAAGGGAGAACCGATAGAGGTACTGAAGGTACCCTCCGCCACACACCGTCAGGTGGCTTGCGGAGTATGGATGTAGATGTAGATGTAGATGTAGACACAGGCAACAGAGCATGCACAATGTCGGCACTAGTACAGTGTATATCCACCTTTCGCAGCAATGCAGGCTGCTATTCTACCATGGAGACGATCGTAGAGATGCTGGATGTAGTCCTGTGGAACGGCTTGCCATGCCATTTCCACCTGGCGCCTCAGTTGGACCAGCGTTCGTGCTGGACGTGCAGACCGCGTGAGACGACGCTTCATCCAGTCCCAAACATGCTCAATGGGGGACAGATCCGGAGATCTTGCTGGCCAGGGTAGTTGACTTACACCTTCTAGAGCACGTTGGGTGGCACGGGATACATGCGGACTTGCATTGTCCTGTTGGAACAGCAAGTTCCCTTGCCGGTCTAGGAATGGTAGAACGATGGGTTCGATGACGGTTTGGATGTACCGTGCACTATTCAGTGTCCCCTCGACGATCACCAGTGGTGTACGGCCAGTGTAGGAGATCGCTCCCCACACCATGATGCCGGGTGTTGGCCCTGTGTGCCTCGGTCGTATGCAGTCCTGATTGTGGCGCTCACCTGCACGGCGCCAAACACGCATACGACCATCATTGGCACCAAGGCAGAAGCGACTCTCATCGCTGAAGACGACACGTCTCCATTCGTCCCTCCATTCACGCCTGTCGCGACACCACTGGAGGCGGGCTGCACGATGTTGGGGCGTGAGCGGAAGACGGCCTAACGGTGTGCGGGACCGTAGCCCAGCTTCATGGAGACGGTTGCGAATGGTCCTCGCCGATACCCCAGGAGCAACAGTGTCCCTAATTTGCTGGGAAGTGGCGGTGCGGTCCCCTACGGCACTGCGTAGGATCCTACGGTCTTGGCGTGCATCCGTGCGTCGCTGCGGTCCGGTCCCAGGTCGACGGGCACGTGCACCTTCCGCCGACCACTGGCGACAACATCGATGTACTGTGGAGACCTCAAGCCCCACGTGTTGAGCAATTCGGCGGTCCGTCCACCCGGCCTCCCGCATGCCCACTATACGCCCTCGCTCAAAGTCCGTCAACTGCACATTCGGTTCACGTCCACGCTGTCGCGGCATGCTACCAGTGTTAAAGACTGCGATGGAGCTCCGTATGCCACGGCAAACTGGCTGACACTGACGGCGGCGGTGCACAAATGCTGCGCAGCTAGCGCCATTCGACGGCCAACACCGCGGTTCCTGGTGTGTCCGCTGTGCCGTGCGTGTGATCATTGTTTGTACAGCCCTCTCGCAGTGTCCGGAGCAAGTATGGTGGGTCTGACACACCGGTGTCAATGTGTCCTTTCTTCATTTCCAGAAGTGTATTATGACTAGCAGTCACACAACGAAGCGCTAACGAGATTTTTTCACTATCACACTCAGTAGTGTACTCTCTGGAACAGCAAAATAGCTGTGAGTATTAAAAATCACAAAATTACTTATGTAACAAACTTTGCATCCACGTCTCGACCATAGGACAGGTGGCACTGATAGGGTTTAGTACAGGTGGTTTCTTTACTTGTAAACCACTAACAGGCAACGATAAAGCAAAACCAAAATACAATGTGAAATGAAGCAACTGGTTAATATAATCTATTTCGATTTGTTTCATCCTCTCTTTAATATATTTAACCATTGAAAGAGTTAAACTACGAATGATCGTTTAGAAAGCAATATTTTTAGCAAAAACAGGAATGATGAATTAAATATATTGATGAAGAGAAATAATTTTACGAATTTGAATTGTTTATAGAATATAGAAAGGGATTTAAAATATTGCTTAAAGAAGCTAATGATATATGCCGGCAAATCAATCAAGAAAACTGGGATAGATTCATTTTGTGATCTGTAAATTACGTCTATGGCAGATAGAAATTTGCTTGTAATATGATGATGAATTTGAACAGAAATACAAATATGAAGCAAGAATAGAAGTGATAAATAAGACAGATCAATGGCTCTGAGCTATATGGGACTTAACATCTGAGGCCATAAGTCCCCTAGAACACAGAACCACTTAAACCTAACTAACCTAAGGACAGCACACACATCCATGCCCGAGGCAGGATTCGAACCTGCGACCGTAGCGGTCGCGCGGTTCGAGACTGTAGCGCCTAGAACCGCTCAGCCACCCTGGCCGGCTAAGACAGATCGTCTGTGCTATTATACAAACTTTGGATAGACGTGATGGAAGTAAAAATATGGCAAAAGAAGAGGAAGAGAGTGCAGGAGAAAGGACAGAAGCGAAGGAATTAGATGATGCAATGCGTAAAATGAAAAACAGAAAAACTGGGTAGTGTTGGACTCAGAACTGGTTCAATATACATCTGCCACACTGAAATTTAGATTACTAAACTATGTCAGTGGAAGCTGGATTAGAAGGAAAATTAAAGAGAACAAGAAATCAGCTTGAACAACACCTATTTAGACAATCGGAGACAGAAGTAATTGCGGGAACTCTGCTAAACACAGGGTATAATATACTGTATATTCTAAAATGACAGAGAGTAGCAGCAATTTCTGAAAATATGTTGCTAGAAGAGCAAACGGGCTTTGAGAAACGTAGTTAGAGCACAGATATTATGCTCACTATTAGACAAATCACTGAGAAACATAAATAGTTTAATACAAAGAAACATTTACAGTTAAGGGCAATGAAAGGTTAATTTCAGTTTTGCTAATGTCATGATTTATCGTACATTAAAATATAGAGCTGTAAAGATTCATTGGTAAGTAAATAACTGAAACTACAATACAGTTAGTTTTAATCATATGAATGGGTAATCTCTGTTCTTTTCGACATGTAGGAAAGAACACACGTCATTCATTCATATAACTGATTGGCCTAAATGACATTGGATCCACTTCTTCAGTCAGATGCACGTGTATGTCCGACCTCCTACGAAAATCTGAGTAGCGAGCACGGAGGAAATGGACAGGGACAACGGATCAATGGTTCTCGGTGGGAATGTGGGTCGGCCGTGATGTGTGCCGAGATGGTGCAGTGGTTAACGCTGAAACGCGTATGTATTAATTACCAGCGATGGCGAGGCATGACAGAATCTCTGACCAGAGTTATTTATCGTTGCTAGTCTGCGCTTGACCGCGTGAGACGACAGTAGTTGCGTGTAGCGAGTCGGCAGGAACAGTTCTACTCTGTCTGTAGTAGTATTCAGTCGGATACAGCAGTAGCGAGTGGACGGTTGTACTGAGCGGGCGTCGGCATGCGTCGGCGGCGTGCTCTTCTCGCGACTCTGGTCAGGATTGTGGTGGACGATGAGTATTGTTATAGAGGGTAATGAAGCAGCATTGCGCACATCTTGTAAATGTATGTTAATTGTAATTAATTTGTTCAAAAAGTGCCCCAATAATAATTTTTTATAAAGTAACTCTTGTAAAGAAAAACATTCATTTCAATTTAAAGAATATTTCCTATGCATTTGCTCCAGGAATCAAAATTATATATACACCAGCACTGCACGAAGCTGTGTCGATAAATAAGAGCAGATATAGATGCAGTTTTTTATTGAGGTAACAATTTTTTGCTTTTGTTATTCTGAATACAGGGCCGAAGGTCAACGCTGCTGCCCTTATAAAATTTATCAGGTTTAATTATTTCACAGGGCCGAAGGTCAGCGCTGCTGTCCTTATAAAATTTACCAGATATTATTGTTTCTGTTGAGAGGTTCCATTTGGGTCATGGTTCACTATTTAATTAATATTATTGTGTGGTTTTTGGTCAATTTTCATTAATCGATTTTGTGGGGAGTTCACGCATGGTTCCATTACACGTTATTTATTAAACATTATTAGTTGAGATGTTACAACGCAACTGCCAAGTAAGCAGGAAATCCCGGTTTCGAATCACTTTCATTCGTCACCGCTGATTCTACGAAATGTCCCGACGGAGCTGAAGTCAGTAATCACTTCTCTTTACTTTCCTCCCTCCCTCCCCCCTCTTTCCATTTTCAATTTGCACTTAATTTTCCTGTACGTAACACAGATGAATGATACTCTTGTTTCAGATAAACTAAATCGCCAAGATCCGATGTATTTTCATTTTGACAGTTCTTTTCTTTCAGTACTTTCAGGAGCAATTTCGAAAGTTCAGAGGAAAATATTCATAAAAGAACCAGGAACGATCGATGTCTTCTCACCTACAACACATTGCCACTTGTAAGTCCGTAGAGGTTGCTTCTTATTACCCTTTGCGATTATGACACCGAATTAGCTACATCTACATCTACATCCATACTCCGCAAGCCACCTGACCGTGTGTGGCGGAGGGTACCTTGAGTACCTCTATCGGTTCTCCCTTCTATTCCAGTCTCGTATTGTTCGTGGAAAGAAGGATTGTCGGTATGCCTCTGTGTGGGCTCTAATCTCTCTGATTTTATACTCATGGTCTCTTCGCGAGATATACGTAGGAGGGAGCAATATACTGCTTGACTCTTCGGTGAAGGTATGTTCTCGAAACTTTGACAAAAGCCCGTACCGCGCTACTGAGCGTCTCTCCTGCAGAGTCTTCCACTGGAGTTTATCTATCATCTCCGTAACGCTTTCGCGATTACTAAATGATCCTGTAACGAAGCGCGCTGCTCTCCGTTGGATCTTCTCTATATCTTCGATCAACCCTATCTGGTACGGATCCCACACTGCTGAGAGTATTCAAGCAGTGGGCGAATAAGCGTACTGTAACCTACTTCCTTTGTGTTCGGATTGCATTTCCTTAGGATTCTTCCAATGAATCTCAGTCTGGCATCTGCTTTACCGACGATCAACATTATATGATCATTCCATTTTAAATCACTCCTAATGCGTACTCCCAGGTAATTTATGGTATTAACTGCTTCCAGTTGCTGACCTGCTATTTTGTAGCTAAATGATAAAGGATCTATATTTCTGTGTATTCGCAGCACATTACACTTGTCTATATTGAGATTCAATTGCCATTCCCTGCACCATGCGTCAATTCGCTGCAGATCCTCCTGCATTTCAGTACAATTTTCCATTGTTACAACCTCTCGATACACCACAGCATCACCTGCAAAAAGCCTCAGTGAACTTCCGATGTCATCCACCAGGTCATTTATGTATACTGTGAATAGCAACGGTCCTATGACACTCCCCTGCGGCACACCTGAAATCACTCTTACTTCGGAAGACTTCTCTCCATTGAGAATAACATGCTGCGTCCTGTTATCTAGGAACTCCTCAATCCAATCACACAATTGGTCTGATAGTCCATATGCTCTTACTTTGTTCATCAAACGACTGTGGGGAACTGTATCGAACGCCTTGCGGAAGTCAAGAAACACGGCATCTGCCTGTGAACCCGTGTCTGTGGCCCTCTGAGTCTCGAGGGCGAATAGCGCGAGCTGGGTTTCACATGACCGTCTTTTTCGAAATCCATGCTGATTCCTACAGAGTAGATTTCTAGTCTCCAGAAAAGTCATTATACTCGAACACAATACGTGACTTGTGGCATTGGGGGAGGCAAGCAGTCCTGCTTCGAATCCACGCGACGGATTAACTCATGGGGGCCGGTGTAGCAGTCAGCCTGTAAGTGGGTTATAGGAGTTTTCTTACGTTCGACTTGGTGAATATCAAGCTGAGACTTTTGTCCCGCCTCAGCTACACGTTTCGCAAAAGACTCTCACATTTTCACATGGGATAATATTAGACCCAGACAAATGGGTCACACAGATTCCGTCCTCCAGGGTGGGGAAGGGACGACAGGAAGGCCATCTGGCGAACCGCTGTCGCTAAACAATGCCACGACCAGATTTACATGCAGACCCGTGAAGACACAGGATCAGGTCGGGAAAAAGAAGAAGAAGAAGGCTCTGTGCAATTCTTTTAACGACTCTCCCTGTAGCTTTTATTGTCTCTGTATCAGAAGCTGTGTGCAGTATTTAACGTCTCTGGATCAAAAACTGCATTTTGTCGACAAATACTGAAAATCTTTCTTCCACTCTACTCGCGCCAAAATCACTTTGCCTCACATCAAACATATTACAAACATAAAGAACTATAGATTCTTATTTTTGTACTGACAAACTTTCGTTTTTATTCGTCCTCCTGTACTATTAACGGGCTCAAGAGTAAAATGAAAGAGGGACAAATACGCTAAATTGCCAAAGAAACAGGTACAGGCAAGTGTATTAAAACACAGAGATATGTAAACAGGCAGAATATGGCGCTGCGGTCGTCAGTGCCTATGTAAGACAACAAGTATCTGGCGCAGTTGTTAGATCGGTTACTGCTGTTACGACAGGAGAGTTCGAACGTGGTGTTATAGTCACCGCACGAGTGACGGGGCGCAGCATCTCCGAGTTAGCGTTGAAGTGGGGGTTTTCCTGTACCACCATTTCACGAGTGTAATGTGAATATCAGGAATCCGGTAAAACATCAATTCTCCTACATCGCTGTGGCCGAAAAATTATCCCGCAAGAATGGGACCAACGACGATTGAAAGGAATCGTTCAATGTTACAGAATCGCAACTATACCTCAAATTGCTTCAGATTTCAATGCTGGGCCATCAACAACTGGCAGCGTGCGAAACATCATCGATATATGCTTTCGGAGCTGAAGGCCCACTCGTATACCCTTGATGCCTGCACCATACAGAGCTTTGCACCTCGTCTGGGCACGACAACACCGACATTGGACCGAGTGGAAACATGTTGCCTGGTCGGACGAGTCTCGTTTCAGATTGTATCGAGCGGACGGATGTGTATGGGTATGGAGACAATCTCATGAATCCATGGACCCTGCATGTCAGCAGGGGACTGTTCAAGCTGGTGGACGCTCTCTAATGGTGTGGGGCGTGTGCAGTTGCCGTTATAAATACGACTCTGACAGCATCATGCCTGATCACGTTCATCCATTCATGTCCATTGCGCATTCCGACAGACTTGGGCAATTCCAGCACGACAATGCGACACCCCAAAGGTCCAGAATTGCTACAGAGTGGCTCCAGGAACCCTCTTCTGAGCTTTAACACTTCCATTGGCCAACAAACTCCAGAGATATGAACATTATTGAGCATGTCTGGGGAGCCTTGTTACGTGCCGTTCAGAAGAAATTCCCCTTCCCTCGTACTCTTACGGATTCATGGACAGTCCTGCAGAATTCGTGGTGTCAGTTCCCTACAGCACCTCTTTATACTTTAGGCGATTCCATGCCACGCTACGTTGCGGCGCTTCTGCGTGGTCGCGGGGCCCTACACAATATTAGGCAGGTGTAAATCCAAAACATTATGTATATATATATATATATAGTGTGTGTTTCCATTTTGAAATTTACCATCATGTCTTAGGTTAAAGTTTGGTTTGGGGAAAGAATAAAAAAGTTGGAATTTGCATATAAATTAACACAAAACTACTACAATAAGAAATCAATATCCATACAATCAAAGATTAAACATTATAATTCAGTTATTAGGACACAAGCAACATATGGATCAGAGTGCCTAACATTGAATAAGAAAGGCGAATTAAGAGAACTAGAAAAAAGAGAGAGAAAAATATTAAGAAAAATTCTAGGTCCTGAGAAAAACAAGGAAAACAGGTGGATTAAAAGGAGAAATGAAGACCTATGCAAAAATACGGAAAAGATCATAGATACAATGAGGAAGAGACGTCTAAAATTTTATGGACATTTAAAAAGAATGGAAGAAACACGAATTACAAAGAAAATTTTTAATTACGTTAGTAAGCTGAAAAACACCGTAGGATGGATAGAAGCAGTAAAAAAAGACGCCAACAAAATAGGTGTTACAGAAGAAATAATACGTGACAGGAATTAATTTAGGCTACTTATAGAGAACGCAAACTATGAAGAAGATGCGCCAAAACCTCGACCCAAGAGAGTGTGGACAGATGAGCAGAGAAGAGCAGTTGGCGAGAAAATGAAGAAGTACTGGGAAGAACGGAAGAAAAAGAAACACCAGAAGTCTTAAGTTGTATGCGGTCCATAGCTGGCCAAATTCATAATTAAAAAGAAAATAGTGTGTGTGTTTTGAATTTACTTTCAGTTTAATTATTTATTTTATTGCTACCATTTCTTGGCTTTTCTGTATGGAAAAAAAAAAAACCAAATTATCCACTAAACGTTGGAGTGCAAGTTATTTTCTTATACAATCTCTCACTTTACAAATCTATTTTTGTCAGAGAATATGCTGTCCGATGACCTATTTTTGTCATCAAAAAGTATAGTACGCAATATAGATAGAAACCTCTGACAATTAGCTGAAAAAATTGCATTTACTATCATTTTTAAACAATCTTTAAACAAAATTCATCAAAGGATTTTTGCAAATATATGAAAAATTCTTTACTCTTTTCTGTATCCTGTATCACTTTCTGCATTTTCCACTTCCTCTCCTGGCCTTGCTCTTGTCGTTCCTTTCTCTCTCTCTCTGATATATGTTCTCCTGTTCACTTGACCTTAAAGTTCTGGATGTTTCCTAGCTACCCCGTGTTAGTAGAAGTATACACATAAAAAATATAACACATAAAAAGAAATGTACTGGGTTGCTGACTGACTGACTAACTCACTCACAGATCGTTACCCAACCCAAATAGCTAAGGAAAACTGAAATTTGAAAAGGGAGTCGATCTTATTCTGTAGGTGTCATTTAAGAAGCGATCTAGCGAAATTCTATTCCAAAGGGGGTGAGGGAGAGGATGAAAGATTTGTTGAAGATATTCCGCTATTAAGGCAGTTTTGAAGCTAGACCTATGAACATTGGTACTTGGCTTCTCTATCAGAAATAATAAAATTAATGTTTCAGCATTTTGGAAGTTCAGTCTCTAGGGGGATAAAATAGTGGATGAAAGTTTATTTGTAAAATAAATCATTTTTAAAAGTACTGTTAAAGGATTTTTATAGCTACATACTTGAAAACTGGTATGTAACTTCTCGATTACGTATAAAAAATACACGTTTCATTGCTTTTGGAAATTCGACCTATGAGAGGACAAAATACGGTCTAAAAAATTTTATGAATGTGTTTCATTATGGAGGCATTTTGCAGTTAAATCTAAGAAAACTTGTATTTGATTTCTCAGTTAGAAATACAATACATGTGTTTCAGTGTTTTGGGAAATTCATCCCATAAGGGGCTGAAACAGGGGATAATTTTTTTATGGAAATGTTTCATTACAAAAACATATTTGAAACTAAACCTCTGAAAATTTGTGTTCGGATTCTAAGTTAAAAATATGTGTCAGTGTTTTTTTGGAAATTAAGCGTTAAGGGCTGAATGCTTTTCACAATGCAGAAATTACAGCAATTATATTATTCATACACGTACACCAACGCTGTGGTATACTGTAAGTGGGCTGTTTATGTTTTCTTATCGGCAACGTTACGTAGCGCTCTGTATGAAAATCACTGGCTGTGCTGTGTGCAGTCTGTAGCTAGTTTGCATTGTTGTCTGCCATTGTAGTGTTGGGCAGCGGCAGCTGGATGTGAACAGCGCGTAGCGTTGCGCAGTTGGAGGTGAGCCGCCAGCAGTGGTGGATGTGGGGAGAGAGATGGCGGAGTTTTGAAATTTCTAAGACTGGATGTAATGAACTGCTATATATATTATGACTTTTGATGACTATTGAGGTAAATACATTGTTTGTTCTCTATTAAAGTCTTTCATTTGCTAACTATGCCTATCAGTAGTTAGTCCCTACAGTAGTTTGAATCTTTTATTTAGCTGGCAGTAGTGGCGCTCGCTGTATTGCAGTAGTTCGAGTAACGAAGATTTTTGGTGAGGTAAGTGATTTGTGAAAGGTACAGGTTAATGTTAGTCAGGGCCATTCCTTTGTATGGATTTCTGAAAGTCAGATTGCGCTGCGCTAAAAAATATTGTGTGTCAGTTTAAGCACAGTCATGTATAATTTTTCAAAGGGGACGTTTCATATGTCGACCCTTAGCCGAGGATACCTCACTGGAATCTTCTGATTTTTTCTTGTAGTTTGTGTAATTAGTGTAGATTTTGTTTATTGCTATTGCGTTATTGTAGAAAGAATCTCCTTTGTAGTTGCAGTCTTTCATTGTTGTACTGTAAAACAGTTGTGGCATGCATGTAGATTTGCACCAAGTATTTCGCAGCTGCGCTTGCAATTAACTAGATATTATTTTCAGTGCTATGTTAATGTGTTCTCTTATTTTTGCTCTTCAAATTGTGCTTTTCTGTGTTGTCGTGTGAAATATTGTGACAATAATGGCGTCTGAAAAACGTAACACTAGGCTCCAAAGTAAACTGAGAAATGACAGTGAAGACGAAAGCAGTGTGTTAACGCCACCATGTAATGAATTGACTAATACTCAAAGTAGTAATTTGGTAACTGTGCATAGGGAAATGGAGCGGGCGTCAAACAATGGTGTAGACAGTGAAACAATTAGTGAACAGGGAAGCATTATCGATTGATTGGTCGGCAACAGCTTGCCTCAGGAATCCAAAATGACAGGACACAATCTTGCAAATACTATAGATTCAGGTTTTGCGTCCTCACCCTTTTCTCAAATAAGTCAAGACACATTTTCTGCTTTTCAAACTGCGAATATTGCCGGTTCAAATGCATTGCCGAATAGCACTGAGGAACATGTTTCAGACACCAGTGCATTGTTATTACAACTAATGCTACAAATGGGACAAAAGCTTCAGAAGTTAGACACAATGGAAGAAAATCAGAGACAAACACAGCAAAAGCTTCAAACGTTAGACACAATGGAACAAAATCAGAGACAAACACAGCAAAAGCTTCAAAAGTTAGACACAATGGAACAAAATCTTCAAAAGTTAGACACAATGGAACAACACCAGAGACAAACACAGCAACAGTTAGACACAATGGAACAAAATCTTCAAAAGTTAGACTCAGTGGAACATAAGCTTGAACAAACACGTGAAGATTTAACTACTGAGTTACATAACATTGAATCGAAATGTCAAAAAGTCTGTAACGACGTAAAAACACAAATTTGTGAGCATTTTCAACCTATTTTTTCGCGGCATGAAAATGCATTACAGAATCACGAAGCAGCCATAAAAGAACTCCAAACTATTGTTCATGAAAATCACGACACCTTGCAAGCTAAAATTGACTCAGTTGCATCTGCCGATTCGGTTACGCAACTTGCAAAAACTCAAGAAAACTTAAAGGACACAGTAGATACGATTTCAACACAAATGGACACTCTGAAACTTGGTTCAGAAAAACACACTGAGGAAATAAGTACACTATCGGAGAAAGTAGCCGAACTTTCGGATCAGTTCACTAACTTATCTGCAAAGGTAGATGATGATCTGAATGACACAAGACCTGTAGCCATCACTGACACAGAAGAGTGCGAACAAATTAGGAAATTCAAACAAAATCAGAATCAAATTAATACGCAACACCAAAGAGAAATCCGGGAAGTACAAGATGAGCTGACACAGGTAATACAAGAATTACGTATTTCAGAGGCCACTCGCACTCCAATACGGGAAGAGGGACATAGAAATACGGAACAGCCACAAAATAATAACTCAGGGCACTTTGGAAATTATGAAATAAATTGGCAAGGTACACCGAATTTTGAGATGGAACCGCCGATACGACGTAACAATGACCGATATGCTACTAGCCGACACGATGATTTTGACTGTAAGCTGTTCATTACTACACGTAAATTCAAAACTTTTAAGAATTCTGCCAACGACATTCATCCACAAGCGTGGCTCCATCAATTCTCTCATTGTTTTCCTCCCAACTGGTCATTAGAGCACAGGTTAGAATTTATGTGTGGCTACTTGGAGAATGAACCAGCTGTAAGAATGCGATCGGTCATTCACGATTGTCACAGTGAAGGAGAATTTTACCATGCATTCCTCTCAGCATATTGGTCTCAAGCTACACAATACCGAGTAAAACATAGCATCATAATGATGAAACATTGTGAACAATCTGAATTTTCCAGTCTTGTGAAATATTTTGAAGACATGTTGCACAAGAATCAGTACCTGTCAAACCCATACAGCCCCTCAGAACTCATCCGCATTTGCTTAATCAAATTACCTGAACATTTACGACATATTATTTTGGCAGGACGTTGCAAAGACGACATTGAAGCTTTTCAGGGACTCTTACAACAATTAGAAATTGACACAGACAGTCGCGGGATGCGAAAACAGGGAAACAATCACTACAGGTCACATCCGTCACAATTCCGTGATGACAGAAATAATAACTGGACACAACAAGGCTATTCTCACAACACAAATCGTGACCAAAACAGACACCACCCGTATGACAACCACTGGCAGAGTAATAGTTACAGAGAAAGATCGCATTTCCGTAGTAATGAATATGATAGAGACAATCATAGAAACAGACAATTTGGCAACCAGAACTATTATTATCACGGGAGACAGAATAACCTCAGACGCAACAGTTCAGCGCACAGTTACGATTCAGGGAGAAATTCTCCACCACGTGACCGACAAGAAAGAAACTATGGAATCTACCGAAATGACGACAGACGATATGATCGTAACGACAGACATGAATTGCATCAGAACTGGCGGGATTCAAACAGAGCAGAGTCCTCTCGTCACGGTGAATTTGTGGAAGTTAGGTCTCCAAATCCCAATAACGACGCGCGCCAACAAAGGAACAGAAAATGACTCGCACCATAGGCTGCCGCGTGCGCCGGCTGGCTCAGAGAAAAATAACATAGACGCTAACCTTGAGAAAAATTCCAGTATTCTTTACCGACGTATACCACATGATAATTGCGTTAAAGTTGAAACTCTGCATACTAAGAAGAGCAAAGGTTTACACAACATTTCACGTGTAAAACCATTTATTGAGAGATAATCTGCTTTTTAACTTAGTCTTTGCTATAAAATTTTTCACTTCACATTTCTAGTATGCTTTGTCAGACTTAGAAACTGTTAACATGAAACAATGTTTTGAAGTTCACTACCCAGTCTAGAACCTAGGGAACATATTTAGACAGTATTTACGAGTGCATTATTATAGTGAACAGACGACACAGTGTTGTTATTTATACATTCTTCCTTGTTAGTTTGCACGACTACATAATGACTATAAGGCTCACATACTTAGAACATTTACCAGTACTGCTAATGAGATTTTAATGCAACTTTTTGGTTTACTTGAAAATACATTTGGGATTTAAAGTACTTTCTGTGAGATTAAAGGTGACTTAGTATTTGGTTTCTTTGACAGCTGCACGATTATATCACGACACTACTAATGTGTGACACAATTTACATTGTTGCTTTTGCGGAGTATCTGTTTTATATCTGCACGGTTTTTCTGAATTCTTCTGGAAAGCAAAACATGTTTCAGTAGTAACTTTTGTGGTATAGCTACAAGGAGACAGCCTTTTCCGTAGCACAACAATACGTTACAGCATAGTACTTTCTTCATCACAGCAATAAGCATAATAAGTAGGATATCTATACGCACAGCATTTCACTTTTGTTTATCATGAGTTAAGTACATTGGCTTCTGCAGAACTTAGCTTTCAGAGGAAAATAACTACGACACTTACACAGAGATTATCTTACAACAAAATGCACATTTAGCGCTACAGGACACGCATTTCAGTGATTAATTTTGTACTTAAAACATTTATTTTTATAGATTTTTGATACTATGATACAAAGGTTTTCCGTAAGACATTTCATTCCATTCTTGTAATCTGTAACACCTGAGGGTATAATTACATTAATCCTCAGGGGGGTACACGCTTACTTTGTGTATCACGTGTATGGCAAGCACAAGGAGCCCTAGCTAATATGGTATTTGCTTATACAACTTTACACACCGGTACCATATTCCTCTAACACATAATTTACGTAGCTATCTGATCATTTAACTGAGAGAGACAAACATATTTTTTACTATGTCAGTGACAGATATTTATGCAATTACACAGCTGGATAACTTCACGCTTATGAAATTGTATTTTGTCTGTACTGTGTGAACTGTTCATATTTTTTCGGACCCATTGTGATATTATGAGAGCTTTGAATGATATATCTGGTATGGGATCACGATTTTTAAAGTACGTTTGAGGCAGATGACACTTTTGACACGAGCAGAGAATTTTTTTAATTATTGGGGGAAGCTACAACGATTGTGAGAGTTGACTGAGGTGTTATGATGTTATTATTACGATGACTATGTGTATTATGCGGTTGCGGTATGTTTATGATCAATAAGCTGATGCTATATGAGGAATTTGATTATGATACGTATTTATTATGATGAAACATTGAAGAAGTGTCGACGAATAAGGTAAGGAATAATGAGTAGTGTTTAGGGACTCTGGTTTGTGAAAAAGGTTGTTGGAAACCAAGAATCGTACTTTAAGAGTTATGAAATGTGTGTAAATGCGTGAATGTATCACAATGCCGGCGAAAATTTTTTGGACACTGTTATATTTATAGGATTTTGTTTCTACAGATTTGTAACGCAAATTCTTGACCTGTGAAATATTTTTATATGAGACTGTCACTGTAGTGGAAACTGCTGTCGTAAATTTTTCCGTAAGAAAGTTAAGTGACCACCTGCACGTAATGCGTCGTGGGCACCCAGCTGTGTCAGATGCCTGGAGAAAAAGCCATTAGTGTGTCCTTTTCAGAGGCACAGGTAGAAAAAAAAGGGGAGGCCATTAACCTTGCTTGACATTCCTTTATAGAAAGCACCGCAAATACGACCCACTCATTACTTGGAAACATTCTTACATCTGCACACCTGATGATGACAAGTATCTTTCTACGAGAATTGAGAGATTTTTTTATTACCTTATGAAATGCCATATGGCAAATGAATGATGTTTCATGCCTTCCTTTGTACATATTTGTTCATTTTAATATCTAGTTTCCAGCTGTGTTGCAGCATTGCTTTTATAAAATAAAATAAAATGCATTTGCTAATGTGAACACTTTCTGTCAACAGATCTATTAAATAATAATTTAGTGATCCACATTCTTCGAAAAGGAGCTCTTGGAATGGAGAGAACAATAAGAAGGGACTAATAACAATAACTGCATATATAATTTTCTTTTCAAGTACTTGGTAATTTCTTTTGTAGAATAAGTTGTGGTGCACCACTGTGGAGCTCTTAATTTATGATATTTACTAAAATGCCTAATGAAACGATGAGAAACATTTCGCGGCTGTTATCTTGCTAGTTGAGAAAAATGCCATATGGCTTGCTTTATGTATTTATTTACTCGTTTTGTTTAATATCTAGTTTCTAGCTGCACTGCAGCATTGGTTAAAATAAAATTTTATAGATGTACTAATATAAATATTTTATGCCTACAGACCCAGTAAACAATAACTTAAAAAAAAACGAAGGAGCACAAAAAGACATTTCCCTTCACAGGACTTGCATACATAATTTTCTTTTCAACTACTTGCTAATATTTTTCATAGAATAAGTTGTGGTGCACCACTTTAATTACATAGACATTAAGATGTGAATATACATTTCCCTTGTCTGCATTATTGTCTTTAGTGTAATATTTTTTTTTTTTTGCTTGAGCTATGTCATGTTTAGATATAAGTTATTTCATTTGCTGCTGCTGTTTGCCAGGCATAGTGTTACTGAATTTGACTTTCTGTTATTCTTCTAAGCCAGTTTACTACTGATTTATTTTTCTTGTTTGCAGCACATTGCCTTATATTAGCTGTAATATTGCAATTGCTTTGCTGATTTCTATAATGCTGCTTGCCTTGCAAATTCGCATTTTTTATCATTGCTGTTTGTGTTAATTGTTGCGCGCTGCTGCATTGCCTCGTCCCTTAGTTTAGCATCTGAGCTCAGTAGATTTAAGTTAGCTTAAGAGGGGGTAGCCTATAAGAGAATGAGTTGCGATGAATTTGAAGAAATGCACTGAGAGGTTATACGAGAAAAATACAGAAAGCATGCTTGGATAGGATTTTTTTGGCTGGAGCAAATGTCGAAATAAGACGAAAGATCTCTGGAATGAAGTTTTGGGTTGGACTGCAGTACCAAATGTTACACTGAAAACGAACCCTGTCCTTTCCTTTTGTGTTATCCCACTATGTGTTTGTGTACCCTTGTGTATTTGTTTTCTTCCTGTCTCTGTGTAGTTTCATAGAATTTTTTCTTCTTCTAATACTAAGCTACATTCACTATGATGAGGAATACTGTTATCCTCAAATATAATTGGCATTAATAATATGTTATTTACCTTGTAAATATGCTGAGACATTATTTATTCTGTTTTGTTTTAATGCTCATGTGTGAAGTTGATGTTTCGAAAGTTATTCTGATCTTTTATGTATGTACTCATGTCATAATTCCTGAAACACTGATGTATATGTTATTTCGATTCTTTTGTAAAGCCTGTACTACAAATGTTATCTGTATTGTTATGTTTTTAGTGATGTATTTTGTACCTTTGTAATTTGTTTTTTATGTTATAAAATGGTAATTGACACCAGTTCATCAAATAGTGTAACTTGTAAGTTCCATTTCACTGCACACGTTTCTGTTGGTCATAGTATATGGACAATATGTGAGAAGTAGGGACTGTTAGTGTTTGCACATGTGTTAATAATTCAGCAAGGGACTGGATAACAGCATTGCTGGTTGTAAGGACAATTCAAAAAACTTAGTGAGTGCACAAGTGGTGGTTTATGGACTTGCTATATTGTCTGCAAGACTCTTCGATGGTGATTGTGCAACTGCACAGTTGCAACAGATGGCTGCTGGCCGTCTCTACAAGGACTACAGTGGGTCTGCATCTTTGATGGCTCATCATTACCATTATTTCTACAAGGACTGCAGTGGGTCTGCAGCTCTGGTGGCCCACCAATACCGTAATCTCTACCAGGATTACAGTGGGTCTACTCTGTGATGACCTACGTACCAATATTCTTCAAAACTTCGACTGACTCTGCTGTGGGTTTGCTCTGTTGTGGCCCATTACCTGTCTGCATGTCAAGAGTCAGCACTGTCTTTCCATTGGAAGGACAACACTACTTCTTCAAGACTGCATGGAAATCCACTACTTCTGTGTGCAATTTCTTTTACTAATGAGGCTTTGTGAAGAAAAACTGTAATTACTATTATGATGAATGATCAGGACTGTCTTTATGGACTGTGAGAAAATTTTAGCTTTTGACCAACATTGTATCAATAAGTGTGTGCATTTGATTTCTTTGTTACTGTAATTACGATTATGAAAAATTTTAACAAATATGTATTACCCAGTGCCCAAAGCAATTTGTAAAATTTTTTGTGGGAAGCATGGGGGCTATGTAAGTGGGCTGTTTAGGTTCTTATATTGGTAACGCCGCCGCCACGTAGCGCTCTCTGTATGAAAATCACTGGCGGTGCTGTGTGCAGTCTGTGGCTAGTTTGCATTGTTGTCAGCCACTGTAGTGTTGGGCAGCTGGATGTTAACAGCACGTAGCGTTGCGCAGTTGGAGGTGAGCCGCCAGCAGTGGTGGATGTGGGGAGAGGAATGGCGGAGTTTTGAAATTTGTAAAAATGGATGTCATGAACTGCTGTATATATTAAGACTTTTGATGAATATTAAGGTAAATACATTGTTTGTTCTCTATTAAAATCTTTCATTTGCTAACTATGCCTACTAGTAGTTAGTGCCTTCCGTAGTTTGAATCTGTTATTTAGCTGGCAGTAGTGGCGCTCGCTGTATTGCTGTAGCTTGAGTAACGAAGATTTTGTGAGGTAAGTGATTTGTGAAAGGTATAGGTTAATGTTAGTCAGGGCCATTCTTTTGTAGGGATTTCTGAAAGTCAGATTGCGTTGCGCTAAAAATATTGTGTGTCAGTTTGAGCACAGTCTTGTATAATTTTTCTAAGAGGACGTTTCACAGTGGTGTTGACAGTACATTAAACTCAAATCTTCTTTTTAAAAGAAATAAAAAAAATGTTGGTTTGATGCCAATTTTAAAATAGATGACCTTGTACTTGTAAAAACCTACGAGAAATGCAAAAGCAATCTCTAGTGAATTAAAGTAATTCTTTGACATATACATAGGTCCTTTCAAGATTCAATGCATCCCTCACCCCAATGCATTCTGGTTAGTTTACCCAAGATCTGGGAAATTGTTTGGCATTCGAAACATCACAGAATTGAAACCATATAAAGCACCAACCAGTGCATGGTGAGCACTATGTCTCCTAGCTATGTAGCATTCGATTTTCTTCCTTTTCGGTTCCAGAAGCTACATCTCTTACTCACCTGTAATCCTATCTGAAACGCTATCTTCCACTGTCATTTCTACCCTTCTCTTTAGCAATAGTTCTTTTTGGATATAGATATTTATGTAATTTACATTTTTTGGAATTTATGTATAATCTGCATTGTTTACTTCAGAAAAATATAATAATTGTAATTATTACACACTTATTTATATGTCTTAGTTAATAAGTTGAAAAATTATTCAGTTATTGTAATTGGTTTGTAAAACTGTTTATGTCTTGTCAACACATTCCTGTAGTAAGCTAGAAGCTTAAAAGAAATTGTGAGAGAAATAAAAGATATGATAACAGAAAAGTTATGGAATCAGTTTAAATCAAAATTAACAGAAATGTAAAATAAGTTATGAAATTAGATAAAAGTTTTGATGAGAGATTAATGGGTAGCATGGAAGTGTGTTGGGTAACCATAATAAAAGAACTGAATATCTGAATATGAGAATTAGTAGAAGTTAGGAGAACATTAGAATATAGACTTTGTTTGTAATGAGCAACACACTATCTCCAATAAGCACATGGAATTATAAAAAAAAATTTTTTTTGTGGGATCTGGGAGGACATCACACACACCCATGCACGAGGCACTATTCGAACCTGGGACTGTAGCGGTCGTGTGGTTCCAGACTGAAGCCCCTCGAACCACTGGGCCACACCGGCCAGCGAATTTTAATATATATAATATATATTTGAATAATATTCTGTATTTTCAGTACTCTTTACTAAGGAATTATTATTTTTGTGTCTTATGATTGTGACCTTGAATCCTTGAAAATGAGAAAACAATCCACATGAAAAAAAAAGAAAAAAATAATTTGAAATGTTCTTCCCTGTCCTTTCCTGTAGGACAAATCCTTTATACCTTCCTGATGTGACCATAAACCACCAACTGTGAATTAATAGTGGACTGTGCTATTGCACCAAAATGGAAAATTCCAGAAGTTGCCTGTGAACAAGGGATGGTAGTCACGAGATGGACAGCGTTATGGAGTGACAGAAGTGTGCTGCCAACCTAGAGTAACAGAAAGTGATGTTACAGAAGACTTCAAAAAACTAAGAAAAATTTTACTCCTGAGAAAGCAGCTACTCATCAAAAATAAATTTGTAAGAGTAGCTGTGGGGTACATGTAATATACAGAACATACAAAGACTTAGTGAAAACTTCGATTCCCTGACATCGTGTAGTACAATACCTCACTTTAGAGTGATTGATATTGTGGTGATTCGTAAATTTCATAAAAATGACACTAAATTGGAGACTAATTAGCAGACACTATTACAAAATAAAACAAACGACGATGTATTTTAACAAACTGTGGCATTCATTGTAGTAATGGGAAAGACTTGAATAAGTGAAAATGGTAGGAATAAAATATATGGTATTAGTCAATAACTGTAATTATTCAAATAATTGGACTTTTATGAATATATTTAATCATTCAAGAAGTTATTCTGTCGCTTACAAATGAAGGCACATATTGCAAAACGTAAATTTAGGATAAAAGCTGTAAAGAACATTCCGTCTTAATGACTTTATTAATTAAACTTGTATTGTTATAACCAGATATACGCCTAATTATAACATTCTAGGTATCTGTTACAAATTCTGTCAATAAAAACCTATTTCGTTTTACCCTCTTACTTTCAATTATTGTTAGGAATGTGAGTCATTGTGTAATTAGCGTGTACTAATTAATTTTGTGAAGTTCATTATTATACTCATGTTTAGATGGAATTTTCACATTTAAAAACATTTTTACATTATAAATTTCACTTATTATTCAATTCTGCAACTTTAGTTGTATTATTCTGTGTAATCAGAACTTCTTAGCTTTGGAACTTTTAATTGGAAATACGATTAAAAATATGTTGTCACTATTAAGTAATAATGGTTCAAGTGACCATCCATTATTTGGAATATATAAATAATGAAGCAGTGAGGCTGCTGGGTCAGGCAGTTTGAGCTGATATCTCGAAGTGTAACCTAAGTTAGTTACTTGAATATTATTGTGAAAAAGTATGTTTCTTTATTTGTGAACCAGTCAGTTGTTTAACGAAGACATACTGTACAACTCGGCCTCTTTGCAAAGTGTCATTATGGATTTGATCAGCTTGTACGAATGGAAGAATAAATGTTTAAAAACTGAAACCGATCACTTTCACTATAAACCACACACTTCATGAAGAACCAGGCCATCTACGAATATTTCAGTTATGTGGAGTAAACTTTCGTTTTAACCTTCTACTTTTGATTCCAGATAACATCAGACGACATGCACTTTCGATAAGTCAGTTCATCTGTCTTCGAAGTTTTGAGAATTACCTTACCGACGAGTAGATAATAATTAAGTAGAAGTGTTAAAAGGTGACAGTACAGTAACAACAAACTTAAAGCCTGAATCGGATATCAGTGTGTGAGAAGATCTGCGTATGTAATTCAGATCAGAAAACATGAATTCTAATGTGAGGCGCGCTTGGTGTGCGTAGTTCCACTTTGAAATGAGCAACGGTATCTCAAAGGCAGGTTCGAGAACATATTTCGACACAAGAGATTGCGATTTGGAGCGTCCTACATCCACCCTTCGCTATGTGCTCTTTTCGCTAGTAATAGTTATTGTACTACATACAACTCTTTCACTTGCAAGTCCCTGGGGTACCCTGTGTTTGGGCCCCAAGCCACCACTAGTAATAGTGATATGTCTTGAATAGAATCTTCAAGCTTGGAGTTTCAAGGGGCGCCTTGGTTGCTAGGGAGTTAAGCTGGCTCTGGGTACCACGCAGAAACTTCTTACCTTGGATCGTCAAGACAAAACTCAAGCTGTTTGGTTTATGAAGCTATTGAAGCTACTTTACCTTCTTCGTGGTCGTATGGAAGGAAAATCGGTTGTGGCTAACCACTTAAAACTTTGTGTTACAATGGGTGTCATTAAGGGTGGAGAGATTTCAGTCATACGAACAATGAGAAGGAGCTCCAACAAAAATTTTAGTTATCAGCGACTCACAAACCCTTAAGGCTGTAGCTATTAGTTCCTGAGTTTGTAATGTACCATGGGGTGGATACAGTAATTTTATAGAATGGGATATAAATCAAACCAAATACATAGATCAAAGAACTGATGAATCATATTTGATTGAGGTAGTATTTAGCAAGCTACCATAGGAGCTAAAGGAAAACTAGTAGGTGGAACTTGGGAGAAGTTCGCAGGTTTTTGGAATTATCGGTCAGCTTGGTTGCTTAAATTATTCTCAGGAAGCTTATGGGAGTAAGTGGAAGACAAATTACTGTATTGTGGAGAAATGGACAACGGATGATAGAGAAGTGGTACACCTAAGGTAAACTGTTGCCACTCATGTTCCTTCTCCAAATTATAATAATAAATTTAGAGTTGATAGGTATGCGTTCCAAGCAGCCAAAACAGAAAAAATTTGAGAAGAGTTAAGTGTGAGGTAGCGTCCTTGGCAAATCCCATGAGTGGTATGTAATCAAGAAGGGACTATAACTGTGATCAGGACAGTGATTCATGATCATATTACTGTCGATCATCAAGTAAATTGTGCAGTACCCTGCGAAAGGGAAGGAACAGTGTAACAGTCGACATTCCTGCGACCTCAGAGGAGGGAATTATTGAGGAATGTATTCTCATAAGAAAAAGAGGGCAAGTGTGATGTTAATCTCGACCTGTTGTTGAGTGCCAAATGAATCAGAAGACTGTAAATTTATAAACTGATAGAGTTTCTGATTTTGAGAGGCAGGACTTGGGGGCTGGAGTAAAAGACAGGAGGGGATAACGTATTGGTAAGTTAAGGGAATACATTTACGTGGGGTAGTGAGGAACCGAAACAGAAAGGTGGCTGGAATGATTAGAGTGCGATTTCCCATAAAGGGTATGAGTTTCAGCATTGAATGTAACTTTTATCAGGCTTGGATCTACAAACTTTATTGGGAACAATACCTGAAAAGAAAAATTAATATATTTTTATCATTCAGCATATAGATATAATGTATGAGGGAAAATATGTGAAGCTTGTACTATAATGTGAACCAGGATCAGGACAAACCATGGGTTTGGAGTAGGTGAACAAGGGACGACAGTTTCATTAAGCTGATGTGGCGGCAGCGAGAATACAAAGGTATGTGATACTATCAGATGAAAGGAAGCTAGTGGATAAAATGTGTAAACAGGTAAGCGATGAAATCCAGGATGAGCAAAGGGAATGCAGGCAGAGGTACGACATGTTATTTGAATTACGGTCACAGCATGAACAAACACAAGACAAATTGACAGAAGATGTTTAAGTAGAAGGGATAGCCCTGCAGTCTACCAGTATAGTCGAGGGAATGGTGAATAATGGCGAAGTTAGTATAATATTGGACACAGTAGTACTTCTAGGCTAGTTGAAGAGGAATTTTGGAACGGCATTCGAGATCGGAATGAGATGTGGTATTCTGTAGCGTAATTACACGTACAAGGAGTGAATGAAAGAAAGAGTAGTACAGTTACGAAAGAACCATTTATTAACTTCAGCACCAATGATACAAACTCTAGACAATCGATGTTGATGTTAGAAAACGTAAGGGTAGACATTTTATTAGCTTTAGACTGGCTATTTAAGCAAGAAGCAGAGTAATGTATTGCAGAACAGCAACTGATTCTACAGTGTAAAGGAGCTGATCATCAGTAGCATATAATGCAACAAGGAGAGGAATTGGAACAAGATACGTTAGAGAGAATTTTAGGGGGGGGGGGGGGGAGAATAACAAAATATTCTTGTTGGCTGTGGATGAATTAGGCCACAACCAGGTGACCCTGTATCTCCAAAAGCATTTTCAGCAGCCCAAGAAAAAGCAGTATCTAAACTGAATGGGAAAACTAATGCAAACAAAGTTCTAGGAAAGATGTTAAGAAACTTGAGAGTTTATGATGATATAATTTTGTTTCCAAATAGGATAGTAAAACTTCAAATGTTAGTTATCAAACTTGCGATAGTTTTCTCTGAAGCAGTTCTAAAATGAACTTTGCCAAAGCAAGATCACTATGAATGAATTGACGCCAGAGGGAAATATACGTGTTGGAGGGATACAACTTCAAAGGGTCACAGGGTACCTCTATCTGGGACTGTTTGCATATGTGAAAGGAAACGTACAACCAGAAACATTTCGATGTATTAAATTGTGCCACAAGCTTCAGTACCGTTCATTTTTCAAACCTAAAATGTATTCGTTTTAATGCCAAACTAAATTACAAGAAAATTAAATAATACATTATAAATACAGTAACTGTGCAGTATTGTATAATAAAGTTTAAGTAATTTTGAAAGACTAGAATGTAATGATATATGACGTTCCTTGAGAGTAGATACAATGTGAAGTTAAGTAAATGAAAGACAGGGGAAGTTATTTATCTTGTTGATAGCACTGCCCACTGGAAGAAGAGGAGGGACCATAAGGCAACGATGATGAGAGTAAAAGATATTTTAAATTCATTTAAAGATGACTGTGTGGGTACGAGAGACGATCTGTCACAGGACAGATACAGAAATTAGATTTAAGAAGAGAAGAAAGGTTTGAAGAATTAGATGAATATTCAATATAAGATAGAAAGTGAGAAGGGTAAATGGTTAATTATTTCCTCTCCTGTGCCAATCCCTTCATCTCCGAGTAGCACTTGCATCCTACATCCACAACTATTTGCTGGATGTATTCCAGTAGCTGTCTTCCTCTACATTTCTTGCCCTCTACAACTCCCTCTAGTATCATGGAAGCCATTCCCTAATGTCTTAACAGATGTCCTATCATCCTGTACCTTCTCCTTGTCAATGTTTTCCGCAGAACCTCTTCATTCCTTACCTTATCAGTTCACCTAGTTTTCAACATTCGCCTGTAGCACCACGTCTCAAATGCTTCGATTCTCTTCCGTTCCGTTCTTCCCAGAGTCCATGTTTCACTACCATACAATGCCGTGCTCCAAAAGTACATTCTCAGAAATTTCTTCCTCAACTTACGACCTATGCTTGATATTAGTAGACTTCCCTCGACCAGGAATGCACTCTTTGCCAGTGCTAATCTGCTTTTGACACCATCCTTGCTCTGTCCGTCATGGGTTATTTTGGTGCCTAGATAGCAGACTTCCTTAACTTCATCTACTTAGTGAGCTTCAATCCCGATGGTAAGATTCTTGCTGTTCTCATTTCTGCTACTTCTCATTACTTTCGTCTTCCTTCGATATAATATCTATACATATCCTGTACTCATTAGACTCTTCATTCCGTTCAGCATATTACACTACTGGCCATTAAAGTTCCTTCACCACGAAGATGACGTGAAACGGACACGAAGTTCAACCGACAATAAGAAGATGCTATGATATGGAAATGATTAACTTTTCAGAGCATTTACACAAGGTTGGCGCCGGCCGCGACACCTACAACATGCTGACATGAGGAAAGTTTCCAACCGATTTCTCATATACAAATAGCTGTTGACCGGCGTTGCCTGGTGAAACGTTGTTGTGATGTCTCGTGTAAGGAGGCTTTGATAAAATCGGATTGGAGCCTATCGCGATTGCCGGTTATCGTATCGCGGCATTGCTGCTCGCGTTGGTCGAGGTCCAATGACTGTTAGCAGAATATGGAATGGTGGGTTCAGAAGGGTAATACGGAACGCCGTGCTTGATCCAAACGGCCTCGTATCACTAACAGTCGAGATGACAGGCATCTTATCCGCATGGCTGTAACGGATAGTGCAGCCACACCTCAATCCCTGAGTCAACAGATGGGGACGTTTGCAAGACAACAACCATCTGCACGAACAGTTCGACGACGTTTGCAGCAGCATGGACTATCAGCTCGGAGACCATGGCTGGGGCTACCCTTGACGCTGCATCACAGACAGGAGCACCTGCGATGGTGTACTCAACGACGAACCTGGGTGCACGAATGGCAAAACGTCTTTTTTTCGGAAGAATCCAGGTTCTGTTTACAGCATCATAATGGTCGCATCCGTGTTTGGCGACATCGCGGTGAACGCACATTGGAAACATGTGTTCATCATCGACACACTGGCGTATCGCCGTACCACCCGGCATGATGGTATGTGGTGATATCGGTTACACGTCTCGGTCACCTCTTGTTCGCATTGACGGCACTTTGAGCAGTGGACGTTACATTTCAGATGTGTTACGACCCGTGGCTCAACCCTTCATTCGATCCCTGCGATACCCTACATTTCAGCAGGATAGTGTACGACCGCATGTCAGTTCTAGTATAATATATTCGTGCAATGAATACCCGTTTATCATCTGCATTTCTTCTTGGTGTAGCAATTTTAATGGCCAGTAGTGTATGTAATTCTTCAATTTCACTCAGGATAGCAACGTCATCAGCGAATCGTATCGTTGATATCTTTTCACCTTGCATTTTAATTCCACACCTGAATCTTTCTTTTACTTCCATAATTGATTCCTCGATGTACAGATTGAACTACATCCCTGTCTTACACCCTTTCTAATCCGAGCACTTCGTTCTTGGCCGTCCACTCTTATTACTCACTTTTATACGTATTGTATATTACCTATCTCTCCTTATAGCTTACCACTATTTTCCCTCAGAATTCCGAACATCTTCCACCATTTTACATTGTCGCATGCTTTTTCCAAGTCGACAAATCATGTGAAAGTATTTTCTTTTTTTTTTTTTTAGACTTGCAACGTCAGAGTTGCCTCTATTGTGCATTGACCTTTTCTAAAGCCAAACTGATCTTCATGCAGCACATCTCCAGTTTTAGTTTCTATTCTTCTGTATATTATTCTTGTCAGCAAATTGGATGCATGAGCTGTTAAGCTGACTGTGCGATATTTATCATATTTTCAGCTCTTGCATTCTTCGGAATTATGTGGATGATATTTTTCTGGAAGTCAGATGGTATGTCGCCAGACTCCTACATTCTACACACCAACGTGAATAGTCCTTTTGTTGCAAATGATTTTAGAAATTCTGATGGAATGTTATCTATCCCTTATGCCTTATTTGATCTTCAGTCCTCCAAAGCTCACTTAAATTCTGGTTCTAATAGTGGATCCCCTACCTCTTCTAAATCGATTTTTTTTTAATTTTATTCCGTCAGTCAAATTTCCCCCTTCATAGAGGCTTTCAGTGTATTCTTTTCACCTATTTTCTCTTCTCTACTTTAACAGCAAAATTCCCGTTGCACTTTTCATGTTACCACCCTTCCTTTTAACGTCAACGAAGGTTGTCCTTCCGACAATCATTTCTTTTTCGATTTCTTCACATTTTTCATACATTTCTTCTTAGCTTCCTATCATCTCCTATTTATTTAATTACTCACTGACGTTTTTCATACATCCATTTCGTCTTTGGTTCCCTGTACCTCCTGTTCATTTCATTCCAAAGTGACTCGTATATCTCTACTCCTGAGTCTCCCTATACATTTTTGTACTTCCTTCTTTCATCGATCAACTGAAGTATTTCTTCTGTTACCCATCTTTTCTTCGCAGTTACTTTCCTTGTAACTGTGTTTTTCCTTCCAACCTCTGTGACGGCCCTTTTTCGAGACGTCCATTGCTCTTCAACTGTGTTGCCTCCTATGGTATTCCTTATTGCTGTATTTATAGCTTTAGAGAACTTCAAGTGAATCTCGTCACTGCTTAGTACTTCCATATTCCACTTCTTTGCGTATTGATTTTCTGATTAACCTCTTAAACTTAAGCCTACTCTTCATCACTACTACATTGTGATCTTTGTCTATATCTGCTCCTGGGTACGCTTTACAATTCAGTACCTGATTTCGGAATTTATGGCTGATCATGATGTAATTTAACTGAGATGTTCCCGTATCACCCAGTGTTTTCCAAGCATACGTCCTCCTCTCGTGATTCTTAAACAGAGTATTCAGTCTTACTAGCTGAAATTTACTACAGAACGCAAATATTCTTTCTCCTGTCTCATGCCTTGTCCCAAGCCCATTATCTCCTGTAATCTTTACTTCTACTCCTTCTCTCACAACTGCATTCCAGTCCTCCAGGACTATTAGGTTTTCGTCTCCCTTTACCTACTGTATTACCCTATCAGTATCCTCATATACTTTCTCTATCTCTTCATCCTCTGCTTGCGACGTCAGCACGTATGATGAGAACAACCCTATCACTGAACGGTTCGCATTAACACATTCTTTGCCCTATCTTCCGATTCACAACGATGAATCCTACTTATGTTATACCATTTGTTGCTGCTGTTGATATTATCCTTTAGTCATCTCACCAGAAATCCTTGTTTTCTTTCCATTTCAATTCAATGACCTCTACTATATCTAGATTGAGGCTTTTCATTTCCATTTTCAGATTTTCTAGTTTCCCTATCACGTTCTAGCTTCCGACATTCCACTCACTGACTCATAGAAATTTATCCCATCGTTGATTATAGAAATTATGCAGAAAGTAGCTTCAGAGATAATTGTCGCAGTTACTATCTATATTGCACAGAGCATTTCGTGATGATTAAAAATGTCATTAGACAACATATGCAGCATATGTACTGAGAAAAGCGGTTCTGTAAAGTGGAAGAGTGTATAAGGAAATAACTTGCAACGCTAAGCTAGCGGAAAATTTTAAAAAATTTTGAATGTAAAATCATTTGTTTTTATATAAAGCACTTTGGAGCAATCAAATCCATTTTGAAACGCTAGGGAGGGGCACTAATGAAGTAAGTAATTAGTTTGAAAGGATGTTCAAATCATTTGATCTACATTATAAATTTAATTTTTATGTGTTACACATTGATGAAAAGACATACATTCGGTAACTCATTACCGTAGGGAGGCATTGTCAGGTCACACTTTGATCTAATATGCATTGCGCTTGCGTATTTGTTTCTCTTCCCTTTTATTTTGCTCTTCACCCTGGTATTAGTAGAGGAAGAGTAATGAGAAAGAAAATCTCTCTGTACCAAAAAGATGGTAAAGTTTTCAATGTCTCTAATAGATTTGACGTGAAGCAGAGCGATTTTGGAGATTTCTATGTGGACATAGAGTCCAAGGAACAGCTAAAATATTTCCGACGTAGTGCAGATCAAAATCCAGAGGCGATAAATGCTACATGCAACTTCCTATTACCACTCCTTCCCACCCCTGGTCGGAGAGGCGGAATTTATGTGCCCCATCAAATCTAGTGTTATTCCGTGTGAAAGTGTTTGAGAATCGTGTAACTGAGGTAGGACGCGGGTATCATTGATACTCACCACCGGAAAACCACTTCCACCCTAACTAGAACACCGTCACTCATGGTTAATCCACTCGGTGGGTTCGACCCGGGCTGGATGCCTCCCTGAACCCTAGAAGCGACTTGCAACACTCACAGCTGTCTGGGCGGCACAGAATCGCACAGGTTAATAGAAAAACAGCGTCTAAGATCACATTTGTGACAATGTGTTGTAGGTTATAAGACAGTGAACTGTTTTTAGTCCTCTACAAATATTTTTGTCTGAATTTTCGAGATATCCTCTGAAAGTGTTGAAAGGAAGGGACTGCCAAAATAAAAAAAGCAACAACAATAACAATAGTATCATTCATCTTAGTTACTAAAGGGAAAACTAACTGTGCTGCGGTTTTAGTTATTTCATTACCAAACAGTCATTACGGCTTCATATTTTAATTTAAAACGAATATGCGAATATGCCATTAGCAAACTGAAATCAAACTTTTCATTGCTATTTTCAGTAAATGTGTCTCTGTATTAAATTCTGTGTTTCTAAGTGAATTGTCTAATAGTAAACGCAATGTATGTGTTCTACATATCTTTCGTAAAGCCCGTTTGCTTTTCTAATAGGACATTTTCAACAATTACTGCTAGATTCTGTGATGTTTTACGATATATTTAGTACCCTGTGTTTAGCAGAGTGATATTCTATAGCTTTCGTAAATACTTCTGAAACCGATCGTGTAAATAGTTATTATTGTTGCTAATTTCCTGTCCTCTGGAATTTTCTAGTTTGTACAGCTTCCGTTGACATAGTTGAGAAATATGAATTTCAGTTTGGAAGAGGCATAATTAATGTGTTATGTGTTAATTCAATTCATCTCCAGTGTTTTTCTATTTTTTATCTCGCATTTCTTCTAATTCCTTTATTTATGTTCCACCTGCAGTGATCGCTTCCTCTCCTGCATGCTTATCATTTTGGCCCAGATTTTAATATACATCGCGTCTTGTTGTTTAAAGTTTATAATAGTAGTCCAGCCGTTATCTCTTACTTACCATTTCTATTCTTGCACCATATTTCGTAAATTTTTATTCAAATTCATCGTCATTTGATAAGCAGGTTCCACTCTAGCCATAGACATCATTCTCCGCTTGCGAAATGAATCTATTTCAGATTTTTTCATTAATTTTCCGACACAGTTCTACAGCTTCTATAGCCAATATTTTGTACGTCTTTCTATTCTCAGCTGTTCTGTTCTGTTACCATTTATATCATTTTACCTCATCGTCGGTCTGCCTGCATCATTATTCCCATTTGCAGTCAACAATATTACTTTCTTAAGGACCAGTCGTTGTTACTACTTATTCAACATTTTAAGATGTTAATATGAGGAAACACTGAATGGAAGCAGATTATACTAATGACCTGCATTATTTATATCGTATTTTCGTTTACGATACCGTTGTCTGATTGTTGGTTTAGATGTAACGATGTCACGGGTAACTGAAAGCTGTCCTGCAGTCACCCTTTAGACAAGGTGTTAAATAGGGAGATAATTCTGGGATTTTTTATATTAACCGCTATTTTGCTGTTTCGGAGAGTACAGTACTAAATGTGACAGTGAAAACTTCTCGTTATCACTTTGTTGTCCGATAGCTGGTCATGGTACGAATTCGCATAGGTCCACAGTAATAACGAAAATCTTAAATAAATGTATCTTTGCATTTGTGTTTTAGATGGAAGATATGTTGTGTGGCTGCAGATGGCATAGAGTGGATCACCTTCATTACAGCATATTCGCAAATTTTTAAACTGAATACTTACGTAAAACAATGTACAGTTACAACACCATGTAAAGGAGCACCGTTAAGAGGGTCAACTAGAAGACATTAACAAATAAAATAAAAATAAAAGAGGCTTCTTAATATGAAGTGTAAAATTTATTGAGAATTAAAGGCAATTTCGGATGTAATAGAGAAATAGTAAACGTTAGCCAAAATATGTCTGTATCAAGTCCACAGTGGTGCCGAATAGGTAGCCGTTTTCCATTGCCATTGTGCTTAGCCGACGACGTATGGGACGTATCCGTAGTAGACCTGCTCGCTGCCACGCAGGGTCTCCCTGGGCGCAGCAGGAATCGGCACTGGGCCGGGACGTGGTAGGGGCAGAGGGCCAGGCACAGCCAGAGCCACGCACACCACAGCCAGCACCACAAACAGGAACACCTGTGGCAAAGAGAACACCTCTGGTCAGAGAGTGGACTGTGCACATCAGCCAGCACGACAACAGGAACATCTGTGACAGTAAGAAATCGGAGGTTTCATAGCACAGCCAGATCTATGACAAGAATAACATCTCAGTTCAGTGACAGTGTACCACAAGGACACTACAACAGGCACACCTTCTATGAAAAGAACCATAGTCAACACAGTGTACACTACATCACATCGAGTGTCTGTTGCAAGACTAATATCTCTGCTCTGTGATGATGCATATCAGCCTACATCATCAGAAAGGCTGACTGTGGTAGGATACACATCACTTATAATGTATAGTAGCTATATTTTCTGTGACATCAACATTTCGTTTTATGATTAGTGGATATATACATCAGTTTCATTTATTTTTTGTAGAAACCACAAACTAACCATACTGCTATATACATTTGTACGAAATCTCATTTTTCACATGACAGTGAGGCTACTTCTTTGTAACGCAATCCTTATATGGTTTCAGTCAGTAGTTTGTAGATTATCTTACGTTCCCACGCAGGCAATGTTTCTTGCCTCCGTATCGCTGGTGAAAGAGTAGAAATATGATACTTTACGGTGCCATGGAAACAGTCACAAAGAGCGATGGGATACTTTATAAAGTAACCACAGTATTTAACTCCATGAAACTAAGCATTTAAGGTAATGGGTAATACCTCTATTAGCATTGTACACATCGCACTAGATTGGTATGATAAACGGGTAGGTTTCAAATCGAGGTCCTGCCCATTGTTTCCCTGACTCACTTGCGGCACATTATGGGACGGTTCCTCAAAGACTGAGAACTGATGTCTTACACACCGTCGCTAGTCTTTCATCCATCCTTCAACGACCTCCATGGTCCATACGAACTTCTTCTGTCTCTAACGGTATTAATGTTGATGAGCTATCAAAAACTTACCTGCCTTCGCTCTCTGTTAACTCCAGCATTATATATGATGGTCTTAGGATAACAGCAGAATTAACCTTCATAAGATAGAGAATTTCCTACGCTATCATGATAACAGAATTTCTACCCTATTTCCTACCGAAACTCATTTCCCTGAAGTATTTCACAGGCGTTAACGTACATCGGTTTTAAACCATGATTTTTCATTGCAGCTTCTAATGAAAACCTGCGTGCCAAGTGTACCTATTTATCTTCTTTTGGCACAAAGAAAATAACGGAGCTATAGTTGTCTTAAATCAGTTTAGCGCTGAGCACATATATATTTCTTAATAATTCCCCTTTGATACTATGGTACGGATATATATGATTTAATGACAAACATTTACTGAAACCATCATTGATAAACTTCTTCTTACGTTACACCTATTCTGAGTTTAGTCTTGATGAAAGACACTGATCATCGTGGATGTCTCAATCTCAGTACATGCGATAAAGTTAGTAATAATAAGGGCATTTCTGAAATCTGTTGGATAATTTTACATTGCAAACCAAATGGAGTGTCGCGTTCATTGTAACTTAAGACCTACATACTTCTGACGATAAAATGTATGTCGACTGCCTGATACCCCATCGATGCTATTACATATAAACATCCAGACCTTAGATATCTAGGCAAAACATAGAAGTATCATTGGCATCACGGAGATTGGGAGTGAAATTGCGCATTATATTACTGTAAATCAGTTTGGAGCTGAACATGTTTTCAGCGTTATGTACATCCTTGTTGCTACGGTGACAGGCTAACTTTATAGGTGAACTTCTCTTTGTCAGTCATCGCTGTTATACTTAAGTAAAACATAACGAGTTAGTACAGTGGTAAAAGAACTGGACGCGCTTCCATGATGAGTGAGGCTCGGGATCCTGGATAAGATTCTTCAAAGAATATGAAGCGTACACAAAGATTTACAGTCTATGTTGATTCGATCTTGGTTAAACTGGCATAGTTAATGAAATGTTTGCAGAATCTGAAACTTTATTTTTTTTCCAATATGAAGACCTGAGTTACTCATGCCGGGATTGCGTAATTATCGTATGTAGTTTCAAGAGTGAGTGCTGAATTCCTTTGCAGACTTGTTACGTCAACGTCCACTGAGGGAAAGACGAAGCTAACGTCACAATCACTGTATCATATTACCTAACACATTCTCAGTCAATCGACAGAAAACACTGACAGCCATGATTTTTCGATATCCTTCTGTCTAAGTCCTCTCACTACAATTATAAACCCCTTTTATAGGATTAGGACTGCAGTACAGAGATGGACCGAAACTGCGACTCTTTATGGTCGCATTAAATATTCTGCCCTGGCAATCGAAGATCCTTTCCTCTCTCAGTAGCACAAATCGAAATAAACGGCTGTGTGTTATTACACCGACACATAGAATTTTTGACCAGTTAGACGTGCTTAAGACGAATGGTTGGCATAGATTCTCGGTGGT
This sequence comes from Schistocerca cancellata, assembly GCF_023864275.1. Taxonomy (NCBI): domain Eukaryota; kingdom Metazoa; phylum Arthropoda; class Insecta; order Orthoptera; family Acrididae; genus Schistocerca; species Schistocerca cancellata. The sequence continues at coordinate 44,415,857 of NC_064628.1, read as the reverse complement.
AACTCTACAGTATCTGTAGTACCTTTATTAGCAAAACACTATGTAGTGGACAAGGAAAGAAAAAAATGTTCTGCTTGGAGTCACAGAACAAGAACTCGCTACCTTAGGTACATTTCGAAAAGCTTCACGTTTCACAAGCTAGAACAACTTCTGGAATTAACTCAAGCACAGAGACTGAAGAAATAAAAATGAATATTACTATTTATAGTCTTTCCTGTTTCTTGAGAATCGTCAACAAGTGGAACAAAATTTAACTTTGCAACTTCAGTGGCTTTACCCTACATTCTTAGTTAGACACATGTCGAATACGCAAAATATCTAGTATCTCTTATAGCAACTGTTTTATCATAGGTGCTGGAACCACGGGGAATATTCGGAGGCTATCAGAGGGACACAGGTCCTCCTTTAGTCGTTAGGAACGGTTGAAGAAGGGCTCTGTAAAACTATCAGCCTATCTCACTGATCTGATCAAGCGTACCTTTGCTGTGCATATTTTGCACCCGTGTTTGATAGTTTCTTGGAGACCAAACGTGTCCTATGTAGGAATTAACATGGAAGACGGATGCACCGATAGTGTGAAAGCCAACTTTCAATTAGGTATGACGTTTCTAGGCTGCTGGAAAGTCTTCGATAAATTTTCGGGCCGTTGCGCAGTAACAATAATACTATGCTGATGGTATAACTTTTGGTCCGAACACTTCATAGGAACGAAAACACAAAATGAGAATCAGCGCCACTATAGATAATATCGTCCCGAGGTCCCAAACAACAGGGATCGGATCATTTCTGTCAACTATATAAAGCGTAGTCATAACGTTTTAACTACCACAACAAAAAATAAATTTGCATAATTAGTTTTTTGTTCACCTGCAAGTCAATGTCTCCGTTCTTGGTACACACTGAAATCCCCCCACCACATTACCGCACTAGACCGCTAGAGTGACCAATGCTAAATTGCGCAACACATCATAGAATATTCCTGAAATGTATAGGATCCATACCAAATATGACTAACTATATTGCGAAGGACAACAGAAACGGTCACTGGTTAGCTTGATCCGTGGGGTCCACGGTAATTCTGGAAGCAATGAACTGAGTAACGCTTCAAGATATGCGCAACAGTCCCCCAAAAGCATACATGGGCTGTTTCAAGAGCCCATGAAGAATTGAGGACCGTACTAATGCCTCATATGAATCATTCCCGCGTAGTCAAGGTGAGTCTAATCTATACGTGCAGCGAGGTATGTAAGTCGTCGTTTTTCCCATACTTCATCAGTGAACGGAACGGCACGAAAACCTAATACAGCATACACTGTCTGCCTGCTCAGCTGAGTGACAACGTGCTTGCCTACCTTGCAGAGAGCACGTGGTTGCCTATCTTGCAGAAAACACGGGATAGATTCCAAGCTGCGGTGGACATTTTCTCCTCATGTGGACTGAGTGTGGCATGATGAGGACATCATCATCTCATCATCACCGACGCGTAAGTCGCTCAATGTGGCGAACTTCCCCAGATGGGGCCTCCCGACTTATAATGCCACGCGATCATTTCATTTCACGTCATACACTGGGGAGTGCCCTCTGCCATGCGCATCACAGTGATTCGTAGAGTGTGGATGTAGATGTAGATGTGTAAGAATTTAGAGCAACCGTGGGGGATTACGCGGGGCGCGGAAACGATTTTCGGTCGAAATGTACCCTCTGCCACACATGGTACTGCGGTTTGTGGAGCACCCGGTGGATGTAGCTATAGAAGACCATACGTGGTAATGACACACAAGTTTCCAACCATAGAAGGTAACAAGACTGTGTCAAATGCGACGAGACCGCTTCTACCGTGTTTGGCATCGAACGCAAGTGTACTCACGAGAGTCTTCATGGTGTCGCCTTCGATTTGCTGTCGTCGACTGATGCCGGGGGCTGGCGGCCCCGCCTTTATACTGGTGGTGGTTACGCGGGCGCAGAGTGCAGCGGGGATGGGCGTGGCGGAAGGCTGCCCAGCGGAACGTGGCACCAGCCAGCGAGACCACAGCCTGGCGAGCGTCCCGCGCTGTCGCTACGAGGGCGTCACACGTGCAGCAGCCTCCAGCCAAGGTCACACTCCCTATAAGAACTGTTACGTAGCCTGGAAATACTTTTTTAGACGACCCAAACCACCAGAACTATTCTCTGTCGTCCTAGAGGAAGTTTCCAGTATGGTAAGGTGGCAATACGAAGAAGCAATGTGTGTAAGGGGAATTTCTCTGAACCACCCTGTCACTCTCTAGCAGACATAAATTTCAAGAAACACCGAAACAGTTTGACACAGCATTATATACAGTGTTTGCGTATTGTAGATACAAACGAAGGGGGCGAGGAGGAGACAGTAAAATAAGCAAATTACCCTAATAAACATACGTCCGGAAAGCACTGGTTTCCCCATACGATTAATGGAGAAACACAGTGATGTACAAGCTAAACGACTATTTGGATGATGTTCCTTATTGTTACCGGAAGACTTTCACGTCGTTGTGCAGGAATACGTAGCACAAATGGTTAATGCAGCGGTCGTGGCTGTCGTGGTTTACCGATACTAGGACCTCGTAGGTCTCCCCAGTTGGCTCTTATAGATTTTTTTGATGTGGGGAAACGTGAAAGATTCGGTGTAATCTGTCCCTATTGATAGACTCGATGAAATCAGTGACGCATTGTGTAAGACGGTCAATACATTCGGAACACGCCTTTGTTGTTTGAACATGTTGTAATACTTATGGCTTTTGCAGCCATCATATTCAGATGAAAGATGCTCTTCTTAGAGCAGTTGATAAGGCAGAAGTGACGAGATGATGTAATGTGGTGTGAGGTTCCGATGACAGATAGTTTGTTTGATACCAGTTTCGTGAGGAAGACCACCCAAATTCAGGTCCTCCTCCGCGATTGGCTGCTGCGTTCGGAACTTGCGCGCCCATATGATAGTCTCCTTTTATTAATTTTACACAAACTAAACACCGTATTTACTTGCATTTTAAATTAAAGCACCTCTCATTAGCGTGCTGTTACTGCATTATTTCGAAAGTATTAATACCCAGCAGAATAATAAGCAAATGCTAAACGAAAAGGCAGATGAATCACTTCTGTCATCATTGGAACGCACCTAACTTGGATGGCGGGCGAAGTGGTTCGGCTGTAAGATCAGAGCTGGTTCGGCAGTGTCGGAGGACAGACGATTTGTCTGCCGCCGTCTGTGTCAGTTAAGATTTCGTTAGCAGTCTATCATTAACAGCCGGCCGGTGTGGCCGACTGGTTCTAGGAGCTTCAGTCTGGAACCGGGCGACCGCTACGGTCGCAGGTTCGAATGCTGCCTCGGGCATGGATGTCTGTGATGTCCTTAGGTTAGTTAGGTTTAAGTAGTTCTAAGTTCTAGGGAACTGATGACCTCAGAAGTTAAGTCCCATAGTGCTCAGAGCCAGCCACTATCATTTACAAACATAGAGCTGGTTCGGTAGTGTCGTAGGACAGAAATGTCGTCGGCCGTGGTATTAGTTAAGTCTTAATTTGCAGAGTCTAGTTTGTAGATGTGAGAGCTGGTTAGGAAGACACGGAGAACAGACATGTCTGCTGCGGTCGGTGTCATGTTAAGACGTTATTAGCAATTTGCGGTTATATGGACGTGTAGTTGAAAGCAGTGTCACTGTAATTGCAGAAATACGTAGTTTGTAACACCACAGCTCTTATGCTGTATGAATTTATTTTGCTTTTGATTTATTTAATGTCACATTGTTGATCTTCTGTAAATATGTTTAATCGATAACATAAAATTGTGTACTCTTTTCTTTGTTAAAAAAAAACTTTGGTGTCGTGATTTGATTCTATGCAAAGTAGTGTATCTGTAATTTAAAGTTCTTTGTCCCATTTGGAGGGAACAGAACGTATTGTATATAATTGTAATTTTGTGTGAATAATTTTTTGTAGAAGTGTCAATACGTGAAAATGTTCTGTTTTATTTAATGTAATTGTTTGCTGTTATGTAAATTGCTGATCCTCACTTAGGGTTCTTAGTTAGTTTGTATGTAAATGGTGTAGTGGTTCCCCTCTGGAACGGAACTGTGTAGCGCGCGCAAATTGTGGTTGGCATAGGTGGAAAAGGTGGAACTGATAGTCAGTCGGAGACGAGCCACCAGTCGGAAAGGAGCTACGAGTCTGTGCACTGTCATTATAAAGGTGCATATTGTGCTGATTCAGAGAGAGAGGCTTTTCTGCTACTTTCCAAGGCCTCGGATGTATGGATAAATAGCTGGAACTATTCTGGAATTTGTATGAATCATCGCCACGAAGAAATGACAGAGTCCAGCAATTCTGTCTGCGAATCCACCTACCAACATGCAGTTGCCACCACGCTGCGCAATCACTGTAACGTAATATTATATTGATGTACAGTGAAGGATCAGCCTAATGGATGTGTTAGTGTGCTGAAATATAAGGTAATTCATATCGGAATTTATTTACCTACCTTGATTTTACTCCTCATCATAACACCTCTCAGGATCCTCTCCGTTTGGAGTAAAGTGATTACCGAGTGTCCTTACTGAAAGTACATTTATGACCAGAGTTTTACCAATTAATGCCTCTTGAACTTAGTAAAGAGAAAGTTAAAATCAATGATGCTTGTTGAAATAATTTTCCTAGTAAAACTGCTTACTAAAGTGCTGTTACCAACTTCAAACTTGAGGCTGAGTCTTATAAAGTAAATGATCACGTTGTTGTCTGTGGTAAATTCTAAAAGCTGAGTCAGTTTCTTGCAATTTTGCCAACATTGTGTTTCGTTGTAGTAAAAGTGAGAAAGCTGCAGTTGTGAAACGTTACATTCTCATGTATGCCAAGTGTTTGTCTCTCTTGTGTGCATATTAACAGTATAAAGACCACTCAGTTTGTGTAAACCCTGAAAGTGATAGTGTTTTTCTGTACCTGTTATAATTTTGAAAATAGTTCCTGCTGCTCTAACTGTTAGCGTCAATCTTAAAACATATGTGCGTCAGAGTTCATTGCACTCGCGTGTTACTAAGTCTAGGTTGTGTCTGTTGTGTTGTCCATTATAGTTACTTATACCTACTTTCATAAACGAGAATGTTAATCTTTCTCTTGCCTAATTAGGCTGGCGACCGTTTCCCTTATTCTAGGAATAGTATAGCTAGGCAAAATTTTGTTTGTCACTATTCCAATATTTACATAATTCTTACTTTCATTTCCGATAAGCCACCTCCGTTAGGAACAACACGGTCAAACTAACAAAATTCCTCTCAGAGGGTAACACTGCTCTGTTGCTTTGTGCCATAGTTTCTTTTACAAAATTGTTTTATGTTACAATCTGCTTCTAGCGTTGAGGTTATGGTACAGTGGTAGCAGACAGGGAGTGTTATAAGTTCATTAATCTGATGAACAATAGAAATTATTTGTGACTCTAAATTAGAATGTAATTACGCAGAGTCTCGTGTTCTGCCAGTAGAAAGCAAGTGGCATTCCGTATAAACAAACTGATTGGAAATTTAATCATTTCTAAAGTAACAGTTCCTCGCTAAGTGTTTCTTACAGCCTCAAGTTTCGGGTTCACGACCTACGTGCTGCGCAGGGGGCAACAACTGTCGAAGACTGCAGGTTGGTGAACATTTATTACAACTTATGCATTCCACTCAGGGCGGTGGAAAAAAATACACACCTCGCGTGTACTGAAATCTTAGTACAAATGAGATCAATGATACGTCGTCCATGGTAACACAGAGAATGGATGAAAGAGAGTAATATTTTCTGAGAAATGATTTATGAGTCTCACGTATTTACGTATATATCCCCCCCTCTCTCTGTTCTTCTCTCTTTCTTCAGCTTCCCGTAATGTGCGGACATAGACATACTGAAACCCGAATTTACATGTAAGATGGTCAGAGGAACATTTGTTGCAGTTTGTTAGCGCTCAAGTGCATATCTGTAGTTTAGACGCATGGGGATTCTGGTATAAGGTGTTGATGTACCCAGACGTAATACATAACCCAAGTTGAGAATTTGAAGAAAGAATTGTATAAATAGAATATGTCTGAACCATCTTCGTTGGTCTGACAACTTCGTAACGTGTTTCTCTGGCACAGTTGAATTTCGAAAGAAGAAAAAGACTTGACGCAGTATTATACCCAGAAGATCAAGTGATGAAGAAAGGCCGGCCCATGTGACCGAGCGGCTCTAGGCGCTTCAGTCCGCTGCTGCTACGGTCGCAGGTACGAATCCTACCTCGGGCATGGATGTGTGTGATGTCCTTAGGTTACTTAGGTTTAAGTAGTTCTAAGTCTAGGGGAGTGATGACCTCAGATGGTAAGCCCCATAGAGCTTTGACCCATTTCAAATGGTTCAAATGGCTCTGAGCACTATGGGACTTATGTTCTGATGTCATCAGTCCCCTAGAACTTAGAACTACTTAAACCTAACCAACCCTAAGGACATCACACACATCCATGCCTGAGACAGGATTCTAACCTGTGACCGTAGCGGTCTCGTGGCTCCAGACTGTAGCGCCTAGAACCGCTCTTCCACTCCGGCCGCCTTTGAGCCATTTTTGATGAAGGAGGTAAACAGATAGTGTTACACTAAATGATACCGTAAATGGGGTCTTTTGTTTACAAAAGCGGTGGAATGAGTAGAAGGTTCTTCATTTAACGAAATAAAGATGAAAAACCAGACGATGCTGCGAAATCACGCTATGAAAGCATTCAGTTTGGAACAAGGTAATGGAGTGAACATGTGAGCTGTGCGTGCGTTAGAATCGATTCCTACCTCTCATTAAACCTCTCTGTTCGTCGTATCCTAGTGACGGCTTCTTCGGCCCCTTGCGAGAGACATCGTCGCTGCACGGCGAGCTGATTTATTTATTTATTTATCCTGGCAAGATTAGGGCTATCGGGCTTTTCTTACATGTAACCAGGCATTCTACTTATTTTGCTTTCATATGTTTTAGTTGGCCTGTTAAACTACATCTAGTACGAAAAGTGAAATTAACAATTACTAAGGTACACTTGGAAAAATGCATACACATACAGTTTATATTCGCAGATGACAAGTACTGCTATAATAAGATATTATGATAGAAAGAGATTTTAGATAGGAGTGGTAGCAGCAGGGGTTATGAGGGAGACAGATGATTTAAGTGCAAGAGTGATCTATCGTGCTCTGTTTGTCCGCTGCTCCGCGTAGTAACTGGACTTTCTCACCGAGGGCTGAGATCCGGTTTGTCTTGTTATGTATGACTGCGATACGTGTGCTCACCGTATTTGAAGAATTACTGGTTCCTCTACCTTTGTGAGAATGGGTTGGTGTTCCGAGAGTCTGTAAGTTTCTAAATTTCTGCTGCTTATGTTTGTGGATGCTGAGGTGTGTCAATCAGTGAGCAGTTACAGTGAACTGTGGTGGTATTCTTTACTACGGGCACTGGGGACAATATTTAGATGGCTTAGAACGGGGAAAAATCATGGGGAAACTGGAAGAAAGACTGTGTCAAGTGTAGCCCGTTAGTTTGGTAATGCACACGGCATTGTTTTTACTTGCATCGGGAGCGTTCCAAAACACAGGCACCAGGGCTTAAAGGAAATGAGGTGGTCGACCACGGTCATTTGCAACATCGGACAATGTTCAACGGCAATGCCTCATTTTTGGCCGGGTGACTCACCATCTGGGAAAATACATTCGATTTGCCTCCTCTTACCCCAACGGATATTCAGTTATAGCGACCCTCTACACTTCCGGTTAGATAGGGATTTCAATGAAGCGTGTACTAACGATGGTGATTATCGCCGAAACAATCGTTTTCGGTAGAATAAATGTCGTGTGACTGGGGCCTCCCTTCGGGTGGACCGTTCACTCGGTGCATGTCTTTGGATTTGACGCCACTTCGGCGACTTGCGCGTCGTTGAGGATGAAATGATAGTGATTTGGACAACACAATACCCAGCCCCTGAGCGGAGAACATCTCCGACCCAGCCGGGAATGGAACCCTGGCCCTTAGGATTGACATTCTGTTACGCTGTCCACTCAGCTACCGAGGGCGGGAATCGTTTTCGCTTGTACCTGTTTTCTTTTTTCCAAGCTAGTTTAATCAGCCTTTTATACCTTCTCGAAAGGACCGGTTTTTGAAATAACCGATATTCATTTTTTTTTATTGTTTCTGTAGTAAATGTAGAAATCGAAAGAAGATTGAAAAGTTTTGACTCTCTCAGATACATAGAATCAAAATATTAAATTAAATAGGCAAATAAAAGGATAATTTAGTCTGTCAACAGTCTGCTGCTTTTCTTGAAATGTCTCTAGTATTTTTCTGTTATTCTAATTTTTTGAAACTCTGCTTGCATTTTTTTTTTTTTTTGTAGTCGGGTATCATAATACTATTTGGGCCCTACGAATAGTCAGGGCTAAAGGCTGAAAACGGTTTGAAGAACTATGTGTTTCATGTTAATCTGTCCATTTTCAAGGGCTACAAGCAGATAAAGACACATTATGTAGACACAGACAGCAGGTCAGCTGATTTCTATTTCTATTGTACAGTATGAATGAATTGTTATTAAGTTTATAATTTATTACTGTTATCACAGTTTACTTCCTCTTTCGTTATTTCATAGAAGTGGCAGACAAATCTTTAACCTCTTAAAGCAAATGAAGCGTTGTACTTTATTACTGAGTCCCCTCATAAAAATATTTTCAGCATACAGTCGGTGCCAGTCTGCAGTACAACGGGCGTCCAGCGACGACAGTGAGAAGCCATGGTATGAATCAGGTAGGCGCAAGTCATGCACAGAGGACGTATACGTATATCTTAAGCCATTGTTGTTCTTGTTGTAATCTTCAGTCCTGAGACTGGTTTGATACAGCTCTCCATGCTAATCTATCCTGTGCAAGCTCCTTCGTCTCCCAGTACCTACTGCAACCTACATCCTTTTGAATCTGCTTAGTGTATTCATCTCTTGGTCTCCCTCTACGATTTTTACCCTCCATACTGCTTTCTAATGCTAAATTTGTGATCCCTTGATGCCTCAGGACATATCCTACCAACCGATCCCTTCTTCTAGTCAACTTGTGCCACAAACTTCTCTTCTCCCCAATCCTATTCAATACCTCCTCATTAGTTACGTGATCTACCCATCCAATCTTCAACATTCTTCTGTAGCACCACATTTCGAAAGCTTCTATTCTCTTCTTGTCCAAGCTATTTATTGTCCATGTTTCACTTCCATACATTGCTACACTCCACACAAATACTTTCAGAAACGACTTCCTGACACTTAAATCTATACTCGATATTAACAAATTTCTCTTCTTCAGAAACGCTTTGCTTGCCATTGCCAGTCTACATTTATATCCTCTCTACTTCGACCATCATCAGTTATTTTGCTCCCCAAATAGCAAAACTCCTTTACTACATTAAGTGTCTCATTTCCTAATCTAATTCCCTCAGCATCACCCAACTTAATTCGACTACATTCCATTATCCTCGTTTTGCTTTTGTTGATGTTCATATTATATCCTCCTTTCAAGACACTGTACATTCCGTTCAACTGCTCTTCCAAGTCCTTTGCTGTCTCTGACAGAATTACAATGTCATCGGCGAACCTCAAAGTTTTTATTTCTTCTCCCTGGATGTTAATACCTACTCCATATTTTTCTTTTGTTTCCTTTACTGCTTGCTCAATATACAGATTGAATAACATCGGGGAGAGGCTACAACCCTGTCTTACACCCTTCCCAACCACTGCTTCCCTTTCATGCCCCTCGACTCTTATAACTGCCATCTGCTTTCTGTACAAACTGTAAATAGCCTTTCGCTCACTGTATTTTACCCCTGCTACCTTCAGAATTTGAAAGAGAGTATTCCAGTCAACATTGTCAAGAGCTTTCTCCAAGTCTACAAATGCTAGAAACGTAGGTTTGCCTTTCCTTAATTTATCTTCTAAGATAAGTCGTAGGGTCAGTATTGCCTCACGTGTTCCAGTATTTCTACGGAATCCAAACTGATCTTCCCCGAGGTCGGCTTCTACCAGTTTTTCCACTCGTCTGTAAATAATTCGCGTCAGTATTTTGCATCTGTGACTTATTAAACTGATAGTTCGGTAATTTTCTCATCTGTCAACACCTGCTTTCTTTGGGATTGGAATTATTATATTCTTCTTGAAGTCTGAGGGTATTTCGCCTGTCTCGTACATCTTGCTCACCAGATGGTACAGTTTTTGTCAGGACTGGCTCTCCCAAGGCCGTCAGTAGTTCTAATGGAATGTTGTCTACTCCAGGCCTTTCAGTGCTCTGTCAAACTCTTCATCCAGTATCGTATCACCCATTTCATCTTCATCTACATCCTCATCCATTTCCATAATATTGTCTTCAAGTACATCGCCCTTGTATAGACCCTCTATATACTCCTTCCACCTTTCTGCTTTCCCTTCTTTGCTTAGAACTGGGTTTCCATCTGAGCTCTTGATATTCATACAAGTGGCTCTCCTTTCTCCAAAGGACTCTTTAATTTTCCTGTAGGCTGTATCTATCTTACCCCTAGTGAGATAAGCCTCTACATCCTTACATTTGTCCTCTATCCATGCCTGCTTAGCCATTTTGCACTTCCTGTCGATCTCATTTTTGAGTCGTTTGTATTCTTTTTTGCCTGCTTCATTTACTGCATTTTTATATTTTCTCCTCTCATCAATTAAATTCAATGTTTCTTCTGTTACCCAAGGATTTCTACTAGCCCTCGTGTTTTTACCTACTTGATCCTCTGCTGCCTTCACTACTTCATCCCTCAGAGCTACCCATTCGTCTTCTACTGCATTTGTTTCCCCCATTCCTGTCAATTGTTCCCTTATGCTCTCCCTGAAACTCTGTACAACCTCTGGTTCTTTCAGTTTATCCAGTCCCATCTCCTTAAATTCCCACCTTTTTGCAATTTCTTCAGTTTTAATCTACAGTTCATAACCAATAGATTGTGGTCAGAGTGCACATCTGCCCCTGGAAATGTCCTACAGTTTAAAACCCGGTTCCTAAATCTCTGTCTTACCATTATATAGTCTACCTGATACCTTTTAGTATCTCCAGGATTCTTCCATGTATACAACCTTCTTTTATGATTCTTGAACCAAGTGTTAGCTATGATTAAGTTATGCTCTGTGCAAAATTCTACCAGACGGCTTCCTCTTTCATTTCTTAGCCCCAATCCATATTCACCTACTATGTTTCCTTCTCTCCCTTTTCCATCTGTCGAATTGCAGTCACCGATGACTATTATATTTTCGTCTCCCTTCACTACCTGAATAATTTCTTTTATCTCATCATACATTTCTTCAATTTCTTCGTCATCTGCAGAGCTAGTTGGCATATAAACTTGTACTACTGTAACCATGACACACTGAAACATGGACATTATTTTCTCAGCAATGTTGTACCAATTTTACGCCGTGTGTTTGTTGCTCGTTTCTGTTATTAAAACTGCACTGAGCGCTTTTCCCATTTTCTATAATGATGCAATATTTCTGAGCAAATTTTATGAAAAAATGACTCATTTTAGAAAACGGTTTATTTAAAAATGAAAAATTGTAGCGCTGCTGCTTGGCTAATTGATATTCCGGTGTTTTACTCGGATATTAGCAAAAAATGGAAAAAGGACACCTATTATGAGACTAAAGAAACACAGAAAAATACCGGTTATTGTGAACTAAAACACCGGTATCGGTTTTGTCTGCGCTGTTTTTGCTTTTCCTACCGTGTACCTTAAGTCCTCTGTTGTGCGGGAAAGGCATCTACTCCGAAGAATAAATGGAATTCGCGAAATGTACTTGCTGCTACAGTCGAATCGCCAATGCCCAGTTCTTTCTGCAATGAGGAAAAGGAAATGCATTTCGGATAAAGTGAAGTAAAAGTAAAGAATGAAATGGAGTCACAGTAGTCAGCAAAATTTGAAAAAAAAATTACGAATTTAGTAAATGAATAAAGAAAATTAACGGTTGCCAGCTCACTACGTGAACAAAATTACTGTTCCTACGATTACTGTATAGTATGAGTGGTAAATTTTTGTAACTACTTGATTTGTTATCAGGCGAAAATGTCAAGAAATTGTTAAATGTTACGTTAGCACAGCTTCAAACGAATATATCACAGTGATCAAGCACTTTTCAGTGAAATCGTAAAGTGTAGAAACAGTTTAGTAATGAGTAAAGCACAACAAAATCCCATTAGCTGTGGATGGTTAAGTATAATATAAAAATTGTGGCATTATTGACTGTCATTAGTTTTGCGCAAAAGGCGTGTATACTTATTCATTGCTAAATGCTGTTATTTAAATTGGAAAAAAATCTACAAAGCTCAGTTTCAATTGCAAAAGTATGCACCTTGTACAGTTACTGCTATTATTTTCTCAAGACTTAAACTCTTCTGGCCGATTGCAGATTCGTTAAATGAAAACTTAACATTGAAAAAATACGCAACAATTATGTTTCACTGAATTTTACTTTGTTTAGCACTGCTTTCGAAATTAATGTTCCAATTACTAGTCGTAAACACTTTAGTTAATTATTGTCTAGCAAACAACTGAAACTTTAAGTAGTGTTACTTCTTTCAGCATAGTGGAAAGTTCCTCACTGCTTAGTTATTTTAATTGACTTAATTTATTTAAAAAAAAACATTGTAACTACTTCTCATTCATTAGGGTTTTCTCAGTTTAGTAATAATGATTAGGAAGGAAAATACTTTGGTAAATTTTATTAGTTGCAAAATTTTGAAATATCTTGCTATTATTCGTTCACAAAGTTAACTATAATACCGGCTAGCCGTATACAAGTCTAATCAAATAATTGGTTACATCTTAAACTGTGTCTCGTCACACCAAACTTCTGCCGAGGCATTCCATATTGGAGCATCTCTGCCTCACGACCATGTCTCAACACACATGCCGCCTCGCTACTCTCTCCATCTTTCTACGCAGTGACTCGACCCGACTGTTCTCATCTCAGCACCGTTCTAATCTGGACTCGTGGCGCGCTTGCACCGCCAGCGGTAACGCGATTGTGACTTAGTATACTCTTTGACATCAGCGTATAACGCTGACTAAGCGAGAGTGTGTACACACAAATTGATTACATATAGTAATCATTCAGTTTTACATTATAAAGAAGTATAACTTTTTAACATTTCGTAAAAAAAAAATTAGTAAAATTATTTACAAATTTTTTCACAGAAGAAACACATTGTAGCTCCAAAATTGAAAGGAAAATATTTGTAATACACGGAGTTGTGTTGTAAATTGGTGGTGTTGTATCATAGATCAATTAATTCTTTTCATAGGTTTTGTAAATACCCTGCCACTAAAATAATGGTAGTGGAAGTGAAGCATGGACAAAGGCTCTATAGTGAATTGGTGACATTGTCAATGGAATGTAGCGATCACACTGCAGTTGGTGATATAAAAATACCCTCTTGATTGCATTTTTATTAACATTCGATTCATGCTAATGACTTACGAGCCACAATAACATTAAAATACGTGCCTTTGAATAGCACATCAGTGCGAACTGCAGTATCATAAACCAGTCTGCTGCGTACTACACTGCATTTCATTACTTTTTTCAAGCTTCGGATAGGATCCGCTCACTCACTGCAACGAACTAGCTCTGTTTCATGGCACATCACTCCCCATTCACTTACTAAAATAAATGGAACGAACGCGCGTCGCCTTTTTATTTCAGGGTCACTGTACTAAATTTTTACCTGTTTACAAATATACACTCCTGGAAATTGAAATAAGAACACCGTGAATTCATTGTCCCAGGAAGGGGAAACTTTATTGACACATTCCTGGGGTCAGATACATCACATGATCACACTGACAGAACCACAGGCACATAGACACAGGCAACAGAGCATGCACAATGTCGGCACTAGTACAGTGTATATCCACCTTTCGCAGCAATGCAGGCTGCTATTCTCCCATGGAGACGATCGTAGAGATGCTGGATGTAGTCCTGTGGAACGGCTTGCCACGCCATTTCCACTTGGCGCCTCAGTTGGACCAGCGTTCGTGCTTGACGTGCAGACCGCGTGAGACGACGCTTCATCCAGTCCCAAACATGCTCAATGGGGGACAGATCCGGAGATCTTGCTGGCCAGGGTAGTTGACTTACACCTTCTAGAGCACGTTGGGCGGCACGGGATACATGCGGACGTGTATTGTCCTGTTGGAACAGCAAGTTCCCTTGCCGGTCTAGGAATGGTAGAACGATGTGTTCGATGACGGTTTGGATGTACCGTGCACTATTCAGTGTCCCCTCGACGATCACCAGTGGTGTACGGCCAGTGTAGGAGATCGCTCCCCACACCATGATGCCGGGTGTTGGCCCTGTGTGCCTCGGTCGTATGCAGTCCTGATTATGGCGCTCACCTGCACGGCGCCAAACACGCATACGACCATCATTGGCACCAAGGCAGAAGCGACTCTCATCGCTGAAGACGACACGTCTCCATTCGTCCCTCCATTCACGCCTGTCGCGACACCACTGGAGGCGGGCTGCACGATGTTGGGGCGTGAGCGGAAGACGGCCTAACGGTGTGCGGGACCGTAGCCCAGCTTCATGGAGACGGTTGCGAATGGTCCTCGCCGATACCCCAGGAGCAACAGTGTCCCTAATTTGCTGGGAAGTGGCGGTGCGGTCCCCTACGGCACTGCGTAGGATCCTACGGTCTTGGCGTGCATCCGTGCGTCGCTGCGGTCCGGTCCCAGGTCGACGGGCACGTGCACCTTCCGCCGACCACTGGCGACAACATCGATGTACTGTGGAGACCTCACGCCCCACGTGTTGAGCAATTCGGCGGTACGTCCACCCGGCCTCCCGCATGCCCACTATACGCCCTCGCTCAAAGTCCGTCAACTGCACATACGGTTCACGTCCACGCTGTCGCGGCATGCTACCAGAGTTAAAGACTGCGATGGAGCTCCGTATGCCACGGCAAACTGGCTGACACTGACGGCGGCGGTGCACAAATGCTGCGCAGCTAGCGCCATTCGACGGCCAACACCGCGGTTCCTGGTGTGTCCGCTGTGCCGTGCGTGTGATCATTGCTTGTACAGCCCTCTCGCAGTGTCCGGAGCAAGTATGGTCGGTCTGACACACCGGTGTCAATGTGTTCTTTTTTACCATTTCCAGGAGTGTAGAAAAAGGATTACTAATTATCCGCTACGTTCCTTTAGTTCTAAGATTTCTGAAAAGTCCTATATTTTGTCTTCAATAACACCAAAATTCAAAATACTTTCGTGAAGTTGGGAAATTATAAAAATTAAACTTATAGTCGATTATACCAATTGAAAGAGTCAGCAATATTCGCGTTAACTGTTTTATTTTACACAGTTAGGTAAATGAGAATTCACGAGAACTCGAGTAAACAGAGAAATGTCACATACAAAAACAAAGAGTTAATACAACAGCAGTAAGTTGCATCTGCAGTCCAAAGAACAAATGAAGTACCACACCGCACACCCTTGTGAATTCGTTGGTTTGCACTCGTATAGACTGCTGACGCCCCGGTGTTTCTTGCGCTCTTGCTTGCTGAGCCGACGATGCCACTGGGGTTCAATAGCCAGCCCAACTACAAGATGGACTCGAAGTCACTGATGAGGGGTTGCAGGTTTCCCAGTGTTATACACTGGTATGCAATGTTAGCAAATACGGTCGTTTCATTCTTTCGAGTGACACCATTTCTGTACTGCACGCTCTTCATTCCTTAAAAACTTCGAACGGCCCGAGATATGGTGCCTGCATCGGTGGGCGCACTGAATCGGTTCTTAACATTACGTGAAACGATGTTTCCAGGTCTATGTGAACAAAAACATCCTACTCCACATTACAGGATGCTAGTGAAGTTCAAAGCTTGGACATCTGGACTTTGATTCGTTGCAACAAATACGGCAGTGCTGTCTCCAGATTAAGCATATGAGTTGGGATAACATCGAATGGCAAGCGAAAGGATTTTCTCTAAACTATCTCTGCTGTCAATGCTCCATTGTCTGGCTCATATGCTTTGAGAGGACCCAGTAAAACAAATGGTAACACAAATATGCAAGCCACTTAAGTGCAGGTTTTAATGTTGTATGCCAGCATCTACCTTTCCATTGCTTACCAGTTGGTAGCTGGTCGTATGACGTTGTTGGAAACAGCACAGATGCACTGTTCAAGGAACAGTGTCGACTGTAATGGCCGTTCGTGATATGTAGTGACGTTAGCTAGACAGCCAAAACCAATTGCTCATGCCGTTAAAAAGGGCTTTTCCGTTGTCTTGCCGCTTTGTTACTAATTAGAACTGCCTCTACCTACAGAACGTACCTGTAACTGCGGTACATGTATAGCGCTATCCATCTGATGGCGGTAACAGACCCTACTTGGACACGTCAGAAATGCTCTGTTATCTCTGGCAAGCCTCTCAACGGTTTATGTGCATGTCTGCCTACTTTGCACCGCTGTCATACTACACACATTCTCGTCCATTGACGACAGTTCTTGTTTATGTTGGGCCCCACATACCTCTCCATCATCATCTTGTGAGGTAATGGGCGAGTTGTGGCGCCCTGGAAGTATTCTAAGTTTGGAGTTGGCGTGGCCGCACGGGTCGCTTGGCAAGCCGGGTCAAATGGTTCAAATGGCTCGGAGCACTATGCGACTTAATTTCTGAGGTCATCAGTCGCCTAGAACTTAGAACTGATTAAGTCTAACTAACCTAAGGACATCACACACATCCATGCCCAAGGCAGGATTCGAACCTGCGACCGTAGCGGTCGCCCGGCTCCAGACTGTAACGCCTAGAACCGCACGGCCACTCCGGCCAGCTGGCAAGCCGGCGTCCGGTAGCAAACACGTGGTGCCGAACGTTAGCTGGGGTCAACGAACCACGTGGCTGGCAATTCCATTATGATACTGTGTCAATAAAAGAGACTTGTATGCCGAGAGTGCCAAAGATGGCGAACTTTGTAAAACCATCATGGCAGACATTTCACAGTTCGTACGGAAATTAATAGTAGCCAGATGAATTATGATACCTCAAAAAGAAACATGTACATTACTATTATTTGCAAGACGATTCTGATGGTGTAATCAGATTTTCAGTGTCTTTATTAGTTTAAAGTTTACTATATGACGGTAAATTATACAAGTAACACCCAGCAACGAATTTACAAAATCTAAAAGCTTCGTCCGATTTCGTCGATCGACGTGTGTTTAGAAAGCTATTACTGTAAACCTACATTGTCATGAATTACAGGCATGTAACTTGAATAGTACATGAGTTATTGGAGATCAAAGTGGCCGATTACTATCGATCGCGTCAGGCAACAAGTGCTCCACAGTCACACGAAAAAACGGCAGCAGCATGCTTATAAATATATTTATTCATCTATGTCTCTGTTTATATCCGATATATACTTTGCATGAATAAATTGGTCAATTATTTACTGTTTTTTAGGAAGCACAGAGACATTAGGCTACTGACTTACTTCTGTTCTATTCTTTTGATATATGTTTATTTAATTGTTTATGTATTTAATAATGTGGGTTAGAGCCTGTTTATGGTCCAGCCTTAGAAATGTTTATTTATTTTCAAGTTAATTAAATGTAAATCCAGTACTTCGAATGTGTTTCATTATGTTTGTGTGGGTGCGTCGGCTTGAAGACATGGCGCGAGCGCTCTATCCAATCTCAGCGCTCGTGAATGGGGAGACTGGATGGGAGCGGGAGAAGAGTTCTGGGCAGGACGGTACAGGACTCGGACGGTACAGCACGGGTCACGGGAGAGCCCTGGACAGTACGGCGCAACGGACACACAGTCGCGGAAAGACTTGGACACTGGAGCAGTTAGCACGTGAGCCTGGGAGATAGAAATATTTCCTAGTGCCGACCTGCGAACTTATGAGATCTCCGTGTTTCCTGCAGTGAAGCCTAGTATGCGTTCAGAAGTGAATATTTTGCGAGCTATGTTGTCGTTCATAACAAATTACGTGCAGTAGGAATCTATTGTTTCCCTCCTATTAAATTGATATTTTATTTAATTGCTGGACCATCGACACCAGTAAGTGTTTGGCAGAAACATACCGCATTCTCAAAAGTACTTCTACTATTGTACTCATCATTTAAAGTCGTTAAAGTAGAACCTGCAGATTTTATTTAACTGCAAATATTTCATTTATAAATGTCTATATTACGTTAAAAATTTGCAATTGCCGAGTGATAGGAACCTTCGACCATTCGATTCATGTGTCTATTCATATTGCATACTGTAGACTCAGCAGTATTTGGCTTGCAATGCGGCAACTACGTATCCCAGACCCTAGACAACGAAACCAGCCAAAACGTTTCATATTTCAACTCTGAGTCTGAGGGTACGTAGTTGAGGGCCACACCCTCACCATTTCATCATTTATTATTTGAAAGTCCGCAAGCTTAATGCTTACTTTTGTTCTACGGTGGACGAAGTTATGGATATTGTAAAAAAAACTGTTCTGTGAAGGATTTTAGGCACAAAAGATCTAGGACAGGGTCTGAAAACAACACACCAAATAAGGCCCATAGCGTCAAAGAAATATAGTCGCTTAAGCGGCAGAACAGTTGAATTTTTATATAACTGTTCTTTCAGTTAACCGTCCGTAGTGTTTCTACCCCTTTTAAATGTCTTTTCTCTGTTGTAAAACGGCTGACAAGCTCTAGACAGCGGAAATGTGACTGGTTTGTGGTCCATATCAATTATGACTGTTCTAGCCTTGACGTAAAGACAGAGGTGCCACACTGCTTTGTATGTGGCTAACAGCTCTCTGTCATATGCTCTCCACTTGATCTTGGAGGAGAAAAAACCAAGTCTTTCCGACGTACTGGTAGAGAGTTGGGCCGATAGCTTGCTGGCAAGCGTCGCCACTGTAGCTATTGATGCATTGCGGACAGGGTCGGTCAACAGCACTGCTTTCTGTAAGTTTGCTTTTATATTTCAAAAGGCACACTGCATCTCAAGTGTCCTTTGCTGGGGACTCCAGCTTGTGATGTCATTGCGTGACAGAGCTGCTGCCAGTGGCTCCAGACTCTTCACCGCTCCCTGTAGGTGTATTCAACAGAAGTTAGACATTCCCAGGAATCTTATTAGTTAGTTGGTTGCATGTTCCATAGATCATGTGAATGATTCTTTTGTCGAAATAATGTGGGATGAGTGAGTTGACAGGAATATGATTAGTGCTAAAATTAATGAACACATGCACATATGAACTCATGCAACTAAACTTAAAAAGAAGTTGTTAAGTTACTTTTCACTGGATGCCAGTTTTAAAATAGAAATTAGTCAGTTTAATAGAATGAGTTGTCCAGGAAAAATGACTTAAAGTTTGATTTTTTATTGTGAAATAGGTCAAAAAACTTTGTTGCCGCATATTTAACTCCTTTCTCAGCACTGACAGCTTTAATAATTGGTAATAAATGTCATTTTTCCCTCCCTTATTTTTCCCTCCCTGTTTGCTGCAAATCGATTGGAAGTGGTTGTGTGATATGCCATTAAATCATTAATGACCTCTATTTTCTCCTTTAATGGACAAATACTGACTGCTAAAATTGTATGCCTATAGAATGTTATTCTGCTTCTGGTGCAGAATACATTTTGCTCCATTTATTAGTAGACCACATCTGCTTATCGAGCTGATCACTGCTATGAGGTTTCCCTCATGCAATGCTCCCATCTGAGAAAATATTAGGATATCATCAAGACAAACGAAAAATAAATCCAGCCTCCTTAACACCTCATTCACGAAAAGCTCTCATGTCTGGGCGGAAATTTTTAAACCGAATGACATATGTAGATATTGATAAAGACTAAACAGTGTTATTACAGCAATCCTGGGTATTCCTCTTCTGTTACAGGTATGTGATTTTAGGCCATCTTACAAAGAAACCCAGTGAATACCACGGCACAAGCTAGCACATTTCTGAAATCTCTTATATTTAAGGATTGAATTGTAGTGTGTGATCCTAAGAGTGTTTGATGACAATGGTGATGACGTCTCATACTCCGAGGAGCGTAGGAAACGATGCGGGAGACCCGCACCGCCGACTAGGCAACGTCCTAGCAGAGGTGGTTTGCCATTGCCTTCCTCCGACAGTAATGGGAATGAATGATGATCAAGACGACACAACACCCAGTCATCTCGAGGCAGGGAAAATCCCTGACCCAGTCGGCAATCGAACCCGGTACACAGTGCGCGGGAAGCGAGAAAGCTACCGCAAGACCACGAGCTGCGGTCGTAGAAGTGTTTAATGTATATTAATCTCCATAGCGCTTCCAGGTAGCATTTCTTTTTTACCAAATGCAGTGTTGATGCCCATGGGCAATCTGGTTGGCTCTGAGCACTATGCGACTTAACTACTGAGGTCATCAGTCGCCTAGAACTTAGAACTAATTAAACCTAACTGACCTAAGGACATCACACACATCCATGCCCGAGGCAGGATTCGAACCTGCGACCGTAGCGGTCACGCGGTTCCAGACTGAAGCGCCTAGAACCGCACGGCCACACCGGCCGGCTATGGGCAATCTGATCCGCATAAGATGCCCGCTTGTAGCATATGTTCAAACTCTTATTTATTTATTTATTTAGCTTATGGCATGTAACACATCATATAAAAAAAGAAGACATAAAAATCATAAGACACAGAAGTAAAGAGTAGTCACAGTGTATAACATATAGTTGTAGATATAAAAGCATTTAAAATAGTATATATAACAAACAAAAGTTCACAAACAAACATCCAGATTTGTGACATAGTCTATTGCACTTTCAGTCGCGGTCAGAAACTCATTGGGGTCTCCTGCAAAACGTCTCAGAGGGCAATCTTCCACGATGTGACGAATCGTCTGCCGGTCCGCACCGCAGTCACATCTCGGGGAGGTGATTTTACCCCACCTGTGGAGGCTGTCTGCACATCTGCCGTTATTTGTCCGAATTCGATTCAAGGTCGTCCAAGTTTTCCTTGGCAAATTGAATCCTGGTGGTTGGACATTGATACATGGCATATTCTGCAGGTTTTGGGGCACAGATTCTCTCCACCGCGTTTTCCAGAGGTTGCCATAATCCGGGTTGAGAGGATGCGTATTTTTTGCCTTTTTTAAAGAGGGGTGTCTGGAGCGCAATCTGTTCATCTCCAGGGCAGGAACATCCTTATGGATTGGCAGTTTCTCGTTGTTCAGCACTTTTCCATACTCGCGTAAGAGAGCGTTCTCTCTGCGCAGGTCCGGTGGGGGAATGTTGCTCAGTCATACATGGTATGACCCGCAGCAACTTAAATATCAGGCCTTGTTCAAACTCTGCTTTTACTGCAGCAAAATGGTCGGGGGCTAATCTTCTCAGACACTGAGAGACTTTCTGGCCAGGTGTTGTTTTGATATGATGCACCGTGGTGTGTCGCACTTTAGCTGTCAACTTATTGTCTGTCCATCTGTGCAATCGAGCTTCGTGGCCAGGCGATTGTATTTCTAGCAACTTTCCTATAGCACCTAAATGACTTCACCATCCATCGTACTCTGCACCATCATGAGATTGTTCTTCGGCCTTTGTTCAGTAATAAAGTCTTCTCCTAATATCGCCTCCACCACATTTGGGAGTATGAATGTTCCCTTGAACTGTCTGCTGGAAAGCGGAGTCATAAGTAGCGCACATTGTTAAAGACGAATCGTTGGCTGCCATAAGATCGATAGGTGTGCTTGCCACTGCGTTCTCGTCCTGGCCGACTGGTAGCACGCTTACGCCAGAACCTGAGTAGATCAGGAACCAATGACTTGCCTTTTGGTCCATTCAGTGTAACCGGTCCATTAACGTGAACAAGCATGATTGGTTCTCTACATGTATGATCGAGCTGTCTTAAGTTACTAGGCCAATCAGAATTTGAAAGAGAGTATTCCAGTCAACATTGTCAAAAGCTTTCTCTAAGGCTACAAACGCTAGAAATGTAGGTTTGCCTTTCCTTAATCTATCTTCTAAGATAAGTCGTAGGGTCAGTATTACCTCACGTGTTCCAATATTTATACGGAATCCAAACTGATCTTCTCCGAGGTCGGCTTCTACCAGTTTTTCCATTAGTCTGTAAAGAATTCGCGTTACTATTTTGCAGCCGTGACTTATTAAACTGATAGTTTGGTAATTTTCACATCTGTCAACACCTGCTTTCTTTGGGATTGGAATTATTAAATTCTTCTTGAAGTCTGAGGGTATTTCGCCTGTCTCATACATCTTGCTCACCAGATGGTAGAGTTTTGTCAGGACTGGCTCTCCCAAGGCTGTCAGTAGTTCTAATGGAATGTTGTCTACTCACGGGGCCTTGTTTCGACTTAGATCTTTCAGTGCTCTGTCAAACTTTTCACGCAGTATCATATCTCCCATTGCATCTTCATCTACATCCTCTTCCACTTCCATAATATTGTCCTTGAGTACATCGCCCTTGTATAGTCCCTCTATATACTTCTTCCACCTTCCTGCTTTCCCTTCTTTGCTTAGAAGCCCATCTGAGCTATAGATATTCTTACAAGTGGTTCTCTTTTCTCAAAGGTCTCTTTAATTTTCCTGTAGGCATCCTTACATTTGTTCTCTAGCCATCCCTGCTTAGCCATTTTGCACTTCCTGTCGATCTCATTTTTGAGACGTTTGTATTCCTTTTTGCCTGCTTAATTTACTGCATTTTTATATTTTCTCCTGTCATCAATTAAATTCAATATTTCTTCTGTTACCCAAGGATTTCTGCTAGCCCTCGTGTTTTTACCTACTTGACCCTCTGCTGCCTTCACTACTTCATCCCTCAGAGCTACCCCATTCTTCTTCTACTGTATTTCTTTTCCGAATTCCTGTCAATCGTTCCCTTATGCTCTCCCTGTAACTCAGTCAGTTTATCCAGCTCCCATCTTCTTAAATTCCCACCTTTTTTCAGTTTCTTCAGTTTTAATCTACAGTTCATAAGCAGTGCATTGTGAACAGAGTCCACATCTGTCCTTAGAAATGTCTTACAACTTAAAACCTGGTTCCTAAATCTCTGTCTTACCATTATATAACCTATCTGAAACCTTCAAGTATCTCCCGGCTTCTTCCATCTATACAACCTTCTTTCATGATTCTTGAACCAAGTGTTAGCTATGATTATGTTATGCTCTGTGCAAAATTCTACCAGGCGGCTTCCTCTTTCATTTCTTGGCCCCAATCCATATTCACCTACTACGTTTTCTTCTCTTCCTTTTCCTACTGTCGAATTCCAGTCATCCCCGACTATTAAATTTGCGTCTCCCTTCACTATCTTAATTATTTATTTTGTCTCATCATACATTTCATCAATTTCTTCGTCATCTGCAGAGCTAGAAGGCATATAAACTTGTACTACTGTAGTAGGCGTGGGCTTCGTGTCTATCTTGGCCACAATAATGCGTTCACTGTGCTGTTTGTAGCAGCTTACCCGCACTGCTACTTTTTATTCATTATTAAACCCACTCCAGCATTACCCCTATTATATTTTGTATTTATAACCCTGTATTCACCTGACCAAAAGTCTTCCTCCTGCCACCGAACTTCACTAATTCCCACTATATCTAACACTATCCTATCCATTTCCCTGTTTAAATTTTCTAACCTACCAGCCCGATTAAGGGATCTGACATTCCACGCTCCGATCCGTAGGATGCCAGTTTTCTTTCTCCTGATAACATCATCTTGATTAGTCCCCGCCGGATATCCGAATGGGGGACTATATTACCTCCGGAATATTTTACCCAAGAGGAAGCCATCATCATTTAACCATACAGTAAAGCTGCATGCCCTCGGGAAAAATTACGGCTGTAGTTTCCCCTTGCTTTCAGCCGTTCGCAGTACCAGCACAGCAATGCCTTTTTGGTTGGTGTTACAAGGCCAGATCAGTCAATCATCCAGACTGTTGCCCCTGCAACTACTGAAAAGGCTGCTGCCCCTCTTCAGGAACCACACGTTTATCTGGCCTCTCAACAGATACCCCTCCGTTGTTGTTGCACCTACGGTACGGCTATCTGTATCGTTGAGGTACGCAAGCCTCCCCACCAACGGCAAGGTCTATGGTTCTTCGGGGTGGTTCCAAATATCTCAAACACTAGCTGTTGAAGTATTGCACGATGAAGAACTTCATCCATATCATTACACTTTAGCACAACAACAACGGCCTCAAGACTGCATTCGACGAGTAACGTTTAGTGAACAACTTTTGCCCCAAATGAGAGATAACCAACATTTTGCAAATAACGGGATATGGACTGACGACTCTACTACCACTCATGAAGGTGTCATCAACCTCCACAACAGCCATTACTGATCGGACCACAACCCACGTATCGCTTTCAGGCACGCTTGACACTAACCTGTTGGCACGATTCGTGAAAGAAGTGCTTTTAGCCCCTTAATTATTATAGGACAAGACGATTACGCTACTACATCATGCATTCCTTTCCAACACGTTTCCTGACGCATCAGAAAACTTTCCACTTGTTGTTTGGCCACAGTTCAAATGGTTCAAATGGCTCTGAGCACTATGGGACTCAACATCTTAGGTCACAAGTCCCCTAGAGCTTAGAACTACTTAAACCTAACTAACCTAAGGACATCACACACACCCATGCCCGAGGCAGGATTCGAACCTGCGACCGAGCATTCCCGCGGTTCCGGACTGCAGCGCCAGAACTGCACGGCCACCGCGGCCGGCTTCGGCCACAGTGGTCTCAACATGATGGTGCACCACCACACTTTGGAATGAATGTCCGTAAATATATAAATAAAGTGTTTCCAGCGTAATGGATTGGTCGTGGTGGTTCAGTGTTCTGGCCTCCATGTTCTCCGGACCTTAACTGACTAGATGTTTATAGTGGGGACACTTACTTAAAGGAACAAGTCTATAGCACTATAGTACTATGGATGAACACGACATTATAGCTCGCGCACATGCCGCTTCGTCAATTGTGGATGCAGTGTAATGCGTAGCGTCCAGCAAAGCATGATGCAACGAGTGTCAAAGTGCTGGCAAATCCAAAGTGGTCATTTTGAACATTTTCTCTAAAATGGACGTCGCTCGTACATATATGAAATCGCCTCTGTGAAGATACTTCTTGGCACCAAACGATCAGAACGTAGTGCGTAGCGTAACGTGCGATCTAGTGTGACCCACCAATTGTACCATTTGTATCTCATTGGATACAGACGATGCTACTGTACCCATTATAATTTTGAACTTGGTTAATTCGTGTTAAGGACGAAAGAAAGCGGTCATCTACATCTATAAGACGTTCATTTATGTCTTAATGTTTAAATAAAGATAAGGCAAACAGAAAGAAATACACAAGATACCACATTATGGAGGAGTAAACTGGATATAATTTGGTGCTTTAACTGAAAAAAAAAGAAAAAAATTCGGTACAATCGCGACTCGCACATCGGAAACTCTGGATATTGTTCCCCACAACGTTACCTCCTCTAACGCAGCTAATGGGGAAAAAATGGTTCAAATGGTTCTGAGCACTATGGGACTTAACAGCTGTGGTCATCAGTCCCCTAGAACTTAGAACTACTTAAACATAACTAACCTAAAGACATCACACAAATCCATGCCCGAGGCAGGATTCGAACCTGCGACTGCAGCGGTCACGTGGTTCCAGACTGTAGCACCTAGAACCGCTCGGCCCATCCCGGCAGCGTTCCAGAGTCTCATCCTTTAAAATCGCATTTCTGTTAAAGCTTTTCAAGGGGCTAGGTTTAGCTACAAACACTTTTGCCTCAAACTGTGATGAGGAATCGCAAACCGACCTCCTAGTGCGATATTTTTTTTCACCTTATATAAATGGAATAGTCGTTACAGGGGCATCAAGTCCCGTGTTTCTTCTGTACACGTGAGAAGTTTCGAAAAATTCGAATTGAAAGTAGAGCGGCAGTGAACCATCAAACTGGCGTCTGTGCAAGTCACTCGCTAAAAGCAAGTTTCTGTAATTGAATTCTTGGCTGCGGAAAAACAAACTTAGTGAACATCCTCAAAAGTTTGATTGATGGGTATACTAATGACGCTGTTGATTGGGCGTTGGAGGAAGAGAATGAAAGCGGCAGGAAATACAGAAGTTGAGCTCCAAGGGCAATCACGACCCTGACGTACAGTCATCCTCGCCCACCCTACAGAGCAGGCCTGGCGGCCTCGATCTTCCAACTACTGTATTTGAGCCAATTATGGATGCTATACGTGGGACACGGTATGAAGACGATGATAGTGTAATTCGTGCAGTGTAAACTTTACTATGAGTGCAGCACAGGAGCCTGTACTAACAGGGAGTACACGCTCTTCCACAACGCTGGCGTAATCCTATAGAACGTGATGGACAGAAATAGTAAGTGTAAGATTGTTATCAAATTATCACTCTTAAGAATAAATACGTTCTGTTAAATAGTTGTATCTTATTAATCACTATAAAACTCACGAAAAATTCCAGACACACTACTACTACGAGTGAGACTGTTACCATTCTGACGGGGCTGGTACAAGTATTTGCAGGGTTGAATTCTGAGCAACAGCGGGGAAAAGAGGAGCTACATAGGGAGGTAGAAGTTTTACATGCTTACATGCTGTGCTCAGGCAACTGCAATCAGGCTCTGGGGAAGCGAAGGCAGTAGTGTGTATCTCCTCCCCTCCTTCTTTCCATCCATCGGCAGCTACCTTAATAATATTTTTTTCGGCAAGTTAACAGAGGATGCAAGAGTATTCCTTGACAATGTTAAAGCTATCACCGCTATGAGTGGTTGGTGAAACGAGATTACAGTCAAAGCAAAGACACACGTGTTGTACCACTTTGTTCTCAGTAAGGCAGAAAAATTCTAGTACTCAGCTGAGGGTTTGAGGCAACGTTATTAGCAGCGAAACAAACCAAGGAAAATCTGCGAAAAATTTTGTAGCTCACCACCGAAACATATGGAATTAGTGGAAATCTTTTCAGATAGGGTCAAATGGTTCAAATGGCTCTGAGCACTATGGGACTTAACTTCTGAGGTCATCAGTCTCCTAGAACTTACAGCTACTTAAACCTAACTAACCCTGAGGACATCACACACATCCATGCAGGAGGCAGGATTCGAACCTGCGACCGTAGCAGTCGCGCGGTTCCAGACTGTAGCGCCTAGAGCCGCTCGGCCACTCCGGCCGGCTTTCAGATAGGATCCGGAGGATATTAGCCCACACAAGACGTGGAAGTGGATAATGTGTTGGTGCGGGTAGCCGAGAATGTGACTTTGGACGTTTCTTTGTATGTGGCATTCCCGCTGAGATGTAACGTAGGGCAAAGATGGAAAGTCCTCGGTGTAATATTGTGTCCTGCCCGCGACGTCATAATGTACTATTTTCCTTTCCTATCGAAATATCAAAAGTTAAAGATATGAGTTAATCTTTGTTCCAATTACCTGCCCTGCAAGTCAGCGAATATGTACGCCCAGGATAATGAGAACGGCGTAGCATTATCATCTGTATTTTGTCTTATGTAAGAATGCGCGCTCGTCTTTTCTTCCTCTCTCTTTAGTTTTGCGCCTTTCCGACAGCGTCTTGTGCTATCAGACTCCTATATTCTTCCATTTTGCTTCAAATGAACTGAAATTGTATTCCTGTTTGGAATTTGTTTAGTTGTCTCATTATTATCGGCAACTGCGATTATCGAACTGACTTTAGTATGAATATTTTTCTTTCCCTCCAGAATCGAGTTGAGATTACTGTAATTTCTACGTGTTTCGGCGAAATACGGCACAATTCTTTACTTTGTTCAAAACTGTGAGATTATTGTTCGAGATGTCAGACGTCTGTACAAAAAACTTACTTTGTGAAATAATAATTGCTTAATTTGGCATTTCCGCTTTCATTTCATAGTAACTGTTATCAATCCCAGATATATAAAATGTTACAGATTTTGCTTTCCTACATGTTTTCTTACGTTGTCAACGCGATACCTACGAAATTAATTTCGAACTGATTTGAGTTCTCTCGTGAGGTGAGAAGACAGTTTCCCATTCCCATGAGATATTAAGATCGCAAACTAAACGTTCTTCCAGCACGTTAAGAGTCTAGTGATCTTCACTTCAAACAACAAAAAAGGTAAAAAAGAGTAAGAAATTGATTTGTGTATGCGAATGAGATATTTAAATTCATTTTACTTTTCATTTATTTGCTTTCCTCCTGACTAATCAGTTATTGATTACACATTCCAAAAAATAACTAACTTATTAATTATATACAGGGTGTTTCAAAAATGACTAGTATATTTGAAACGGCAATAAAAACTAAACGAGCAGCGATAGAAATACACCGTTTGTTGCAATATGCTTGGGACAACAGTACATTTTCAGGCGGACAAACTTTCGAAATTACAGTAGTTACAATTTTCAACAACAGATGGCGCTCCAAGTGATGTGAAAGATATAGAAGTCAACGCAGTCTGTGGGTGCGCCGTTCTGTACGTCGTCTTTCTGCTGTAAGCGTGTGCTGTTCACAACGTGCAAGTGTGCTGTAGACAACATGGTTTATTCCTTAGAAGAGAGGATTTTTCTGGTGTTGGAATTCCACCGCCTAGAACACAGTGTTGTTGCAACAAGACGAAGTTTTCAACGGAGGTTTAATGTAACCAAAGGACCGAAAAGCGATACAATAAAGGATATGTTTGCAAAATTTCAACGGACTGGGAACGTGACGGATGAACGTGCTGGAAAGGTAGGGCGACCGCGTACGGCAACCACAGAGGGCAACGCGCAGCTAGTGCAGCAGGTGATCCAACAGCGGCCTCGGGTTTCCGTTCGCCGTGTTGCAGCTGCGGTCCAAATGACGCCAACGTCCACGTATCGTCTCATGCGCCAGAGTTTACACCTCTATCCTTACAAAATTCAAATGCGGCAACCCCTCAGCGCCGCTACCATTGCTGCACGAGAGACATTCGCTAACGATATAGTGCAGAGGATTGATGACGGCGATGTGCATGTGGGCAGCATTTGGTTTACTGACGAAGCTTATTTTTACCTGGACGGCTTCGTCAATAAACAGAACTGGCGCATATGGGGAACCGAAAAGCCCCATGTTGCAGTCCCATCGTCCCTGCATCCTCAAAAAGTACTGGTCTGGGCCGCCATTTCTTCCAAAGGAATCATTGTCCCATTTTTCAGATCCGAAACGGTTACTGCATCACGCTATCTGGACATTCTTCGTGAATTTGTGGCGGTACAAACTGCCTTAGACGACACTGCGAACACCTCATGGTTTATGCAAGATGGTGCCCGGCCACATCGCACGGCCGACGTCTTTAATTTCCTGAATGAATATTTCGATGATCGTGTGATTGCTTTGGGCTATCCGTAACATACAGGAGGCGGCGTGGATTGGCCTCCCTATTCGCCAGACATGAACCCCTGTGACTTCTTTCTGTGGGGACACTTGAAAGACCAGGTGTACCGCCAGAATCCAGAAACAATTGAACAGCTGAAGCAGTACATCTCATCTGCATGTGAAGCCATTCCGCCAGACACGTTGTCAAAGGTTTCGGGTAATTTCATTCAGAGACTACGCCATATTATTGCTACGCATGGTGGATATGTGGAAAATATCATACTATAGAGTTTCCCAGACCGCAGCGCCATCTGTTGTTGAAAATTGTAACTACTGTAATTTCGAAAGTTTGTCCGCCTGAAAATGTACTGTTGTCCCAAGCATATTGCAACAAACGGTGTATTTCTATCGCTGTTCGTTTAGTTTTTATTGCCGTTTCAAATATACCGGTCATTTTTGAAACACCCTGTATATTATTATTTATTATTATTACATTTGGCGCCCCTTTTTTCAATAAGCAAATGGTGAGTAATGAGTCATGCAAAAGAGCCATTTCGTTCCACTGAGTGAGCAGTTCTCTTCCGGTATCTAAAAAGAACTGTTTTGTCCATCTCTAGCAGACTACAGTGACATATGCAGCGGACTGACATATGATACTGCAGTACACACTGGTGTGCTACTCGTAGGCACGCATTTTAAATTTTACGTTGGCTCGAAAGGCATTGTAATCAATTGTATACTAGAAAAATGCGATCAAAACCGAATTTTTCTTATATTACCGTCTGCTGTCGCTACATTCCAGTGAAGATGTCACCAACTCAAGGTAGAGCCTTTAGGCCTATCTACGTTTCACTTGCACTTCCCTTATTTTAGTGACAAAGAAGGTGTAAAGCCACCGCCAGTTGGGTAGGTGCCGGAGTAAGAGGTGACAAATGGAATCGATTTCACCAGATGGAGAGTCACACGCCCGAAAACAGGTTAGTCATTCCTGCTCTCTGACTATAACTCGGCCGCGCTCAGGCCTCCACCTCTCTGTCTTTCGTTATTTCTTATTCTGGGTAGGGCATTTGTTGAATCTCTTTACTCTGTACAGAACTGGTCGATTAATTTTTAGTGCTCCACTCACTTTTCTCTGATATTTATTATCTGGAAGCATGTCGGCAGCATGGTGCCATCATCAGGGGCATTACAGTTACGTGTACGTTATTCTCAAGTGTGACGAGAATTATTTGTTAAGTGTACCAGTGCATGGAATGCATTTCTCTGCAAAGAAAAGCGAAATAATCGTCACAACAAGGAAGAAGAATAGGCCAAATGTGGATATAACTTGTGGAGGGGAAAAACTACAAGTGGTAGAGAACTTCAAGTACCTGGGAAGCGTGATTGAAAGCAAGGGGGGAAACGCAATGGAAATAAATGAAAGGTGCAGAAAAGCAGGGCAGTTCTACAAATGCATTAGGGGGCTTATTTGGAGCAAGGAGGTGCCACAGAAATCCAAGGGAATTATATACCGAACCTACTTTGTCCCCATATTGGCATACGGAAGTGAGACATGGGTAATGCACAAAAGCGACAAAAGTAGAATACAGGCTAGTGAAATGAAGTTCCAGAGGAGCAGGTTGGGTGTAACAAGACGAGACAGATTGCGAAATGTGTATGTGAGGGAAAGACTAAAGGAGGAACCAGTGTAGGACAGGATAGAAAATTAAGACTGCCGTGGTATGGACACATGATGAGAATGGATGAGGGAAGAATTCCAAAGAGGATGTTCGATCTGAAACTGGAAGGGAAGAGGCCCAGAGGAAGACCAAGGGATAGATGGGTGAAGGGAGTGAAGGAATGTGTGATGAGAAGAGAACTGGACGAAGGTGGAAGAGGGGGAATGGTGGAAAGACAGAACACGATGGAGAGGCTTGTGTTCCCGACAGACCCAGCCAGTGGCTGGAAACTGTCCAAGATGATGATGATGATGATGATGTACTAGTGAGGTTATGTGCCAGTGAGGTTGTTTGACACAGCGGCTATAAATATCAGATTTCGGAGGAGAGGCTGACTCGAGCCGCTGTCGGGCTGATGAAAACTGAAAATTTGTGCCAGACGTATCCGGCCCATTGACCGTGCGGTTCTAGGCGCTTCAGTCGTGAATCGCGCTGCTGCTGCGGTCGCATGTTCGATCCTGCCTGGTGCATGGATGT
The DNA here is from genome assembly GCF_023864275.1 of Schistocerca cancellata. Classification (NCBI taxonomy): domain Eukaryota; kingdom Metazoa; phylum Arthropoda; class Insecta; order Orthoptera; family Acrididae; genus Schistocerca; species Schistocerca cancellata. The sequence goes on along the minus strand of NC_064628.1, from coordinate 44,384,278 downwards.
GTGTGATGTCCTTAGTTTAGTTAGGTTTAAGAAGTTGTAAGTCTAGGGGACTGACGACCTGAGATAGTGAGTCCCATAGTGCTTAGAACCATTTGAACCATTTTGTTTTGTGTCATACATAGACTCGATCCCGGACCTTCCTGGCTGAACGCCCGGTGTTCTGAGGAAGCCTTTGGCTTGTGCCTTCATGACGATCGTATCCGATGTTGCTGTGGGTGCGGTTGTAAGCGCATGTCCATCTGTCAGTGTTCTGAGGTGTATCGTATCGACTGAGGCGCACTTACGGGTCACCTCGCCGGCCCCCGCTACTGCACCCCATGCTGCCTCGCTGTCAGGCTACATCAGCTGGCCTCTCTGGCTACATGAGATGTCACAGTGTTGTGTCTAGCATTCCTCACCAACGCCTTAGCGAGCAGCCGAGCACATTTCCTGCGTGCTGGAGAAGACGCAGTTCATTGTAGCAATCACGTTGATAAAATGTTACTACAGATACCGCTGTTTCACTGATATGATGCCTACAGGTTGTAATGGTCGCCTAGTCGTAGATATTGCTAATTGCTATAATCGCACTATTTCACTCCCATTTACGGAGCTTGTTAGCACTTGATGTTAGGTTGGCGCCATTAAAATGCATTGTGTTGTAGTAATCGCTGCTACTTGCTGGATCGCTGCTGTCTCTCGATGCTGATGCTGGCTCTACATCTGGTTGTCTAGGGTTAAAAACATGAGGTCCCGTGTTTTTTATGTGCTTTTGATGATAAAGAACGAGCGAAACCAACAAATATGTAAACTTCAAATATTTATTACTCTGGTGGCCATCTTAATTCCCCTGTCCACCAAAGACCATGACACAACACAAAGTAGTACTTTCTTTACATGTTCTTTGCATTGTTTATCCACCTCAAACAATAACACACAAGCACACTTTACCAAAGTGACATTCCGACTGGCCTCCCGACCGTTCTTGCTGCTTGTATTTATAACATTGTCAAAGAACTACTAAAAAGAGATATAGTTTACAAGTCACATGTACATCTGTTATCATAATTTGTGCAGAAAAGTTATTAATTTGCATCGAGTGACATAATTTAACATGTTATTAAAGTGACAGACAGATTTGTTGACTTGACAGAATAATTCTTTGTTACAAAAAGCAGTTTTTTAGAAGTTTGTCAATTGACTTCTCTAATTTGCATAAATAAGTAAATAACATGAATTATTAAGAATTACATTGGTTTTCGTCTAAAATAGGATTGATTACGTGAATACTGAGTGAAAACACTCCTAGTGAACAAATAGGTTTCACTGGGTGATTTTTATTTAAGGAGACCCAAAATACCTAAGTTGTCCACTATTTTTCGTACTTCATATTAATTATTTAAGATGAACTTAGTGTTTTTACATGATGACATTTGCTGTATCAGTGATCAAGTCATATAAACTTTTGTGTGGGTCAGTTACTCAGTATAATTTAATGGGTTGACTGTTTATGCAGACATGTTATGCAATCATTGTTAACATACACAATAACTTTTCTATAATCATAAATACTCGTTAAACTGGTTGAATTTGGAGGGTATCGCATACTTCGGTAAAGTAAATCCTTTAATATGTTCCGTTACAAGGTGTAAGACCAAAACATTCACTAGCCCTTAGAGCTCAGCCTCTAGCACTTGTCACCGCCTCACCTGCCCAACCTCGACACCCACAGACCTTGTGACCTGGTGGGTACTGTTACACAATACATTATTAACTTCTTTACTGACCGTATGCCAGTCCATACAGGCAACCCTACACGCAATACAAATCATGCTACTCACTAAACGCACCAGTCCAGTCCGATGTACTGGATAAGGTGTTCACACAGCGACTGACTTTCATACATACTATGGGAGTAGTGGGACAACCTTTGTGTCACGCCACTCTGTATTGTTGCCAAATTTATTCAAGATGGCGGCGCTGACGTCCTCCAAGATTGCGGCATATAGACTTGGCAACAGTGCATGACGTCATCGAAGATGGCGAATTTTGCCTGAAAATAGGCCAATTGGATTAAGTCCACTAACCTAACCCTCCAGAAAGAATTGGCTCCAAATTCTAAATCCAACATGATAATGCCTGCAAAACCGTAATTTTCTTTATTATTATTCATTATCATTTATTATCATTCATTATCATTTATTATTATTATTATCTATACAATGCACATGTGTCCGCTACAAGGTCTGGAGTCCAATGTGTTAGTTCGTACCCCTGCCACCAGGGAGCGCTGCTGTGACGTCATTCAAGATGGCGGATTTTGGCGGAAAGAAAGCCGATTGGGCCACATCCACTCAACTACTGTCATGACCTTAAATTCTCCTGCACATTCAGTCTTCGCTGAGTTGTCATTGTCAAATCATTGCCATGTGTTCGATCATCAAGATGAATGTGGGTGACAGAGCAGCTTTCAATAACTGCATTTCATGTAGACATTCGAGGGAGAACTGCAGCCACAGGTGTGGAAGCATATGATAATGGAGGAGTGTCAGAGGAATAAGTACAAGAATTCTGTTCAGCAGATTTCGGCAGTGCAGAGGGATGGAGCCAGGGTGCATCCCGTAACCAGCATGCGCCCATGCGCATGCGTGAACTATAAACATATTTACCTTCAAGTATTCACTCTTCCAAAACGCAAGAGACGTCCAGTTGATGTCAATTCACTTCGGTCTAAACATATTCGTATATTCAGTATATACCATTGAAGGCCATCCTGCAGAATGTGTTCTATCGATGAATTGTTGGTGTTTGACCGCGATGAGTTTAACAGCAGTGTAGTTTGCAAGCATACAGCTGAGGACTGCCTCCATAGCCTCCTACATGTAGAATGGAAGCGCTCATTAATTCTCGAACACATGAACAAAAATACTGTTCTCCAAATAAAGTCTTTGCAGCGAGATGCTATAAAAATGTGTCACCCATCTCACGGAAACATCTGCTACTGTTGGATCTGCTTGCCTTTTCTAAAGCCTACATGTAAGCTCCCAGCCCAGAAGAGACGACTGCCTCTTATCCAGCGGAGCGAAGAACTGATCTAGTTCACGAGTTCACCGCTATAGTAGACTTCGATAGGTCACGTGGTCACATCATTCAGCCAATAGGAGCACAGCATCATGATGACATAGGTGGATTGTATATAAGGAGGACTCAGCAGCTCCTCGATCTTTGTTCCAGTCAGTCAGTCAAGATGAAGAGTCACTCGCCACAGCAGAATAGGAGGAAGAAGGAGCAGAAAAGTAACTCCCAAAATTATTATTATTATTATTTCTATGCCAACAACATATGATGCTGATGAATAATTGTCTTAGTCTTGTAGCTGCACCCATGACGTCAGCATCAGCAGGTTCCAAAATGTACTGGTCCTGTCCTGTAGCTGCACCCATGACGTCAGCATCAGCAGGTTCCAACCTGTCCTGGTCGTGTCCTGTAGCTGCACCCATGACGTCAGCATCAGCAGATTCCAACCTGCCCCCGTCCCCACACGTGAAGACCTCGGACTCGTCCACGCAGGATCCTGTGGCACAGCGTCTCAGCATGCTGGAGCAGGATAGCGAGGTGTTAATGTCAGTGCCGCAGGCTACCCTTGACGGAGCTTCACAGTACTGGGCTCCTTCATACGCACCATCCATCGACCATCGCCCAAGAGACCTCCCGCCATCAGTGCAAGAACAGCAGGCTAACCACGCTGGTGTGGATGTCGTCGATGAGAAGATACCGACCGCCAGTGCACCTCAACCTTTACTATTCGCCTCAAGCTATGTGCTGACAGTTAGTGCTTCAAAACGTCTTCATGTAGGACTTGAAATTTCACAATACGGTAGCTTGTCAACTGTTTTAGTACTGGAAAATGTGCTCAAAACTATTGATGTGAAATTTTCTGACTACAAGTGGCATGAACTGTGTCGTGTAAAAACATAGATCAAGATATATTATCCATCCCAATCCTACTAGGACATGTACTGTGGCACTCTTAACTGTGAGTATTCTATCAATGTATGATTATTCTACACTAAGAATTAAAAGTGAAGATGGTTATAGTATATTCATGCAGCACTCGACTGTTGATAATTTGTTCAATGTAGACATGGCTGTAACTAGTACGATAGAGAGACTAAATAGATGGTGTCCATATATTCAAGCAGTATACAGTGATATCATTAACTGGCTTCACACATGTAGCATCCACATAGAAGATATACACTCCTGGAAATTGAAATAAGAACACCGTGAATTCATTGTCCCAGGAAGGGGAAACTTTATTGACACATTCCTGGGGTCAGATACATCACATGATCACACTGACAGAACCACAGGCACATAGACACAGGCAACAGAGCATGCACAATGTCGGCACTAGTACAGTGTATATCCACCTTTCACAGCAATGCAGGCTGCTATTCTCCCATGGAGACGATCGTAGAGATACTGGATGTAGTCCTGTGGAACGGCTTGTCATGCCATTTCCACCTGGCGCCTCAGCTGGACCAGCGTTCGTGCTGGACGTGCAGACCGCGTGAGACGACGCTTCATCCAGTCCCAAACATGCTCAATGGGGGACAGATCCGGAGATCTTGCTGGCCAGGGTAGTTGACTTACACCTTCTAGAGCACGTTGGGTGGCACGGGATACATGCGGACGTGCATTGTCCTGTTGGAACAGCAAGTTCCCTTGCCGGTCTAGGAATGGTAGAACGATGGGTTCGATGACGGTTTGGATCTACCGTGCACTATTCAGTGTCCCCTCGACGATCACCAGTGGTGTACGGCCAGTGTAGGAGATCGCTCCCCACACCATGATGCCGAGTGTTGGCCCTGTGTGCCTCGGTCGTATGCAGTCCTGATTGTGGCGCTCACCTGCACGGCGCCAAACACGCATACGACCATCATTGGCACCAAGGCAGAAGCGACTCTCATCGCTGAAGACGACACGTCTCCATTCGTCCCTCCATTCACGCCTGTCGCGACACCACTGGAGGCGGGCTGCACGATGTTGGGGCGTGAGCGGAAGACGGCCTAACGGTGTGCGGGACCGTAGCCCAGCTTCATGGAGACGGTTGCGAATGGTCCTCGCCGATACCCCAGGAGCAACAGTGTCCCTAATTTGCTGGGAAGTGGCGGTGCGGTCCCCTACGGCACTGCGTAGCATCCTACGGTCTTGGCGTGCATCCGTGCGTCGCTGCGGTCCGGTCCCAGGTCGACGGGCACGTGCACCTTCCGCCGACCACTGGCAACAACATCGATGTACTGTGGAGACCTCACGCCCCACGTGTTGAGCAATTCGGCGGTACGTCCACCCGGCCTCCCGCATGCCCACTATACGCCCTCGCTCAAAGTCCGTCAACTGCACATACGGTTCACGTCGATGCTGTCGCGGCATGCTACCAGTGTTAAAGACTGCGATGGAGCTCCGTATGCCACGGCAAACTGGCTGACACTGACGGCGCCGGTGCACAAATGCTGCGCAGCTAACGCCATTCGACGGCCAACACCGCGGTTCCTGGTGTGTCCGCTGTGCCGTGTGTGTGATCATTGCTTGTACAGCCCTCTCGCAGTGTCCGGAGCAAGTATGGTGGGTCTGACACACCGGTGTCAATGTGTTCTTTTTTCCATTTCCAGGAGTGTAGAACATTGTTTTAGTACCTGTATAACACCAGTGCCAAAGGCTTGTGCTATTCCTCGAATACGTGTTCAAAATGTTGAAGTCAAATTTACTGATGGAATACTGGACTATTGCAGTGCACCGATAACATTACGAGATATATGTATTGGATTTGGAGCGTACAAAAAGCACATATTTTCCAAATACTGTACTTCTGCTGCACCGTTTAAAAAAGAATCAAGCAATTTTTTCTCACCATGATCATATTTGTAAATATTTTAGTAAATAAATATATTTATAATATTAACTTTGCCCTTCAATTTTTTTTGTCAAGACCAAATGTCACCTACGTTAAATGTACGAGGGCAGTTCAATAAGTAATGCAACACATTTTTTCTCGACCAATTTTGGTTGAAAAAACCGGAAATTTCTTGTGGAATATTTTCAAACATTCCCGCTTCGTCTCGTATAGTTTCATTGACTTCCGACAGGTGGCAGCGCTCTACGGAGCTGTTAAAATGGCGTCTGTAACGGGTGTGCGTTGCAAACAATGGGCAGTGATCGAGTTTCTTTTGGCGGAAAACCAGGGCATCTCACATATTCATAGGCGCTTGCAGAATGTCTACGGTGATCTGGCAGTGGACAAAAGCACGGTGAGTCGTTGGGCAAAGCGTGTGTCATCATCGCCGCAAGGTCAAGCAAGACTGTCTGATCTCCCGCGTGCGGGCCGGCCGTGCACAGCTGTGACTCCTGCAATGGCAGAGCGTGCGAACACACTCGTTCGAGATGATCGACGGATCACCATCAAACAACTCAGTGCTCAACTTGACATCTCTGTTGGTAGTGCTGTCACAATTGTTCACCAGTTGGGATATTCAAAGGTTTGTTCCCGCTGGGTCCCTCGTTGTCTAACCGAACACCATAAAGAGTAAAGGAGAACCATCTGTGCGGAATTGCTTGCTCGTCTTGTGGCTGAGGGTGACAATTTCTTGTCAAAGATTGTTACAGGCGATGAAACATGGGTTCATCACTTCGAACCTGAAACAAAACGGCATTCAATGGAGTGGCGCCACACCCACTCCCCTACCAAGAAAAAGTTTAAAGCCATACCCTCAGCCAGTAAAGTCATGGTTACAGTCTTCTGGGACGCTGAAGGGGTCATTCTGTTCGATGTCCTTCCCCATGGTCAAACGATCAACTCTGAAGTGTATTGTGCTACTCTTCAGAAATTGAAGAAACGACTTCAGCGTATTCGTAGGCACAAAAATCTGAACGAACTTCTCCTTCTTCATGACAACGCAAGACCTCACACAAGTCTTCGCACCCGAGAGGAGCTCACAAAACTTCAGTGGACTGTTCTTCCTCATGCACCCTACAGCCCCGATCTCGCACCGTCGGATTTCCATATGTTTGGCCCAATGAAGGACGCAATCCGTGGAAGGCACTACGCGGATGATGAAGAAGATATTGATGCAGTACGACGTTGGCTCCGACATCGACCAGTGGAATGGTACCGTGCAGGCATACAGGCCCTCATTTCAAGGTCGCGTAAGGCCGTAGCATTGAATGGAGATTACGTTGAAAAATAGTGTTGTGTAGCTAAAAGATTGGGGAATAACCTGGTGTATTTCAATGCTGAATAAAACAACCCCTGTTTCAGAAAAAAAATGTGTTGCATTACTTATTGAACTCCCCTCGTATATGACACCCTTCCCTTTAAATGTACCACTTGGAGTTCATTCTATTGTGTAGCCGTTGTAGCTCAGTTGGTAAGGTGACTGCGCTATAGTGGCTACACACACACATATTGTTTATCATGTAAAAGCCTACTGCACGCAAGGACCTAGCACAGTAGGCATCATGGCAGGCTGGGTGAAACAACCACGCCGCCGGGACTTTGTTGCAGGTGATAAGAATGGACCACTCCTTCCTGACAGCATACGAGCGATAATTGTAGACCCTTCCAACTGTGGTAAGACAAATGTCCTCATGGCTCTGTTAACGCACATAGGCGGATTCCGCTTCGAGCACCTTTTCGTCTTCTCCAAAATACTCTTTCAGCCCAAGTACCAGTTACTGAAGAAAATATTAGATGGAATAGATAGTGTAACTTACAGTGCATTCTGTGAAAGCGACGACATCCCTCCACCTGAAGAGGTAAAGCCTAACACAGCGTTCATATTTGACGATGTCGCTGTTGAAAAGCAAGACCAAATCCGTAGATATTTCTGCTTTGGCCGTCATATGGATGTTGATGTACTTTGAGTCAGACGCATTCCAGGATCCCAAAACAGTTGGATAACGCCAACCTTATTACAGTATTCAATCAAGACAATCTCAATTTAAAGTACATTTATCATGCTCGCGTAGGGACCGACATGTGATACAATGGATTTGTAAAGACATGCGCTGATTGTTGGAACCACTCACAATACGGGTTTCTCGTTAGTGATAGAACTCGCAAACTGAATGACGGTTGGTATAGCCGGAACTTTCAAGACTTTCTCCATATATAAACGTGCAAAATAGCTTAGTGCGTCAGTTGTCACTACAGCATGGACAAATTCGCACGCATGGCGCACGCTCAGCCTGAGAGGTTAGGTGTACAGAGACAGAATGCGCGCATGTACACCGATGTCAAATTTAACAATCTTGAGGCGGGACTCGTTAAGGTTGTAAGGGAATTAAAGGACACTCACAAAACTTCTTGCGATTAATCAAAACCGGTTAGAGAACAGAATTAGCGCAATTGAGCGGCAGGTAGAAGCCGAAGCAGTTGTTATTGAAGAAGGTATTGTAGGAAACAAGAAAAAAGAAGAACAACAAAGCATATATAAAACCACGTGATATTCAGAGCTCTGAGTAGTATCCTTCGAGATGTCGACTAAGCATAAAGTCATTCAGGCGCGCAAAGCAGTTCGACATAAATTACGTTTGCTGAAGTTGGGACATATCGATCGTGAGCAAACTATAAAAGAAACTTTTAAACCTGTTACCGAATCTGTCACCAAAATGGCTTCTCGTGATAGTGATCCAATAGCAGAATTCACCAACCAGTATCCACCCGTTAAGATAGATAGAACATTTGGTGTCAGCAGGGAGAGACCGTACATGCTAGGCTCTCAAACTATAAATTTATCCGATAGCACAATACGCATCAGGGATACAGAGTTTAAAAGAACGCCTGGCTTAATGAACCTAATCTTCCTAAGACCATCAAAAATTTAAAATACTCTGCCGAAGATTGCAAAATCTGTCGTGAAATACTTCACGTGACTGACCATTTAAAAATCCTGACGGAACACTGAGAAAGCCGGAAAACTCTAAATACTCGACCATTATACAACTTTTACTGAATGAACAACCTAAAGGCATCGGTGAGGGTGTAGACTTCCAGCATAAAGGAGTGATCAATCAAGTCCCCGAGTACATATGTCACGATGACCCAGATGAACTAATAGACAGACTTCAACTGTTGATGGCTTCGGCTGCTGCGGGCAATACAGCTCATTCGAATGAGGTTGTTTCGATAATCTCTGAGCTTTGAGAGAGAGGTATCATCGAATAAATATGGAGACGGTAGTTCGAGAACTGCACAAGCTAGCACGCAAAACATACCCTCGCAGGCATGTTATGATTAAAGGGCTTGATGACTTGTGGCAAGCTGATCTTGTAGATATGAGCCAATATTCGCATAATAATGGATTCAAATGCATTTTAATGGTTATTGATACATACTCTAAATTCGCAAGGGCATTACCTACGAAAAATAAAGCTGGTAGAGATGTTGCTTCGGTGTTTGAGCGTTTGCTGCAGACAGGAACGAATCGATGCCCGGACAATCTTCAAACCTACCACGGTGGTGAATTTTGCATTGAATATTTCAAGACTGCTATGGAGCAGTATGGGATACATCACTACTCTACGTTTACCCACCTGAAAACTAGCGTCGTGGAGCTTTTGAACAGAACAGTCAAAGCTGAAATGTGGATGCGGTTTAATCTTCACGCTTCGTACAAGTGGCTAGATATCCTCCTACAGATAATTGCACAGTATAATCGAACCAAACATAGTACAATAAAAATGAGACCGATGGATGTTCGCGATAATTCACTCATGGACGCAGTATATTTCCGCATTAAAATGCTGTACCCTCGCAAACAGAGGTTCAATGTAGGCAACTTAGTACGTATTTCAAAAGAGAAGACAGCGTTCGAGGAATCGTACTTACCAAACTGGTCCTCAGAGATATTCATAGTATCCAAAGTGCAGAGAACGAACCCTAGGACATATATCTTAAAGGACGGCAAGGGTGAAAAAATTGCAGGATGCTTTTACACGGAGGAATTGGAGGAGAGTTCTGAACCAGATGTATTTCTCATGGAACGCGTGATAAGACGTCGCGGGAATAGAACGCTGGTTAAATGATTAGGATTTCCATCATCAGAAAACAGTTGGATTGACGCCTACAAGTTGGTATATAACAGGGAGCCTAGTCCTCTATCTCCTCAGAAGCGTACCATGCTCGATAGGATGCACATCATAATAAGAAGTGGAGGTGGTGTTCTCGACAAATTGCCTGTTGAATTACACGTTCCTGGATATAACTTCTGTGGGCCTGGAACAAAGCTTCAGAAACGCCTGGCACGTGACGATAAAGCTATTAACCTACTAGACGAAGCCTGCCTTGAGCATGATCTCGCTTACGCTGCAAATAAGGATCTCTCAGCACGCCACGTCGCCGACCGAATATTAGCAGATAAAGCCAAGCAAATAAGGCGAAGAAAAGATCTCGGAATAGGCCAACGCGTTGCTGCATTCGTAGTTGATAAAACAATGCGTGGAAAAATTAAATTGGGCTTGGGGGTGATGAATTTCAAACGAATTATGAAAGCAGCGCGAACAGCTTTGAGGGTGAAGAACAATAAGAACAAGCACGGTTGCTTGAAAAACTGTATTCTCACTTCGATGTGTGAAGCTAAACGTGTATTGAACGGTGGGACGAAGAAGAAAAACAAGACTTCAATCAAACCGCCTAGTGTTCTAACACTACCAAGACTTCAGGTGGAATCATCCCATTCCTCGTCCCAGCCCTTGCAGCCTTGTCCGCTGCAGGTTCGCTTACAGACGGGGCCGCAGCTGTCTCCAAAACGGTAAAAAATGGGCAGAATTCACAGGCCCAACTAGATGAAGTCAAGACATAATCGCGCTATGGAGGCAGCGACCATCTGAAAAGGTCTCTACTTGAAACCATACAGGAAAGGACCAGGTCTTTTCATAAATAAAAAAAAGGTCCGTTAGTTATCCTACCTGATGGAGCGCTCACGAATAAAGATCTAGTTACGAGGGCAGTTCAATAAGTAATGTAACACATTTTTTTCTCGGCCAATTTTGGTTGAAAAAACCGGAAATTTCTAGTGGAATATTTTCAAACATTCCCGCTTCGTCTCGTATAGTTTCATTGACTTCCGACAGGTGGCAGCGCTGTACGGAGCTGTTAAAATGGCGTCTGTAACGGATGTGCGTTGCAAACAACGGGCAGTGATCGAGTTTCTTTTGGCAGAAAACCAGGGCATCTCAGATATTCATAGGCGCTTGCAGAAAGTCTACGGTGATCTGGCAGTGGACAAAAGCACGGTGAGTCGTTGGGCAACGCGTGTGTCATCATCGCCGCAAGGTCAAGCAAGACTGTCTGATCTCCCGCGTGCGGGCCGGCCGTGCACAGCTGTGACTCCTGCAATGGCGGAGCGTGCGAACACACTCGTTCGAGATGATCGACGGATCACCATCAAACAACTCAGTGCTCGACTTGACATCTCTGTTGGTAGTGCTGTCACAATTGTTCACCAGTTGGGATATTCAAAGGTTTGCTCCCGCTGGGTCCCTCGTTGTCTAACCGAACACCATAAAGAGCAAAGGAGAACCATCTGTGCGGAATTGCTTGCTCGTCATGTGGCTGAGGGTGACAATTTCTTGTCAAAGATTGTTACAGGCGATGAAACATGGATTCATCACTTCGAACCTGAAACAAAACGGCAATCAATGGAGTGGCGCCACACCCACTGCCCTACCAAGAAAAAGTTTAAAGCCATACCCTCAGCCGGTAAAGTCACGGTTACAGTCTTCTGGGACGCTGAAGGGGTTATTCTGTTCGATGTCCTTCCCCATGGTCAAACGATCAACTCTGAAGTGTATTGTGCTACTCTTCAGAAATTGAAGAAACGACTTCAGCGTGTTCGTAGGCACAAAAATCTGAACGAACTTCTCCTTCTTCATGACAACGCAAGACCTCACACAAGTCTTCGCACCCGAGAGGAGCTCACAAGACTTCAGTGGACTGTTCTTCCTCATGCACCCTACAGTCCCGATCTCGCACCGTCGGATTTCCATATGTTTGGCCCAATGAAGGACGCAATCCGTGGGAGGCACTACGCGGATGATGAAGAAGTTATTGATGCAGTACGACGTTGGCTCCGACATCGACCAGTGGAATGGTACCGTGCAGGCATACAGGCCCTCATTTCAAGGTGGCGTAAGGCAGTAGCATTGAATGGAGATTACGTTGAAAAATAGTGTTGTGTAGCTAAAAGATTGGGGAATAACCTGGTGTATTTCAATGCTGAATAAAACAACCCCTGTTTCAGAAAAAAAATGTGTTGCATTACTTATCGAACTGCCCTCGTAAAATTGTTAAAGAAAAACTTCACATTCCCGCATTCCGAGGGCTCTTTATGCGCGATACGTTACCGAAGACCATGTGGCGGACTAATGAGTGCGGAATTGTAAATTTAGATGTTGCTCGTGGTCCTGGGACCCATTGGGTGGCGTTAAGAAAAGTGCAAATACATTGCAGTATTTCGATTCATTCAGGGTTTACTTCCACCTGAAGAATTACAACGCTACTTCACGCGTCTCCTAAAATTTCCGGCGATATCAGGTCTTTAACACATACGCGTGTGGGCATCTCTGCGTTATGTTCCTCATCACAGCGACGGTGAACCACCGGAATGCGCGCCATATTTAGACCGAGAAGTCCCGAATGCGCGCTTTCTGCTGTCCTCGTCAGAGCAGGTGTGCGACATATAAAAGACCTGTCAGTGAACGGATGGCCATCATTTGATGTTTAGACGCAATGTCATACACTCTGACTTTAAAAGAGCGAGGATCAGTATTACGTGCAAATTACTTCCCACTGATTGATTTAAATGCAGGGGTGTGGAGTATTGCGCCTATTGGTCTAGAGATGTATAACAGCATTCCAAATATCACAAAGAGCAACAATAAACTACGTCTTGAAATTGACGGCCGGAAGGAGATTCTACAAATACAACCTGGTGTCTACGATATTGATGATTTAAACGAAGTCATAAAACAGTCAGGAAAGGGTATTGAACTACGGGCGAACATTAATACCCTTAAATCTGAAATACGGACAGAGAGTGCTACGATTGACTTTACACAGAAAGATTCAATAGGTGCACTGCAAAGTTTTGCAAAGAATCCTGCTTTGGTGAAGGACGCCAGTAAATTTTACGCATCGGATCAAGCTGTAGATATACTCCCAGTGAGCACAATCCACGTTGAGCGTAATATTGCAGCAAACTCATACCTGAACGATAAGTTGATTCACTCAATTTACGGATTCTTTCCCACAGTCGGTACAGGGTATCGAATCCTGCCTCGGGCATTGATGTATGTGATGTCCATATGTCCATAGGTTAGTTAGGTTTAATTAGTTCTAAGTTCTAGGCGACTGATCACCTCAGAAGTTAAGTCGCATAGTGCTCAGAGCCATTTGAACCATTTGAAGCATTCAATAAATCAGAAAATTGGAACTCTGTAGGAAAATACATTTGAAATAAGGCCACTTAAAATGTATCTATAGTCGAAACTGTCCAATAGTTCTCAGCAAGTATACAGTACTCGTGGACACAGCTTCATGCTTTGAACAACGCCAGTGCCAAAGGCATCCTGCCCACGAATGCACCAGTACATCTCTGACACTCGTCGGAATATGGCGGTGGAGCAGTGGGACAACATCAAATTCTGTGTTAACTTTTGTCTTTGTATCAGAGAATTCTTCAAATTCGACCCGAACACCGAGAGGCAGTTCCTAATGGCTGCTTCATGATTACGTCCCTGTCAGCAAACCCAAAATGATCGTGGGCAGGTGTTTGACCAGCAAAAGGATACACTCCTAGATTACCCGCCGTATTCGCTTGGTTTGGTCCCACCCGACTTCTGGTTGTTCCCCAAATCGAAGTTGACAGTGAAATGACATCATTAAGACCCAATTAAGGACATCCAAGAAAATTGCACTGCAGTACTAAATTCTCTTCCAAGAAATGACTGCACTGGCGGTTTCAAAATGCTTTTAAAACACTTTCAGCTGTGTACTGATGCAGTGGAGGGTCACTTTGAAAACTGAAGTCATTTTGCGAACATAATCCGTGATTGTTATTTTTCATACACACGGCTGCGGCCAGTCATGCCGGTTTTACAATGCTTTTAATATGCAGCTTCACTATAACAAGCACAAGGTCTCTTTCTACCCACATTTTCATAGGCAATTGGATGATCCTTTATAATCCACAGAAAACCGTCCTGGCTGGTCCCAGCGGAGGTTCGAGTCCTCCCTCGGGCATGGGTGTGTGTTTTTGTCCTTATTGCAATTTAGGTTGAGTAGTGTGTAAGCTTAGGGACTGATGACCTTAGCAGTTAACTCCCATAAGATTTCACACACAAACAAACAAGAAAACTGTCCCAAAGTGAGTGGCAGTATGTCTGGAATGTTTTCCTCGGCCACTCATAAGAAAACCGCCTGATTTTACCTCTAAGGAGTCGCGGTTCTGATTTCTATCGCGGATGTGTAATGAAATGGAACAACTGCAGCCTTCGTTCTGACGTTATTTTGCCATATTTGAACTAGTCTAGTGACTGAAGTTGGTAGTTGGTAGATGATAGCTACAGACACAACATCTCTTTTACAGTAATCTACAGAAGCCAGTTAACAGATGTTGGTCATTGATGGGATCGTGTATACGATTGGAGTTCATCCCCTCAGCTTGAGTTAAGCCCTAATGGTGGTGTATTGGGTCACCGAAACTGGTTGCAATATGTTGTTGTTGTTGTTGTGGTCTTCAGTCCTGAGACTGGTTTGATGCAGCTCTCCATGCTACTCTATCCTGTACAAGCTTCTTCATCTCCCAGTACCTACTGCAACCTACATCCTTCTGAATCTGCTTAGTGTATTCATCTCTTGGTCTCCCCCTACGATTTTTACCCTCCACGCTGCCCTCCAATATAAATTGCTGATCCCTTGATGCCTCAGAACATGTCCTACCAACCGATCCCTTCTTCTGACCAAGTTGCGCCACAAACTTCTCTTCTCCCCAATCCTATTCAATACTTCCTCATTAGTTATGTGATCTACCCATCTAATCTTCAGCATTCTTCTGTAGCACCACATTTCGAAAGCTTCTATTCTCTTCTTGTCCAAACTATTTACCGTCCATGTTTCACTTCCATACATGGCTACACTCCATACAAATACTTTCAGAAATGACTTCCTGACACTTAAATCTATACTCGATGTTAACAAATTTCTCTTCTTCAGAAACGCTTTCCTTGCCATTGCCAGTCTACATTTTATATCCTCTCTACTTCGACCATCATCAGTTATTTTTTTCCCCAAATAGCAAAACTCCTTTACTACTTTAAGTGTCTCATTTCCTAATCTAATTCCCTCAGCATCACCCGACTTAATTCGACTACATTCCATTATCCTCGTTTTGCTTTTGTTGATGTTCATCTTATATCCTCCTTTCAAGACACTGTCCATTCCGTTCAACAGCTCTTCCAGGTCCTTTACTGTCTCTGACAGAATTACAATGTCATCGGCAAACCTCAAGGTTTTTATTTTTTCTCCATGGATTTTAATACCTACTCCGAATTTTTCTTTTATTTCCTTTACTGCTTGCTCAATATACGAATTGAATAACATCGGGGAGAGGCTACAACCCTGTCTCACTCCCTTCCCAACCACTGCTTCCCTTTCATGTCCCTCAACTCTTATAACTGCCATCTGGTTTCTGTACAAATTGTAAATAGCCTTTCTCTCCCTGTATTTTACCCCCGCCACCTTTAGAATTTGAAAGAGAGTATTCCAGTCAACATTGTCAAAAGCTTTCTCTAAGTCTACAAATGCTAGAAACGTAGGTTTGCCTTTCCTTAATCTTTCTTCCAAGATAAGTCGTAAGGTCAGTATTGCCTCACGTGTTCCAGTATTTCTACGGAATCCAAACTGATCTTCCCCGAGGTCGGCTTCTACGGTTGCAATGTAATAACATCGAAACGACTGCTGCACGTGTTTCATTTTATTACGCAAGTGAATGGCCAAAGTCCTGCAGACTAATGAGAATATTATACGTATAAAGTCCAACGCAATTGCGTCGAAAGAGGGAGTGAAATGTCGCCAGGTGTGACGATATTCCGATCGCCCTGGTCACCCACGCTGGCAATGAGTAGAATTGTAGTGAAATTTGGTGCAGATCTGGCACGATTTACTCACCTTACAAGTCCAACGAACTTCAGAGCTGCGGCGTTTTTTTTCGCATGTGTCGACACAATGCTCTTTGAAGCTTCGTCGAGCCTGAGGTTGACATCACGGGACGCCACGATTTTGCCTTATTGCAGAGGAAGGTTGTACGCACTTTTAAATCAAATTCCAAAGCGTCGTAGTGGGTGGGAATTAT
The DNA here is from genome assembly GCF_023864275.1 of Schistocerca cancellata. Lineage (NCBI taxonomy): Eukaryota > Metazoa > Arthropoda > Insecta > Orthoptera > Acrididae > Schistocerca > Schistocerca cancellata. The sequence goes on along the minus strand of NC_064628.1, from coordinate 44,367,887 downwards.
GGGATTTCCAAAAAGCGACCTCTTAATATTGTTTCGCAGTGTACTTATTTCACCTTGCGTTTTCTAATTAGATGGAACAAAGAAACTCATTCCTCAGGAAGCGCGCATTTGTATGTAAATACTGCAAAAAGTACTTGTATCACAGTCATAAGAAAGTCCCAGAATGTGTTAAAACTCTAAATTAAGGAAAAAAGATTAGCACATAGCAGGCCGTGAACCTACTTCCTTTGACTTAATAATTGTCTTCACTCAATATACTACGCCGAAGGCCTTTCGCCTTTCGTGCCGGTTTCGGTTGTCATAGTATCTCTTGAAGCCTAATATCAAATGTAGCGCCAATAACTAACATTTAATCATAATAGTGAACGTGAGGCAATACTGACCTTACGACTTATCTTGGAAGAAAGATTAAGAAAAGGCAAACCTACATTTCTAGCATTTGTAGACTTAGAGAAAGCTTTTGACAATGTTGACTGGAATACTCTCTTTCAAATTCTGAAGGTGGCAGGAGTAAAATACAGGGAGCGAAAGGCTATTTACAATTTGTACAGAAACCAGATGGCAGTTATAAGAGTCGAGGGGCATGAAAGGGAAGCAGTGGTTGGGAAAGGAGTGAGACAGGGTTGTAGCCTCTCCCCAATGTTATTCAATCTGTATATTGAGCAAGCAGTAAATGAAACAAAAGAAAAATTCGGAGTAGGTATTAAAATTCATGGAGAAGAAGTAAAAACTTTGAGGTTCGCCGATGACATTGTAATTCTGTCAGAGACAGCAAAGGACTTGGAAGAGCAGTTGAACGGAATGGACAGTATCTTGAAAGGAGGATACAAGATGAACATCAACAAAAGCAAAACGAGGATAATGGAATGTAGTCAAATTAAGTCGGGTGATGCTGAGGGAATTAGATTAGGAAATGAGACACTTAAAGTAGTAAAGGAGTTTTGCTATTTAGGGAGTAAAATAACCGAGGATGGTCGAAGTAGAGAGGATATAAAATGTAGACTGGCAATGGCAAGGAAAGCGTTTCTCAAGAAGAGAAATTTGTTAACATCGAATATAGATTTAGGTGTCAGGAAGTCGTTTCTGAAAGTATTTGTATGGAGTGTAGCCATGTATGGAAGTGAGACATGGACGATAACTAGTTTGGACAAGAAGAGAATAGAAGCTTTCGAAATGTGGTGCTACAGAAGAATGCTGAAGATAAGGTGGGTAGATCACGTAACTAATGAGGAGGTATTGAATAGGATTGGGGAGAAGAGAAGTTTGTGGCACAACTTGACTAGAAGAAGGGATCGGTTGGTAGGACATGTTCTGAGGCATCGAGGGATCACAAATTTAGCATTGGAGGGCAGCGTCGAGGGTAAAAATCGTAGAGGGAGACCAAGAGATCAATACACTAAGCAGATTCAGAAGGATGTAGGTTGCAGTAGGTACTGGGAGATGAAGAAGCTTGCACAGGATAGAGTAGCATGGAGAGCTGCATCAAACCAGTCTCAGGACTGAAGACCACAACAACAACAGTGATAGGTTTGTGATAAATGTCCAGTGCACTATTGCCTTGAAACAGCGTACTGCAAGTTATAACACACTACTGCTGAATACTATAAAATCAATATGGCGTCAACCGCATTCAGTGACACGTCATTTCTTATGTCGTTTTCATATGGTGTAATAGTTTGTCCCTAAACGTAAGTGATATAAATCTGCCGTTGTGTATATCCTGGCCATTTTGCTCTAACAATATATCCATAAATTATCGCTGAGAAGAGTTGTCATCGGTAACCTCTGATTTTGGTACCTAGTACATTGCTTTCAATGTGCCAGGCTACTCATCAGTTTAATACTAAGGCGGATTATCCACGAAATGAACGCTTGACATTAATAACTCGTCAAAATGGAACTACTTTACACAGCTTCCTTGCTGCAGATAGAGCTTGTACGTCCCCTAATCGGTACAGCGTGAGCGCAGAATACATGTGTATGGCCGGCCGCTGTGACCGAGCGGTTTTAGACGCTTCAGTCCGGAACCGTGCGGCCGCTACGGTCACAGGTTCGAATCCTGCCTCGGGCATGGACGTGTGTGATATCCTTACGTTAGTTAGGTTTCAGTAGTTCTAAGTCTAGGATACTGAGACCTCAGATCCCATAGTGGTTAGAGTCGTTTTTGAACATACGTATGCAAAACCACGAGTACTAGCAAATTGCACCCAATGTGCTATTAGCGCTTCAAAATGGATACTTGACGATGGACCAGATTTGGTGTTTGGCACTGTGAATTCATTATCAGTTGCAGAACACCTGCAGACATGTATAGCTTCATCAAAAAAATATGCACGCCATTTATCCAGAACGGTATTCGATTCGATGAAACCATAAAGTCTGTATAGAAATCAGTCTTACCTCAGTCCTGTTACGTAGATCTGGAATCCTAGTGTGAAGAATTATTGCATCTTAGAATTTGATAGATCACCACGTAGATTTCCCATGGGCGTATTTTTGGAACAGTGGAAAGGGGTGATTGAACGTTCCTAGATTATAGCTGATTTGAATTGAACAAAATACAAGTAAAAAAAATTACTTTGTCTATAGGCTGACTGGAGGGAAAAATTTTAACATTAGCGTTGACCTAGAAGGTTATGCAGATAAGTTATTTCAGATACGGTATCATTGTTGCAGTGTGCTCTGTCTCATAAGCGAAAAACTTAATATTAGAAATACTTGAAAGGAACTGGATTTTCAAACTTGTACGTTAATTCCTCGCAAAGAAAAGACCACTTTGTAACAAAAGAAGTGAAATTTATTGTATAACTGAGAACATTAAGAATATAAAAAAACAGAAAGAAAATGTTGACCAGGAGGTGTTTGATTTCATTTCAGTGCCAAGTCCATAAATCCGTTGTTGACAGCTTGTGACGATTCGGTCCAAGCTTATCCGTAGAGAACAGGGTAGTAGTAGTACTGCTCGCTGCCCCGGAGAGTCTCTCTGGGCTCAGCAGCCACTGGAATAGGGAAAGGGCGCGGGTAGGGCATCGGGCCAGGCATCGCCAAGGCCGCGCACACCACAGCCAGCACCACCAACACGAACACCTGAGGAGAGAAAATATCTCTGGTCAGAGACAGTGTGTATAGCAGTAATGCTCGCTACCGCAGTGTCCCTCTGTGGCAGCACACACAAACACACACACAGACACAGACACACACACACACACACACATACACATCACCGTCACCACCAACAACGCCACATCAAAAAGAATATCTTCAGGTAGAGACGAAATATACAGAGTGAGTCAAAATGTGTATTACAAACTTCTATGAGCTGTAGAGAAGACTTAATAGATCTGATGAGGAATCTATGCCCAGAAATGTACCATTTGGCTGTAAGATCAGTTTGAGGATCGGATCACTTTCACGTCTCCCATTTCACGGTATGCAAATAAGCTGAGAAGAAGTTGCTCTCATCAGTCTCTTTTGTAATTATGGCATCATGTAACATCTTCGCCCATCTATGACGAAGGCTGCGAATCATCGGTATATTCGAAACTCTGGGGGTTGGCTGTGGAACTGAATGGACATGATGCGCTCTTGACTTTGGAGAGAACACCCTTTACCGTAGAAGAGAGCCCAAAGACAAGCACTTGAAACATTTCCCATGCCATGTGCTCCTGCAGCACATAGGTCAAAGCTCATTGCCTCCACTTTGTGCATACTGAGAAGTGGGAGATTTGAAAGTGATCCGATCCTCAAACTGACTTTACATCCAAACGGTACGTTCTAGACATAAGTTCCTTATGAAACCTTCATCTGCTTGGACCCCTCTACAACCCATAGAAGTTGTATTGGAAATTCTGAATCATTGTAACAGTAGTCAGTGGATATTATACAGGGTGATTCAAAAAGAATACCACAACTTAAGGAATTTAAAACTCTGCAACGACAAAAGGCAGAGCTAAGCACTATCTGTTGGCAAATTAAGAGAGCTATAAAGTTTCATTTAGTTGTACATTTGTTCGCTTGAGGCACTGTTGACTAGTCGTCAGCGTCAGTTGATGCTAAGATGGCGACCGCTCAACAGAAAGCTTTTTGTGTTATTGAGTACGGCAGAAGTGAATCGACGACAGTTGTTCAGCGTGCATTTCCAACGAAGTATGGTGTTAAACCTCCTGATAGGTGGTGTATTAAACGTTGGTATAAACAGTTTACAGAGAATGGGTGTTTGTGCAAAGGGAAAAGTTCTGGACGGCCGAGAACGAGTTATGAAAATGTAGCACGCATCCAGCAAGCATTTGTTCGCAGCCCAGGAAAATCGACTCGCAGAGCTAGCAGGAAACAACTCAGTATGAACGTGACTCGCCTAAGGTGAACGTTTTCTGTGCCATTTCAGCCAATAAAGTTTTTGGTCCCTTTTTCTTCGAAGGTGCTACTGTAACTGGACTACAGTATCTGGAGATGTTAGAGAATTGGCTGTTCCCTCAGCTCGAACAAGAAGCACAATTCATATTTCAGCAGGATGGAGCGCCACCACATTGGCACTTATCTGTCCGTAACTACCTGAACGTCAACTACCCGAGGCGATGGATCGGCCGCCAGGCAGCCCGTGACAGAGCACTTCATCACTGGCCTCCAAGAAACCCTGATCTTACCCCCTGCGATTTTTTCTTATGGGGGTATGTTAAGGATATGGTGTTTCGGCCACCTCTCCCAGCCACCATTGATGATTTGAAACGAGAAATAACAGCAGCTATCCAAACTGTTACGCCTGATATGGTACAGAGAGTGTGGAACGAGTTGGAGTATCGGGTTGATATTGCTCGAGTGTCTGGAGGGGGCCATATTGAACATCTCTGAACTTGTTTTTGAGTGAAAAAAAAACCTTTTTAAATACTCTTTGTAATGATGTATAACAGAAGGTTATATTATGTTTCTTTCATTAAATACACATTTTTAAAGTTGTGGTATTCTTTTTGAATCACCCTGTATTATCTCGACATAGAATTTCAGCATGTCTATAGATTCTTATCATCTGCCTTGTCGATCACAATGCAGTTAGACGAAAACTTTCCATAGGTTTGTGTGCAACTGCCATCGACCTTGCTGCTGTGGTAACACTGGTTCCCGACAGATCACCGAAGTTAAGCGCTGTTGGACATGGATAGCGCTTGGATGGATGGTGCCCGGGGCTGTTGAGTGCTGTTGGCAAGCGGGGTGCACTCAGCCATTGTGAGGCAATTGAGGAGCTACGTGGCTAACAAGTAGCGACTCAGGTCACGAAAACTGATGACGGCCGAGAGGGCAAGGAACTATCCACATGCTCCTCCATGGACGCATCCAGTGAAGCCTATCGCCTGAGGATGACACAGTGGTCGGTTGGGGCCGTTGGGACTTCAGAGCCCTGTTCGGACGAAATTTAGTAACTTTTGTGTGCAGTTGAGGATCTTTAATTTATTCCTGGCTACAAACCTTAGGTCATCAACTGTAAGAGTCATTGAGCAGAGGACTATGAGCTCAGCACAGCACAAATATTTCGTTTGATGGTGTCTCATTAGAGTAATTCCTTCCGTTTGCTTTGTTAAGAATATGAAAATCTCTGTTATGATCTTTTTCGATAAACAATAACAGAAAAAGTATTACATTAAAGAAGTATTATAATAAGATTGTAAATCGGATTTACTCTGTACGTTTGGTAGGAAGAAGACAATCGTTTACAACACTATTCCTGAAATCCATTAATCCGTAAGACTTTACACGTCTCTCTTTTATCAAAATAAACTTGTAGTACACACTACATCTCCGTGCAAACTCGACGTTTCATGTGCTGTTGAAAGAAATACAAAGTCATATTTGCACTACGTATCTCTGTGACACTTAAAGGTAAGCAATGCACCGATTCAGACGCCAAGTACGTAAGAGTGATCTTCAGTTTAGAGTGAGAAGTAGGTTCCTTCACGTTTGTTAAAAGTTTCTATATAAGGAGTACTTGTGTAGTGTATTTGAAATTTTTATCAGCAGTCTCATGCCTGAGTACCTTCTTTCAAGAGGCGTCCTCATTGTTTTAGACACTTCGGTTTACCAGTCACATCTATTTAAATATCTGTGTAATATAGTATTTAAATTATCGGTTCTGTTAGATCTGATAACATGCTACAGCACGACACTAAATGAATAAATCAACACATTGGAGGTTCATTTTCTTAATTCATCTGTCAATTTCCAGATCACACTCGAGTAATAGAGTGGCACAGGAGAAAGGGCACAGCTTTGTATTACTTTTCAAAGAGAAAGGTATCAGGTTCGAGACCTGGTCCGCTAAGAAGCTGTCAGGGAGTTACAGTTCTAAAACACTTCACATATGTTGCTCTCCGGAACTCCGAAACGTCCGATGTTATAGATTCAATGCCTATTGCGTTTTAATGTGCGCCATATTGCAGAGAAGCATGAAATTATGTACGAAAACTTTTGCCTGTGCTACAGTTGCAGGTTCTAATCCTGCCTCGGACATGGATGTGTGTGATGTCCTTAGGTTAGCTAGGTTTAAGTAGTTCTAAGTTCTAGGGGACTGATGACCTCAGAAGTTAAGTCCCATAGTGCTCAGAGCCATTTGAACATTTGAACTTTTACCTGACACAATCAAACAATTGCAGTTTGACATGCAGTTTAGACAGAGATCACCATATTTTCACAAGCTCCTCGCTTTACGCATCAAGCACAGCCAAGGCGACACATACTACAGCCAGCACCACAGACAGGAAGATCTGCGACAGAAGAACGTCTCTGGGGACAGATAGGATATGCATTTTTGATGTTTACTGTCTCAGGGTGACTGCAAACGGGCATCATGTACCATCAAAAAAGGGCGTACTTGTGGTGAAAGTGATCATACAGTCAAAAATTGAATCCAGAAAACTACTAAATTTTTCACATATATCACACATATGTGGACTTTGGGGTTATCCCGGTATATGCATTTCAATAACTCGCGATAATGCGACTCGTCATTGCCTTCAGTCATTTACATTATTTTTCACTATTGCCGCAATCTTCATCATAACACAACTGCTGCCCAAGCCCTTGTCCCACTAACAATCATCGATGAGCCAAAATATTACGGCCACTTCCCACCGTGCCACAGTGACATTGAATTTCCTTTGTAGGCAGTGCGGGAGAGCGACGACGTAAAGTACACTCCTGGAAATTGAAATAAGAACACCGTGAATTCATTGTCCAAGGAAGGGGAAACTTCATTGACACATTCCTGGGGTCAGATACATCACATGATCACTGACAGAACCACAGACACATAGACACAGGCAACAGAGCATGCACAATGTCGGCACTAGTACAGTGTATATCCACCTTTCGCAGCAATGCAGGCTGCTATTCTCCCATGGAGACGATCGTAGAGATGCTGGATGTAGTCCTGTGGAACGGCATGCCATGCCATTTCCACCTGGCGCCTCAGTTGGACCAGCGTTCGTGCTGGGCGTGCAGACCGCGTGAGACGACGCTTAATCCAGTCCCAAACATGCTCAATGGGGGACAGATCCGGAGATCTTGCTGGCCAGGGTAGTTGAATTACATCTTCTAGAGCACGTTGGGTGGCACGGGATACATGCGGACGTGCATTGTCCTGTTGGAACAGCAAGTTCCCTTGCCGGTCTAGGAATGGTAGAACGATGGGTTCGATGACGGTTTGGATGTACCGTGCACTATTCAGTGTCCCCTCGACGATCACCAGTGGTGTACGGCCAGTGTAGGAGATCGCTCCCCACACCATGATGCCGGGTGTTGGCCCTGTGTGCCTCGGTCGTATGCAGTCCTGATTGTGGCGCTCACCTGCACGGCGCCAAACACGCATACGACCATCATTGGCACCAAGGAAGAAGCGACTCTCATCGCTGAAGACGACACGTCTCCATTCGTCCCTCCATTCACGCCTGTCGCGACACCACTGGAGGCGGGCTGCACGATGTTGGGGCGTGAGCGGAAGACGGCCTAACGGTGTGCGGGACCGTAGCCCAGCTTCATGGAGACGGTTGCGAATGGTCCTCGCCGATACCCCAGGAGCAACAGTGTCCCTAATTTGCTGGGAAGTGGCGGTGCGGTCCCCTGCGGCACTGCGTAGGATCCTACGGTCTTGGCGTGCATCCGTGCATCGCTGCGGTCCGGTCCCAGGTCGACGGGCACGTGCACCTTCCGCCGACCACTGGTGACAACATCGATGTACTGTGGAGACCTCACGCCCCACGTGTTGAGCAATTCGGCGGTACGTCCACCCGGCCTCCCGCATGCCCACTATATGCCCTCGCTCAAAGTCCGTCAACTGCACATACGGTTCACGTCCACGCTGTCGCGGCATGCTACCAGTGTTAAAGACTGCGATGGAGCTCCGTATGCCACAGCAAACTGGCTGACACTGACGGCGGCGGTGCACAAATGCTGCGCAGCCAGCGCCATTCGACGGCCAACACCGCGGTTCCTGGTGTGTCCGCTGTGCCGTGCGTGTGATCATTGCTTGTACAGCCCTCTCGCAGTGTCCGGAGCAAGTATGGTGGGTCTGACACACCGGTGTCAATGTGTTCTTTTTTCCATTTCCAGGAGTGTATATAGGCGGCGCAGAGACGAATGGAGAGTGGGTCTAGCGATGATATGGGCTGCAAATGGGGAAATCCACTGTCATAAGCGACACTGAGCGAGGACAGATAGTCGTTGCCCGGCTCCCTGGAAAGAACTTCGCGGAAATGACGAAGCAGGTCGGCTGTTGGGATGATGCTGTCATGAGCCCCTGTGGAAAGTACTTGACGGACAGGGAAACCTAGCTGTGTAAAGCAGGATAAGCTGCGATCTTTGCTAGATGACGATAGAGTATAATGCTGGTGCAGGCACAGGTGTTGGGGACACATCATTAAACGCACATTGCTGAACAAAGGACTCAACAGACGACTTCTACGTTTTTCTATGTTGATCCAACGACAACGTCGATTACGACTGCAGTGGGCACACGATGGTTGAGGTTGGATCGTTGTTTAATAGGTCTCCTGGTCGGATGAATGATGTTTGTTCTTACACTAGGTCGATGACGAGTGCGAATCCGCCATCATCTTGGCGAACGATCCCTGGCTTCTGTGAGACCCATGGTAGTAGTCTAAGGCATGAACTGCGTGAACGTTACTATGGACTACCTGCATCCATTCATACTATTTTTACCAACAGCCATGGAATTTTCCACGAGGACGTCCACTTCACAAGACTAGTATCATGCTCCAGTGGTTTGAGGGGCGTGATAGTGAACTCACATTGGTGTCTTATTCACTAAATTCGCTTTATAAGATGGTTCTAATGGCTCTGAACACTATGGGGCTTAACATCTGAGGTCATCAGTCCCCTAGAACTACTTAAACCTAAGTAACCTAAGAACATCACGCACATCCATGCCCGAGGCAGTATTTGAACCTGCAACCGTAGCAGTCACGCGGTTCCGGACTGAAGCGCCTAGAACAGCTTGTCCACAGCGAACGGCTCACATGACAAGAACCAAATGGAAGACGTTTGGGGCTCTCTTGGGAGACAGCTACGCGCCCGCAAGTACCCGAACTGTAAGTTATGGGAATTAGGTGACCAGTGCATTGACATCGGGTGCAACATAGCTGCCGGCCGGAGTGGCAGAGCGGTTCTAGGCGCTACAGTCTGGAACCGCACGACCGCTACGGTCGCAGGTTCGAATCCTACCTCAGGCATGGATGTGTGTGATGTGCTTAGGTTAGTTAGGTTTAAGTAGTTCTAAGTTCTAGGGGACTGATGACTTCAGAAGTTAAGTCTCATAGTGCTCAGAGTCATTTGAGAGCAACATAGCTCCGGAAAACTTTCAACGAACTACAAAATTCATGCTACATAGAATTGCTACTACACTCCGTTCATAATTATTAATAGTTCTTTGAAAACATATGTTACATGTGCATACATTTCGATGTTACTTAACCACTTGCTGGATTCATCACTATTCCTCGACTGTATAATTATTTATCCCCATGTAACTGTCTAATAGTCGAGTCTCCTCCTCCTCCTCCTCCCCCCCCCCCTTCATCCCCAACTTGCATTTTATTGGAAAGTGACATATTCAATTTCTTTTCCAAAAAAGGAAACGTTGGGAATTGACACAGAATTCATCAACCGACCACGGCATAACAGCCCGGATAATTATAATCGACATAATAGACACAAAAGGATTAATGTGATGTCAGACACTGTCAGACTATATATTTGATAGAAAGTCGGTTTTATTTGTTTGGATATGTTTTAATAGACTCTTTAAAAATATTCTTGAGCGGCAAGTTGCTGGTCATGTGTGACTACAAGAGACACACTTTTATATGATAAAGGCCAGGAACTAGCCAATAGCTTAAACTGACGCACCCCGTTTGTGGAAATTTCTTGGATTTCCAGTAAACGTTTGGTGACCTACAAATTTCGGCACTTCGACGGCTAATTAATTCATATATATAATATAGCTAACACTAGCTGTAGCTCATTTAAAACTCTTTCCCCAAACTGATTACATTGCCTGTTATTTCGACCATAGCTAGCAGTACTTGGTATACAAAAAAGTTAACACTTAATTGCAGAATGATTCGTTCACTGTGAAGCCGAGTGTGCTCCATTTTGAAATTTGCTGCCAGAGTAATGATATTTTCGTTTCGATGGTTCTTCCATATGAGCTCTAAGAGGCTGACAGAGAGATCTTGTTGGTAACATATTACCCATTCCACGTGTCAGTGACATGTTCCAAGCCTCAGTTACAAAGTATCAGAATTTTCGTAATTCACCTACTTGAGAAATATATTTTATATATTATTTACAACGATGCCAGTATCGTGGTAAAGTGTTCGCTGAAAGAACTTATGACAGTATGTGCATGTAATTCCCACTGGTGATAGAACTATTAATTATTCCTAGTGGAACTTCGAAAGGTAGTATACATATGAAAGATATAAAGGTCGAACACAATACGATCTGTTTCAGAAACTCGGCACATCGTACAACTCTTTCAATGTAATTTATATCCCAGAAGACAGACGGAGAAATACTTACGATAGCTTTCATGTTGTAGCCTTCTATTGTCGTCGCCGCCAACTGAGCCGACGGAATGGCGATCCGGGAATTTATACGCGCTGGATGACCACCTGGAGAGGGTACCTGCAGTGCCCCAGGCAGAGGCGTGGTAGGTCGTCTCTAGGACGTTACAATAGTCAACACCCAGCTGTCGCCCCACAAGGGACCTAGTAACCAAGGTCAGTTCTACGGAAAAAACGAGAAACGTTCGCTCGTCCGACAGCTCTTTTCTTACGCTAACCACTATAACAGGTGCATTGATACTTCTCGGTCATTCTTGATCGTACTTCATGTTAATTGCTCTCAGCATAAGGAAGGTGTTCAAAACCTATTGGCTGAGAGCCATAAGGTGGCAGATGCTGCTTGAAATGGGAATCGCTGTCATATAGGTCGAAGTGGCCGCTTTTATTGTGGATGAGAGGTAGCTATTGTCCTTAATTTGAATTAATGAATCATTTCTTTTAGTTGCGGCCAGTAATACCATGATTATCATTACCTTTTAAACCAAGTTTTATTATTATTGGTGTCATTACTTCGCACTTCAGGGATTAAGTGACTGGCTGGCGTTACGACTTTACACTATATCGGCCTACCAGACTTCTTACGTTTCTCTTCCCTAGTGGAAGGTGTTTCATTATTTGTTTGGGTGATGTAATATCTTCCATCAGCTTCAAATGATCTTCCTACTTTTCTCTTTACTCTTGCACTTACTATTGAAATTATTATTATTATCAATATACTTTTTTGCCCGTAAGACTGTTTTTGAACTTGATTTTTACAGGCTTATTCAATTTTTTCTTGTTTCGCTCTTTTTCTCTTCCCCAATTCTCTACATTCTTTGACTGTTTTCATGTTTCCTTTCTTCTCTTTATACTTTTACCTGTTCTCCTCCTTTCGCATACGTCAAATTTCGTGTTCATAATTATGATTCTGATTTTACCTTTTACATTTACGAGTTCCCTATTGATTCCTGCTTGTTTTGAGTCTTGAAAATCCTCTTGTGAGTCTGTTGCTGTCCACTCTACGTTTTTCTAACGCCTGTATTGAGCTGTCTTGATATGTTTCTTTTCTTGGAGTGCGTCCATACGAGGTCGTCGTGTCTGTTCTTTCTGCTTTGGATGAGTTGTTTGATCCTCCTCTTTGAATGTATTGCCCTAGTTTGAGAGCATGGCTTCTCTATCTTATTTCTTTCTTTCAAGGTATAGTATTTTTTCAACTGATAGGTGTACACCTGTTTTGGCAGGAATTTCATGCAAGTGTTCCAACCTATCTTGTCTACTGTTGCTGAGTATAGCCAGGTGATCTGCACACGCCTGGAATTTTCTTATAGTTTTCTCCGTACGTGTTCTTCCTAAGTGAATCTCTTTTACTTTTTCTTCCCATTGTTTGACAATTTTGTTCTAGATCTTGTTGAATAAAAGCAGTGAGTGTCAATCTTCTTCTCTGACCTCTGTGACTTCGCGAATGCTACTGATACTTCTCCCATAAACTTTATTTGGATGTTGTGTCTCTGAGTATCTGTCGTAAGAGAGCCCTAGATTTTCTGTCTACTCCATACTTTTCCATTATGTCGAAGAGAGTCTGCCTGTCTGTGGAGACGTGTCTTCTTAAAAGCTACGAATGTAACAACGGGTGCGTTCATTTGTCTGAGAGCCAGAAGTGCACTTGGTTTCGAAATCTGTTCGATACACGTTACTCCTTTTCTGAAGCCTACTTGGTACTCACGTTTCGCCTTGTGGTTTAAGTCTGTTGATTAAAACCTTGGAAACGATTTTGTAAATGACCGGCAATAATGACAAACGTCAGTAAATAAGTCTGTCTTATCGCTATTTATTCGCAGTACGTGGATTAGCGCACTTTTCTATCCTGTGAGATTTTGTCTGTAATCCATATTTATGTGTCAATTTGATGAATTTTTCCTGATATTTTGGTCCTTGATTTTATTATTATTCTTATTATTATTGGCTCAGTCATTTTTAAATGTATTAAGAATGACTTCAACAATAATTTATCACTAAGTTAGACATTTTCTCTAAGAACTCTACACAGACCATCGTGTAGTCTTTTTCCTTCATGTGCCGTCTTTCCCATCCGCTCTTGCACTGCTTTCTCTCTCTCAGCAGCCGCCAGTACTTTTCTCTGTGGGTATTCAGTAATATAGGGTATCAGGGTCTTAGGTTTGCGGTCCCTCATGATCTCGAAGCGTGAGAAGCCCTTGACGTTGCTTTTCACACTGTTGAGCACATCCTTTAATGCGGGTACAATTTCTGTCCATCATGAGTGCTTACCTCTAGCGTATGTCCTGCGCAATCGCTCTGTGTCCACCATATAGCACTCGACCAAATTACTTGCCGGGTGATGTGCTGATGTTTTAGTATGTTTCATCCCATGATTTGTTACAAATATATCCGAGGCTCTTGATGTAAGCTGCCAAACACTGTCCGATAGTATTCTTTCTGGTTTCGCTACCTTCATTAAGCAATTTTCCTCTAACTCTGCAGTCACAATCTTGCTATTTGTTTTCCATATCAGGTACAGCCTGATGAACTTTGAAAACGCATCCACAACCACGAAGATGTATCTCATCCCTCAACGACCACTTGGTAGGAACAGAAATTATCAATTGCAAATAACTCTACCTCCCTCTTCGGAGTAATACTTTCTACCTCCCCCTTGATACGTCACTGTACTGTGCTTCTCTTTTCCCCACTTGTCGCAAGTGGTTAACTACGCACGCACTCTCCTTGATAGATTGTTAATGTGAACGATTCTGTGTAAAAGTCTGATACATTTCTGAGCACTATTGTGACCCTCTGCTGAAAATCGTTCCTCTGTGGAGTTCGTAATACAGTGATATTTCCTCTCATCCTTTTGCTTTAAAATACACTTTTATTTTTTTTAACTCCAGGACCTCATTCTGCGTGCATCTCATGTGTTTTGCATAAGCTTGTATGTAATGTTCCCTTTCTGCCCCTTTCGTAGATAGCAACTGATATTCCTCTTGTTCACTTAATCTTCAGCCCCAATGGGTAAATGCTACAGCTCGTCAGTGATTCAATTATTTACCCTTTGATGTAATGGATTGTACACATAAATTGTTGAAAAAATTGTTGAAAAAACGTCACGCTATGCGTCAATCTCCCGTTCAAATGCTGACACTCCTGCACATAACTCGAAGCCTTATGGTCCAGCAATCCAGCAACACTACTGCCTTTTGACCCTCCAGATAAAAGCGGAATTTCTGGAATTCATACACTAGAGCGAGCAATTCAATTTTCTGAAATACTATAGCCTCTCTCATTCTAGTTTGGAGAGTTAATTTCAAAGCCTACACTTCGATGCTCTAGTACGCCATTCACCATTTTCTCCTTCACTACCTTACATCCAGATCCATTGTCGGAGCTATCCGTGACTAGACAAAACGGTAATGTTATGTCGGGATGGTACAACACTTCACTGTTCCTCATACTACCTTTTATTCGTAAATTTTCCCTCACAGTCGTCACTCCTCTTCCACAACCAGTTCTTTTTCAACAGCCTGCATAGGTTTAGTGTATTCAAGCTTCTATCCCCGAGGAATTCCCTACAGAATTCCTTCCGATATTAGTTTATGCCCCAAGAATAGTATCTCAGCTCTTACAAACTCGAATTTCCCTATTTTCAAAGCCATTTCACGACGTCTTAAAGATGTCAGTACCCTTTACTTTAGTTCAAAATGCTCGTACCAAGAATTCGTTGCAGTCAATGTGTCATCGACATACACTACCAATTTGCCAAACAATTTTGCACACAATACATGAGTTAACGGCCTCACAAATACTGACATAGATATGGTGAGTTCGAAAGGTATCACCTTAAGCCTGAAACTTCTTCCTTCAAATAGTAATTCAGTGTATCGCCTATTTATTCCTTCTACCAGTGCCACCTGCCACAACGCCATCGGCTTAACACTGTCCAAGTTCTGTAGCGGCCATGTTATCCAGCTAATCGTGTTCTCTATTACTTTAATTTCTACGTGTCAATCACTATCCTCACCTCTTTCTTAAATATGATTATCGGATGACAATAGTCACTCCTACATTGTTCTGTGACATTCCATTCCGACATCTGGTTCAACCTGACTCTAACTGGTTCCTTATCCGCAGTCACGACACAGTATGGCCTTACACGTACAGGCTCGAGCTGTTTTACTTTGACTGTGTATTCAAAGTTACAGTTCTGCTACGCTTGTTGGAGAAAACACCCTCACACTGCCCCAGCAACTTGCAAAGTTCGTCTGCACTCGCTAGTGATACTTTCTATTGGTTCCACCATACCTCTGATTTGTTCAGTCACAGGTCCAGCTTCACTCCAGCCTTCACATTCTTACCATGTGCGCAATTCGTTGCTGGCCATTGAGTACGTCCTCAATGTCTTTTATCCTCCAAAATATACACGAATAACTTTTCTTTGCATTTTATTATATTAACAAAAATCTGTGTCTAAAATTACATCTTTCGTCAACATACTTACAGGATGACAATTATTGAACTATATGAAAGAAAACGCTAATTAGTTGCAAACTACTCCGTACACACACTTTATTAAACATGCAAACGTCACTATAGATATTCGGATTTATGTTACGACATGTTCGATGTGACTGCCATCATTGGTGATGATGTGACGCAGACGAAAAGCGAAATTCTGCATGACTCGCTGAAGCGTCGGAATGTTTTCAGCTCAGCGGTGGTTCTGGGGTTATTGCTGTACGCCTTGTCTTTAATGTTGCGCCACAAAAAGGAGTCGCATGTGTTCAGATCCGGACAATATGGCTGCCATTCGGGGCCTATGCCAATGGCCTCTGTGTACACGAGAGCTAGAATGCGGTCCCCAAACTGCTCCATCAAACACTCCCCTGCTTCGAGGGATCGAGCTCCTTCTTGCGTGAACAACATCTTGCCGAAGTCAGGGTCACTTTGGATAATGGGGATGAAATCGTCTTCCAAAACCCTTACGTACAGTTCGGTACCCACCCTGCCATCAAGGAATATCGCACCGATTATTTCGTGACTGGACACTGCACACCACACAGTCACCTGTTGAGGGTGGAGAGACTTCTCGATCGTGAAATGCGGGTTCTCAGTCCGCCAAATGCGCCATTTCTGCTTGTTGACGAACCCGTCCAAATGAAAGTGGGATTCGTCGCTAAACCGAACGATGCATGCGGTTACTAATTCCCATCACGCCCACGGACAACCGTACAGTGAACGTCATAACGCAAACCGTTCAGAAGTTATGACGATTTTATTTCACATAGTTCACTAATTGTCACCCCATACAATGAAGCATGTCATGTTAAATTTATAATTGAGTCGTCCAGTTACAAAGTCTGCTAAATGCAAAGAACGTGCGGATGAAAAACCTGCAAAAATGTCAAACGGTTGCGAGATCCGTTATAATACGCTAGGAATGTGGGCGCTGCACGGTATGCTACTGAAAAACCTCCTATAAAGGGTTCAGTCGCCAACGTTGTCATGGGAAGTAAATAACAAGTGAAATTAATCTTTTTAATACTCTTAGACGGTGCTTTTGTACTAAGGTTGGCGTCGGGGTTTTTTCTGTCTTGTCGTGACTTCTGAGAGATTTGTTTTGCTGGCTTTGGGTAGCCGAAAGGTTACAGTCGTTGTTCCTGTGATTTTAGGATATTTTGATAACGGATGTTAGTGAAAATAGCTTGGAAGGTGTCAATGAAAACGGAGACACACAGGTTATGGATATTTAGATCATCAATGCCGTCGTAACTGGCCCTCTTAACACCACAACCTCAGATCGTGTTGAGAAATCTGACCGAGGCCGCAAACGGAAGGCAAAGCCTCAAGGATGCAAACGAAATGTTGAAAAAAAAGCATGATGAGTTATTGTAACTCAAAGAAAAATGGTGAAAACCGTCTTTCATAAATATTATGTTCAACATAACTTATACACAACCTAAAACATACTTTTGTACGTACGCACAGGTTGAAATGAAAAAGTGATCAACCACATTAAATGTTTTAAATCTCTGAAAAACACTACTCCAGAGCAAAGAACTGTGGTAGCAAATTTGTGAGCTCAGACCTGTCTATCAAGACACTGTGGAAGATATACAACGCCACTTACTCTGAAACACAGGTAAATTACGACTTCTACAGAAGTAGTTTCAGCAAACATTTTAACATTGGGTTTGGTCCACCTGCTGTACACAAGAGTGTATGGAGTCTGGAATAAGTGTAGAAAAAGATTCGAGTGAAAAGAAGAAACTAGAAGCGGGGCTCGTTGTTAATAAGAAAAGAGCGGCTATTTTTTTATGAAAGGTTACAACAATACGAAAAGGAGTATTCAGAGATATGATTGCCAAAGAGCACGCCTCTTCCAAAATTGCCTGATCATGCCACGTATTTCTGAAGTCAGATGTACCTGTATAACATCACGGTTTGCATCGGCGATTCTCATGCTCCCCAGACTCCTAAAGTGCCTACTCTCATGTATGGCATGAGAGGGGGTCAAACCAGATAGAGTCTGCTGTCCATCACACACTGTGCGAATCAAATCTCGACAGTATTTGAAAGGTTCGTTTGTTCGCTAATGGCTGTAGATGTCAGAACAAGAAAAAAACCATGATCGTAATGATAATTCAATGGTTTTTGAACAGCACGCCCCCTGCTGTGCTAAATACTGAAATGTTCCGCATTGTAGGACATTCTTTTATCCCCCAGACAGGATGTTTGGAATTCTGTAAAAAAATTCCAAAAACCGGAAGTTGTCCAAAACCCTAACATGTACACTGAAATCATGAGGAAATGCGCGAAAATTGTTTGCTTAGTAGACGATTGTTATTTAAGATATTGGAAAGCAATCGCGAATCATATGCTTAAAGAAACAGGTAGATGGCATTTCGCGTTTCAAAAGGTTAGGATATTTGTAACCAAAAGCAAGACCAAAAAGATTTGTCTTGTACAGAAGAACAGTCTGATACTTGGACAGTCAAGAACTAAAAAGCATCCTCAAAACAGGAAAGTCGTTGAAACGCAATGGAAGCCCTGCTCTTGTCCTTAAAGATACAGTATTGAAAACTGTTTAAGTAAAGGATGTAAAAGTTTTGTTAAGTAAAGATTAAGGTAATAACTAGGAACAACAAGACAAATTTAAATTTCATGTTGAAGTCTTTCTAGGCCAAGAGGAAGTACAAGTATCTAACGAAAGAGAGGAGACTTTCGAGTTAATGGAACGAAAATAATTGAGATATTGTAGGCGTTTCTTTTCAATCATTGTTGGGCGTTTTTGTTGGATCTTTTTTACTTTTAGTACCGGCAGTGATTGTAACTGATCTCTAAAAACAACTATCAGATTTGAGGTGTTTCTTTTATGATATATATGTTTTTGTTCTATTTTTCAAATTATTTTCTTCTTAAGTGAGTACACTGTGTTGTCCTTCAATAAATCTATAATAGAATTATTTTTCTCCCCTGTAGTATTTCCTCTGATTCCCTAAAAAATTCCGTAAATTCAAATGGCAGTTTCAATGCTGAACCTTTACTAACAATATTATTTATTTAACCTTCACTATTTATTTAATTACTTATTCAGCTATTTACTCCACTATTTATTTATTATATTTAAAAAATTTGCGTAGCTGCAGTACTAGAGCGAACATCAAAGAACTATAACCCCGTTTTGCGAACGAAAACTGTTGTAAAATCTGCAATATAGAAATTTTGTATCAAAATATAAAAAAGACGTTCAGTCTGAGATTATACAGATTTCTACACTTGAAGAAAGAGTTTTCTCCCAATTTTTTGAAAATATAATATTTTATTTATCTTGTAGAAAACATGCTGTCCACTTTTTTTAGGTTTGCTCGGTTCAGCTTATGATTCGTTTAGCAGGTTCTGCAATTGGACGACAGAATTACTGACAAATTCTGAAAGCACATGTGCTAAGTCCACACGTCTTGGTTCTGATTTTCAATCCCGTCACTGGAAAATTTGTCAATTTCTCGCTTTTATCTCAAAAAATGGTTCAAATGGCGCTGAGCACTATGGGACTTAACATCTGTGGTCATCAGTCCCCTAGAACTTAGAACTACTTAAACCTAACTAACCTAAGGACATCACACATATCCATGCCCGAGGCAGGATTCGAACCTGCGACTGTAGTAGTCGCGGGGTTCTGGACTGAGCGCCTGAACCGCTAGACCACCGCGGCCGGCGCTTTTATTTCCTCTACAAACATTTATGAAACTGCCGACGCGTCACTCGATGAGTCTAAAAGAGCATACACTTTTTTCAGTGCTTTCCTTTGTTAAGCACTTTCCCCACAACAAATGCTGTTAATTCCTTACTTAAATCACTATTTCCCCTCTTTTAGTTTCCCCACATATATTTACACTCCCTATAATCCTGGCTACACCTCTATCGAGTAATTATTCAAAATTTTCTCTCTCCAGTGGGCACTCGCGTCATCGAGAATTTCATTGGTTTCATCCTCATCGTGGGTGTAAACAACTCGAATATCTTCCTCCACAGCGTCATTGCTACACCTATTTACTCCTGACCTCTACACCACAATCATCATTAAATAATTCATAGTATCCCACCTCCGCACCTAACCATCTCTGCACTCTTCCAACCATCTTGCCATTTTCAATCACTCTCAGAAACCAGGCACTGGTAATAAAGTTTTTGTCACTAAGCCATATGATCTCAAATCTTTATCTAAATATTCACCTTCATCTTTAATGTATCATTTCGTATTCATATTGTTATCCAAAATTGACGGCCAGTTATTGCATCAGAATATCCGGGGACTAAGGTGTAAACTTAATGAGTTGCTTATTTTTATTATGAGTTGTTGAAGAATTGGAGTTGAGCAAGTCAGGTGATATAATCTGCCTCTCTGAACATCATGTGACCACTGGTGTAGATATGTTAAATGTTGCAGGATTCCAGTTGGCTTCTTACTTCTGTAGAGTAAATATGGAGAAAGGAGGAGTTGCCACGTTTGTCTGAAACTGTTTTGATTTCGATAATACTGAAATTAACAAATTTTTCTCAGTGCAGCACTTAGGAGCCTGTATGACGGAAGTAGTATTTCACAATAAGTCTTTCATAATAGAAAGTATGTATAGAGCGTCTTCAAGAAACTTTAACCCTCTTCATAGAAAACAAGGAAATAGTAGATGCTGGTGATTGTAATGTGGATTTATTGAAAAGCTCTGTCAGTGAACGGTTATTGCAATCAGTAGCATTGTCATTCAATTTAATGTCTACTGTGAACTTTGCAATTATGGTATGTCAATGCTCTGATACTGATATTGGTAATATCTTTATAGACAAATATAGGAAAACAAGTCATCTCACAAAACCAATAGTAAATGGGCTCTCTGATCACGGCACATATAATCTTGTGTTAAATGTCGAAACTTGTCAGGAAAAAAAATCTACTAAATCTGAAAGCAGGAGCCAGAAATTCAGAATTTTAGGAGATTGCTCAAAGACGTGAACGAGATAGATGTTTACAATACTACTGACTCCAATGGAAAATACAAATCATTCATTAATAAAATTACTTTCTCATTTGAAAATTGTTTTCCCCTAAAGCTAGCTCAAATCAAACAGAAGTCTAAAAATAAGCCATAGATTACACAAGGAATAAGTAAATCATGTGAGACAAAAAGGAGACTGTATCTACTATCTAGGAACAACTCTGATGTTAGCATTATAATGCATTACAACGAATACAGCAAAATATTGAAACAAGTAATCCAGAAGTCAAAGCAGCTTTATTACGAGAAAAAGAAAATTACATCAGGCAACAAAATAAGAACTCTATGGGATATAATGCAGACAGAGACAGGTGGGGTCAAAGAGGAAAAGGAGCAGATAGTTCAACAAATAAATGAGAAATTGGTAAGAAGTTCATGTAGTGTAGCAAACTTCTTAAAAATGTACTTTGTTTCTGTTATTGACAGTTTGGGATTATCGGGTTTGGTAAACAATGTAATGGAGTATCTGAGACCAGACTTTACAAATAACTTCAGTAAAATGGAAATGACGCTCACGTCTCCCAAAGAAATAGTATCCACCATAAAATTCTTAAAATCAAGGTATTCTAGTGGTTATGATAACATATCAATGAATTTAATCAAAGAGTGCTCATGCAAGTTAAGTTCTGTCTCAAGTTATTTGTGTAACCAATCTCTTATCAGTAGAACATTTCCAGCTCGCTAAAATATGCTGAAGTTAAGCCTATTTAAAAACAGGGGGATAAGGAGAGTAGTTATGACAACATATCAATGAATTTAATCAAAGAGTGCTCATATAAGTTAAGTTCTATCTTAAGTTATTTGTGTAACCAAACTCTTATCAGTGGAACATTTCCAGGATCGCTAAAATATGCTGAAGTTAAGCCTCTGTAGAAGAAGGGGATAAGCAGATACCATCAAACTATTGGCCAATCTCACTTTTGTCTGCTTTTTCAAAAATATATGGAAATGTTGTATTCAACCATCTCCTTAAGTATATGACTGGAAGTAATATATTGCCCAAGTCACAGTTTGGGTTTCTTATGGATTCTGATACAGAGAATGCTATTTACATTTACAGTGAGAATGTACTTAATTCATTAGACAACAAATTTGAGGCTATTGGCAATTTCTGTGACCTGTCAAAAGTCTTTGACTGCGTGAATCACAGCATTCTCTTAAGTAAATTAGCATATTATGGTGTCACTTGCAGCGCAGCGAAATCGTTTGGGTCATATGTGACTAACAGTAAGGGAAGAGAGTCATTGCAAAATACCTGTGCAGTAACCAGTCAGTCTTCCTCTGACTGGGAATGACTGGGAATTATTGCATGTGGTGTTCCTCAAAGATTCATCTTGGATCCATTGCTTTTTCTTGAGTGCAGTAATGACGTCTCATCTATTAGAATGACAGACCCTAAATTTGTTTTGTTTTCAGACGACCCAAACATTGCAATAAGTAGCAAGTCAAATACAGATTTAGAAATGGCTGCTGATCACATTTTTACTGATGTTAATAAATTGTTTAAAGCTAATTTCATTGTCGTTAAACTTCGAAAAGACCCACTACATGCAGTTCAGAACCTGTAATAGATTTTCTTCCAGCATGTGTATAACATATAAAGGCAAGCAGATTGAAGAGGTAGACAGTGTTAAATTTCTGGGATTACAACTTGATAATAAATTCAATTGGGAAGGGCTTACCACAGAATTGCTAAAGCGCCTAAAGAAGTCAATATTTGCAATGAGAATGATGTCAGATGTAGGAGATATAAATATAAAAGAACTCGCAAGCTTTAATTTCTTTGATTCTATTATGTCATATGGAATTATGTTATGGAGTAACTCATCAAACCCAGCAAAAGATTTTAACATGAAAAAGTGTGTAGCAAGAATCATTTGTGGTATAAATTCAAGAACATCATGTATTATCTGTTCGAGGAACTTTGTATATTAACCAATTCTTCTCAGTATATTTATTCTTTAGTGAAATTTGTTGAAAGTATTATGTCTCTATTCCCAACCAATAGCTCAATACATAGTATCAATACTAGCTATGAGAAAAATCTACATAAAGATCTAAAATCATTTACCTTGATCCAAAAAGGCGTCCAATATTCAGGAACACAGATTTTCAATAAGTTGCTAGCAACCATTAAAAATTTGTTTTCAGATAAAGCACAGTTTAAACAGAGTTTGAAAGGTAACTCCTTCTACTCTACATATGAATATCTTAACAGGGACTGTTGGACTAGTTTAAGTAAAAATGTCTGTTAGATTTCAGCTTTGACAGTACTTGGTCACAACAGTCAAGATTAGGTATTTTCTGTGTGATAAATTTATTAAAAGTACATAACTATGATTCATTCTCAGAGCATATTAATTCTGTAAATATTATCAGTTCCAGTTCAC
Organism: Schistocerca cancellata; assembly: GCF_023864275.1. Classification (NCBI taxonomy): domain Eukaryota; kingdom Metazoa; phylum Arthropoda; class Insecta; order Orthoptera; family Acrididae; genus Schistocerca; species Schistocerca cancellata. The sequence continues at coordinate 44,344,826 of NC_064628.1, read as the reverse complement.
TGTAGTGTATTCATACACTCCTGGAAATGGAAAAAAGAACACATTGACACCGGTGTGTCAGACCCACCATACTTGCTCCGGACACTGCGAGAGGGCTGTACAAGCAATGATCACACGCACGGTACAGCGGACACACCAGGAACCGCGGTGTTGGCCGTCGAATGGCGCTAGCTGCGCAGCATTTGTGCACCGCCGCCGTCAGTGTCAGCCAGTTTGCCGTGGCATACGGAGCTCCATCGCAGTCTTTAACACCGGTAGCATGCCGCGACAGCGTGGACGTGAACCGTATGTGCAGTTGACGGACTTTGAGCGAGGGCGTATAGTGGGCATGCGGGTGGCCGGGTGGACGTACCGCCGAATTGCTCAACACGTGGGGCGTGAGGTCTCCACAGTACATCGATGTTGTCGCCAGTGGTCGGCGGAAGGTGCACGTGCCCGTCGACCTGGGACCGGACCGCAGCGACGCACGGATGCACGCCAAGACCGTAGGATCCTACGCAGTGCCGTAGGGGACCACACCGCCACTTCCCAGCAAATTAGGGACACTGTTGCTCCTGGGGATCGTCGAGGACCATTCGCAACCGTCTCCATGAAGCTGGGCTACGGTCCCGCACACCGTTAGGCCGTCTTCCGCTCACGCCCCAACATCGTGCAGCCCGCCTCCAGTGGTGTCGCGACAGGCGTGAATTGAGGGACGAATGGAGACGTGTCGTCTTCAGCGATGAGAGTCACTTCTGCCTTGGTGCCAATGATGGTCGTATGCGTGTTTGGCGCCGTGCAGGTGAACGCCACAATCAGGACTGCATGCGACCGAGGCACACAGGGCCAACACCCGGCATCATGGTGTGGGGAGCGATCTCCTACACTGGCCGTACACCACTGGTGATCGTCGAGGGGACACTGAATAGTGCACGGTACATCCAAACCGTCATCGAACCCATCGTTCTACCATTCCTAGACCGGCAAGGGAACTTGCTGTTCCAACAGGACAATGCACGTCCGCATGTATCCCGTGCCACCCAACGTGCTCTAGAAGGTGTAAGTCAACTACCCTGACCAGCAAGATCTCCGGATCTGTCCCACATTGAGCATGTTTGGGACTGGATGAAGCGTCGTATCACGCGGTCTGCACATCCAGCACGAACGCTGGTCTAACTGAGGTGCCAGGTGGAAATGGCATGGCAAGCCGTTCCACAGGATTACATCCAGTATCTCTACGATCGTCTCCATGGGAGAATAGCAGCCTGCATTGCTGCGAAAGGTGGATATACACTGTACTAGTGCCGACATTGTGCATGCTCTGTTGCCTGTGTGTATGTGCCTGTGGTTCTGTCAGTGTGATCATGTGATGTATCTGACCCCAGGAATGTGTCAATAAAGTTTCCCCTTCCTGGGACAATGAATTCACGGTGTTCTTATTTCAATTTCCAGGAGTGTATATTCTGATGATCTCCTGACAAACGATCAGAGTAGCAAGTATTATATTCACATGTTTTATGTTTTTTATGCTACATTTTGTGACTTGTTCCACACCCACGAGAATCATCTCGTTTTTGGGTCTATGAGACGAAAATTGGATTTAATCTATTCTAATCTCAATGCTAGCAACTCTGTTTTCATCATTTACCTTCAGTATTCTCATTACAATCTCATTCTTATCAGTTACCATTGGTTCACCCTCCTTTAAGGAAACACATCTGTAGGTACCTTCCTCAGATGCATCAGCTTCCGCCTCTACGTTATTTTCACAATAAAACTTACTGTAAACATCTCCATTAGCAACTGAATCATCCACATCAGCCTCTATATTAATATATCGATCTCCAGCTGACGCATCAGTCGTGTCATCGTCATCACTGATACAACTGTTTACACTAACAACCTCTACTTCCATCGACTTACTGCCATAAACTGATGCTTCCTCGCACTTCTCCACAAATTCACCTCGCATGAAGGTGGGGTTTACTGCAGACTCTTATTTTGGCTTCCCGTCTTTTCTACTTTAATTTCCTTAAAATTATCTTCCTCTTCCGTACGAAATAGATTATTTAGTGCTATATCACCTGCCAATCACCTTCTTACTTCTAACCCTTCCTCCTTTCCTTCTGTATAGCCCCGTTTCCCGGTATCTCACATCTGAGATATTGCAGGATCTAGTTTTCTTTCCAATTTATCACTTGAATTTGTGGCCTGTGCTGACTCGCCCCTCAAATCTCTGTTATCTTTAGTGATTTCGCATGTCCCCACTTTTGAAGTTTTCCCTTTGAAAATTATCACCATTTTGCCTATTAAAATTATTATTATTCTGGTCTTCTACATGAAAATCTCCGCTGGTATCCACCTCTATGCCAATTACTGGAACTCAGTTGTAGCCCGTTTGTATTTCAACGCCTGTTCCGGTTTTACAGTAAAATCTAAAAACTCTTCTATGGAGTGTTTCGTACATTATACCAAATCCTACTACGAGTATTCTGGTAATTTTGTCTTAAGAATAATTATCCCCAGTAAGATACATAAAAAAATCATTCTTTTCCTCAGTAATGGTTTAGTCATCATTGGAGACATTAATGATCCAACAGTCGCTCGGAAGCATTACGGCGCTTTTACTGGTGGGCGTGAAAAGACATACACTGTGAAACTTAACTACTGTCTTCTTTGAATTCGACTTAGAACCGGTAGTTATCCACTCATGTTGAAAATATATTAGATCTAATGGTAACAAGGATTGCTAAAGTATGAAGAGCAATTGCAACAAGTACCAAGATATATAGGCTATATATGGGCTGCAAAGAAACTTCTAAAGGAACAGCGACTACTGCGCAATAGGTGAAAGACAAAGCATAGGGCTATAGATAGAGAGATGCTGAATGAAACGCGTATGGTGTCAAGAAAGCAACGCATGAAGCTTTCCGTAGCTCTCTTGGCAGATTATTGTCGTACGATCTGCCACAAAAACCAAAGACATTCTACGTCATAGTAAAGTCTGTTAGTGGCACCCAAGTTAGTGTTGAGTCACTCGCGGATGAAACTGAAACTGACATTGAGGGTAGAAAAGTAAAAGCAGGAATAGTTCACTCCGTTTTAAAATGTTGGACGATAATTGAGGAGAGCTGCTCCACTTCTATCCCCTTAAAATATGAATGAAATAAATCTTATTGTCAGTGGTGTTGACAAACTACTGAAATCGTTAAAACTGAAGAAAGCTCCAGCACCGAATGGAATATCTATCAGATCCTACACTGAATTTGCGGCTTTTAACTACAATCTGTCATAGACCCCCCTTATAAAAATCCGTGTCCAGTAGCTGGAAAAACGTATAGGCTATATCAATTTACAAGCAATGGAAGTGGCCCACAAAATTACTGTCCAGTATCCTGCAACGTCTTTCTGACTCTTAGAACATATTCTGAACTGAAACATAAGGCGACATCTCGAAGACAATGACTTCCTCCACGCCAACCGGCATCGATTCCGTAAACATCGATCCTGTATAACCCAACTAGAGATTTCCTCACATGACATCCTGAAACCTTTGGATCAAGGCAGTCACGTAGAGGCAGTATTTCTCGATTTCCGAAAAATCATTTGACTCAGTACCACATCTACGCTTATTATCAAAAGTATAATGGTCAGCTGTATCAAGCGAAATTTGTGTCTGGACTGAGGATGTTTGATACGGAAGACGCAGCACGTTATGTTGGAGTAGAGTCATCGAAAGTTGGTGGATGTAACATCGTGTGTGCCTCACGGAAGTGTCTGGGGGTCCTTGCATTTCACGTCATATACTGAAGTCATTGTGGACAATATTAACACTAATCTAAGACTTTTTGCAGATGATGCAGTTATCTATAAGTAAAAAGCTGCACTCCGTGGATCTTGTGTTGGAATCGGCCAGCTCATAAAAATACCAGGTGTAATTCTCTATAGAAATATGAAATGGAATTTTCACATAGGCACAGTCGTGAGTAAAGCAGGTGGCAGACTTCGGTTTGTTGGTGGAATACTGGGGAAGTGCAATCAGTCTACAAAGAAGATTCTATACGAATCACTCGAGCGACCGGTTGTAGAATACTGCTCAAGTGTGTGAGACCTTTACCAAATAGGACTAACAGGAGATACTGATCATTTACAGAGGACAGCATAAATAGTCATAGGTTTATTGACCCATAAGGAAGTGTCACAGAGATAGTGAAGGAACTGAACGGAAGATTTTTGGAGATAGAAGTAAACTAGCTAGAGAAAGATTACTGACATAGTTCCAAGAACGGGCTTTACATGGTGATCCTATGAATATACAACCCCTACATATCACTCTCGTAAGGACCGTGAGGGTGACATTAGATTAATTGCAGCACACATGGGGGCATTTAAATATTCATTCTTCCAGCACTCCATAAGTGAATGCAACGGGAGAAAGCTTTAATAACTGGTACAGTGAGACGTACGCTCTGCTATACACTTCACAGTGTTTTGCAGAGTACAGATTTAGATGTAGATGACACTTTCCAAATGCTAGTGCAGATTGATTGTGCATGTGCCGCCAGACAAGGCAAAAATTTCTGTCCATGAGGACTCATCACTCACAAGTTGTAGAACTCTTGCACAACGTCCGTCTTCCAGATGAAAGGTAAGTGACTTGTCACAGTCATTAAGCATGCACTGCAGTAGTCTCTGTCCTCACTCCATCAGTTATGTTGACTTCCGAATCGCGAGCGTTCCGAACAGTCAATGCTGCGTATGTGCTTCTTGTCAACCAGCGAATACAGATCGGATTACCTGCATCGAACACGCAGAATATAACACACTGTAAGTCGCAGTCCCTGAAATCACATGTGTAAATCAGATTGCGTGTACAACTATCCGACTATGACGCAAACTGTCCTAGCTTAATTATTAATGAAGCTAAACTAGTATTCAATATCTGTGCTTTTTAGCAAGATGGATCTCTGCAAATAAAGTACATTATCAGCTCAGACATTCACAGTGTACATTTTACCTAATCCCAGTCTGTCATGAGAAAACATGAACCGAAGTACAGTAATTATATCACATCATCAAAAATCTCAAACAAAATTAAAAGATCAATATCAAAAACAAGAAACATAATCACACACTAACTAAACACAAGTTACAGATCTGTTTTTGATGAACATTACATTTTGCTTTTTTAAATTATAATTAAAAATTACTATGAACAACATAAGAATGAACTCTACTTTAAGATCTCTATACTTGTCACTCAGTGAAGGTTTAATTCTCGCAAGTCAGGTCCACATGAGGTGGTTAAATTTAAATCGTGCACCTCATACTAACATGTGTCATAAACGGTTATTTCCTAACAATGAAGTGCTTGCAAGCTATAAAGTCACTTGAGAAAAGCTTTACTCAATCGTTTGAGTAAGTTAAATGTTCCCAACGATACTAACACTTATTTTAAGAGGTCCAATTCCTCTTCCAGAACTAGTTACCTCCTTAGAATTGAAGTTCACATTGCACAAATGACCGAAATCTCGATATTTGAAAATTTCAAAATGTGACTTACTAACACTAATCCTAGAGGTTTATAATGAAATGTTCCTACAGCGGTCAGCACGGGCGTCGCAGAGGTATGGTTAACTTACGATGTACTTCCAAATAAAAACAAATTTCCTTCTGCCCACTTACACCTGACACCAGAAACAATGGTCCTTCTGCACACTTGCGGCCCTCCCACCTCTCTGCTACTACCGATTGTTGCCGCGACTGATAGGAACAGAAAAAGTCGCCAACAGTTTCCAGAATCAACCAGAACACAAAACGTGGTGTAACTGTTGGATTTCTGGAGAGGGATTTAGTTATTGGTACCCTTACATCATCCTACAATCGAAAAAGGTTGGTAGGTTAAATTAGTCACTACTCTGCTACTGTATACAGGGTGTCAGACTATTACAATGACAAATGAAAGGGACGAGCAGAGGGCAATGGAACAAAATGGAATAAACAAATTTAATTGTCGTGTCTGTAGATCTACAGGATGGAAAATTTTTGACATTAACAGGGAGAGGACTTTTGTTATTGAACTAAAGGATTATTACACAGATAAGTTATTTTAGACACAGAATCATTGTTGCAATTTGCGCTCTATTATCAGCGAGAAATATAATTTTAGAAATAACTGAATGAGTAGGAACTGGATTGGGAAATTGATATGTTAATTCCTCTTAAAGAAAAGGACACATTGTGAGAGAAGAAGTGAAATTTATTGAGTAACTGAGAACATTAAAATTACCACAGACAGAGAGAAAATGGCCAGGAGATGTTTGCTTTCATTTCAGTGCCAAGTCGATAAATCCATTATTAACAGCTCGAGGTAATTCGGTCCAAACTTATCCGTAGACATAGGGGTAGTAGTAGTACTGCTCGCTGCCACGGAGGGTCTCTCTGGGCTCAGCAGCCACTGGAATAGGGCCAGGGCGCGGGAAGGGCGCTGGGCCAGGCACCGCCAGGGCTGCGCACACCACAGCCAGCACCACAAACAGGAGTACCTGCAGGGAGACAATATCTCTGGTCAGAGACAGTGTGTATAGCACTACTCCTCGCTACTGCAGTATCCCTCTGCGACCATCAGTGCCACACACAAACACACACTCCACCTGAATGAAAGAGTATCCATGCTTAGAGACGAGAAGTTTCCATAGGTTTATATGAGATAAAGGATTATTAACTTATTTCGGGTTCAAAATCGTATTACATTAACAGTAACAATGTCTGAGTGGAGGAGTATGAGCTCAGCATAATATAATATTAAATTTTATGATTCCACAAGTAACAATAACTTCTTCGCCTGCTTTGTTAAGAACATGAATGTGTTTTTTGTGATTTTGTCAGTAAATATTAACAGAAATATATGACAAAATATTGCATTATTATTGTGAGTTGCATTTTTTTGCGAACATCCTACAGGAAATTGAGAACCGTTTGAGGCACTATTTCTGAAATTCATCATCTGTCAGGCTGTACACGTCTCTCCCTTGTCAAAATTTACATGAAGACCGCAATTATGCAAACCACCTTTCTGAAAACTCGGCATTTAGTGTACTGTTGAAAGAAATATGTTAACATATTTGAGGTAAATGTCACTATTAATTAGTTAGTCTCATGATGTTAAACTGTAATAATGTGAAAAGAGTCATTTTACATTCAAATAACAAATTAACTTTTTTCTCTTTTGTGCTAAAGTCAACTGAAATGTGGAGTTTGTAGTAGTTGTTGTCGTCTTCAGTTCTGAGACTGGTTTCATGCAGCTCTCCATGCTACTCTATCCTATGCAAGCTTCTTCATCTCCCAGTACCTACTGCAGCCTACATCCTTCTGAATCTGCTTAGTGTATTCATCTCTTGGTCTCCCTCTACGATTTTTACCCTCCACGCTGCCCTCCAGTACTAAATTGGTGATCCCTTGATGCCTCAGAACATGACCGATCCCTTCTTCTAGTCAAGTTGTGCCACAAACTCCTCCCCAATTCTATTCAATACCACCTCATTAGTTATGTGATCTACCCATCTAATCTTCAGCCTTCTTCTGTAGCACCACATTTCGAAAGCCTCTATTCTCTTCTTGTCTAAAATAATTATCGTCCACGATTCACTTCCATACATGGCTACACTCCATACAAATACTTTCAGAAACGACTTCCTGACACTTAAATCAATACTCGATGTTAGCAAATTTCTCTTCTTCAGAAACGCTTTCCTTGCCATTGCCAGTCTACATTTTATATCCTCTCTACTTCGACCATCATCAGTTATTTTGCTCCCCAAATAGCAAAGCTCCTTTACTACTTTAAGTGTCTCATTTCCTAATCTAATTCCCTGAGCATCACCCGACTGCTCTTCCAAGTCCTTTGCTGTCTCTGACAGAATTACAATGTCATCGGTGAACCACAAAGTTTTTATTTCTTTTCCATGGATTTTGATACCTACTCCAAGCTTTTCTTTTGTTTCCTTTACTGTTTTCTCAGTATACAGATTGAATAGCTTCGGGGAGAGGCTACAACCCTGTCTCACTCCCTTCCCTACCACTGCTTCCCTTTCATGTCCCTCGACTCTTATAAATGCCATCTGCGTTCTTAACAAATTGTAAATAGCCTTTCGCTCCCTGTATTTTACCCATGTCACCTTTAGAATCTAAAAGAGAGTATTCCAGTCAACACTGTCAAAAGATTTCTCTAAGTCTACAAATGCTAGGTTTGCCTTTCCTTAATCTTTCTTCTAAGATAAGTCGTAGGGTCAGTATTGCCTCACATGTTCCAACATTTCTACGAAATCCAAACTGATTTTCCCCGAGGTCGGCTTCTACCAGGTTTTCCATTCGTCTGTAAAGAATTCGTGTTAGTATTTTGCAGCTGTGACTTATTAATCTGATAGTTCGGTAATTTTCACCTGTCAACACCTGCTTACTTTGGGATTGGAATTATTATATTCTTCCTGAAGTCTGAGGGTATTTCGCCTGTCTCATACATCTTGCTCACCAGATGGTAGTTTTGTCAGGACTGGTTATTCCAAGGCCGTCAGTAGTTCTAATGGAATATTATCTACTCCCGGGGCCTTGTTTCGACTTAGGTCTTTCAGTGCTCTGTCAAACTCTTCACGCAGTATCATATATCCCATTTCATCTTTATCTACATCCTCCTCCATATCCGTGATATTGTCCTCAAGAACATCGTACCTTTATAGACCCTCTATATACTCCTTTCACCATTCTGCTTTCCCTTCTTTGCTTAGAACTGGGTTTCCATCTGAGCTCTTGATATTCATGCAAGCGGTTCTCTTTTCTCCAAAGGTCTCTTTAATTTTCCTGTAGGCAGTATCTATCTTACCCCTAGTGAGATAAGCCTCTACATCCTTATATTTATCTTCTAGTCATCCCTGATTGGCCATTTTGCACTTCCTGTCGATATCATTTTTGAGACGTTTGTATTCCTTTTTGCCTGCTTCATTTACTGCATTTTTATATTTTCTCCTTTCATCAATTAAATTCAGTATCTCTTCTGTTACCCAAGGATTTCTACTTGCCCTCGTCTTAATACCTACTTGATCCTTAGCTGCCTTCATTATTTCATTCCTCAAAGCTACCCATTCTTCTTCTACTGTATTTCTTTCCCCCATTCCTGTCAATTGTTCCATTATGCTCTCCCTGAAACTCTGTACAAACTCTGGTTTAGTCAGTTTATCCAGGTCCCATCTCCTTAAATTCCCACCTTTTTGCAGTTTCTTCAGTGGAGTAAAGAATGTTATTTTTTCTTCCAGTACTGTAATTATTTACACCATTGTTCTTTTTTAACTCTAGTGCATTATTTAGAACAAACTTCGTGGTAAAATAAATATAGCGTGAAACAGTAGTCAGAATGCGCAAGTCCTTAAAGAGATGTCTACAACTCGATCGAGGGTGAGCCCTACACATCATTCTTGTAGCATATTTTTTTAGCAATCAAAACTTTCTTTTTTAAAGATGAGTTACCACAGATCATTTTTCCATGTGATATTATTGAATGAAAGTATGGAAAGTATGGCAAATTATTGATTTGTCTCTCTCCCAGCTTTGCTATGTTCTAAGTGCAAATGTGTCTGAGTTGTTTCAGGAGCTCCAAAACGTCACTTTTCCAGTTTAAGTTCTCATCAATATGGACGCCTAAAATTTTTGCCGCTTATTTACTATTTTGCTCACGATGTGCTCCAGTTTTGATTGGTGCAATACCTCTAGATGTACAAATTAAATATGTCGTCTCTTTTTGAAAGTGAGAGTCTGTAACTTAATGGACACATAAGCAATGCATTAAAAAAAATGGCTCTGAGCACTGTGGGACTTAACTTCTGAGGTCACCAGTCCCCGAGAAGTTAGAACTACGTAAACCTAAGTAACGTAAGGACATCACACACATCCATTCCCGAGGCAGGATTCGAACCTGCGACCGTAACGGCCGCGCGGTTCCAGACTGTAGCGTCTTGAACCGCTCGGCCACTCCGGCCGGTGCAATGCATCAATTCAGATGCCAAGTATAGGTAGAAATGTACATCAGTTAAGAGTGAGAAGTACAGACATTGACATTTTATATTCGCAGCAGTTTCTAGTTAAGAAATGCTTCCATTGTTCATGAGGAGCTGTTATCATCGGTAGTGGTATGTCTGAGTAATTTCGTTCAAGGTTTTTGAGACCCTTCAGTTCACCAATCACGCCTATTTAAATACCTGCGCAATATAGCCATTAATTCATCAATTCCGCTACATATCATGAGATTGCTATGACACAACAGGAAGAATAAGTGAAACTATTGGAGAATGAATTTTGTAATCCACCAATTTCCCGATCACACTCAAGTTGTGGAGTGATGCGGCAGAACTGTCACTCTCTTTTGCACTAATTTAGAAACCAAAAGTCCCAGGTTCTTGTCCCAGTCGGTTACATAGTTTTAAACTGCCAGAAAGCCTCACTTTTGAAATAGTTCGTATTTGTTGCTCTCCAGAAGTCTGAAACATCCGATGTGGTAAATACAATTTATTTTGCCATGTTGTTGTTACGTACGGAACTAAGTGCGAGAATCTGTGCCTTACAAACTCGATCATGCAGTCTAGCTAGAGATTATTGGTGCAACGATGTATTTCAACATAACTTCTCCTTTTGCTCATCAGGCACATCCAAAGCTATACATACTACAGCCAGTACAACGAATAAGAAGTCTTGCAAAAGAAGAATGTCTTTGGGCAGAGGTATGATATAAATTACCGTTTCAGAGTGATTCTAGGCATCATTTTAAGTCAAAGACTTACACTTGTGGCAAAATGATAATTTATGACCGGAAATTGGTTGCACAAAACTACTCATTTTTTCATATACCTGTCTCGTTCCATATGAGATATTTCTCCTGGGTTATACTTCTAAATAACTCACGGTATTGCGGCTCGTCAAGCACCGATATTTCGACGACTGACTCTCTGCCATTTTCGAGGCAGGTTCTGCCCTCTGTCATTTACATTATTTATCGCCATTGTCAACGTTCGTCGCCATCACATAGCTCCTGTCAAAGACTTATGTTCTTCTTGCACCACTGACAGACACTGACGGCACAAAATATTACGAACGCATCCCACCGTGCCACCGTGACATCCAATGACTCCTGTCGGCGGTGTGGAGGTATAGATAGTACGAGGTGCAGCTAGAAAAAAACTGGACTGATGCTGGAAAAAACATTTATTTACAATTATTTTAATTTCATGTTATCTCCTTGAATGTACTCTCCTCCTCGGTCTCTACACCGCTCCATACGAATTTTCCAGTGTTCATAGCAATGCTGCAGATCATTTTCGGTAAGTCCATACATTAGTTCCGTCGCTTTTTCTTTTACTGCTTCAACAGTCTCAAATCTAGTTCCTTTCAAAGCTGACTTGACTTTAGGGAAAAGAAAAAAGTCACAGGGGGCCAAATCAGGTGAGTAGGGTGGATGATCTAAGATGGGAATGTTGTGTTTTGCCAAAAACGTCTTCACTGACAACGCACTGTGAGCTGGAGCATTGTCTTGGTGAAGGATCCATGACTTTTTTCTCCACAAATCGTTCCGTTTTCTCCGTACTCGCTCACGTAGGGTAGCCAGGACGCTAATGTAGTAATGCTGATTCACTGTTTGTCCCTCTGGTACCCAATCAATGTGCACAATCCCTTTGATGTCAAAAAAAACAATCATCATTGTCTTGAATTTCGATTTTGACATTCGTGCTTTTTTTTTGTCGTGGAGAACCAGGAGTTTTCCAATGCATTGATTGGCGTTTAGTTTCGGGATCGTAAGTAAAAAACCACGATTCATCGCAAGTAATAACATTTTGTAAGAAGGTGGGATCACTTTCAATGTTTTCCAGGATGTCAGAACAAATCATTCTTCGGCGTTCCTTCTGTTCAATTGTGAGACACTTTGGAACCATTTTTGAACACACTTTGTTCATGTTGAAACTTTCGTCAAGAATCTGCCTAACACTTTCCTTGTCAACTCCTGTTAACTCAGACACTGCTCTGATTGTTAAACGGCGATCTTGTCGAACAAGTTTACCGATTTTTTCAATGTTTGCATCAGTTTTTGCTGACAATGGTCTGCCAGTGCGAGTGTCATCACTGGTGTCTTCGCGGCCATCTTTAAATCGTTTAAACCACTCAAACACTTGTGTTCGCGATAAACAATCATCGCCGTACACTTGTTGTAACATTACAAACGTTTCACTTGCAGATTTTCCTAGTTTGAAACAAAATTTGATGTTAACACGCTGTTCTTTCTGTACACTCAACATTTTCCGACGCACAGACAAAACGTCAACTACTTGAAACAGACGCCATGGGCAGACTGAGTGCAGGAGGCAGATGAAACTCGAGCAGTAGGCGGAGCGAGAGCCACGTGACAGGCCACGCGACTTTCAGCCTTATTGCATTCGTTTTATTGTTTCACCAGTACTAGTCCGGTTTTTTTCTAGCCACACCTCGTATAGTACAGATAGTATAGTTGTGGCCCTGCGCCTGGGAAAGAGTATCTCGGGAACGACAAAGCTAATGGGCCGCTCGCCAGTTACTGCGGTGAGCATGCAAGGAAAGTGTTGAAGAAAGATGAACCCCGGCTGTGTAAATCCGGTCAGGGGGCGACCTGTGGCGGATACGACAACAGAGAAAAACGCTGTTGGCAAGCACCAGTGTCTGGCCACAGTGTTCAGCGCACACTGTTGAACGAAGGGCTCAGCAGCAGACAACCCCTACGTGTTCCTACGTTGATCCAACAAAAACACCAGTTACGATAGTAGTAGGCACAGAATCATCGAGAGTAAACCGTAGTTAAACGAAAACACGTCGCCTGGTCGGATGAATCGCGTTTGTTGGTACATCAGGTAGATGACTGAGTCCGAATACGCCGTCATCCAGAAGAACGCCTGCTTGATAGAAGCAACGCTGACGAACGCAGACAGGTAGAGGTAGTAGTATGACATTAGGGGCGTTCGTCTGTGCTTCCTTGGGAACTACGATAGCAATTTAAGGCGTCATGGCCGTGGACTGTGTGAAAATTATTGGGGCCCACATACATCCCTTCGTGCCTGAAGTCTTCCGCCAGCCGCGATGGAATTTTCCTCAACGACGTCCACGTAACAAGACGAGTATCGTGTTCTAGTGGTTTGAGGTGCTTGATAGTGAACTCACGTTGGTATCTTAGCCACCAAATTCGCTTGATATGAACCAAATGGAACACACTAAACGCTAAATACGAGATCGCAGTCACCCGAAACGCCGTTTACGGGAACTGCGTGACTAGTGTGTACACGTCTTGTGCAACATAGCCCCGGAAAACTTCCCAGGAATCCATGCCACGCAGAGCTACTACCGTATGGTGTAGAAAGGTGGACCAAAACACTGTTAAGCAGTCAATCGTAATTGTTTTGGCTCACCGTATTACCAATTTGCTCTTTGAAAACCGGTCAAAAAAATGGCTCTGAGCACTATGGGACTCAACATCTTAGGTCATAAGTCCCTAGAACTTAGAACTACTTAAACCTAACTAACCTAAGGACATCACACACACGCATGCCCGAGGCAGGATTCGAACCTGCGACCGTAGCAGTCCCGCGGTTCCGGACTGCAGCGCCAGAACCGCTAGACCAGAAAACCGGTCATGTGCCACATGTGTATACATCTGAATACCACCTTGCCTGTTTCACCACTAATCCTCGGCTGTATTAGAATTTATTCTCATGTATGTATCTAGCACTTGGGCCCGCATCTCGTGGTCGTGCGGTAGCGTTCTCGCTTCCCACGCTCGGGTTCCCGGGTTCGATTCCCGGCGGGGTCAGGGATTTTCTCTGCCTCGTGATGGCTGGGTGTTGTGTGCTGTCCTCAGGTTAGTTAGCTTTAAGTAGTTCTAAGTTGTAGGGGACTGATGACCATATATTTTAAGTCACATAGTGCTCAGAGCCATTTGAACCATCTAGCACTTGAGTCTACTCCCTTCGCCCTTTCCATTTACATTTTATAATAAAGTAACGTATGCAATTTTTTCCAAGAAAAAAGAAAAATAAATAAATAAATTGTGTGACACAAAACGATTGTCAGACTGGACATTATGGAGAATGTCCTTTTTATCTGTATGAAACTGTTTCAATATTGTTGTAAAAACTTTCTTGCGGAAGTGCTCTTCTAATGCGTGGCTAGAAGAGATACACATTTGTATGATAATGGCTAGGAGGCCAGGAGCTGGCTAATGGCATAAACTCACAAATCTAGTTTGCCGAATTTCCCTGAATTTCCGCAAAACATTTCACAACTTAAAAATTTTCCCACCTTAAATTACCAGCTAGTTCATGTATATACACTCCTGGAAATGGAAAAAAGAACACATTGACACCGGTGTGTCAGACCCACCATACTTGCTCCGGACACTGCGAGAGGGCTGTACAAGCAATGATCACACGCACGGCACAGGGGACACACCAGGAACCGCGGTGTTGGCCGTCGAATGGCGCTAGCTGCGCAGCATTTGTGCACCGCCGCCGTTAGTGTCAGCCAGTTCGCCGTGGCATACGGACCTCCATCGCAGTCTTTAACACTGGTAGCATGCCGCGACAGCGTGGACGTGAACCGTATGTGCAGTTGACGGACTTTGAGCGAGGGCGTATAGTGGGCATGCGGGAGGCCGGGTGGACGTACCGCCGAATTGCTCAACACGTGGGGCGTGAGGTCTCCACAGTACATCGATGTTGTCGCCAGTGGTCGGCGGAAGGTGCACGTGCCCGTCGACCTGGGACCGGACCGCAGCGACGCACGGATGCACGCGGTCTGCACGTCCAGCACAAACGCTGGTCCAACTGAGGCGCCAGGTGGAAATGGCATGGCAAGCCGTTCCACAGGACTACATCCAGCATCTCTACGATCGTCTCCATGGGAGAATAGCAGCCTGCATTGCTGCGAAAGGTGGATATACACTGTACTAGTGCCGACATTGTGCATGCTCTGTTGCCTGTGTCTATGTGCCTGTGGTTCTGTCAGTGTGATCATGTGATGTATCTGACCCCAGGAATGTGTCAATAAAGTTTCCCCTTCCTGGGACAATGAATTCACGGTGTTGTTATTTCAATTTCCAGGAGTGTAGTACAGATGCCCATTGGTGTAGCTCATTTAACACTTCTTCTTCGAAGCGGTTACACTGTCTGCTATTTCAGTCACTGCGATAAATAATGCCTAATATCGTGACTTGTGACTATTCTTGCTATAAAAAAAGTTTACCCCTTAATGCCTGAATAAATTTGTAGATGAGAGAGAAAAATAAAAAAACCGTGGTGCTTCAGAGATAACAAGAAGAATGCAGCAATTGGCAGAAGCGTTGTAGCTTCATGAAGAAACAGCGTATACCGCCGGTGGCATTCAAAAACGGTTAACCTTCCAGCTACTGGCACAGCATTTGTATGGTACAAATTAGCAACACTTGCCATTAAGAGATTAACACCTACTTTCAGAATGAATCGTTCACTCTGTAGCAGACTTTGCGCTATTTTGAAATTTCCTGCCAGATTAATATTACATTCTTTCGCATGTTGTTTGGTATGAGCTGTAAGAAGCTAACATAAAGATCTAGTTGGTAACATATAAACAGTTTCACGTATCAGTGGCATGTGGTATAGCCTCGCCTACAAAATATGAGAATCTTTGTTAAGCTTCCACTTGAGAAAATGAGAAGTGTTTTAGATATTATTTACGACGATGACTGTAATATGATAAAGTGAAACGTCCTGGCGGATTAAATCTGTGTGCCGGACCGAGACTCGAACTCGGGACCTTTCTTCCAGTAGTACTAGTTCTGCAAGGCTCGCAGGAGAGCTTCTGTGAAGTTTGGAAAGTAGGAGACGAGGTACTGGCGGAAGTAAAGCTGTGAGAACGGGGCGTGAGTCGTACTTGGGTAGCTCAGATGGCAGAGCACTTGCCCGCGGAAGGCAAAGTTCCCGAGTTCGAGTCTCGGTCCGGCACACAGTTTTAATCTGCCAGGATGTCTCATATCAGCGCACACTCCGCTGCAGAGTGAAAATCTCATTCTGGAAATATGATAAAGTGTTCGCTGACCGCACTTAGGCTATTACGTGCATGTAATGCTTCCTGGTTATACAACAATCAATTATTCCTGGTAGAATATTAAAAGCTAGTTTATATATGCAAGATATACAGGTCGAGCCCAGGGTAAACTTGCTCAAAACCTTGGCACACCCTACAACACTTCCCGTTAAATATATGTCTCAGAAGACAGATGGAGAAATACTTACGATAGCCTTCATGTTGTCGCCTTATGTTGCTGTCGCCGCCAACTGATGCCCACGGAGTTGTTCTCTGCGAATTTATACTCGCAGGGTGCTCACCGGGAGAGAGCACCTGCATTGCCTCAGGCAAGGGCGTGGTAGGTCTTCTCTATGACGTTACAATAGACAGCACCCAGGTGTCGCCCCACCAGGGACCTAGCAACCAAGGTCAGTTGGTCAGAACTTGCAGTTCTACGGAAAAAAACGAGAAAAGCTGGCTCGTCCTACAACTCTTTTGTTACTCTAAACACTATAATCTATGTATTGATGCCTTCCGGGCATTCTTAATAATCTTCCACATTAATCGTTCTCAACACATCAAGGGCGCTCAATAGTTTTCTGGCTGAGACTCAAAAGGTGGTGAACGCAGCTTGAAAGGGGAATACGCTGTTATTCAGGACCTAGTCGCTGCCATTACTGTGTGGATGAGAGATAACGATTGGGCTTCATTTCCGTAGATGAATCCCTTCTTCTGAGCTGCAGCTAATAATCCCTTCATTATTGTCAGCTTTTAAATTAAATTTTATTATTATTGACGTCATTACTTCGCACTTCACGGTCTGGATGGCAGGCTGGCTGTTATGACTTTATACTATTGTACGTATATCTACCTAACGGTCTTACTACGTTCCTCTTCCGTAGTGTATGCAGTTTTATTATCTATGTGGGTGATTTAATATCTTCCATTTGCTCCAAATGGTTTCCCTATTTTTCTCTTCAGTGTTACTGTTATAATAATAATAATAATTATTAGACATTTTTGCCAGTAAGACAGTTTTAGGACTTATTATTCAAATTTTCTTTGTTTGTTTCATTTTTCTTCTCAAAATCTCTTAATTCTTTTACTCCGTTCCTGATTCTTTTGTCCTGTCTATATTTTCCCCGTTTCCTTCCTTTCAAATATTGCAAATTTCGTGCTCGTAATGGCGTTCCCGTTCCTGAAATTGCCTCTTTCATTTATTGGTTCTCTATTGATTCCTAGTTGTATTAAGTCTTCTTGTGTTTCTTGAAGCTAATTTGGTTTTCTGATTGACCTGTGTACTGCATCTAAAATCCTCTTTGTGAGTCTGTGGCTATCCATTTAACTCGTATGCATGTGCCCATAGAATGTTGGTCGGCGTTTTCTGAAAATGTTTGTGAATGTGTCTGTTCGTTCGTATAATTCTTCGGTTGGTCTCTTCATCCATATACCGCCTGCGTTTATTTCTTCAAAAATTTTCTAAGGATGTTAGTTCCGTCTTTTCTGTCTCTATGATATCTGAGGCTCCGGTTCTGGTCGTTTCTGATGCATAGAGTGCATTTGGTACAACAATTGCATTGTAGGCCTTGAATTTTGACTTTCTTGATATGTTTCCTTTATTGCAGGGCTTCCAAATGAGTTTGCATGCTTTCTGAAGTTTTTCTGTTCTTTCTGTGTTGCATACAATATTCGTCACTCGTGTTTGTGTATATTCCACCAGATACTTGCATTTCTCCAGTGTTTTAACTTTTCATATTTCGTGTACATGGCTTGTATGTTGTTGTTCTTTCTTTTCACGTATTGCGTTTTCTCATTTGATATATGTGTATACATACTTGCCAGTTTTGTCATAGATTTCATGTAAGTGTTCCAGTGCTTCTTGTCTGTTGTCTCTGAGTATTGCGACGTCATTTGCACATGCCAGACATTTTATTATTGTTTTCCTTGTTCGTGTTCCTTCTAACCGAATCTCTTTTAAACTTTCTTTTCATTGTTTTGAATTTCGCCCAAGATCTTGTTGAATAAAAGCAGTGAGAGTCAATCTCCTCTCACTGCTGTGTCTGTCCCGAATGGTACTGAGACTTTAATAGATTTTAATTAGGATGTGGTGTCTCTGAGTATCTGTTGTAAAAGTGCCATAGTTTTTTCGTCTATTCCATATTCTTCTCATATTCTTCTAGGGTACCAAAGAGAGTCTACCTGTCTGTGGAGTCGTAAGCCTTCTTGTAGTCTACAAGTGTGACTATAGTGCTTTTCATCTGTTTGAGCGCCAGGAGTTTTTGAGGTATCCAAATCTGCTTGACACAAATTACTCCATTTTTGAAGCCTGTTACGTATTCACGTAGCTTTTTTCCGACTTGTGGTTATAGTCTATTGAGTAAAGCCTTGGAAAGAAGGAAATTTGTAAATGACCGGTAATAATGAGAAACGTCAGTAATGAAACCTGTCTTGTCGCCCTATATATGCAGTGTGTGGATTAATGAGCTTTCCTCTTCTCCTGAGACTTCCTCTGTAATCCATATTTCTATGATAATCCGACGATTTTTTTTAAAGTTTTGGTCCTTGGGTTTTTTATTATTATTATTA
Organism: Schistocerca cancellata; assembly: GCF_023864275.1. Lineage (NCBI taxonomy): Eukaryota > Metazoa > Arthropoda > Insecta > Orthoptera > Acrididae > Schistocerca > Schistocerca cancellata. The sequence goes on along the minus strand of NC_064628.1, from coordinate 44,326,160 downwards.
TTGGCTAAGTCATTTATACACGGTACTGAAGTGATGAGAAAGGCTTTATCACTAAGTTACTTTTTTCTCTAAGAACTTTGTACCGACCTCTTGTCCTCTTTTCCTTTCCTGTGTCATCTTTTCCACCTGCTCTTGCATTGTTTCCTCTCCCTCAGCAGCTGTCAATTCTTTTCTCAATAATTTTGGATATCATGAACTTATGTTTGCAATTGCTCATGAACTCATAGGGTGAGAAGCCTGTGACGTTGCTTTCCACTCTGTTGAGCACATCCTCAAATGCGGGTCCAATTTCTGACCATCGTGAGTGTTTATATTTCACGTGTGTCCTGCACAACTGCCCTACCTCCCTCATTTAGCACTCCACCAGATTACTCGTCGGGTTATGCACTGATATTTTAACATGTTTTATCCTCTGATGTGTCAAAAATGTATCCCAGGCACTTAATGTAAACTGCGGACCACTGTTCGATAGTACCCTTTCCGGTTTTGCTACCTTCCTTAAGTAATCTTCCCATAACATTGCAGTTAAAGTCTTATTGTTGGCTTTCCACATCGGGTACAACTTAATGAACTTTGAATGTACATCCACAACCACGAAGATGTATCTCGTCCCCCGCATGACCAATCGGCAGTGGACAGAAATTTCTCAATTGTCAATAACTCTCCTGCATTACTCGTATACCTTGTATCACCCCTTGATGCATCACTTTACTGTGCTTCTCTCTTTGGCACTTGTCGCAAGTGTTTAACTAGCACGTACTCTCCTTGCTAGATTGTTAATGTGGACGATTTCGCCTAGAACTGTGATACATTTCTGAGCACTGTAGTGATCTCTGCTGAAAAGCATCCCTTTATGGATTTTGTAATACAGTGATATTTTGTCTCATCCTTTTCTGTTAAAATCCACTTTTATTTTTTTAACTGCAGGACATCATTCTGCATGCATCTCATGTGTTTGCATAAGCTTATGTGTAATGTTCCCCTTTTGCCCTTTTAGTAGATAACAACTGATAATCCTCTTGCTCATTTCATCTTCATCCCCGATGGGTAAATGGCACAGCTCATTAGTGATGCGATTCTTTTCCCTTTGATGTAGTGGATTGTATAACTGAACTGTTGAAAGAACGTCATTCTATGTATCAATCTCCCGTTTAGCAACTGGTACTCCTGCAGATAACTCGCAGCCTTATGGTACGACAACATCACTACCTCTTGCCCCTTCAGATAAAGGCGGGACTTCTGGATGCTCTAGATCTCCTTCTCCGAAATACTGTAGACTCTCTCATGATTTTTTGGCATATTGAAAGGTCTCTGTTGGATTCCTTTCATGTTTAATTTCTTAAATCTGTTGACATTTATGGAATAAATTCCTCTTCTAAATGTACTGTGGCGTTTCTATCTGGGAGGAGACTGAGCAGTGGAACGTGTTACTTTTACACATAAACAAGAACGATCTGTCACACTACTACACTTTAAAGCACAGTTTATATGTAATTCTTATATGTAATTCATGTCACACAGTCTCATATGGAACCTACATCCGCTTTCTTTTATATACTGTATATGATAAGATACTGTCATCCCCCTTCCCTTTTGTGTGAGAGGATGAATGAGCATATGTATTTCTAGTTGCATGCTTGAGGGTAGCAGACAAGGCTGTCTGCTAGAGAACAGTAGGACCAACGTCGGAACAGGTAGCTACGCTTCCTAAAAGCAAAGAGGTTTCTATCCTTAGTATGGTCCTGTCCGTCCGTTGTCATGTTGGTATAGGAAGCTGCCCCTCTGGCCACTTCCGTTGGTCTTTGTGAGCCACCCTCAGGAAGCACGCTCGGCAGTAGGGCAGTTGCAGTGTGGCCGTGGCGAGCGTCTGAAGTGGTAAGATCTCCGGCTAAGCGCGTGTCTGTTAAGTCCGTAGGACAATGGATTTCTTAAGTTCAGCCTAACTGAAAATTTAATCACCTTTATTTCGGGTTTAGGTCTAAAATATCCGATGTTATCTTAAATTGCAGCGCAGTATAATTCTCATGTGAAGTTCAGATTATTTTCCGGTAGTTGCTTTGTTACTACTTTGTGAGTAAAGTGGAACTACGTGTTGATCAGTAACTCTAACTAAGATCAATCTTAAATGCGAATGCTTGTGTGATTATAACGTCTCGTCTTGACTATATTTTCAATATAGCAACTTTTCTTTATGTTCAGCCCACGTGGGGTGTACTTTGCGAGACCACTACCACGTGCTTATATAACTGTTTGACCCATCAGGTTAATAGTAAGACGTTAGTAACCAGTTCAAGGTTTTTCTTTTGTCAGTTGCTTTTCGATCTAATGTATTTTAATTATCAAAATTATTGTGGAGTTGTACGCTTTGTGTAAACCAAGTTGACCACGTGAAGCATGTGGTGTAATCATCAAAGTAGGCCTCAGCTATTCTTTTTGCGAAGATTTCACAAAGAGTTAATATGAATTTAGTATACCAGTGTGTGGTAATTACATGACGGACAGGATTGTGGTATGAACGTAATTTCTTTGGGTAAAAAAACTGAATCTGTTGGTTGTGGTTAATTTCTTCTTGCTTATGTTTCAATGTTCTTCGTGTGTTATTTTATGAATGCAGTGTTGTATGCAGTCTCCCAATCTTGGCTCCATATTTTATGTGTTCCGTAAGATTACAATCTCACATTTTTTTAATCGTAAATAAGGCACCAGCTCAGTTATAACTCACGTATAATATGCTGAAATTTCAATGAACAATCTTAAAATAAATTTCCAAATATAAACTGATTTCTTTCTTTTTATTTAAATTCTCCTTTATATATATATATATATATATATATATATATATATATATATATATATATATATTACCGATTTTGTATGACTATTAAAAGATTATCATTAATGTTAGTCTGCTTGGTAAACCTAGACTAAATATCTGATGAAACAGTTGCCCAGTAATCCATGGTTAACGTCCCCAGATAGATCACGGTTTTTAGCCCACTTTCATTGTCAATTAGCACCGATTTCAGCATACCAAATTAGAGTTACAACATTACACATCACCACACCAAATTAAAGTTACAACATTACAATGACTGTCAAAGCCTACACTTCAATGCCCTAGTACCCATTCATCATTTTCTCCTGGCAGACCTCGCATCCAGTTCCATAGTCTGAGCTATCCATCGGTAGACAAAACGATAACGTCCTTATCGGGGTAGTACATCACTTTGCTGTTGCTAATGCTATCTTTTATTCTCATAAATTGTGTCCCACAGTCCTCACTCCAATTCCGTAATGAGTTCTTTTTCAACAGCCTTCACAAGTTTAGTGTATTTAATTTTCCCTCCATGGGAACTTCCAACAGAATTTCTTCCGATGTTAATTTATGCCAAAAGATTTGTTTCTCAGTCCTTAGTATTTGAAAGATATGCCACCTCGTCTTAAAGCTATCAGTACCTTTTACCATCAGTTCACAATGCTCGTGGCAAGAAATTGTTGTAGTCGATGTATCATAACATACACTACCAGTTTGCTCATTAATCCTGCATTCAACACATGACTTAACTTACTCACGAATGCTGACACAAATATGGTGAGTTAGAAAAGTACCACCTTAGGCCTGAAAGTTCCTCCTTCAAATAGGAATGCATTATATCGCCTACTTCCTTCCGCCAATGCGACTTACCACAACAGCAAGACTTAGTCTACTCTTGACATCACTTCAACACCGTCGAAGTTCTGTAGCAATTCGACCACGTTACCCAGCTGGTCGTGTTCTCTATTACTTTAATTTCTAGGTGTCAAGCACTATTGTCACCGAACTGTTCTTTTTCTTAGCTCTGTCTGTCGGACTGCAACAATCACTCCCACATTGATCTATGACATCCCATTCCGTCATCTGGGTCAAACTGCCTTTTACTGGTTCCCTATCCAAAATTGCGACATAGTACGTCTTTACGCATACAGGTTTGTACTCTTTTAATTTGATTGTGTATTCAAAATCAAAAACTCTACCAAGTTTGTCACAGAAAACATACCAATACCGCCCCAGAGACTAAAAAAGTTCGCCTTTCTCCTCGCTAGTGATACTGTCTACTGGTTCCACCATTTCTCTGATTTGTTCAGTCACAGATCCTGCTTCACTCTAATCATCCATTCTTTCCACGTGCGCAATTCCTTGTTTGCTTTCTTAGTCTACGCCTTTTATCTTGCAACACTTTTCCTCGCAGTTAAGCAACGACTTATATATAAATAAAATCTGTGCCAAAATTACATCTTTCGTCAAAATCTGTGCCAAAATTACATCTTTCGTCAACCCTATTTAAGATCAAGCATATCATGTTAAACTTACAATTACTACAAATAAATTATAAAAGCATGTCTTTTTCATTGGCTTGCTGAGCCTACATGTGACGGCTTTGATTTTCACTCCTGCCACTGGGAACAATTGACAATTGCACGCTTTTGATTTCCTCTACATACTTCTGCTACCGCCCACACGTTATTCCAAGAGTGAAGTAGAGCAAATACTTTACCTGTACCACCTCCTATTTCTGTAATAGGTTGTACACTTTCAAGACTTTCCTTTCTTAAGCACTTTTCCCACAACAAATCATTTTCAACGTCTTTTCGCTTCTCTCCTACGTTTAGCGCACCCGCACTAACTCTTCTGCCCAGTCGGGCTCTTAATTCCTCACTTAAATCACTGTTTCGCCTCTTTCAGTTTCCCACATAAATCTGCACTCCCCATAAACCTGGCTACGGAATCGCCAGTCCTCTGTCCTATAATTATTCAAAATTGTCTCCCTCCAGTCATCATTGGCGTCATCGTCTGTCTTTTCGGTTTCATTCTCATCATGGGTGGAAATAACAAGAATATCTTCATCGACAGCGTCATTACTACACCCAGTTACTCCTGACAACTCCTCTGTCTCACAAACATCATTAAATAATTCATGATATGACCCGTCACTTCGAATTTCTCGCGGTTCCTGAAGTCAGGTACCGGTAACTAGGTTTCTGTGACTAAGACATATGATCTCCGTTCTTCGTCCAAATATTCATCTTCATGTTTCATGGAGCATTTCGAATCCGTAACCTTACCCAAAATTAGTGGTTCCTCAATGTATTGATACGTTTGTCAGATGCATCAGTTTCAGCCACTACGATATTTTCACAGTGAAACTCACTATCAAGATATCCGTTTACAACTGAATAATCTACTGCCACCGCTACATTAGAACATCAATCTACGGCTGACGAGTCAATCGCAACGTCGCCATCACAGATACAACCTTTCACATTAACATCTTCCACTTCGTCGAAATATTGCCTTAAAGTGATGCTTCCAGACTTCTCTACAAATTCACCTTTTATCAAGATAAGTTCTACCGCTGACTCTGATTTTGGTATCACGTCTATTCTACACTCCTGGAAATTGAAATAAGAACACCGTGAATTCATTGTCCCAGGAAGGGGAAACTTTATTGACACATTCCTGGGGTCAGATACATCACATGATCACACTGACAGAACCACAGGCACATAGACACAGGCAACAGAGCATGCACAATGTCGGCACTAGTACAGTGTATATCCACCTTTCGCAGCAATGCAGGCTGCTATTCTCCCATGGAGACGATCGTAGAGATGCTGGATGTAGTCCTGTGGAACGGCTTGCCATGCCATTTCCACCTGGTGCCTCAGTTGGACCAGCGTTCGTGCTGGATGTGCAGACCGCGTGAGACGACGCCTCATCCAGTCCCAAACATGCTCAATGGGGGACAGATCCGGAGATCTTGCTGGCCAGGGTAGTTGACTTACACCTTCTAGAGCACGTTGGGTGGCACGGGATACATGCGGACGTGCATTGTCCTGTTGGAACAGCAAGTTCCATTGCCGGTCTAGGAATGGTAGAACGATGGGTTCGATGACGGTTTGGATGTACCGTGCACTATTCAGTGTCCCCTCGACGATCACCAGTGGTGTACGGCCAGTGTAGGAGATCGCTCCCCACACCATGATGCCGGGTGTTGGCCCTGTGTGCCTCGGTCGTATGCAGTCCTGATTGTGGCGCTCACCTGCACGGCGCCAAACACGCATACGACCATCATTGGCACCAAGGCCGAAGCGACTCTCATCGCTGAAGACGACACGTCTCCATTCGTCCCTCCATTCACGCCTGTCGCGACACCACTGGAGGCGGGCTGCACGATGTTGGGGCATGAGCGGAAGACGGCCTAACGGTGTGCGGGACCGTAGCCCAGCTTCATGGAGACGGTTGCGAATGGCCCTCGCCGATACCCCAGGAGCAACAGTGTCCCTAATTTGCTGGGAAGTGGCGGTGCGGTCCCCTACGGCACTGCGTAGGATCCTACGGTCTTGGCGTGCATCCGTGCGTCGCTGCGGTCCGGTCCCAGGTCGACGGGCACGTGCACCTTCCGCCGACCACTGGCGACAACATCGATGTACTGTGGAGACCTCACGCCCCACGTGTTGAGCAATTCGGCGGTACGTCCACCCGGCCTCCCACATGCCCACTATACGCCCTCGCTCAAAGTCCGTCAACTGCACATACGGTTCACGTCCACGCTGTCGCGGCATGCTACCAGTGTTAAAGACTGCGATGGAGCTCCGTATGCCACGGCAAACTGGCTGACACTGACGGCGGCGGTGCACAAATGCTGCGCAGCTAGCGCCATTTGACGGCCAACACCGCGGTTCCTGGTGTGTCCGCTGTGCCGTGCGTGTGATCATTGCTTGTACAGCCCTCTCGCAGTGTCCGGAGCAAGTATGGTGGGTCTGACACACCGGTGTCAATGTGTTCTTTTTTCCATTTCCAGGAGTGTATATTATTTACCCGTACTGATTCCGCCCCAATCTTCGTGTGAGCTTGATTATTCGGCCCCATATCACATTTCAATCACCTTGTTACTTATAACCCTTCCATCGTTCCTTCCGTACAGCTTTCCTTTGTGAATTTCCTTACTCCCCCCCCCCCCCCCACTTACCCACTAGAATCTCCTCTCTCTTTCGTTTCCCCTTTCAAAATTCTCTCCATTCTGCCTATTAAAATTATCTTTCTCCATGCTGATTATTGGAACTTTGTTGCGGTTTGTGTTTTAACGTCTGCTCCATTTTTTCAATACAGACTATGTGACATGTCCTGTTGAGAGTATTCTGAAAATCTTGAAAGTAATCATCTCTTTTCAGGTACCCAACGGAGTGCTTGCATCAACTAGTTTTGCCAGTTTCCGCGCGTAAAATTCCCGCATGAGTAAACCTCTATTTTGATAACTCGGGCTGTTCAAGAATTCGTTCTGTAGTCGGGTTTGTTTGGCTTCGCTCCAAAATTTATTGAAGAACAACATTTTCGACGTCTCATAATTAGTAAAAGAGCGTCCAAGGTTTTTTGGACAAAGGGCACGACGGTTCCACAGGTTAGTGGCGGCAATCCTACAGCATCTGTTCCACATGTTAGTGGCGGCTGATCTATACAGCTCAGATGTGGAACACGGAGCTTAACCAGACTGAAATCTCGATTTCAGTCACAAACCCAGTCCAAATAAATCAACATGGATACAGTACCTTCAAAGACAAATTACCCCAGTGGGTGAAATCCCACGGTTGAAGAACCGCAAGTGGTCTATTCGGACTCTGGGGAGACCACAGAAGTGTGCATGGAGGTACATCGGAGTACCTCAAAACCCCGTAATAACAGAATCAAACCAAAATCGAGAATTTCGCTAATGACATTTAATGTAAATTCTCTCTTAAAAGTGGGAAAACTGAAAAGCACCCTGGACAAATCCAGAGAACGTAGAATCAAAATAATTGCAAAAAAATGGTTCAAATAGCTCTGAGCACTATCGGACTTAACATCTGAGGTCATCAGTCCCCTATAACTTAGAACAACTTAAACCTGAATAACCTAAGGACATCACACACATCCATGCCCGAGGCAGGATTCGAACCTGCGACCGTAGCGGCTGTGCGGTTCCAGACTGAAGCACCTAGAACCGCTCGGCCACATCAGCCGGTAAACTTTTTGCATTTCAGGAATCACGATATATAGATGAAAATCCTTTTGATTCAGAATGATACAGGATATACAAAAGAAAACCTGGAAAACGAGCCATGGCAAATTGTCCGCAAATTTTGAACTGGATTTATAGTAGATACTTCAATACTTGATTCAGTCACGACTTTCAAATCTTACTCGGGTCGGCTCTCCACGATGACAATAAAATCAGCTAGTAAGAGATACACCCTAGTCAACGGAGATGCACCAACTAACATCACTAACAAAAACAAAGTAGAAGAATTCTGGAACCAATTAGATAACATTCACCAAAAAATCCCAAATAACAATGTCAAAATCCTTATGGATGATTTCAATGCATAAATCGGTAAAGAAAAGAAATATCGTTATTGGGTAGGTAAATGGTCATGGCATACACAGACCAACCAGAATGGCATGCGACTCATTGAAATCTGCAAAAACCAAGACCTATTTTTCAAATCAACATTTTTCAAGAAAATAGCCGCGAAAACGAAAACTTGGATCTCACCTAATCCATTAATAGGTGAATATCAGTTGGATCACGTAATGATCTCCCGCGTAAATACAGTAGAAATCATGAAACTTAAAGTCCTTAATGGACTAGACCTAGATTCCGACCATTACCCAACAAAATTCTCCCTAGATGTCATTCCAGAAAAAAGAAAATTCACTAAGAAATCTCCACACCGTAAATATGATGTACAAAAGATAAATGCTAATGAAAAATTTACAAAAGAAACACAAAATTTGAATCCACAAAATTGGCAACAACAGTAAGCAGGACTTTTAAAAGCAACTGAAACTGTAGCACTGCAAACAAGAACATGTAAACATCCATGGTGGACAGTCGAATGTGACCAACTGATAAATCTCAGACAACAGGCGTGGCAAAATTGGTTGTGCAACAAAAGTAAAAAGACCCTGGAAGATCTCAAAGATACCAGGAAAACAGTCACAAAAGCAATACGAACAGTAACACAACGACAAAAAATTGCAAGACACAGAAAATGATTTCAAGAAAAACAATTCCCGAAATTTCTACAGAGAATTCAAACAAAAATTAACAAATTACTCTCCTCCATTACTCCAATTCAAAAATGAACATGGGGAAATTGCCCATACCAACACCGAAAACTGTAATATTCTTGCAAAATATTTTTCTAAATTGCTGAATTGTGAAAAGCCTGCAGAAAAAATTGAGTTCCGTCACACACAACGAAATCCAGACTCAAAGCCACCAAGTTTGCAGGAGATTAAAGAGATAAGTCAGTCACTGAAAAATAACAAAGCACCAGGAGAAGACCAAATCATCGCAGAACTATGGAAAAATGCAGGAGAAGATCTTATTGCAAAACTCAAAGAAATTATACATGAAATCTGCAAACTGAAAAAATCCCCACAGATTGGAAGACAGCAATCGTATATCCTCTGTACAAAAAAGGAAGTAAAACAGACCCCAACAACTATCGTGGAATCTCTTTATTGTCAATAACATACAAAACTTTTTCTAAAGCCCTACTAAACCAAGCAGAACCTCAGCTGGCCTCAAAACTAGGCGAATACCAAGGTGGGTTCAGGAAAGATCGATCATGCGAGAACAAATCCTTAACTTGCATATTACTTCAAACAAAAGAAATGTCATCACGTTTGTCTGCTTTAAAAAAGGATATGACAGTATAGAATGAGAATCCCTTTTTGAAGCATTAGCAGAATTTGGACTAGATCAAAAGACAACAAACATCATAAAAGAAACACTCACGGGGACCAAATCCAAAGTAAAATTTATGGGAGAATTGAGCAAAGAATTTGAAATAGACACAGGAGCACGACAAGGGGGTGTACTGTCCCCAGTGCTCTTCAATTGTGCTCTTGAAAAAAAAGTTGTTGGAGAATGGAGAAAAGCAATTGCACCAGCACACAGTCTGGGACCAAGACGTAAGGGCATAGAATTAGACTGTTTAGCATTTGCTGATGACGTGGCACTGACCGAACAAGACATTACCGATGCACAGAAACAGCTAGAATTATTACAAGAGCAGACAGCAAAAATAGCATTACAAATTTCAGTTGAAAAAACAAAATTTATGACTGACATCAAATATGCCCCTTCTGATCTCAAAATTGGTAATAATTACATCTCTCGAGGAAAAGAATTTAAATACTTAGGTGAATGGATTGCAGAAAATTGTAATGAAAGGAAATCTGTCAGATCAAGAGTCCAGAGAATGGAGACGGCGTTTCAGTTAGCAAAAAACATTTACAACAAAAAGAATCTATCGTGGAACTGCAAAATACGACACTACACAACAGTAATTAAACCCGAAGCTCTCTACGCATCTGAGACACTAAACCTTCAACACAGAACACTAAAAGGCGAATTAGATGTGGAAGAACGTAAAATAATGAGAAAAAATCCTAGGACCAAGAACTAAAGATGGTGTGAATTATCCAAAACCCAATGCAGAAATATATAAAAATATCTCCAAAATAACAGACACAATGCGCATGAGAAAAATACAATTCACGGTGCATTTAGAAAGAATGGACTCAAACAGGTTACCTCACAAAATCCATACATTTTAAATAACAAGACTACAAGACCGAACTGGTTGAAACAGACGGAAAAAGACCTGAGAGAATTAGGGATCTCCAAATCTACATAACACTAATGAAATGAGAAAAATCACAAACACACCGGGTTTTGAGGAATAAGAGAGAAAAACTAACCGACATACGTGGTCTACGCAACGAAAGCTAGCCCATTCGTTGCTTATGAAGGAGTACCGGGCGAAAAGGAAGGCCAACAAACGTTGATTATGCGTGGTCCTAAGTGATCCATCCTCGAAGAAGAAGAAGAAAAGAGCTACTCTTAAAATTCGCCGAGGACTGTGCTTTCACTTCGAAGAGTTTTGCATCATCCGATATACCCGGTATGAATCCATCTCTAAATGCGGTAGTAAGATTCACCGGATAGTGTTTACCATCGTTACAAAACACTTGGCTTTACCTCCTCAAGCAATGGCACATTTATTATATTTGCGACTTGACTTGTTGCCACTGGACCCATTTCCGCACCCATCGCTTTAACCTGTTGTCTATAGTGCCCTACCTCTGCTGTAAGTCAGCGATTGTGTTTTTACATTCGTTAACTGTACCAGATAAATTACAGCTTGTTCTGCCTTTGAACACCCTCTCACACACTACCCAATTCAATCTGCAATTTTCATGTTCTTGTATCTACTTAACTATCTACTGTTTCCACTTTCCTCTGCGAAGCACCCATTTCGTATGAGAGTTTTCCCATTTCCGTTTGTACACCTGTTAGTTTTTTCTCTTTCGCATCCTTCATCTCCGATTTAAGTTTTCCTAGGCCACCTTTTTATTAGAATGTCCCTTCCCTTTTTTCGTCTTGACATCAACGACACTATCAGTCATATGTACTCTTACATTTGAAATACTGGCATTCATAGTACTCAGTCCTGTGCTTACGTTTGAAAGACTAGGGTTTAAATCAATGAATGCTTGATTCAACCATGGAATAACATTTTCCCCAATTAAACTTTCCCTGTCGGGTTTACGACTTCTTGGCGCACTTCAGCTCTTCTCCGATTCATACAGGCTCGGTGATTCCTCAATCAGTACACTCTCCATTTCCGACGTCGCTCTGAAAAGTGACACATGGTCCCACTGTCTGCGTCAGTACTTGTATGTCATTTTTCCTGTTGCTGCGATGCTGCTGCAGCCGCAACTAGAAGCGCCGAAGTTGTTGCCGTCGTCTCAGATGCTGGAGTCGATGACAATGTCTGCGCTGCTACCTGTGTACCCGGTGATGCCCGCCGTCGATTATTGTGTACCGGAACCGCGGTGCCATCTGCCTCTTTCTTTACTTGGCTCGCTCCTCTCTTTTCCCTTCCAAATTTCTGACACACTTCACATGCGCACAAGCTGCTGTTAATCTTTTGCTCCGGGACCCCTCGCAATACTAGCGATGGCGTTTATCACCGAAACGATCAGTTTTCGGTTATATCGTTTCTTTTCCCCTTCAGTTTAACTTGAGTGTTAAAACCGCTCAAAAAAGAATAGTTTCTGAACTAACCGATTTTCGGGTTTTTATTCCTATTATTTTTTGTAATAAACGTAAAAATCGAACGAAGATCGAAAAATTTTGACTCACTCAGTTTCAAGATACATTGAATCAAAATATTAAATTAAAAAGGCAAGTAAAAGGAAACTTAGTCTGTCCATTGTTCGCTGCCTCTCTCGAAAAATATTGAGTGTATACTACAAAAAAACAGTATTTTCCTATTGATTCTTATTTTTTTAAACTCTCCTGAAAATCATGTTGTAATCGAGCATCACGTCACTATTTAGCCACTGCGAATAGTCAGTGTTAAATGCTGAAAAATAATATTAAGGAATTCTACTTTTGGTATTAATTTGTCCGTTTTCAAGGGCTACAAGCAAATATAAATGTGTTGTATGTAGGCACAGGCAGCACATCAGCTATTTTCTATTTTGTATAGTATAAATGAAATGTTTCTCAAGTTCTTAATTTATTTTTTTTTTACGTACGGTTACTTCCGCTTTTATTATTTCATGTAAATGACAGACAAATCTTTTACCTTTTAAAGCAGATGAAGCATTGAACTTCACTGCTACGTCACTTCGTAAAAACATTTATAGACTAGGGTTGGTGCCATTCTGTAGTACAAAAGTTGTCCGGCGACGAAAATGGTGTAGATCAGGTAGGGATAAGTCTTAAAAAATGGTTCAAATGGCTCTGAGCACTATGGGACTTATCACCTGAGGTCATCAGTCCCCTAGAACTTAGAACTAGTTAAACCTAACCAACCTAAGGACATCACACACATTCATGCCCGAGGCAGGATTCGAACCTGCGGCCGTAGGGGTCGCGTGGTTCCAGACTGAAGCGCCTAGAACCGCTCGGCACACTGGCCGGCGGATAAGTCTTGCACACTGCAGGTACTCGTATATCTTAAGCCACGACACGCGGCAACAGTGCCACTACTGTCTCAGCAATGCTGCACCAATTCTTATGCCATATGTTTGTTGCTCATTTTGTCGGAATTGTTGTTGAAATAGTACTGACCACTATCACATTTTTCTATAATAACGCCATATCAAAATCAACGCAAAATTTTACGAATAAATATCACCCTTTTTAAAAAATCTGTATTTGAAAAGAAAAAAGATTTCAGCACCGCTGCTTCGGTAATTGATATTCCGGTTATTTTTTACCCACTGGTTACCAAACCATAAAGAAGCCTATTAAACCGAGATCATATAAATCCTAGGAAGTACCGGTTATTCAGAACTAAACTGTCTGTATCGGGTTTAAAGTGTCAGTTTTTTCCATCTCTTCGCTATACTGCATATCATACACTTGCTTCCTGACTTGGGTCACTGTAATATCAATCTCAGTTTCGGCTGCTACCGGAGGGAACTGTTTTCGGCGAAACATTGATTCAAAATCATTCGGACAATTCCGGACGAGAGACCCCATTTGCGATGTACCGATGAAAAGAATGGAGTGAATGAAGAGAGCTAAGATCGCATTTGATTATTACGATGTAATGAAGTCCTCGTCTGGGCAATGTGTGATTCAGATCAGAAATTTCGCTCACTGTTGTCGTAGATGGTGAGCCACAGACGTCAGATTTAATTCAAGCGCCCCGCAGAAACTTTAATGGGTAATACGCAGCAAGTGCCAGAGATCTTACAACTTAATGTATCAGACATTGGTTAATCATTGCAAATAATAAATAACACAAAGTGCAACTCGTTGCATTAACTAAAGTGAATACTATCAGATGACGACACAAATTAAATGATTACACGAACAAGAAGGTTTCAGCTGAAATGATTAGTTTATTCATTCTTTAGGTCTTTGAAGCAACTAAAGATGGTGCTCATCTATAAATTATTTAAACAATTAATAAGAAAGTAAATCACACTGTGAAACTTGCTATAACACATTAATACGAAAGTGCGTCAGATACCCCAATATTAACTGTTCGCAAATCCCAACTTAACAACACGTTGTGACGAAGCAAGCTGGGATACTTTTTACATCCCCTCTTTTTTTGCCATCTGTCTCCTTAAAATTCATATTTTCACTTTTAAATAATTACATTTAACATAATTAAATGTAATCTGCATTTCATAAAAGAGAAATGTTGGCCCTCAGTTTTAAAGAATATAACACAAGATCTCATTTTGTGCTTAGTTTTATGTATGTAATGGATTTTATAAATTGTTTTCGACTATTTCTAGTTAATATTTTTCATTACAGGGTGAAATTAGTGATTCTTTCGTAAATTAAATTCTGTTGTTGATGTACAAACAAATATTCTACACTAATTATAAACATTTGAGAGACGAAACAATAGTATAATTAAAGTATTTATTTGGCTCTATTCGAAAACATGTTAACAAAACCAGCGCTTAATTAATTCCAAAGTAATTAAGAGTTCTGTCAAAAGTATTGTTTGTGTACTTATATTTATTAATTTCATGATTTAAACAAATAATTCTACCTAACTCTTGTAGTAGAGGAAACTGTTAAAAAAACGGAATTTGCCGATGTATTCAGTTAATTTCTGTAAATTTAACTTCGAACAGTGTGTAATTTCGGCACCTATTATTGTGAGGATGTATAGGAGCCCGATTTTTGAGACAGTCAGTCCACGGCCGATATTAATACGAGAAACCTGTGTTGATTAGAACAACAACTACGCTTCAGCTTAACTGTGATATAAGTGTTACACAATTAGGACGTGTGTTAAAATAAAGACAGTGTCTGCTCTTTATGTACCTTTCTATTCTTCAAGAACTGTGAACTTTGTCGTTAGGTTTTCACTGCTCGTAGATGTTCAACAGGAAACTATTGTAGCAGTATGTGGATGTCTGCCTGCAACCTATTCAAGAGACTTATCGAAAGTTAAACAATAGTGCAATGGCCATATAACTGTGTAATATTGGGGGGGGGGGGGGTTGAGAACAGTGGAAGTAAAATACTGTAAAACGCAGCTGTGCATCTCTCGGCTACATCATTTACAGTAGACAGTAACTGAACTTCCACACCCCATTTTTCAGCCTGTACGTCGACACCGAGGAAAAAAACGAAGCATTGAAGAAAGAAGGCGACCATCGTCACAACGTCTCAACTTCTGAATTTCGACTAACTCCCAAATCATACGAACATTTTCAGAGTGCTGTATGTTGTTAAAGAATCTAGAGCAACCGCATGCCACCCAAGTTAAACCATCAGTTCTAAACTGGTCTTACGATTCCCCGAACGTAACTGCTTCTTCGCTCTCATGACATGATCTCCCCGTTTTGCATCGTTCATTGGCTACCATCTGGTTTACGGAAACTCTACCAGCGCTGCTCATCGCCAATAAGACGCTAAAACCCACATACGCCTACGACAAGGAGCTACAGTCTGACTCCCTTTCAACTTGCAGTCTTTCTTAAATCTAATGCTTAATAAAGTGGAATGATTAGTGAAGTGGACCACCACGCTTTGCCTTATGCTATTACAGCAACATTATTTACCTTATACAAAAGTTTACTTCTCTCTGGTTCGAACGCTACCAGACTACGTATACAGGGCGGTCCATTGATAGTGACCGGGCCAAATATCTCACGAAATAAGCATCAAACGAAAAAACTACAAGGAACGAAACTCGTCTAGCTTGAAGGAGGAAACCAGATGGCGCTGTGGTTGTCCCGCTAGATGGCGCTGCTATACTGCCGTACGTCAAACGGATATCAACTGCGTTTTTTTTTAAAATAGGAACCCCCACATTTATTACATAGTCGTGTAGTACGTAAAGAAATATGAATGTTTTATTTGGACCACTTTTTCGCTTTGTGATAGATGGCGCTGTAATAGTCACAAACGTAAGAGTACGTGGTATCACGTAACATTCCGCCAGTGCGGACGGTATTGGCTTCGTGATACATTACCCGTGTTAAAATGGACCGTTTACCAATTGCGGAAAAGGTCGATATCGTGTTGATGTATGGCTATTGTGATCAAAATGCCCAACGGGTGTGTGCTATGTATGCTGCTCGGTGTCCTGGACGACATCACCCAAGTGTCCGGACCGTTCGCAGGATAGTTACTATATTTAAGGAAACAGGAAGTGCTCAGCCACATGTGAAACGTCAACCACGACCGGCAACAAATGATGCCCAAGTAGGTGTTTTAGCTGCTGTCGCGGCTAATCCGCACATCAGTAGCAGACAAACTGCGCGAAAATCGGGAATCTCAAACACGTCGGTGTTGAGAACGTTACATCAACATCGATTGGACCCGTACCATATTTCTATGCACCAGGAATTGCATGGCGACGACTCTGAACGTCGTGTACAATTCTGCCGCTGGGCACAAGAGAAATTACAGTACGATGACAGATTTTTTGCACACGTTCTATTTAGCTACGAAGCCTCATTCACCAACAGCGGCAACGTAAGCTGGTATAATATGCACTATCGGGAACGGAAAGTCCACGATGGCTGCGACAAGTGGAACATCAGCGACCTTGGGGGGTTAATGTATGGTGCGGCATTATGAGAGGAAGGATAATTGACCTCCATTTTATCGATGGCAATCTAAGTGGTGCAATGTATGCTGATTTCCTACGTAATGTTCTACCGATGTTACTACAAGATGTTTCACTGCATGACAGATTGGCGATGTACCTCCAACATGATGGATGTCCGGCACATAGCTCGCGTGCGGTTGAAGCGGTATTAAATAGCATATTACATGACAGGTGGATTAGTCATCGAAGCACCATACCATGGCCCGCACGTTCACCGGATCTGACGTCCAAGGATTTCTTTCTGTGGGGAAAGTTGAAGGATATTTCCTATCGTGATCCATCGACAACGCCTGACAACATGCGTCAGCGCATTGTCAATGCATGTGGAGACATTACGGAAGGCAAACTACTCGCTGTTGAGAGGAATCTCGTTACACGTATGTCCAAATGCATTGAGGTTGACGGACATCATTTTGAGCATTTATTGCATTAATGTGGTATTTACAGGTAATCACGCTGTAACAGCATGCGTTCTCAGAAATAAGTTCACAAAGGTACATGTATCACATTGGAACAACCGAAATACTCGTAAAATGTTCAAACGTACCTCCGTTCTCTATTTTAATTTAAAAAACCTACCTGTCACCAACTCTTCGTCTAAAATTGTGAGCCATATGTTTGTGACTATCACAAAGCGAAAAAGTGGTCCAACTAAAACATTCATGTTTCTTGACGTACTACACGAATATGTAATAAAAATGGGGGTTCCTATTTAGAAAAACGAAGTCCATATCCGTTTGACCTATGGCAGCGCCATCTACCGGGCCAACCATAGCGCCATCTGGTTTGCCCCTTCAAGCTAGACAAGTTTCGTTCTTGTTAGTTTTTTCGTTTGACACTTATTTCGTGAGACATTTGGCCCGGTCACGGTCAATGGACCACCCTGTATTACAATCAACAGTTTCATACAAATAATTAATAATGTATTACTGCACAGTATCATGCTGGAATACATTGACTACTTTCATGTGAAGGACATGGTTATCTGACCATGGTATGCACTGCATCTACGTTATAACTTAAACTAGATTAATTCTGTCTGTCTCTTTCCTCTCCACCCTGGCCAGGCTCTACAATGTAGTCCTGTCCACCGGTTACTACCCCGACCTGTGGAAAACCTCCCGTATCCTATGTTCCTAAAACCTGGCAAACCGCCGTCCGCCGTCTCCTCCTACCGTCCCATCAGCCTTACCACAGTCTTCAGCAAGGTCCTGGAATCTATCCTCACCCGACGCATCCACCAGCATCTCCGCCAGCACCGCCTCCTTCCTGTTACCCAGTGTGGCTTTCGGCCGTCCTTCTCTTCCGACTACCTTCTCCTTCACCTCACACATCTCCTTTCCGACCAGCTTAATTCCCGTCGCTCCGCAATCTTCCTGTCCCTGGACCTCGAACGAGCTTATGACCGTGTATGGCATTCCGGTCTCCTCTTCAAGCTTCAAACCTTCGCCCTTCCCATCAACTACGTCCGTCTGATCGGCTCCTTTCTCTCCCGCCGTCCTTCCTATGTCACCATCCATAACACAGATTCCTACACCTTTTTCCCCTCTGCCGGTGTGCCCCAAGGCTCCGTCCTCTCCCCCCTTCTGTACCTTTTGTACACGGCGGACATGCCACAGCCGTAACCCCCGTCCACCTTCTCCAGTTTGCCGATGACACCGCCTTCCTTGCCATTGCCCCCACCCTGCAGCGCTCCCAACACCTTCTCCAATCCCATCTTGACCGTTTCACCGCTTGGTGCAACCAGTGGTTGCTCAAGGTCAATCCCTCCAAAACCCAGGTGATCATTGTAGGCAAAACCATCCCTTCCTTCCGCCTCCTTGATTTCTATCTCACCATTTATGGCCGTCCTATCGCCCTCACTCCCACCCTTAAGTACCTTGGCGTCACCCTCGACCGTCGCCTCTCCTGGACTCCCCATCTCCGGACAATCCAAGCCGAGGCACGCTCCCAACTCAGTCTCCTCAAGCTCCTCTCTGGCCGTACGTGGGGTCTGGACCCCTCCACCATCCTCCACACCTATAAATCCCTCATCCGCCCTATCCTTTGTTATGCCCATCCGGCTTAGATCTCCGCCCCCCCCCCCCCTACCTTTTACAAATCCCTCCAAATCCTTGAACGCCATGCTCTCCGCCTCGCCTATCTCATCCGTCTCCCCTCCCACACACGGATCCTCTACGATCTCATCCCCTTCCCCCACCTTCTCCTTTTCCTTGAAAGGATACAGATCCTGTACACCTCCCGTAAACTCGATCCTCCTCACCCGCTCGTCTCCCCGATCCTCTCCCACCCCCGCCTGCTGCCGCACCTGTATTCCCACGTCCCACCTGGTCTCCATCTCTCCACCCTCCTTACCCTCTCCTGAGGTGGCTTCCGCCAGCTCCCTCTCCCTGATGACGTCCTCCTCCCTTCCATTTACCCCTCCTATCAACTTTGATCCTCCCCCCCACTTCCTGTGTCCTTTCCTTTAGGCACCCTCCCTCCCTCCCTTCCCTTCCCTTCTCTTTCCTCTCCCCCCTTCCTCCTCACCCCCTGGGCTTCCTCTCCCCCTTCCTCCCTCCCCCTCTCTCCTCTGCCCAAGGCATCTCTTCTCTCCCCTCTCCCATTCCCCTCCTCCTCCTCCTCCTCCTCCTCCACTCTTGGCAGGTCCCCGGACTCGTACATGCTCAGTGGACTTTCGCGCGCCGGAGATCGTCGCCATCTTTGTGTCGTGTGCGTGCCTTGATTTGTGTTTCGTGTTCTGTCACCGTCACGCCTCAACTGTTCACGTGTGCCGTCGCCGTCATCCGTGTTCTGTGCGCCGTGTCACCAAGTGTTACTGTTTTTTCGCGTCCAGCGTGAACGGCTTCTTGTTTATTGTTTTTTGTACCTCCTTTTTTTGCCCGCCGTTTTTACTGTATTGTCTGTATCACCTATATGTCATGTTATTGTTCCACTTAAGGCTGAAGATCAGCGTAATATGCTGCTGCCAGCCCGCCTGTGTGAGGTGATTAAAATTACAATAAAGGAAAAAAATATTCTGTCTGGCTGATGTTCATGATCGATAGCTACAGTGGACTGCTACAGTGTCTATCGACATCGCGCGTAGCATTTTTGGTAATTAAACGTTATATATTTCCCAATTCGTTTACTTGCTTTCAACAGCTAACTTTCGTGTTACTACAGATGTTACAAATACTATATTTCAATAGAAGCGCTATGATTGCTTGGTTATTTTGGTGTAACCATATTACCATATTAGTTTTACACTCAGGTGAAAAAAGTAATGGGATACCTCCTAATCACGTGTCCTCCGTTTGGCTGACATGCAATATTGCATCAACCGGACGTCGCAGCGACTCAACGAGTTGGTGGAAGTCTTTGCAGAAATATTGAGCCATGCTGCCTCTATGAACGTCCATAATAGCTAAAGCGTTGCCGGTATAGTATTTTGTGAACAAACTGACCCCGACTGCGTCTCATAAAAGTTCGATGGAATTCATATCGGGTCATCTGGATGGCCAGACCTTTCACCTTTCCCTTGAATTGTCAAGAATGTTCCTCAAGCCATTGGCGAACAATTGTGGCCCGATGACATGGCACATCGTCATCCATAAAAATTCTGTCTCTGTTTGGGAACCTGAAATCCGTGAATAACTGCAGTTGGTCTCCAAGTAGCCGAATATAATCACTTTGTAACAACAACAACGCTATACTATTGTACATATAATAATTTTTTTCTTCTGATTTTCGATAAATTAATGTAATCGATGTTCTGATTTCATTTCTTTTTTGTTTCATGCCATTATGTTAAAGAAACTGTAAACAATTTTCGATGTGAATATTAATGTTTATGTCAAATTTCAAGCAATGTTATAATAGAAGTGATGTGTAAATAATGTTGAAACTATTGTAAGATGTTAAAGTTGTAATTGTGCGCCTGTTCCATACGTAGGCAATGTATTAGGATATGTAGAATGCAAAACCTTTGGTGAATACCCTATCTGTAGGGGAGCGGTAAAAGGTGGAAGGCAGGCGAGCGCGGGAAAATGCACACGGGCGGTGTACGGCATAACGGGCTCAGCAGTAGTAGTCGGAATTGGGCATCGGTCTGAGAAACACGTTCTGGATCGACGAGGCTCTCCTGGAAAACGTGATTTAGTTGAGCCTCGGATGCGCCGTTTCCGACGCCTATACAGCATGGCAATATTCCATAGGCAGTAAAAGGAAAAGTACTGCGACGCTATGAAGAAGTAAAGTGCCAATATTTCAAGAGCCATTGCTGTGATTGTATGCGTGTTTTGTGCCTCGCCATCTCGCCGCCTGCCGACCGCCTCATCGATACGAGCAGGTTGAAACTTTTAGTACTGTATTCGTGTGGACCAGTGTTACTTTTGTTACATACTGTTCAATAACAACTTAAATTTTACCAGAACTGTCCTATCATTTAATTATCCTCACAATTAACCTAGACAGGGTCCTTTCCACATGTTGTGCAATACGAGTGTCCCGAGATGAAGATTTAAAGTTTATGTTAATAATAATTACCTGCAGACCTATCTATGTTAGAATGATGTTTAAAGAACTTTGTTGTTAATGAATACATAGGTAAATAACATAGGTCTGACCAGGTTGGCAGATAATGTTGAAAGTGGTTTAGTAATGAAGTTTAATTAATTTGAGACAAAAATAATGGTAGTTAAAAGAGCAGGAAATAAGACAAAAAGAGTAGTAACTCATATCTTGGAAATCTTGAATGCTTAATGCTTCCATTAATCAAAAATTTCAATACAGTGATCATAACAGTTTCAGGGTATCCCCCCCCCCTCTCCTTTCTTTCTTTTCTATTCATTTTAATTCTGAAGTGTACTGAACTGATATGACCAGCAAAGTTAAAGTCAAGATAAAACCAAAATTTATCAGTGTTTTACCATTTTTAAAATTGACATTGTATGTGTGTTTCGAAAGTGCTGTTGCTAGGGTAACCTATGCCCGATTTTAATCAGATCAATAGACAATACGAAGTTTGTAGTAAACATTATAGTGTACTGTTGTGTATTTATAGCTTGTCCATCTTAGTACAGAAAGAGAAAATATTAGTTCAGTACATTTTCCGGTTCTAAAATTTACCAGATAATGCAGTGTTACTACGTATTGTTATGCTTGAACGTACATCAACTTGTACAGGAAAGAAACTCAGTTAATGCCTAATTAGGCTGGCGACCGTATTATTAACAATTGGTAGCATCTGCTGTGTTGTTTCTTGTCCGTCCTAACGTGTAGTTGCACTTCAGACATGCTTGACGTATCATTGTAGTTACTGAGTGGTTGTAAGTCTGATTGTGCCTCCATTCAGGTACACGCGATCAACATATATACCAAAATCCATTCTTATAAGGTGAAGCCCGTCAACTTACTATAGTACAGGCTTTAAAGAGTATCGTGTGCATTAGCGCAGTGTTACAACTCCCTGTGAATAATCGATTCAGTTGGACCAGAGGACGCAGTGCGTTTCAATTAAACTCAGCCGACAACGTCACGGAGCCAGCACTAGCTTGTACAGTACCTTTTTCACAACTTGGGTCCATAGTTTCGCGGGATCTGTGCCACAGTCGAATCCTAGCATCAGCTCTAACCAACTGAAATTAGGACTATTCTGACCATCCCACTTTTTTCCAGTCGTCTAGAGTCCAACCGATGAGGTCAAGTCCCCTGGAGGAGCGCTACAGGCGATGTCGTTCTGTTAGCAAAGGCACTCGCGCTGGTCTTCTGCTGCTATGGCCCTTTAACGGCAAATTCTGCTGGATTGCCCTATCGGACATGTTCGTGGTACATACCGCATTAATTTCTGCGATTATATCACGCCTCGTTGTTTGTCTTTTAGCAATGACATCTCTACGCAGACACCGTTGCTCTCTGTCGTTTAGCGAATGTTGTCGGGGACTACTTTGCCTGTGGTGAGAAACACTGCCAGAAATTTGGTATTATTCACACAGTCTGTGGTATTGGTCCTATGAAAGCTTTGAGTACCCTTTGAAAGACATTTGTTTTGTATAATTTACATAACTGTAAAGATGCGCATCTAGCGCGGACGCTAATACATCGATTGCGCAGTCAAAGAAACATTTTAACAGAAGCTGTACTGTCGTTCCGCTTCGATCTAAATAAAAGATGACGGTAACAAACTTTTGTAGATCTTCAGATTTTAATATACTTCTGCTTGTTATGTGAAAACGTAAAGGAGGTCGACTTTAAGTTAAAAAAGTGAGCGGTCTTGCTAGCGTGCAGACAACATTATTAATTAATAAAATTAAGGTAATTCATGTTCGAAACTGTAAATCAGCAAGTTATTGTTATCGGAGGTGTTGAACAGTGTAAGAATTGTCTTCAACAAAAGGAGAAAAGTAGTGACTGTAATTTGTGAAAAAAAAACGTGAACCAAGGAGACAGCACAGGACAGGCTGAAATCTGATCGCACCATACTGTTAGAAAAGTACTCATGTAAGTTATATTGTTTATAAATAAGTCCTAATTTGCTAGTGAGAATTGTATGAATATATTTAGTGTTTACCAGACTTCTTATTCTGTTCTTTTCCTTTATACTTTTTTTATCCTCCATGCCATATTATTTTTATAAATGTCAAACAGCCTTTACTACAGCAAAGAATACTGCGGCATCCTGGTCGTAGACAGAAGGCCGCTCCTTGTCTTCTATACAACTCATAGCTGCCCCATTTATTAATGATTTCATTTGCAAACGCATTTTTTTTACTGTTCATTGTGAAAGGTCCCTTAGGTAATTATAAAATACATACTGATTACGTAAAGAAATCCGGGTTGTTCTTTTCCAAATAATAGAAGTCTTTGCGTAATCAGAAACTAGCCTCCATCTGACAACGATCAGGAGCCGACCAGAAGACGGACGTCTTCGACCGCTTTCGTGTCTCCTGTGTCAAAGCTGTGCCAGACTGGAAACACGACATTCTAGTATGAAATACAGATTTAAATTGATAGAATTGAAATATATTTAACGTAATAATAATAATAATTTTTTTATCGTACTAGAAGTCTTGACACTGCGGACCGCGGAATATCGAATTCCCTACAGATTTCCGAAATGGAATGTCCCATGGGTCTAGCGCCAACTACCATTACGAGTTAAGAGTCTGTTGATTACTATCGTGCAGCAATTAATCGTGCCGGAGACCTTTTCACATGACTCACCTGAGTACAAATATCAGCTCCACCATTGAACTGCCCTTTTATAAGTTGTATACGCGATACTACCGCCATCTATATAAGAGC
Source organism: Schistocerca cancellata (assembly GCF_023864275.1). NCBI lineage: Eukaryota > Metazoa > Arthropoda > Insecta > Orthoptera > Acrididae > Schistocerca > Schistocerca cancellata. Next base: position 44,302,181 of record NC_064628.1, on the reverse strand, counting down.
ATTTCGCTACTCCATGACTTTTTTCACCTCAGTGCACTATGAGCAGTTGAATTACTGTTGAGTTTTTAACATTTTGATATTACTTCACTTTTGAAAGTAGCAGAAGTTTCAGTTATTACCGCTGCCATGCTTCCTGCCCGTTACTGTTCCCTTAACCAGCATGGAACGCCCGCGTTCTTCCTGCGCTGATCAGTCCTCTGTGTGATGTCGCTAACTGTCGCTGGGTCAGGAGTACCTTGGTGCCGCTAAAGCTGGTGGTCGGAGCGTCAACCCGCAGGCAAACAATACTTTCGCGCTCTCAAGATTGTAAGATTTAAATTTAGCTGGCTGGGCACCTCCAGCATATGTATTACGATACAGGCAGGACTGTCGACCTCATTGCTACAAGTTACTGGTATATTAATTACAAAATGTTTCGTACAGAGTGTTAGTTTGTAGATGGGATTATCAGCTTATATAGTTGCACTGGATCAGAAAGTCAATGCCAATCTTTTATTGGTACACTGTATACTGTTTTTACGTATGAGTGTTGGGAGTTACAATATTCAATCTCGCTACGAAAACCATGTGCTCGCTAATCCCTGCATCTGTTATGATGCTTGTTATTAGCTCAGGATCATTTGTTGCTAAGAGGTCAAATGTGTTTTCGCAACAGTATATTATTCGCGTGGGCTCGTAAACTAACGGCTTCAAATAATGATTAATGCGTACCTGCGGGTTTAAACATGTATTTTCGCCAACATGTCGAGGGTAAACCAAAGACACCACCAACAGTAACTGTATGAGTCGAGTACGCGTTTGAAATTAAACTCGAGTTTTCTTTAAACCTTTTAACAACTGTATCATCTGGGTTGGGAGGTTGGTAAAAGGATCTGATTATTATTTTATTCCGGTTGCCAAGAATGATCTCTGCCCATGCTAACTCACAGCAACTATCTACTTCAGTGCCCCCGCCGGGGTGGCCAAGCGGTTAAAGGCGCTACAGTCTGGAACCGCGTGACCGCTACGGTCACAGGTTCGAATCCTGCCTCGGGCATGGATGTGTGTGATGTCCTTAGGTTAGTTAGGTTTAAGTAGTTCTAAGTTCTAGGGGACTGATGACCTTAGAAGTTAAGTCCCATAGTGCTCAGAGCCATTTGAACCATTTGAACCATCTACTTCAGTATCGCAGTACGATAAACTACTTGTAACAGCAATAAATACGCCACCGCCAATTTTGTTTAGCCTATCCTTTCGGAACACCGTCAGGTTCTTCGCAAAAATTTCGGTTGAACTGTGCTGGCGTAAGCTGCCCCCAGCACACATGTCGGAAAAGACACAAGGAGACTTAAGTTTTTAACTGCAAGATTACCGATAGTGTATGCAAGAGGGTTACTCTATTCAATTTAAGTAAAATTGCCAGTTAGTGTAAATAAAGGACCATATTAATCCACGAGTGCATTTGTGCTGCAGAAAGACGATACCGGCTACACATAACAAAATCCTCTCCTATGCTTCCTGGCGGTACAAGACTCTGCAGTGGCAACGAGGCTAATTCAGGGGCGATAGAAGATAATCAGCTTGGCCGAAGATTTTGCTTGCATCTCTTGTGTTTTAACTTGCAGGGGTGATCGTGTTCAAGTGTTTCTACTTCCTAATTTGTTGTCGTGTTGTAATCTCCCCACGGAAAATTACCCTCTACCACGCAATAATTAATAATGGTCAATCAAATCATCCACATTTATTTACGTATGAAAAGTATCTGAGCAGATTTTCTAGTAATATATGCGCCGACAGCTCGTCGACGCCAAGGTATTTTTCGAGTACGTTTATTCTTTGGAACAACAGAGGTACACAGGTGTATGCTCCATGGTCATTATAGTTATAGAAAGAGAGATAGAAAGAGAGATAGAAAGAGAGAGAAAGGAACGGCTTCGGAAAGTATCGGTTGGAAGATTTTCGTATTGCAAAAGGAGATTTATTTACTCTTCTTCGCGATAAAGCGAGGCAGGAAAGTTTGTGCCGCTAGCGGGGTAGACAAAGAGAAAGAAGGACTTGTAAAAGTAAATTTCATGAGACTAAAAATCCACGGAAACGGAACATGTACGGAAATGGATTCAATATACAATTTTCCTCAGAAATAAGGTTTGTGACCATTTCATTTTAGAGTGAAGGACGAATGCGTTCTCTGTCTGAATTGTTGATGATTGTCTGGGGCCTGTAATTAATTGGGAAGTTTCAGCTGTGACGAAGAGAGCCTGCAATCTCTGAGTTTTATTGAAATCGTCCAAAAAGGCTTCGTCCACATCTGAAATTTTAGATCTGTCGTAAACTGAACGAAGTGTTCAAAACGATCGATTTTTTCCCAACTGAATGCAGCGCTTAATAATAATAACGTATGTGAAGATCTTTTCTAGCAAGCCAGCCGCTGAATATTAAGAAGAAGGGCTCCACCAGAGATTTTAATAGGCTGATTTCATGTAACTTAAGACTTTCAGCAAAATCGATTTAGGTAGTAAGGGCATTCATTAGAATGGCGACCGTGACAGGACGTTGTTAAAATAATTTTGTTCTTTGTTTCATGTGAACTACGACGAGACAACTTAACGTGGAAAAGAGAAGAAATACTCGCAGGCGCATTATTTCATCGACAAATAAAAGCAGCACGCTGGACGCACAGCCACACTTGCACCTGCCCATGTTAGGCAATAAATTCTGCCTGACTCATGTAGCACTATCACCGTATGAGGGTGGTATGGGACTACAAGTCCCACCGCCACACCTCCAAAGTGAATTGCAGTGACAAAGTCACTACACAGTGGAAATTTACTGGCGCACCAACACAGTTAGACCGCAACAGACCGGTGATGCTGTATTGTAACCTATCACCTCGGACTACAAGTCCCTTAAAAAAAACTCGGACTCAAGTCCTTTAAAAAAAAAAAGCAGAAAAAAAAAGCAGAATAAAGGCCAGATCTATAATTTTTTTCTATACTCGATGGTATTGAGGAAGTAGTCGTAGATTTGAACATTTTCTAATTGTGTTCATAACAGAAGTAGTTTGATTCACTTGCCCTAGTTGCTTTTACCTGTATAAGTACCATAACAAAGTAGCCACCATAACAAAGTAGCCACAGAAGTATTCGTGTGAAGGGAGATATATATATATCTTGACGGTAGAACATTTATATGGCTTTAACGAGGGAAATGTTTAAGATGAGTCAAGCAGAGCAGAGCAATACGCAACAGCCTTCAGCTGTGAGCACTGATGATAATGATGTAGTAAGGAGTGTTGTAGAACCGATCGCTACAGATAGCGCAATAGAACGCCCGTAGACACGGCGGGAGATGTATCAGCCAGTACGCAACATGGATTAGACCCATTGGTCATTATCATGAGGCAGATGCAGATGTTAACGGAGACCGTGAATATTATGAATACAAAATTAGCCTCAGTTACTGAAGGGCAAGAAAATTGAAAACCGACATTAACGCGAAGTTCGCCGCAGTGAATGAAGGGCAAAATGATCTGAATGCGAAGTTAGCCTCAGTTACTGAGGGGCAAAATGATTTGAATACGAAGTTAGCATCAGTTACGGAAGGGCAGGAAAAGCTGAAAGCTGAGATTAAGCAGCAATTACACGACAGTTTTTCCGAATTAGAACAACGGATAGAGGCGAAGACAAAGGAACTTAAAGATCAGGCCGAAGAGACGGAACGAAAATTAACTGCACAAATCGAATTGGTTAAAGCTCAATGTGAGGAATCTACTCACCGCGTACGTGTAGAAATGAAGGAGTACGTGGCTATTAAGATAGATACCGTACGCGAACAGGTGGAAATGGTTCCGCAATTAGTACAAAAGCAAGATGCCATGTCGTGTGCAATTGCGCAACTTCCTGAATTGGCACGTACGCAGACGAACATAAAGGAAAGTGTGGAACATCTGACAGAACGTCAAGACGTTATAGACCACCAGATTAATGTATTAACGGGTAAATTATCCGAAATCACATTAGAAAACAAAAGGCTAATGTGTGAAAACGTTGAGCATAATGTTAAAGAAGCATTCCAGAGTCTGTGCGGCAAACAGGAAGAGAATTTGTTTGCGAAAGGACTAGAGGAAGTGCGACAGCAGTTAGGTGCTGATCTCGAGCATTGGAAACAAACGATAGCAGAGTCGATACGCGTTTCACAACAAGGCTCAGAACAAATGAATACCGGCCAGCAGCAGAAGTTGCCAGCGACTATAGAGCCAGTTACTGCACATTCGCACACAATACCGACTTGTGTGAGTAACTCAAATATTAAATTGCCACGAGCTAGTTGTTCGCGTGAAGTTTTATCTGACGGAGATTACGAAAGCCTTTGCCATGCCGAAGAAAAAATGATAAAGCATCGGCAATTTCAGATTTTTAATACTGACAAAAGGGGGGTCCATCCGATTGTTTTTATTCGAAGTTTTAGAGGAGTTCTACCCAGAAATTGGTCGGAGTGGCAGAAGATCAGTTTCGTTACTGGGTATATACAAGGTTCGGGGGCGATATGGGCCTCGGATATGACTTCTGTTTGCTCGACCTATGACGATTTTGAGAAAGCGTTTTTAGCAAAGTTCTGGTCAGAAGGAGTACAGGAACGCCTAAGGCAGGAGGTGCTCTACCCAGAGCCTTTCTCCTTTTCGAAAGGAAGCCTTAGGAAGTATTTTGAAAAATATATAAATAAAACTAGATATTGGGACAGACCTATGCCTTTGCCAGACATAATAAACATACTTAAAGCAAGATTACCAACGAGCATCCGGAATCAATTAATTTACGGCAACGATAAAGACCTGGAGTCGTTCCTCTCGACGTTAGATCATATAGATATTATAGAAGAGAACAACCAGAAAGCCCGCAACAACAGATTCCAATATCGGGAGATAGAACCTCCGCCAAATGGTAGGCAAGGGAACGCACAGAGATCGATAAATAGTGGAGAAACCCCTCAAAATCTCAATAATAATACCGGCAATAGTCTTGCGAGGGGCTATCCAAGGAACAACAGGAATGGGAAACGATATAATCCCGTATGGGGGAACGAAAGGAATTTCAGACCACAAGCTTGGAACAATAAGAGTAATAGAAATTGGAACCAACCGGGGGGAACAAAATCAAATAACCAACATCAGTGGGGACGGACATCCGCGAATCAACCGGTAATTACCGAAGTGACGGATGAGGTCAACCACCAGGTGAATCAAAATCCAACAAACTTGTAAGGACCCACTCGTGCCCCGGAGGAGCGGTCAACAATAGGTTGAGGGGCAACAGGATATGTATACCCATGCTAACGTATAAGGATGGACGATTACTGGCAGATGAATTGACCGAGGACTTAGAACCCCAAGATGAGAATAGGGAACAGGTGGCAGTAGCCGAAGTGCAAGTCATTTTGGAAACTGTACCTATAGTGGCAGTTTTAGACACAGCTGCAACCACAAATGTCATTTCGGAGGCTCTATTCAACAAGATCAGAAATATAAGACGAGTACCAATTTTTCCAGTTCAAAATTGCAAAATAATAGGCGCCGTTGGGGCTCGATCGGCGAATGTAAAAGTGCAGTCACTACTTAGTGTAGAAGTAGGAAATGTAGCAATATTAAGCACATTCCTTGTGGTGAAAAATTTGGTGGTAGACTGCATTATCGGAGTCGACAGCCTGCGTCAGTACGGATGCAGAATAGATTTTAAAACAGGAAAAATTTGGTTAGATGTAAATAAACAAGAAATTGAATTGGACTTGTTGAAAAAAGAAAGCCTTACCAGAAAATATAATAGTGGGATCAGTGTGCAAGTAATCAGGACTGCACGAAATTCTAAACAGCACGTGAATAATGAGTTCAAAGTCAAAGGAGATTTCGGTCAATTAGTGGATGAGAAGTTAAATGAATCCGACTGCATCACGGAAGATCAGAAGAAGCAGCTCAAAGGGTTATTATCAGCGTATGAAAACGTGTTTGATGAAAGGCCAGGAGTGATTAAAGGATACATATGCCATCTCTACGTTAAGCCGCACGAAACGTATTGTAGAACTTTCTATCCTGTTCCCTGGAGGTTAAAGGCTCAAGTTCAAAAGGAAATAGATCGCATGTTGAAATGGGGTTTGATCGAACCCTCTACAAACCCATACTGCTCCCCATTGTTGGTTGTGCCAAAAGCAAATGGAACTGTGAGACTGGTACTCGACGCCAGGGAAATAAATAAAATTATAATTCCAGTGAGGACACACCCGGAAAACATAGACGAACTGATACAACAGTTCCAGGATGTCCAATATTTGACGAGCATCGATTTGCGGAGTTCTTATTGGCAAGTCAAGCTGGATGAGGTATCGAGGAAATATACAGCTTTCATTTATGCAGGAAGAAGTTACCAATTTACTGTAGTTCCTTTCGGACTCAACATTAGTGCTGGAATTTTTATAGCAGCGCTAGATTACGCATTAGGCCCAGAACTAAGAAGCAGGATAACAGTATTTGTTGATGATATGCTTATTGCATCGAAGACTTGGGAAGAGCATATTACTTTACTGAGGCGGGTGTTGGACGTTTTCAAAACCATGGGAATAACTGCTAACCTACAGAAATCACATTTTGCACTAAATAGAATCAAGTTCCTGGGGCATATAATTGACGCAAAGGGAATTTTACCGACCAAGGAGAAGCTAATGGCGATTAGTAAGTTTCCAACACCAAGAAATAGGAGGCAATTAAAAGGGTTTTTGGGTCTTGCATCATTTTTTAGAAAATTTATCACGAATCAGGCCATGAATGCAGCAGCACTGAATAGTTTGCTGAAGAAGGATGTGCCCTGGCTCTGGACATTAGAGTGTCAAGAAGCATTCGAAGAGATAAAGAAGCAATTAGTAAATGCACCGCTTTTGTACCATCCGGACATGCAAGAGGAATTCTATTTGTCAACAGATTCGTCAAATGTGGGTCTTGGAGCGTGCCTTTTCCAAGTACGCAAGATAAATGGACAGCTTAACTTTTGTCCGATTGCGTTTGCTAGTCGTGTTTTGTCCAACTGTGAACGAACGTACACGACGACAGAATTGGAGGCTCTTGCGGTCGTCTGGGGATTTAAAAAATTTCACTATTACTTATATGGGTCGAAGACTATCGTATATTGCGATCACCAATCATTAACGTTTTTACAAACGTGTAAACTGTTACACCCCAGACTGGCTAGATGGACTCTCGCTCTGCAACAATACCAGTTTCAGATCGTACATGTCTCAGGGCAGCAAAACATTAATGCGGACGCTCTATCAAGGTCACCGCAGGGTTTAACCAAAGAGATTGAAGTAAATAATTCCTCAGAATTCCCGATATTGCTGCTGCAGGAAAATCCATATAAGACGTACTACATCAATTTGTGTGTGCATATGGCCCAGTTACAGAAAAAGGATGCTCAATGGGGAAGTGTCATTCAAAGGTTACAACAGCAACCTTCGGATCAGATTGTAAATTATTACAAGCTAGTAAATGGCGTATTATTTTTCCGCTGTGGAAGGCCAAACAAAGTCCGTTGGTGTGTTTGTATACCTGAGGCACAAATAGAGAAACTTGTCTGGTTCACTCATTTGACCTGGGGACATTTCGGTGCGACAAAATGTGCAGACAAGATAAGTGGGTACTGTTATTTCCCCAACATAAAGCGCAGAGTGCACGAGGTCTTAAAGAGGTGCATAATCTGCCAAAAAACAAAGCCGGATTCAAAAGGGACTAAGCACCCATTATGCTCTATAGTAGTACAAGAACCAAAAGGATTAATTTCGTGCGATCTGTGTGGACCGTTACCTACTTCAAGAGGTGGTGTTAAATATGTGTTAGCATTTCTGGATGTGTGCACGAAATACGTAAAGCTATACCCGATAAAGACGGCTACAGCAAAAGTAATTGTATTAAGATTAGTAAGAGATTATCTTCCACATGTGGGTATACCAAAGGCGATCATAACTGACAATGCTAAAATATTTACGGGACTCCGGTGGAAGCAGACTTTGTCTCAAGTAGGTGTGAAACACGTACTAACATCATTTTACCACCCACAAGGTAATTTGGTGGAGAGGATTTTTAGAGAATTCAATCGATTTATGAGGACGTATTGCCATAATAAGCAAACTGCGTGGGCAAATTATGTGGAAGAGTTTGAGCAAATATACAATAACATGCCACACTCCTCAACTGGATGTACACCTCGTGAATTGATGTTCGAAGAGAAGGAGGAAAACTTCTGGACTCACCATATCCCCAAAACTCAGGAAACCGAGATGCCTTGGGAAGAAAAAATAAGACAAGCCATCATAAATATGACGAAAAAGGCTGATCAAAGAAAACAACGATATGACAAATTGATCAAGAGGGTACAGACATACCATGTCGGCGAGAAGGTACTAGTCAAACGACATACCAAATCATCCGTAATAAAGAAAAGTATAAAGAAGTGGGAGTTACTATATACTGGACCATACATTATCCTACAAATTCCGAATCCTGGAGCTTATCTGTTAGCATACCCGGGATCGAACAAAATAAAAGGGTTATTTCCTCATAACGACTTAAAAAGATATAATGAAGATTAGAAGATAGGGAGGAATGGTGTTCCGAGTGACAGAGATGAACGCTCGTAAAAAATATAACAATAAACTGTGTGTGTGTAATGTTAAAAGCCTTTAAATTGAAATAGTTAGTTAGTGACATAGAGTATAGAAATAATGACTAATTAGTACTATTGAGGGTTGTAAAAAAGGATAGTGGAGATAGGCTTCACCTGTGGTTTGGGTGAACATAGAACTTTAGCATTGCTAATGTTATCCAGATGTGTAAAAGATCTGACTGACCTTCAAGAAGAATAAAATGTTTCCCTGCAAATGACGCTGAATAATCTAAAGAGGTTCGAGTGAAGATTCGTATATAATCTCATGTGAACGCTTAAATGTGTAAATATGTGAATTGTGGTAGTGAATCGTGAGTGACGGTTAACGCCGCAACGATTATTTCCCGCGCAAAACAGTTGACGTCAGCGCGAGAATTAAAATCGATATAGACGATACAGATATTCTTTGTAAGAGACTCGCACCAAACGCGAGGATAAATTGATTCATGTTGAACTTTAAAAGGAATAGGTGGTATAATTAGAAGCTAAGAGTTTTAATTTTTTTATTGAATGATTAAAGAAAGTAGTATTCATAGATTCACTAGTAATTTAATGGTTCGTGTTCATTTGGGAATTTTGTGTGAAAAATCCATTTCCATATATGAGCATGGATGAACGCCGTATGAATCAGAGAGTAAATGAAAGAAGTGAATCCGCACTCTTCAATGCTAATAACTTCTACATTTCAGCACTCAAGTGTAGAAATATATGTATTTAGAATAAAAAGTTTTTTTTTGAGTATAGCTAAATTGTATGACTTATCAAAGAAATATGGATGATGTCTTGAAATAAAATGAACTACACTTTCCATTATTCGATAATTTGAATCCAAAATCTATAGTCAGTTACATGAATCCTTTAAATTACGAAGAACAAATCAGTCACAGAAATCTGTTAAAACTTTTGGACTTATAAGCACAAGTGGGGTGGCAAAGTCAAAAGGAGTATTCAAACGAGAGTAAATCGGATGATGCTTTTGGCAACATCATTAATTAAAAGTTGAATTCCTTGAAGTACGTCGTAACAAAAAGGATCCATGAAGCCACAAGGATTTTGCTTTCAAAAAGGAGAATCTTGGACGGTGCTACCTAATCAGTTCTCTTACAGGAAGAGTTTCCCTTTTGGTCATTGCTAATCCTTTTGGAATGAATGTTGCATGTGAATTCGAGTATCCCTGTCCCTTCTACTCTTCCCATTGTGGGCCGCGTAGAAGATCAACGACAGAGGGGGCCGCATAGAAGACCGACTACAACTGTGGACGTCGGGGACATGCAAGACCCGGGGGAGTTTAGCACCGCAAGATATATTGTCCTAGAAGCAAGATTGTAAAACGCAAATTCACGTTATTTATTGTAAAACGTTTTTTTTTTTTTTTTTTTTTTTTTTTGCTAGAGGCACAAACTACTCTTCTCCAAATCGTGGTACTAATTAGGCCCTATCTTTCCTTTAGAGATAAATTTCAAAATTATTTTTGTTCTTCTAAAGGCTTTCCTATCTTCTATGTACCGTAGGCTGGGGGTCTAAGCTTAAGAGGTTTTCCAAGGTTTCCCTGCTTAAGAAAGTTCCCGAATGGGTAGACCCTGACATACGTTCATGAAAGATCATCTTCCTTGGTTGTGCACAACAAACATAACACCTAGATGCACGTAAAAGTAATACAGCCGCGGTACCGGTCTCTTCATTTCTTCTGTCTTCAACATTTCTTTTCTTCGTCTAGTTCAAACACAATATTCTTTTTCAGTCGGAGGACTGACAATCATCACTTCCGGGTTATCCACGCTAATAGATAGCTCGCGAAGTGTGTTCGGTGAATAAAAATTGACCTCACAAACTTCGCTCGCTGCGAGGGGCATTGTAATCTCCCCACGGAAAATTACCCTCTACCACGCAATAATTAATAATGGTCAATCAAATCATCCACATTTATTTACGTATGAAAAGTATCTGAGCAGATTTTCTAGTAATATATGCGCCGACAGCTCGTCGACGCCAAGGTATTTTTCGAGTACGTTTATTCTTTGGAACAACAGAGGTACACAGGTGTATGCTCCATGGTCATTATAGTTATAGAAAGAGAGACAGAAAGAGAGAGAAAGGAACGGCTTCGGAAAGTATCGGTTGGAAGATTTTCGTATTGCAAAAGGAGATTTATTTACTCTTCTTCGCGATAAAGCGAGGCAGAAAAGTTTGTGCCGCTAGCGGGGTAGACAAAGAGAAAGAAGGACTTGTAAAAGTAAATTTCATGAGACTAAAAATCCACGGAAACGGAACATGTACGGAAATGGATTCAATATACAATTTTCCTCAGAAATAAGGTTTGTGACCATTTCATTTTAGAGTGAAGGACGAATGCGTTCTCTGTCTGAATTGTTGATGATTGTCTGGGGCCTGTAATTAATTGGGAAGTTTCAGCTGTGACGAAGAGAGCCTGCAATCTCTGAGTTTTATTGAAATCGTCCAAAAAGGCTTCGCCCACATCTGAAATTTTAGATCTGTCGTAAACTGAACGAAGTGTTCAAAACGATCGATTTTTCCCCAACTGAATGCAGCGCTTAATAATAATAACGTATGTGAAGATCTTTTCTAGCAAGCCAGCCGCTGAATATTAAGAAGAAGGGCTCCACCAGAGATTTTAATAGGCTGATTTCATGTAACTTAAGACTTTCAGCAAAATCGATTTAGGTAGTAAGGGCATTCATTAGAGTGTTCTTGCATTTATTCCAGGGTGGAACCGCAGAACTACTCAAATTTCTCTTTCCAGAGGTTTTGCTTGCTTTTTGATACAAGGTATTTGTGGAAACCACAAACTCCCCGCCCCATCCACCCCCTGCCCACACATCTCAGCCGCAAAGGGCCAATGTGATGGATCTAACACAAGTTTTTCAGTTTCACAACCAACAAATCGCCATTTGGCTGATGACAGTACAACAACTACTGGCTGGACAAGCCGCGTCGGCCGCACAACCACAACCAACCAACCAACCAGGCCAACAAATGTCGCCGACCAGCATACCACCCTTCCGGCAATTTACGGACACAAAAAAGGAATGGATTGAATACCTGACTCAGTTCCAAGCACATTGTCAAGTTCATCGTGCTCAAGGTACTGTAAAGTTATAATACTTCCTTTAGAGTGCGGGGTCCCAGTGTTCAGGTTAATACAAAAGCTATCCCCATCTGCGTCTCCCGACGAACTCAGCTATGACCAAGTAATCGCTGCATTAACTCAATACTCTGAACAGCAAGTCCAAGTACCAGAAGCTAAATATCAGTTTTTTCACTTGAAAGTTTATCGACCGTCCAACCGCGTCAAGTGGTTTGATATCCACGAGCTTTCGGCTGAGCACTCCTCGGCCATTGTCAAATGGTGACACTCTTCTGGTTGCTGCTGCCGTCCTTATATAGCCACGCTGACTTCCGTGACGTCACTGGTACCCGCTCTGGCACCATATATGGCAATGTCTGCGTTGTGCGGCCGCCGCGCCTGCTTCAACCTTCCGATGGCCGGGTCCCACGCTCTGATTAGCTGTAGGCCACTGTCTCTGTTGAGCGTGTTGTCACAAATTTTTCTTTCGATCGCTTCTTTTATTTTGCTGTCCCAGGAACTGTCAGTCCGTGTGATAATAGATGTCTCGTCGAAAGCATTACGATGACCGTTTTCTAGTGCATGCTCTGCTACCGCTGAATTCTCTGGGTACCGTAGACAAAAACATCTCTCGTGTTCAACACAGCGCTGTTCAATGGTACTTCCTTTACAGAGGAAGATTGCACTGTAGTTCCTTCTCTAGATTGTCGCACAGATGACAAAATGGTAGATATCGAAATAGACGACAGAGGGATAGAGAAACAATTAAAATCGCTCAAAAGAGGAAAGGCCTCTGGACCTGATGGGATACCAGTTCAATTTTTCACAGAGTACGCGAAGGAACTTGCCCCCCTTCTTGCAGCGGTGTACCGTAGGTCTCTAGAAGAGCGTAGCGTTCCAAAGGGTTGGAAAAGGCCACAGGTCATCCCCGTTTTCAAGAAGGGACGTCGAACAGATGTGCAGAACTATAGACCTATATCTCTAACGTCGATCAGTTGTAGAATTTTGGAACACGTATTGTGTTCGAGTATAATGACTTTTCTGGAGACTAGAAATCTACTCTGTAGGAATGAGCATGGGTTTCGAAAAAGACGGTCGTGTGAAACCCAGCTCGCGCTATTCGTCCATGAGACTCAGAGGGCCATAGACACGGGTTCACAGGTAGATGCCGTGTTTCTTGACTTCCGCAAGACGTTCGATACAGTTCCCCACAGTCGTTTAATGAACAAAGTAAGAGCATATGGACTATCAGACCAACTGCGTGATTGGATTGAGGAGTTCCTAGATAACAGGACGCAGCATGTCATTCTCAATGGAGAGAAGTCTTCCGAAGTAAGAGTGATTTTAGGTGTGCCGCAGGGGAGTGTCATAGGACCGTTGCTATTCACAATATACATAAATGACCTGGTGGATGACATCGGAAGTTCACTGAAGCTTTTTGCAGATGATGCTGTGGTGTATTGAGAGGTTGTAACAATGGAAAATTGTACTGAAATGCAGGAGGATCTGCAGCGAATTGACGCATGGTGCAGGGAATGGCAATTGAATCTCAATGTAGGCAAGTGTAATGTGCTGCGAATACACAGAAAGATAGATCCTTTATCATTTAGCTACAAAATAGCAGGTCAGCAACTGGAAGCAGTTAATACCATAAATTATCTGGGAGTACGCATTAGGAGTGATTTAAAATGGAATGATCATATAATGTTGATCGTCGGTAAAGCAGATGCCAGACTGAGATTCATTGGAAGAATCCTAAGGAAATGCAATCCGAAAACAAAGGAAGTAGGTTACAGTACGCTTGTTCGCCCACTGCTTGAATACTGCTCAGCAGTGTGGGATCCGTACCAGATAGGGTTGATAGAAGATATAGAGAAGATCCAACGGAGAGCAGCGCGCTTCGTTACAGGATCATTTAGTAATCGCGAAAGCGTTACGGAGATGATAGATAAACTCCAGTGGAAGACTCTGCAGGAGAGACGCTCAGTAGCTCGGTACGGGCTTTTGTCAAAGTTTCGAGAACGTACCTTCACCGAAGAGTCAAGCAGTATATTGCTCCCTCCTACGTATATCTCGCGAAGAGACCATGAGGATAAATTCAGAGAGATTAGAGGCCACACAGAGGCATACCGACAATCCTTCTTTCCACGAACAATACGAGACTGGAATAGAAGGGAGAACCGATAGAGGTACTCAAGGTACCCTCTGCCACACACCGTCAGGTGGCTTGCGGAGTATGGATGTAGATGTAGATGTAGATTTCCGATATAGAACCTTCCACACCCACATGGTATTTTATATACTCCTGGGGTTCTGAGGCCTATGTCGTCTTTCACAGGCCTCAAGAGTTGTCGAATTTTTGCTGGAGTCCTGAAGTCCGAATCGATTTTATGCCTCTTTAGGAGCCGGCTTATCTTTCCTGTTACTGCGCCACAGAACAGCAAGAGCACAAACTTCTTCGTGTCCTCCTCGGAGTATTTCTGCTCACATATTTTCAGAAAGACAGACTTCGAAATATGGCGGATGTCGTAGCCGTTTTCCTTGAATACTTTCTGTAAGTAGCTCAGTTCCTTCGGCAAGATTTCAGAATTGAGACCGTCTGGTCTCGATGCACTAAGGTCCTCAGAACAGAACGTGTCTGCGACGGATGGTAATAGCTGTTAGCGTGCACATAACGGTCTGTGTGGTTGGGTTTCCGGTAAACGCTGTGGCTGAGACACCCAGCTGCTTTGCGGCGGACATCAAGGAACGGCAGGGCACCATCTGCCTCTACCTCCATCGTGAACTTGATGTTGTCACGGATGTTGTTGATGTGGTCCAAGAATTCTCCCAGCCTTTCACGTTCACGAGACCAGACAACGAACGTGTCGTCGACGTAAGCCGCGTACACAACTAGCAACAAAGTCGCTTGTATGGGGACAGTCGGGATACAATGTCTCGAGACTGTCACTAAACAATGTCACGCGTCCACATGTACGAAGCCAGTTGCGACACAAAAATCAGAACACGATGTCACAAGAAATAGCTGTTTGTGCTGTACATATCTGTTCATCATCATCATCATTTAAGACTGATTATGCCTTTCAGCGTTCAGTCTGGAGCATAGCCCCCCTTATACAGTTCCTCCATGATCCCCTATTCAGTGCTAACATTGGTGCCTCTTCTGTCGTTAAACCTATTACTTCAAAATCATTCTTAACCGAATCCAGGTACCTTCTCCTCGGTCTGCCCCGACTCCTCCTACCCTCTACTGCTGAGTCCATGAGTCTCTTGGGTAACCTTGCTTCTCCCATGCGTGTAACATGACCCCACCATCTAAGCCTATTCGCCCTGACTGCTACATCTATAGAGTTCATTCCCAGTTTTTCTTTGATTTCCTCATTGTGAACACCCTCCTGCCATTGTTCCCATCTACTAGTACCTGCAATCATCCTAGCTACTTTCATATCCGTAACCTCAACCTTGTTGATAAGGTAACCTGAATCCACCCAGCTTTCGCTCCCATACAACAAAGTTGGTCGAAAGATTGAACGGTGCACAGATAACTTAGTCTCGGTACTGACTTCCTTCTTGCAGAAGAGAGTAGATCGTAGCTGAGCGCTCACTGCATTAGCTTTGCTACACCTCGCTTCCAGTTCTTTCACTATGTTGCCATCCTGTGAGAATATGCATCCTAAGTACTTGAAACCGTCCACCTGTTCTAACTTTGTTCCTCCTATTTGGCACTCAATCCGTTTATATTTCGTTTCCACTGACACTACTTTCGTTTTGGAGATGCTAATCTTCATACCATAGTCCTTACATTTCTGATCTAGCTCTGAAATATTACTTTGCAAACTTTCAATCGAATCTGCCATCACAACTAAGTCATCCGCATATGCAACACTGCTTATTTTGTGTTCACATATCTTAATCTCACCCAGCCAGTCTATTGTTTTCAACATATGATCCATAAATAATATGACAACAGTGGAGACAGGTTGCAGCCTTGTCTTACCCCTGAAACTACTCTGAACCATGAACTCAATTTACCGTCAACTCTAACTGCTGCCTGACTATCCGTGTAAAGACCTTTAATTGCTTGCAAAAGTTTGCCTCCTATTCCATAATCTTGTAGAACAGACAATAACTTCCTCCTAGGAACCCGGTCATACGCCTTTTCTAGATCTATAAAACATAAATACAATTCCCTGTTCCACTCATAACACTTCTCCATTATTTGCCGTAAGCTAAAGATCTGGTCCTGACAACCTCTAAGAGGCTGATTTTCATCCAATTGGTTCTCAACTAATACTCGCACTTTCCTTTCAACAATACCTGAGAAGATTTTACCCACAACGCTGATTAAAGAGATACCTCTGTAGTTGTTACAATCTTTTCTGTTTCCATGTTTAAAGATTGGTGTGATTACTGCTTTTGTCCAGTCTGATGGAACCTGTCCCGACTCCCGGGCCATTTCAGTTATCCTGTGTAGCCATTTAAGACCTGACATTCCACTGTATTTGATGAGTTCCGACTTAATTTCATCCACCCCAGCCGCTTTATTGCACTGCAATCTATTGACCATTTTTTCCACTTCTTCAAATGTGATCCTATTTCCATCATCAATCCTATCCAATTCTACCTCGAAATCTGAAACATTACTGATCGCATTTTCACCTACATTGAGCAACTCTTCAAAATATTCCCTCCATCTGCCCAAGGCATCCACAGGATTCACCAGCAGTTTTCCTGACCTGTCCAAAATACTTGTCATTTCCTTCTTACCTCCCTTTCGAAGACTGCTAATTACACTCCAGAATGGTTTTCCAGCAGCTTGACCCATAGTCTCCAACCTGTTTCCAAAGTCTTCCCACGATTTCTTCTTCGATGCTGCAATTATCTGTTTGGCTTTGTTTCTTTCTTCAACATAACTTTCTCTGTCTACCTGGGTTCTGGTATGTAGCCATTTTTGATACGCCTTCTTTTTCCTTTTACAGGCTGCCTTGACTGTATCATTCCATCAAGCTGTTTGCTTCATCCTACTTTTACACACTAGTGTTCCAAGACATTCTTTAGCCACTTCTAGTACTGTGTCCTTGTACCTTTTCCATTCCATCTGTTTAAATAATTTAATGTTGTTAAGAAGCAAAAAGCGTAAACCTAAACGGTACTGGACGAGGAATTTATTTTCTGGTGGAGTTACTACAGCTTTGAATCTTCTTGAAAAACTGAAGCTATAAGATGGCACTGGTTTCATAAATTTTGTCAGAGTGAGCCCTACCGATTTCGAAACCCTTCTGCAAATGATTGGAGAAAAGATTACGAAAGAAAACACTATGTTTAGGAAAACCACTCGAGCCTCAGTCAGGCTAGCTATCACCCTCCGGTTCCTTGCTAGCAGCGAATAATTTCCCAGCTTGATGTGCACCTTTCGAGTGTCAAAACAATCAATTTCAAGTATAGTTCCAGAAGTCTGTGAAGCCATAATTACTTCGCTGAAAGGGTTTGTAAAGGTAAGATGTACCTCAATTTTTATTTATTACATTTTTTATTTTAAGAATAAGTTAATTACAGGTATACAATTTTGTCATTTTTTAAATTACAATGATTTGAAATTTTCAAAAAAACCCTCTATGGTTTGGTATTCTCTTGTCCCTTCATTTTGAGAAGTAGGATCGAGATTTTGCGAAGATTTTGAGGGTGTAAAGGAACAATCTGAAGAGTATGAGTTTTGCCCGTCTCTACTATGGGACGTTGATGGTGAGGAATGGAATGGAGGTGGAATTGTTTGAAGTGTGCTTAACTGGTTTGAACAGACCTGAGGTGAACATCCTATCTTACTGTACATTCCCATTTCCAATTTTAAGAACATGTCATCAATTTCACGCTGGGCTAAGGAAATTTCGATGCGACTTCTACCGCAGTTTCTTAATTTATTAGCAACATGCTCTCCGTAAACCGCAAATTTATCTCGGCTCCTAACAGCCTCTGTCAAAGATTTCATGCAGCTTACTGCATCCCTTGCAATATTAACATCGTGATCTGCATTCTTCCTCGTTTTGGGTATCGGTGGCCTTCTGAATTCTTCTTTTGGTAGAGTGGACTGTCGTTCATCATATCGCTCTTCTTCTGTTCCATTGTCGTTATCCTCCTAGGGAAAAACCAACAATTTCATTGAACTTATTTTGTTTAACAGCTGTTACTTGTATTTATTGCTTTAATGTTATTGTATTTTGTTTAATATTTCAGATGCCAAAATCTAACTCCGAATGGGCAGCAACAGCAGAACAATTCGCAACGAGATGGAACTTTCCTCAGTGTTTAGGTAGTATTGACGGCAAACACATACAGATAGTGGCCCCAGAAAACAGTGGCAGCATGTATTTCAATTGTAAAGAAACTTTAGTATTGTGATTCTTGGAGTAGGTGATGCCAATTATAACTTTATGTATGCTGATGTGGGATGTCAGGGCCGAATATCGGATGGTGGTGTCTTAACATTTACATCTTTGTACAAGAAAATGGTGCAAAAGAAACTAAATATACCCCCCAGATAAAGCATTGCCAGGTAAATCTACCCCTGTTCTTTATGTATTTATAGCAGATGATGCGTTTGCATTATCCACCCATGTGATGAAACCTTATCCAGGCCAGCGATTGTGTTCAACATCAGCAGAAAGGATTTTCAATTACAGGCTCTGTAGAGCTCTAAGCCTTATTGAAAACATATTTGGCATTTTAAGTTCCAAATTCAGAATGCTCTTAAAACATATTGCACTGGATCCCGATAAAGTAGAATATGTAGCTATCTCATGTATTTATCTGCACAACTTCCCAAGAAGAAATTCTGAATCAAGGAAGTTTTATACTCCTCCAGGATCATTTGATTTAGAAGACATTGACGGAAGTTTGATAGGACAGTGGAGATTTGAATCACCAAATAGTCTAATAAAATAGCAAAGTATTCCTGTAAGAGCACCTACCGATGTGCACAACATTTGAGATGAATTCAGAGATTATTTTATATCTCCAGCAGGAGCGGTTTCTTGGCAAAACAATCAACAATAGGGGCAATGGCACATATTTGCTGGGTAATTAGTTTTTTTAATTAATTTTCCTTCACTGCCAATGAAATTAATTATCCGATGTTAATAAAGTTAAAAATAAATTTAAAAGCTTTTGTAAATTACTTTTAAAGCACTATAAAAGATACAAATGTACAAAATCCTTATGGTAAGAGTAAAAAATTACTGTGTAAATTGTTAAATTAAATAAAGTTCACTTACTACGGTATATGTTTCTTCTTCCTCTTCATCACAATTAGTGTCCCGGCTTCCTCTTGATTCCGTTCCTTGTAACAAGAACAATAATGGTTTGTACCAAAACCAGTAACACTTTTTGGGAAACGAACCACTTTTTTTTACTCGGATAACTTTTTATGTTCGCGCCTAAACTGTGATTTTAAATTGTGGATTTTTTTTTCCATTTCATGGTGTGACATCAGGTATTTTTTAGCCAGAGATTCCATAGCATCCCTCCTCATATTTTTGTTTTTATACTCCCCACATGGCACATCCCAAGGACAAGGGCAAGCTTGAAAATCTTCAATTATTTTCATTGTTGTCTACATTGTGGCCAGGTACAAAATGACGCACACACGTCAGAGTACACGTACAGACTGCGAAATGTCGCGCGAAATTACATCATGTTCCCCGTTTTGACGGGGAACGTGGGACTCGAGACTTTTGTTTAGCGACAGTCTCGCAACACGAGAAAATGTCTCAGAACAACACAGAGACCTGTCTCGGGACACGTGTTCCGCGACTTTTGTTGCTACGTGTGTACGCGGCTTAACGATAAAAGCAACTAGGCTTTTCAGGAGCTGTGTCCAGGGCGATGTTTTCAAAGAACTTGTAACCTCCCCCTCACTTATCGACCTTAATGACAGTGAAAAATTAAACCCTGTGTACCTAATGGAAATTTGGGAAAAGCAGTCGTCACCGAAGTTAATCTGTCGGTAAAGAGGGAGGAAAGGGTTACATCTAAATGAAAGGAAAAATGCAAATGAAACTGGTGGAAATTAATTTTGAAAAGGGGTAAAGTTAATAAAGGAAGTAAATGTGCAGCTGTTACGTTAACAATTAACTAGCGGTAATTAGGTATTTGAGATTTGGGGGAAATTACGGTCGCCAGTCCTAAAGACAAATACTATAGTAACTGAAAGAAAAAGGTTATTACACATATAATTAGCACTAGAAGCGTGGCAACTGAAGGTTGACAAGTTTAGTGTGAAAACTGAAAGTTTGTCAGAAGTAATAAATTTCGCTACACCCTGACTTAATTTAGCAAAAGAATAAATAAAACCGGAAAATCGAAAGTTAATTTAGTGACTGAAGTTAATAGTGAGCTTTCTTTCTGAAGCACATCGAAATTCAGTAAAATACGGTTAGTCTTGGACTACCTCAACAATCATTTCAAAAGCTACTTGAATCTACACAATTTAGAAATAAGAGATTTAACTTTGAACTTGAATTAAATGATTCTGAACAATTAACAATAGTAAAATTTAGTATGTACCAAGCTGAGCTGCAGTCACAGGTAAGCTAAAATATGGTAACAAAACTCGCACTCTTAATTCGTGCTTGTGTAATCTAAATATTGTAGCGAGCTTTGAATACTTTAACTGAACTTTGAAATTAAAGCAGTGAAATGCTATATTATTATTTTAATGCTGGCATTTGAATTTCAACGACACTCGGGTTCATTCCGGAAAAGGAAGGGACCCTGCTTGGTAATGCAACTGGGACAATGAGCAACAAATGTTCATGCTATGTTGCTGTAATTATAGTTACGAAAATGGTACAGTTTGAAAAGCTGAGGTCTGCCATACAGTTCTAAATCTTTACATGCTTCCAGTCTTCCTTGTTGGTTGATTGAAGGTTTGAAGCCGTCGATCGAGGAGGTGGCGACAGTCACTCATTGTCGGCCGTCGCTGTTGCAGAAGCTGGATGTTGGCGCGCCTTCTTCTCGACACGGTCACCAGGCGAAACGGGCTCTTGATGTGCGCCAGCTAATGCTTCCCCTCCGCGACACCATGTGAGAAACGATTATCGCGAGTCGAGCGCAATTACATGCTGCCAAACCCCGAAAGCGCGGCAACTCGCGGGAGCGTCACACAACACACCTGCTTCACTGCACTACCCCAGCCAGACTCCCTCTCTGCTCAGCCCGCGCTCCACGCAACAGAGTTAACACTACCAAAGATCCTACACACTTTGATTCTTCACACAACCTATCGATGTAATCGTTCAATAGCAGTTTTCCCTAGGCAAGACCCAGCGTAAAAATACAAATAATATTTACGAAACAAACCAATTATACATCGACATAAATGCATATATATATATATATATATATATATATATATATATATACAAATAGTAAAACAATTACAATATACGAAGACACAGAAATGTTATATATTCAGGTAACAAAATTAAGGAAAACAAATTTATAGTACAATAGATGGAAATAGGAGGATATGCATTTCCGGCGTTACATACTCCATGAACAGATTGGGTACAACTGGAGGTTGTTCCCATCGCAACGCCGTCCGTCTGGTTGAAATATTCTGCATCATGTAAGAAATACAATGACGTCAGACTATGCTTGAATAAATCAACAACAGTCATAAATAACTGGGAGAGCAGATGTATTGAGTCTTTAACGGGAACGCGCGTGAACATGACACTACATCAAAACTGACCGTAATATCCCCTTCTCCAAGGCGCAGGCATTTAATTCGACTGATGAAGTAGGCTGTATTCTTGATGTGATGCACACAGTGGCCAACGTGCGGGGTAAGGAGGTCGGCCAGATGTTTCGCGAGTCTGTACGTAAGCGATTTCATTGTGCGTTTATTTGTGATCCAGAAACGCATTGGCACATTTACGTACTTAATTGCAGGTCCTGATGATTTGCAGCGCCCCTCCAGAACCAAATTCGTGCGTGTCATTTGCCCCGTGATTCTGCTGCTTTTCTTCCACGAGATTCTCGGGACCTGGCGGCCTTCGCAGCCGCCCGCTGGTGCCACCAGGGCAGCCTGTGAGGAGCGAATGTGTAACCTCCCCCTCACTTATCGACGTTAATGACAGTGAAAAATTAAACCGCGTGTACCTAATGGAAATTTGGGAAAAGCAATAGTCACCGAGGTTAATTTGTCGGTAAAGAGGGAGGAAAGGGTTACATTTAAATGAAAGGCAAAATTCTAATGAAACTGGTGGAAATTAATTTTGAAATAGGGGTAGAGTTAATAAAGAAAGTAAATGTGCGGCCGTTACGTTAACAATCAACTAGCAGTAATTAGATATTTGAGATTTGGGGGAAATTACGGTCGCCAGTCCTAAGGACAATTACTATAGTAAATGAAAAAGAAAGATTATTACACATATAATTAGCACTAGAAGCGTGGCAACTGAAGGTTGACAAGTGTAGTGTGAAAACTGAAAGTTTGTCAGAAGTAATAAATTTCGCTACACTCTGACTTAATTTAGCAAAAGAATTAATAAAACCGGAAAATCTAAAGTTAATTTAGTGACTGAAGTTAATAGTGAGTTTTCTTTCTGAAGCACATCGAAATTCAGTAAAATACGGTTAGTCTTGGACTACCTCAACAATCACTTCAAAAGCTACTTGAATCTACGCAATTTAGAAATAAGAGATTTAACTTTGTACTTGAATTAAATGATTCTGAACAATTAACAATAGTAAAATTTAGTATGTACCAAGCTGAGCTGCAGTCACAGGTAAGCTAAAATACGGTAACAAAACTCGCGCTCTTAATTCGTGCTTGTGTAATCTAAATATTGTAGCCAGCTGTGAATACTTTAACTGAACTTTGAAATTAAAGCAGTGGCGTTTGAATTTCAACGACACTCGGGTTCATTCCGGAAAAGGAAGGGACCCTGCTTGGTAACGCAATTGGGACAATGAGCAACAAAGGTTCATGCTAAGTAGCTGTAATTTTGTGATGCAACAATTTTAAAAGTTTGAAAAGCTGAGCTCTGCCATACAGCTGTAAAACTTTACGTGCTTCCAGTCTTCCTTGTTGGTTGATTGAAGGTTTGAAGCTGTCGATCGAGGAGGTGGCGACAGTCACTCATTGTCGGCCGTCGCTGTTGCAGAAGCTGGATGTTGGCGCGCCTTCTTCTCGACACGGTCACCAGACGAAACGGGCTCTTGATGTACGCCAGCTAATGCTTCCCGTCCGCGACACCATGTCAGAAACTATCATCGCAAGTCGAGCGCAATTACATGCTGCCAAACCCCGAAAGCGCGGCAACTCGCGGGAGCTTCACACAACACACCTGCTCCACTCGCTACTCCAGCCAGACTCCCTCTCTGCCCGCGCTCCACGCGGCAGAGTTAACCCTACCAAAGATCCTACACACTTTGATTCTTCACACGACCTATCGATGTAATCGTTCGATAGCAGTTTTCCCTAGGCAAGACCCAGCGTAAAAATACAAATAATATTTACGAAACGAACCAATTATACATCGACATAAATGCATAAATATATATATATATATATATATATATATATATATATATATATATATATACAAATAGTAAAACAATTACAATATGTAAAGACACAGAAATGTCATATATTCAGGTAACAAAAATAAGGAAAACAAATTTATAGTATAATAATGGAAATAGTAGGATATGCATTTCCGGCGTTACAAATGGACGATGCGCCCTCCGCCCCGCCGTCCCCGCTCGCCGACTCGATGGACCTGGACCCATCGTTGCCGTCGCCGTCATCGCCCCTGGACCCTCCCTCAGGCCTGGACGTGTGCCCTGGCACAAGTTTTCCGGAGGATGTTTCTGTTGCTCTGCAAGCCAAGTGGCGGGATACGGCCGGAAGTACGCAGTCTTCCACAGTCACGGATCCCGGCTCATCTCTACATCCAGCGTCCTGCCTCCCTTCTCGTTCGCATCTTCCCTACACGACTACGGTGTGGCTTTTTTTTGGAGGGGGAGGGGAGGGAGGGGAGGGAAGGAGGAATGTGCTGGCGTGTCACCAGCACACCGGTCGG
Source organism: Schistocerca cancellata (assembly GCF_023864275.1). Taxonomy (NCBI): domain Eukaryota; kingdom Metazoa; phylum Arthropoda; class Insecta; order Orthoptera; family Acrididae; genus Schistocerca; species Schistocerca cancellata. The sequence continues at coordinate 44,278,329 of NC_064628.1, read as the reverse complement.
CAAAGATATAGCGAGACTAAGATTTGTAATTGCAAGATTACCGATATTGTCTGCAAGAGGACTATTATCGATGAGCTAATACGACAAACATGGACTTCATCCCATTTCAGTAAAATTCCCAGTAAACCGAAATAAAGAACCGTATCAATCAATGTGTGCGTTTGTGTTGTGGAAAGAGGATACCGGCCAAGCGTAACAACATCCTCTCCTTTGCTTCCTTGTGGTACAAAACTCTACATGGACTTATGTCCGCTTTTAGCCAGTTTTCAGTGCCTCTAATGATTTGAGCATCAGTGCTTTCTATTAGCGCTTGGAACTCTGGTACTTTTCCAACACAGCTACAACAATTTACAACTGCTATACCGATGGTTCCTGTATCTACGTTCTTCGTGTGTTCGACCTGCAGCCTTTAAGACTGAAGCCCTTTTTGTGTTTTCGCAAGACCCTCTAACCTAAAAAACCGCCCAATCCACGACACAGAGCCCCTGCTACCTGTGTAGCCGCCTCCTGCGTGTAGTGGACTCTTGACCTACTTAGCAGAACCCGACACCTAGCCACCCTCTGGCGCAAGACGATAAATCTGCAGCCGACTCGGTCACAGAACCGTCCGAGCCTCGGATTTAGACCCTCCACACGGCTCTGTACCAGAGATCCGCAATCAGTGCTGTCGACTATGCTACAAATGGTCAGCTTTGCTTTCATCTTGCAAGCAAGACTGGCAGACTTTACCACTTCTGTTAGCCACAGGAAACCAGAGAGAATTTCTTCAGATCCAAAGAGGCACATCATTAGTACCGACGTGAGCCACCAACTGCAGTTGGCTGCACCCTGTGCTCTTCATGGTATCCAGGACTCGTTCCACATCTGGACGACTCCACCTTGTATGCACATGCACATGGCGTGCTCATTGGCACTTTCCCCTCCTTGGAAGCCATGTCCCTAAGTGTCCCCATAACACATCTAACATTGGAACACCCAACTACAAATAATCCCACTCTCTGTGATTGCCCGGATCTTGCAGGCTGGGAGGTTTCCTCTGAAACAGGACAGGCGACTGCATCTGGCTGAGTGACAGTGTCAGTCAGAGACATCATCTGGAACCTGTTTGCCTGTGTGCCCCCTGGGAAGTCCTTCACCACTTACCACGCCCTGAGGCGACCTTCCTCTCGACCACAAGTCAAAGGTCAACCTCAGTGCGAGCTGTAACAGGGCTGGCCACCGGTGAGGACTGATCAGAGGACTCGGACGTTCTGGACGCCTGATGGATCTGCACAACTGGACAAAAGAGAGATAACCATCAACTGCAGCTTCAAGCTATGTGAACGAAGCCATCACAGCCTGGAGCTGAGAGCAAAGTGTCAGTTTATCTTTGACAAGGTGGTAATCGATAGTCAACCTTATCTTGCTATGGATTACCACTGCTCATCACGTGTCACTTGAACCACGCCCCCCTTTCTCACAATATATAAGTCGCTCTCAGACACCCGACCAGTCAGTCGGCAAGACTCAGCGGAGCAGCGCCTCTGAGGAAGTCCAGCGCAGTCCTGGACGAAACGTAAGGAGCAGAAAAGTTCTCGGACCACGACCTCACATCCCGGAAAGTATATCAACAGCCATGTCACCCAGTCGTGAAAGTCTTCATTCTATACTACTATTACAAACTCACTATCGACATGTACTACAAAACTCTACTGTAGATCTTGATGAAAACACAAGAACTGTGTCTCATAAATTAGTTTGATACACAGAGAATCAAAAAACAGAACTACCGAATCACTCACGTGAGACTAAATAATTTTCCTCTGGTTAGGAACTTGCAATATGTCACAAAATCGACTCACTTTCCGATGCAAACAAAAACAAGAGAACTATGTCTTTCAGATATTAAATGTACACACAGAAACTCAAGAAACTACCAAAGCACACAGATGAAATTATACAATTCGCTTCTTGCTAGGAACTGTAAAAGTCACAAAATCGGTTACTTCCCTGTTGCTCCTTCTGTCTCAGCCAACTGCTTCTGCCTGACTGCTATATATAGACTGCATAAAAAGTCCTAAAGTAACAGTGACTACTACATAATAATTGTAAAACAAAGCAAAGGGCTGTAGATAGAGAGACGTTGAATGAAATGGGTATGGCCTTCAAGAGAGAACTTTGTGAACTTTTCAATGACTGTCTTTTCAGAATAACGTCATAAATTCATTCACAAAACCCACAGAAATTTTGGTCGTATGAAAAGTCTGCATGCAGCACAAAGGTAGTGTACAATTGCTGGCCGATGGCAATGGAACTGAAATTGAGGGTAGCAATGCAAAAGCAGAAATGATTCACTTCGTTTTCAAATGTTCCTTCACAAAGGTAAATCGAGGAGAATTTCCCCAGTTTGATCCCCTTAATGTACGCATGCAAAAAGTGATGGCGTCAGTGGCGTTGGCAAACACCTGAAATCTCTAAAACTCATGAAATATCCAGGGCTCCGTGGAATCCCTACCAGATACTATACTGAATTTGCGGCGGAGCTAGCCTCTCTTATAGGTATAATCTGTCGTAGATACTGCGAACAAAAATACGTATCCAGTAGCTGCATGAAAGTAAGAGTTTACATCCTTTACAAGAAGGATCCACATAACTGCCGTCCAATATGCTTGAGATCAACTTGTCGTAAAATCACAGAAATTATTCTGAGCTCAAATATAAGGAGATAGCTAGAAGAAAATGGCTTCCTCCATGTCAGCCATCATGGATTGCGAAAACATCGATCCTGTGGAACTCAGCTCGAACTTTTCTCAAATAACATATTGAAAGCTTTCGAGCAAGACAGTCAGGTGGATGCAGTATTTCTTGATTTCCGAAAATAATTTTTCTCCGTTCCACATATACACTATTTATGAAAGGTACGACCGTATGGTGCGTCAGGGGAAAATTGAGTCTGAATTGAGAATATTTTTGGTAGGGATGGAAAGTCATCGACATACGTAGACATAACTTCGTGTGAGCCCCAGGGAGGCGTACTGGTCCCTTAAAGTTCATTTTATACATTTCAACACCTTGTGGACAATGTTAGCTTGGACTTTTTGCAGGTGACGCAGTTATCAGTACCGTTGGTTGTACAGTAAGCACATACACATTATTTAAGGAAATAATTTTTTGAAAACACAAGCTACACTGACGGCTGAAGACCTTATTAATAGAGAATTCAAAATTATTTGTCTGCTGGAGGCCACGAGCAGTACTTCAGAACAATTAACGACTGAAGACCAGAATTACAAACGAGGAAGACAATTACACGTTAAAAATACCAAAATAATTTTAAGTACAATCATTAAAAAAATTGACTGTCACACTACCTACACTGACGGCCGAAGGCCTTATTACGAAAGAATTGAAATTATTTGTCGGCTGAAGGCCACAGGCAATAGCAATAATTGGAAGAAATATTATTTTTAAACAATTGACACAATCAGACCAAACAAAAATGGGGAGTGATATACAGACAGTGCTCCAAGGATCGACCTGAGAAAAGTCCCTACCGCTGCGTAAGCGGTGAGACAGGTAGCCAAGAGTTATGTTCACCTAACAGGATGGCAACTCAAATTAGGGACAGTTCAAACGTCGATCAGTCCCCTTATCAACTCCACCTAACGTGTGATAACCAGTAAAATGATTTAATAATTCAAGCGAGGGTGAAGTGACAGACAGCATTGCGTCTTCAGAATCCGGAGTTTAAAACATCGAAAGGCAGAAGGAACCACTACAACCAAGGTAGACAAAAAAAAACCACAATCCACACCGCAATCAAGGAGGCTGTCGAATTACACGTCATGCCGGACAGCTTCGGTGAGACTAGGAAAAGTACACTGCCACAAGAATATGCTAACCTCCAGGGCAGGTAACTGGAGCGTTAGCGGCCACTAGGCAGTAAAATACCGCTGGTTGCACTTCACCAAATAATAACACAAAATTCGAAAACTAATAACAGGCAGTAGGAGACGGCTAACAGAGTCCACCAGCTCAACACATTCCACTGGCTGCTGTTCGTATCACGGCGACCCTCGACCAGCAACGCACGAACAAACGGCGCGATCACCAAACAGTGGAGGTTTCGCTACTGGATTAATGTTCGCTCAACTCAAACGTCCTGGGTCCGGTGGACGACGATGTTGTGGCCCTCGCAACTACAGCCCCTCGATCCGGCAATGCCTGCATGCCGCCAGCGGTCTCGGCATGTCCTCGCACTGCCAGATCTCTCCATTGCTCCATCCCGACCGAACTCCAGACACACGACGATCCCGAAATACTAGAGGTCGCTCCAACGATAGTACCATAGTACTCGCTATCGATAAACGCCGCTGCTGCCACTCATGGACAGACAAAGCGAGCAAACATAGTGGCGCCAGTGAACGCACTGAGAAAACGAGAGGTCACAATCCGAATACACGACACCAACCTGTCAACGGCACAGACGCGAGCCGGAGCACGGCTCACTATCCTATGACTATAATACGAGGTGCATTCAAGTTCTAAGGTCTCCGATTTTTTTTCTCCGGACTGGAAAGAGATAGAAACATGCGCATTGTTTTAAAATGAGGCCGCGTTCATTGTCAATACGTCCCAGAGATGGCAGCACCATACGGCAGATGGAATTTTACCGCCAGCGGCGAGAATGAGAACTGTTTTAAATACTTGAAATGGCGACGTTTTCCTTACTTGAACAGCGTGCAGTCATTCGTTTTCTGAATTTGCGTGGTGTGAAACCAATTGAAATTCATCGACAGTTGAAGGAGACATGTGGTAATGGAGTTTTGGATGTATCGAAAGTGCGTTTGTGGGTGCGACAGTTTAATGAAGGCAGAACATCGTGTGACAACAAACCGAAACAACCTCGGGCTCGCAGAAGCCGGTCTGGCGACATGATCGAGAAAGTGGAGAGAATTGTTTTGGGGAATCGCCGAATGACTGTTGAACAGATCGCCTCCAGAGTTGGCATTTCTGTGGGTTCCGTGCACACAGTCCTGCATGACGATCTGAAAATGCGAAAAATGTCAACCAGGGGGGTGCCACGAATGCTGATGGACGATCACATGGCTGCCCGTGTGTCATGTTGCCAAGCAATGTTGACGCGCAACGACAGCATGAATGGGACTTTCTTTTCGTCGGTTGTGACAATGGATGAGACGTGGATGCCATTTTTCAATCCAGAAACAAAGCGCCATTCAGCTCAATGGAAGCACACAGATTCACCGCCACCAAAAAAATTTCGGATAACCGCCAGTGCTGTAAAAATGATGGTGTCCACGTTCTGGGACGAGTAGGGCGTAATCCTTATCCATTGCGTTCCAAAGGGTACTACGGTAACAGGTGCATCCTACGAAAATGTTTTGAACAACAAATTCCTTCCTGCACTGCAACAAAAACGGCCGGGAAGGACTGCGCGTGTGCTATTTCACCAAGACAACGCACCCGCACATCGAGATAACGTTACGCAACAGTTTCTTCGTGATAACAACTTTGAAGCGATTTCTCATGCTCCCTACTCACCTGACCTGGCTCCTAGTGACTTTTGGCTTTTTCCAAGAATGAAAGACACTCTCCGTGGCCGCACATTCACCAGCCGTGCTGCTATTGCCTCAGCGATTTTACAGTCGTCAAAACAGACTCCTAAAGAAACCTTCGCCGCTGCCACGGAATCATGGCGTCAGCGTTGTGAAAAATGTGTACGTCTGCAGGGCGATTACGTCGAGAAGTAACGCCAGTTTCTTCGATTTCGGGTGAGTAGTTAATTGGAAAAAAAATCGGAGGCCTTAGAACTTGAATGCACCTCGTATCAATGAGTCACAGCTGGAATGCATCAACTCACACAAATATCTACGTGTAACTCTTAGTATGATTATGAAATGGAAAGATCACATAGGCTCAGTCATGAGTAGAGTAGGTAGCAGTTTCAGGTTTATTGGTAGAATACCAGGGAAATACAATGAGTCTACAAAGCAGACTGTTTACAAATCACTTGTACGATCCAGTCTACAATACTGCTCAAGTGTGTGCAACGCGTATGACATAGGAGTAACAGAAGATACTGAACTTATCCTGAGAAGGGCAACACGAATGGGCACAGGTCAGTTTGATCCATGGGAGAGAGTCGAGGATATACTGAAGAAACTGAACTGGTAGGCTCTTCAAGATGATGTATAATATCAAGAGATTGCCTACTCACACAATTTCAAGAACCGGCTTTAAACTAGGACTCTAGAAATACACTGGAACCCCTTATATGTCACTCTCATAGGGGTCGTGAAAACAAGATTATATCAATTGCAGCGTGAACAGAGACTTTTAAACAATCATTTTTCCAGCACTCCATACGGAATGGAATCGGAAAAAAACGTCTAATAACTGGTACAATGGGACGTACCTTCTGCCGTACACTTCACAGTGTTTCGCAGATTATGGACATAAATCTACATTTAGATAACACTTTCCAGACGCTAGTGTGGAGTGTTTGTCCATACCGCACCACACACAGCAAGATTTTTTTATCAGTACAACAGCTCTCATCACCCACACAATAACACCATATCTGCAATAGGTCCATCTTGTAGATGTGGGATAAATGTTTTATCACAATGCTCAAGCATACTCTTCTGTAGTCTCTGTCCATAAACCATCAGTCATTGTTGTGTAAGTGTGTATTACCAACCAACAAATACAGTTCAGATTTACTTCCATCGAACCCTCATAATGTAGTACATTAGAGATCGCAATCCCCGAATCACACTCGAAAATCAAACGGCATGGACAATTGTCTGACTTTAATGCAAACTGTCCCACAGTTATTTATAATGAAGGTCAATTAGTATTCATCATCTGTTCTTTACTTTAATAATACTTCTTTCATATGCTCGCTTGTCACTTTTTCGCAAGACAGACCTTTACAAAAAAAAAATACGTTTTCAGCTAAGGCATCTACAATATGTGTTTACATATGAGTACCTATTTCTAATCAGTCATGTTGAAATCTGCGCCAAGGCACACTAATTATGCCACATCGTCAAAATTTTCAAATCAGTTAAAAAGAGAATACCATAGCCAAGAAATGTAATGAGGCACTAACTAACAACAAGTTATTGGCAATCTGAAAGCTCTGTTTCTGATGAGATTACATTTCGCTTTTTGAAATTACAATTAAAAATCATTATGAACAACATATTAAAGTATTTCAGTCTAAAATTCTTCTACTTATCGGTCAATGCAAGTTTAATAGTCACATGTCATGTCCACATGCGGTGGTTAAATTTAAATAGTGTGCTCCAAAATAACATGTTTTCTAAACAAAGTGAAGTCACTGCAAGCAATAAAGTCACTTGAAATAAGCAATATTCGTTTGAGTAAGTTAAATGTTCCCAATGACATGAACATTCATTTTAATACATCCAACCTTTCTTCTAGAACTATCTATTTGTTTAGCATTGTAGTTCATACTACAGAAATGATCATAATTTCCCTTATTTCACGCTACTGCTAACCTGAGCGGTTTGCTACGGAATCTTCCTACCTCGGTCGGCACAAGCAACGCAGAGATTGTCTTAACTTACGATGTACCTTCCACCAAAAACGAAAGTTCCTCTGCGCACTTCCAAGGCGTCTATTTATCCGCTACTCCCGATTGTCACCGAGGTTGATCGGGACAGAAAAACACGCCAGTTGTTTCTAGAATATACCAGAACCCCAAAAATTGTGTAACCACAGTGCATTAGGTAAAGCGGTTTCGATATCGGTACCCTTACTTCATCCTACAGTCGAAACAGACTGGTTGGTTAAATTACTCACGACTCTGTACAGAGAATCTGACAATTATAGGCATGAACGAAAGGGGCAGACAGAGGACAATCAAAAATGCAAATAGTCCTAAGAAACAGAGATATGGGAACCAATGGTTTCATATATACAACATATGCTCAAGTGCAGTCGTGCCAGTTTCACAATACTGTTGATGTGCAACTACACTGTGACAAACAGTAAGTTCGGCTAACACCGCGTTGTCCTAGCGGATGATCCGTGACAGTCCATCGCAGAGATACAGAAAACTCTCCCAAAGTGAAATGATGAGCAGATAATGGTGTGATTTGGCGTTGTTCCAACGAAGGTCTCCATGGATAACATCGATGCTGGTCGTTGAAGCCCATATCAGCAGGCTCATATGTTTAATTAGATCATCTACACTCATGGAAATTGAAATAAGAACACCGTGAATTCATTGTCCCAGGAAGGGGAAACTTTATTGACACATTCCTGGGGTCAGATACATCACATGATCACACTGACAGAACCACAGGCACATAGACACAGGCAACAGAGCATGCACAATGTCGGCACTAGTACAGTGTATATCCACATTTCGCAGCAATGCAGGCTGCTATTCTCCCATGGAGACGATCGTAGAGATGCTGGATGTAGTCCTGTGGAACGGCTTGCCATGCCATTTCCACCTGGCGCCTCAGTTGGACCAGCGTTCGTGCTGGACGTGCAGACCGCGTGAGACGACGCTTCATCCAGTCCCAAACATGCTCAATGGGGGACAGATCCGGAGATCTTGCTGGCCAGGGTAGTTGACTTACACCTTCTAGAGCACGTTGGGTGGCACGGGATACATGCGGAGAGTGCATTGTCCTGTTGGAACAGCAAGTTCCCTTGCCGGTCTAGGAATGGTAGAACGATGGGTTCGATGACGGTTTGGATGTACCGTGCACTATTCAGTGTCCCCTCGACAATCACCAGTGGTGTACGGCCAGTGTAGGAGATCGCTCCCCACACCATGATGCCGGGTGTTGGCCCTGTATGCCTCGGTCGTATGCAGTCCTGATTGTGGCGCTCACCTGCACGGCGCCAAACACGCATACGACCATCATTGGCACCAAGGCAGAAGCGACTCTCATCGCTGAAGACGACACGTCTCCATTCGTCCCTCCATTCACGCCTGTCGCGACACCATTGGAGGCGGGCTGCACAATGTTGGGGCGTGAGCGGAAGACGGCCTAACGGTGTGCGGGACCGTAGCCCAGCTTCATGGAGACGGTTGCGAATGGTCCTCGCCGATACCCCAGGAGCAACAGTGTCCCTAATTTGCTGGGAAGTGGCGGTGCGGTCCCCTACGGCACTGCGTAGGATCCTACGGTCTTGGCGTGCATCCGTGCGTCGCTGCGGTCCGGTCCCAGGTCGACGGGCACGTGCACCTTCCGCCGACCACTGGCGACAACATCGATGTACTGTGGAGACCTCACGCCCCACGTGTTGAGCAATTCGGCGGTACGTCCACCCGGCCTCCCGCATGCCCACTATACGCCCTCGCTCAAAGTCCGTCAACTGCACATACGGTTCACGTCCACGCTGTCGCGGCATGCTATCAGTGTTAAAGACTGCGATGGAGCTCCGTATGCCACGGCAAACTGGCTGACACTGACGGCGGCGGTGCACAAATGCTGCGCAGCTAGCGCCATTCGACGGCCAACACCGCGGTTCCTGGTGTGTCCGCTGTGCCGTGCGTGTGATCATTGCTTGTACAGTCCTCTCGCAGTGTCCGGAGCAAGTATGGTGGGTCTGACACACCGGTGTCAATGTGTTATTTTTTCCATTTCCAGGAGTGTATTTAAGATGTACGCTTTCTAGTGTATAAGGGTTGATTAGGACATCATTATGCTGTCTCGCTGATTTACTAAAGCTCCGCCGAAAGAACGTTTTAATTACGTTCGCTGAAATCAAGCATCACCCTGACACACCAGCGTCACACAGGATTATGTGCCATGCAGGCCTGGCTCTAACTTTAAAGATCATGTTTACTAAAGCCTCTCTAGGTTTGACACGAAAAGACATTGTGAAAGTTTGCGACCACTTCTATATTACTGATGACCACCACACGTCGTTATTAACACAGTAACTCCACCCAGAAGTGCCTGTGAATGGTTGTAACGTGTGAAGTATCTGTCTCTTCCCGATTTTTGCGTCCGGAAGTAAACAGACATATGTTTGTGACAAGGAGGATTACTGAATTACTCACTTCTCGTTTTACTCACGCTAATTTAAGCGGTCCTCTTAGGTTCCTGCCTAACCACACACTAGGAAATCGCCACATGTTATGAAATAAGCAGCCAAATATTTTCTTAATCCTTTGTTTTCCAACCAGGCGGAAGAAAGAAAGTCAATCCTCGGACAATGTGTGTTCATATGTAAATAACATAGGAATGGTAGGACGTACTTGTGTTACATTCATAAGAAAGTCCCAGAAAGTGTAGAAAACACTAATATCAAAAAAATTGTAAATAGTGTGTCGTGAACCTCTAATCCACGTCCTTAAGCACTACACTACGTTAAAGAAATGTGGTTTTTGTCTTTTGTGTCGGTTGTAATATTATCTACTGAAGGCTTATATCTTTGATACGTCCGTAACTTACATTTAAATATGAGAGTGACATGTTTGTGAGAAGCCTTCAATGCGCCGTTGCCTTGAAACAGCATACTGCAAGTTAAGATAAATACGCCAAAACCAGCTGGCATCTGCCGCATCAAGTGTCATGTCATTTCGATATCACAAGTACACATCACTTTAACGCTGCAGCAAATTATTCGGCAGTGGAATGCTTGACATCAATAATTGGTGAAACTCGGGACTATTTTATACAGCTGTCTCGTTAGAGATGGAACTTTTACTTGTCCTAAGTGGTACAACTAGGTCACAGAGATACGTGTGGATGCAAGACCACAAGTACTCGATTAGCTGCGCCGAAGTGCTGGCAGGGTTTCAAATGCATACGCGTGTAAGTACGCTGTTTATGTTTTCTTTATGTAAGTAGGCTGTTTATGTTTTCTTATTGGCAACGTTACGTAGCGCTCTGTATGAAAATCACTGGCTGTGCTGTGTGCAGTCTGTGTCCAGTTTGCATTGTTGTCAGCTATTGTAGTGTTGGGCAGCTGGATGTGAACAGTGCGTAGCGTTGCGCAGTTGGAGATGTGTCGCCAGCAGTGGTGGATGTAGGGAGAGAGATGGCGGAGTTTTGAAATTTGTTATACTGGATATTATGAACTGCTATATATATTATGACTATTAAGGTAAATACATTGTTTGTTCTCTATTAAAATCTTTCACTTGCTAACTATCCCTATCAGTAGTTAGTGACTTCCGTAGTTTGAATCTTTTATTTAGCTGGCAGTAGTGGCGCTCGCTGTATTGCAGTAGTTCGAGTAACGAAGATTTTTGGTGAGGTAAGTGATTTGTGAAAGGTACAGGGCCATTCCTTTGTAGGGATTTCTGAAAGTCAGATTGCGTTGCGCTAAAAAAAAAATATTGTGTGTCAGTTTAAGCACAGTCTTGTATAAATTGTTCTAAGGGGACGTTTCATATGTCGACCCTTAGCCGAGGATAACTCACTGGAATATTCTGATTTTTTCTTGTAGTTTGTGTAATTAGTGTAGATTTTGTTTATTGCTAGCGCGTAATTGTAGAGAGAATCTCCTTTGTAGTTGCAGCCTTTCATTGTTGTACAGTAGAACAGTTGTGGCATGAATTTAGATTTGCACCAAGTATTTCGCAGCTACGCTTGCAATTAACTAGATATTATTTTCAGTGCTATGTTAATGTGCTCCCCTATTTTTGCTCTTCAAATTGTGTTTTTCTGTGTTGTCGTGTGAAATATTGTGACAATAATGGCGTGTGAAAAACGTAACACTAGGCTCCAAAGTAAACTGAGAAAGGACAGTGAAGACGAAAGCAGTGTGTTAGCGCCGCAGAGTAATGAATTAACTAATGTTCAAAGTAGTAATTTGGTAATTGCGCATAGGGAAATGGAGCGGGTTACAAATAAAGGTGTACACAGTGAAACAATTAGTAAACAGGGAAGCATTATCGATCGATCGGTCGGCAACAGCTCGCCTCAGGAATTGGGAATGACAGAACACAATATTGCAAATACTGTAGACTCAGGTTTTGGGTTCTCACCGTTTTCTCAAATGAGTCAAGACACATTTTCCGCTTGTCAAAATGTGAATGTTGCCGGTGCAAATTCACTGCCGAAAAGCACTGAGGAACATGTTTCAGACACCAGTGCACTGTTATTACAATTAATGCAACAAATGGGACAAAAGCTTCAAAAGTTAGACACAATGGAACAAAATCAGAGACAAACACAGCAACAGTTAGACACAATGGAATAACACCAGAGACAAACACAGCAACAGTTACACACAATGGAACAAAATCAGAGACAAACACAGTAAAAGCTTCAAATGTTAGACTCATTGGAACAAACTCTCGAACAAACACGTGAAGATTTAACTGCTGAGTTACATAACATTGAATCGAAATGTCAGAAAGTTTGTAATGACGTAAAAACACAAATTTGTGAGCATTTCCAACCTATTTTTTCGCGTCATGAAAATGCATTACAGAATCATGAAGCAGCCATAAAAGAACTGCAAACTATTGTTCATGAAAATCATGAGACCTTGCAAGCTAAAATTGACTCAGTTGCATCTACCGATTTGGTTACGCAACTTTCAAAAACTCAAGAAAACTTAAAGGACACAGTAGATACTCTGAAAATTGGTTCAGAAAGACACATGGAGGAAATTAGTTCATTATCAGAGAAAGTAGTTGAACTTTCGGATCAGCTAAATAATTTATCTACGAAGGTAGATGATAATCTGAATGACACAAAACCAGTAGTCTTTAATGACACAGAAGAGTGCAAACACATTAGGAAATTCAAACAAAATCAGAATCAAATTAATACGCAACACCAAAGAGAAATCCGGGCAGTACAAGATCAGCTGACACAGGTAATACAAGAATTACGTATTTCAGAGGACACTCGCGCCCCAATACGGGAAGAGGGACATAGAAATACGGAACAGCCACAAAATAATAACTCAGGGCACTTCGGAAATTATGAAAGAAATTGGCAATGTACACCGAATTTTGAGATGGAACCGCCGACACGATGTAACAATGACCGATATGCTACTCGCCGACACGATGATTTTGACTATAAGCTGTTCATTACTACACGTAAATTCAAAACGTTTAAGAATTCTGCCAACGACATTCATCCACAAGCGTGGCTCCATCAATTCTCTCATTGTTTTCCTCCCAACTGGTCATTGGAGCACAGGTTAGAATTTATGTGTGGCTACTTGGAGAATGAACCAGCTGTAAGAATGCGATCGGTCATTCACGATTGTCACAGTGAAGGAGAATTTTACCATGCGTTCCTCTCAGCATATTGGTCTCGAGCTACACAAGACCGAGTAAAACATAGCATCATAATGATGAAACATTTCGAACAATCTGAATTTTCCAGTCTTGTGAAATATTTTGAAAACATGTTGCACGAGAATCAGTACCTGTCAAACCCATACAGCCCCTCAGAACTCATACGCATTTGCTTAATCAAATTACCTGAACATTTACGACATATTATTTTGGCAGGACGTTGCAAAGACGACATTGAAGCTTTTCAGGGACTGTTACAAGAACTGGAAATTGACACTGAGTATCGCGGAACGCGAAAACAGGAGCACAACAATTACAGATCACATCCGTCACAATTCCGCGATGACAGAAATAATATACGACAAGGCTATTCTTTCAATGTAAATCGTGACCGAAACAGACACCACCCGTATGACAACCATTGGCAGAGTAGTAATAATTACAGGGAAAGATCACCTCTCCGCAGTAATGACTATCACAGAGATAATCAGAGAAACAGACAATATGGGAACCAAAATAATTATTATCAAGGGAGACAGAATAACTTTAGACGCAACGGTCCAGCGCGCAGTTATGATTCAGGGAGAAATTCTCCACCACGTGACCGACTAGAAAGAAACTATGGAATCTACCGACATGACGACAGACTATATGATCGTAGCGACAGACCTGAACTGCATCAGAACTGGCGGGATTCTAACAGAGCTGGGCCCTCTCGGCAAGGCGAATTTGTAGAAGTTAGGCCTCCTAATCCCAGTAACGACGCGCGCCAATAAAGGAACAGACAATGACTCGCACCGCAGGCTGCTGCGTGCGCCAGCTGGCTCAGAGAAAAATAACATAGACGCTAACATTGAGAAAAATTCCAGTATTCTTTACCGACGGATACCACATGATAATTGCGTTAGAGTTGAAACTGTGCGTACTAGGAAGAGTAAAGGTTTGCACCACATTTCACATGTGAAACCATTTATTGAAAGATAATCTGCTTTTTAACTTTGTCTTTGCCATAAAACGTTTCACTTCACGTTACTAGTATGCTTTAGAAACTGTTACCATGCAACAATGTTTGAAGTTAAATATCCAGTCAAGAACCAAGAGAACTTATTTAAACAGAAATTACGAAAGAATTGTTATTGTGAACAGACGACACAGTGTTATTGTATGTGTGCATTCTTGCTTGTTAGTTGCACAATTACATAACGACTATAAGGCTCACATACTTAGAACATTTACCAGTACTGCTAATGAGATTTTAGTGCAACATTTTGGTTTACTTGAAAATACATTCTGGATTTAAGGTACTTTCTGTAAGATACCAGATGAGACAGTGGTTAGTTTTTGTCACAGCTACACGATTTTATCACGACGCTACTAATGAGTGACAATTTACAATGTTGCTTTTGCGGTGTTTCTGTTTCATATCTGCACAGTTTTTCTGTATTATTCTGGAAAGTAAAACATGTTTAATAGTAACTTTTGTGGTATAGCTACAATGAGACAGCCTTTTCCGTAGCACAACAATATGATACAGCAGAGTAATTTCTTCATCACAACAATAAGCGTAATAACTAAGATATCTATACGCAAGCATTTCACTTTTGTTTATCGTGAGGTAAGTACATTGACTTCTGCAGAACTTAGCTTTCAGAGGACAATAACTACGACACTTCCACAGAGATTATCTTACAGCAAGACGCACATTTAGCGCTGCAGGACACGTATTTGAGTGATTAATTTTGTACTTAAAACATTTATTTTTAAAGATTTTTGAATTACGAAGAAAGTTTTCCGTGATACATTTCTTTCCATTGCTGTAATCTGTAACACCTGAGGGTATAATTACAATAATCCTCAGGGGGGTACACGCCTACTTTGTGTACCATGTGTTTGGCAAGTACAAGGAGCCCTAGCTAATATGGTATTTGCTTATACAACTTTACACATCAGTACCATATTTCTCTAACACACAAATTACACACCTATCTGATCATTTAACTGAGAGATAAACTTTTTTTACATCAGTGACACATGTTTACGCAATTACACAGTTGGGTAACTTCACACTTACGAAATTGTATTTTGTCTGTACTTTGTGAACTGTTCATATTTTTTTTGGACCCATTGTGATATTATGAGAGCTTTGGATGATATATTTGGTATTGGATCACGATTTTTAAAGTATGTTTGAGGCAGATGACACTTTTGACATGAGCAGAGAATTTTATTTAATTATTGGAGGAAGCTACGACGATTGTGAGAGTTGACTGAGGTGTTATGATGTTATTATTACGATGACTATGTGTATTATGCTGTTGCGGTATGTTTATGATCAATAAGCTGATGCTATATGAGTTATTTGATTAAGCTACGTAGCTGTTATGATGAAATATTGAAGAAGTGTCGACGAACAAGGTAAGGAATAATGAGTAGTGTTTAGGGACTCTGACTTGTGAAAAAGGTTGTTGGAAACCAAGAATCGTACTTTAAGAGTTATGAAATGTGTGTAAATACGTGAATGTATCACAATGCCGGAGAAAATTTTTTGGACACTGCTATATTCATAAGATTTTGCTTCTACACATTTGCAATGCAAATTCTCGACCCGTGAAATTTTGTATATGAGACTGTCACTGTAGCGGAAACTGCTGTCGTAAATATTTCCGTAAGAAAGTTAAGTGACCACCTGCACGTAATGCGTCGTGGGGACCCAGCTGTGTCAGACGCCTGGAGAAAATGCCATTAGGGTGTGCCTTTCCAGAGGCACAGGTAGAAAAAAAAAGGGAGGCCATTATCCTCGCTATTGACACTCCTTTGTAGAAAGCATCGCAAATACGACACGCTCAAACTTGAAAACATATGATTATACTGTGGAGCTCTTAATTTATGATATTTACTAAAATGCTTAATAAAACAATGAGAAACATTTCACGGCTATTGTCTTGCTAGTTGAGAAAAATGCCATATGGCTTGCTTTATGTATTTATTTACTCGTTTTGTTTAATATCAAGTTTCTAGCTGCAGCAGCATTGGTTAAAATAAAATTTTATAGATGTACTAATATAAATATTTTATGCCTACAGACCCAGTAAAGAATAACTTTGATGTACTTCAAAAAAAAAAAAAAAAAAAAAAGAAGGAGCACAAAAACACATTTCCCTTCACAGGAATTGCATACAGAATTTTCTTTTCACGTACTTGGTAATTTCTTTTGTAGAATAAATTTTGATGCATCACTCTAGTGTTAAGATGTGACATAGGTATTAAACATGGCCATTTTTACTGTAATATTTTTTCTGCTTGAGCTTTGTCATGTTTAGGTATAAGTTACTGCTGTTTGCCAGGCATAGTGTTACTGAATTTGACTTTGTGTTACTCTGCTAAGCCAGTTTACTACTGATTTATTTTTCTTGTTGCTGCACATTGGCTCATATTAGTTGTAATGTTGCATTGCTTGGTAATTTAGATTTACTGTAGCTTGCTTTGCAATTTTCCATTTTTTTTGGTCATTGCTGTTTGTGTTAATTGTTTTGTGCTGCTGCATTGCCGCGTCCCTTAGTTTAGCATCTGAGTTCAGTAGATTTAAGTTAGCTTAAGAGGGGGTAACCTATAAGAGAATGAGTTGCAATGAATTTGAAGAAATTATACGAAGTTATACGAACAAAGTACAGGTATAGGTAGGATTTTCTTGGAAATAAATAATGAGGTAAGAAATATGTGAAATAAATACAGAAAGCATGCTTGGATAGGATTTTTTTGGTGGAAACAAATGTTGAAATAAGACGAAAGATCTATGGAATGAAGTTTTGGGTTGGACTGCAGTACCAAATGTTACACTGAGAACAAACCCTGTCCTTTCCTTTTGTGTTATCCCACTATGTGTTTGTGTACCCTTGTGTATTTGTGTTTTTCCTGTCTTCATGTGTTTAGCTGGTAGAATTTTTCAAGTACTATGTTATTTTCTTTGTAAAGATGTTTAGACATTATTTATTCTGTTTTGTTTTAATGCTCATGTGTGAAGTTGATGTTTCGAAAGTTATTCTGATCTTTTATGTATGTACTTATGTCACAATTTCTGTAACACTGATGTATATGTTTATTTCTATTCTTTTGTAAAGCCTGTACTACAAATGTTATCTGTATTCTTATGTTCTTTAGTGATGTATTTTGTACCTTTGTAATTGTATTCTTACGTTATAAAATTGTAATTGATACCAGTTCATCATATTATTAACTTGTTAGTTACATTTCACTGCACACTTTTCTGTTGGTCATAGTATATGGACAATATGTGAGAAGTTGGGACTGTTAGTGTTTGCACGTGTGTTAATAATTCAGCAAGGTACTGGATAACAGCATTGCTGGTTCTAAGGACAATTCCAAAAACTTTGTGAGTGCACAAGTGGTGATTATGGACTTGCTATATTAACTGCAAGACTCTTCAATGGTGATTGTGCAGCCGCACAGTCACAACAGATGGGTGCTGGCCATCTCTACAAGGACTACAGTGGGTCTGCATCTCTGATGACCCACCAATACCACAATCTCTACCAGGACTACAGTGGGCCTGTCCACAATTTCTACAAGGACTACAGTGGGTCTGCATCTCTGATGACCCACCAATACCATACTCTCTACCAGGACTACAGTGGGTCTGCTCTGTGATGACCTACCTACCAATCTTCTTCAAAACGTCGAATGACTCTGCTGTGGATTTGCTCTGTTGTGGCCCATTACCTGTCAGCATGTCAAGAGTCAGCACTGTCTTTCAGTTGGAAGGACCTACACTACTTCTTCAAGACTGCATGGAAATCCACTACTTCCGTGTGCATTGTCTTTTACTGCTCAGACTTTGAAAAAAAAACCACTGAAATCTTACTGTGATGAACAATCTGGACTGTCTTTATGGACTGTGAGAAAATTTTAGCTTTTGACCAACATTGTATAAATAAGTGTGTGCATTTGATATCTTTTTTATTGTAATTATGAAAATTTTTTCAAATCATTATTGGCCACTGCCCAAAACACGTTGTAAAATTTTTTGTGGGGAGCATGGGGGCTATGTAAGTAGGCTGTTTATGTTTTCTTTATGTAAGTAGGCTGTTTATGTTTTCTTATTGGCAACGTTACGTAGCGCTCTGTATGAAAATCACTGGCTGTGCTGTGTGCAGTCTGTGTCCAGTTTGCATTGTTGTCAGCTATTGTAGTGTTGGGCAGCTGGATGTGAACAGTGCATAGCGTTGCGCAGTTGGATGTGGTGGATGTGGGGAGAGAGATGGCGGAGTTTTGAAATTTGTTATACTGGATATTATGAACTGCTATATATATTATGACTATTAAGGTAAATACATTGTTTGTTCTCTATTAAAATCTTTCATTTGCTAACTATCCCTATCAGTAGTTAGTGACTTCCGTAGTTTGAATCTTTTATTTAGCTGGCAGTAGTGGCACTCGCTGTATTGCAGTAGTTCGAGTAACGAAGATTTTTGGTGAGGTAAGTGATTTGTGAAAGGTACAGCTTAATGTTAGTCAGGGCCATTCCTTTGTAGGGATTTCTGAAAGTCAGATTGCGTTGCGCTAAAAAAAAATATTGTGTGTCAGTTTAAGCACAGTCTTGTATAAATTGTTCTAAGGGGACGTTTCACGCGATGATGGACCAGTTTTGGTGTTTGGCACTGTGACTACATCATTCATTTACTGAGTACCTTCATAAGTGTGTAGCTTCATCAAAAAATTTATCCAGAATGGCGTTAGGTTCGATGAAATCTTCAGGGCCTTGGAGAAATCAGTCTTGTCTCAGTCTTGGTAAGCAGATCTGGAATCCTGTTCTGAAGAATTTTTGCATCTTAGCATATGATCGATCACCATGCACTTTCCCCATGGTTGCATGTGTGGCTACTGTCAACAGTGCAGAAGTGGCTGTTGAACGTTGCTAGAAGGAAACTAAATGAAATGAACAGCATACAAAAAGAATAAAAAATTAATTATTCTGTCTACACATAGTCTATACTGGAGGGAAAATTGTTGACATTAGCAGGAAGAACACTTTTTTTATTGGACTAGATGATTATTATACAGATAAGTTATTTTAGACACAGAACCATTGTAGCAGCGTGCTATGTATTATCAGTGAGAAATTTAATTTTAGAAATAACTGAATGAGTAGGAACTGGACTGGGAAATTGATATGTTAATTTCTCTTAAAGAAAAGGACACATTTTGAGAGAAGAAGTGAAATTTATTAGGTGAGTGAGAACATTAAGAATGTAACAAACAGAGAGAAAATGGCCAGGAGATGTTTGATTTCATTTCAGTGCCAAGTCGATAAATCCATTATTAACAGCTCGAGGTGATTCGGTCCAAGCTTATCCGTAGACATAGGGGTAGTAGTAGTACTGCTCGCTGCCACGGAGAGTCTCTCTGGGCTCGGCAGCCACTGGAATAGGGCCAGGGCGCGGGAAGGGCATTGGGCCAGGCACCGCCAGAGCGGCGCACACCACAGCCAGCACCACGAACAGGAATACCTGCAGGGAGACAATATCTCTGGTCAGAGATAGTACATGTAGCAGTACTGCTCGCTGCCGAAGTGTCTCTCTCAGGGCACCTATAGCCTCCACAGGGCATGGGTATAGTCACACACACACACACACACACACACACACACACACACACATACACACACACACACACACACAGAGAGAGAGAGAGAGAGAGAGAGAGACAAACAAACAAACAAAAACCACCAGATTAAAAATAATATCTATGGTTAGAGACAAAATATGTAATACTACTCAGTGTATAATATACCATCTTGATGTGCAACTCTGACCTCTGAAAGTAGAATTTGAGCATCTGTACAGAGTGCTGTCGTTGATGTTGACGACTATATTATAGTTAGGCGAGAAATTTCAGTGGATCTGTGTGTGATTAAGGATTATTATTTTATTTCTGATTATAAATCTTATGACATTAACAGTACCAGTGCGTGAGCAGCGAAATATGAGCTCAGCACAATTTTAACACAATTTTATTTTATGACCCCCACATAATAATAACCCCTTACTTTGCTATGGTTGGAATATATAAATCTTTTTTGTAAGTTTGTCGACAAATAGTAATAGAAAAATATGAGTAAAATACTACATTAAAGCAGTGAATTGTAGTCGATGTGGACATCCTACAGGAAACTGACAGCCATTTACAACAGTATTCTCAAAATGCATTATTATCAGGTTGCACAAGTCTTTCTTTTGTCAAAACTGGCATTTAGAACCCATTAGTACAGACCATCTTCCTGGAAACTCTATATTTAGCATAATTTTGACAGAAATACGTTGATATATTTGCCCTACATATCGCTGTTAATTAGTCTCATGTTCACAGGTTAATTTTCATATAAAACCGTAATTCAATGGAAAGAGTCCTGGTTAATTTTCATGTAAAACCGTAATTCATCGGAAAGAGTCATTTTTCATTCAAGTAACAAATTTATTTGTATATAGGGCTACAGGCTGACCATTATTTTAATATAAAGATGTGAGAAATTAATTCCTGCCCACCAACATTCACACATTAAAATAACAGAAATTTTTCTACAGAATATAAAGTGTTGTTTAAGAGAAACTTTTTCAGTTTGTATGCAAATTTGATTTGTATCTCCACATGAGAGATCAAATATATTGGGTGCAGCATTATGCTCCTCTTTTTATGTTAAAGACAACCTTAATGCGGAGTAATGAATGACATTTTTTCTTACAGTATTGTAATTGTGCGCAATGTTGTTCCTTTTCAGACTGCAGTGGATTATTTACAACAAACGTCATGAGGCAATAAATATATTGTGAAGCAGTAGTAATTATGCCTAACTCCTTAAACAGATGTCGACAAGATGATAGGTAAGCACCACATATTAATCTTACAACACTTTTTGAGCAATTAAAACTTTGTTTTGTAAACACGAGTTGTGCAGAACAACATTCCATCTGACATTTTTGACTGAAAATATGCGAAGTATATCAATGTACTGATTTGTCTCTCTCCAAGCTTTGTAATGTTCTAAGTGTAAATGTGACTCAGTGAAGTTGTTTTACAAGCTCCAAAATGTGCTTTTACAGCCTAAATTATCATCAATATGCACACGTAAAAATTTTGCAACTCTGTTTATTATTTCCTTATTATGTGTTACACTAATCGTTGGTACACTACCTCTAGATGTACAGAGCTGAATACATAGTATTTTTTTCAGACTGAGAATGTGGCGCCTAATGGAAAGATAAATCTTGATAATCAACACATCAGTTCAGATGCCAAGTATGTAAAAATGTACGTCAATTCAGAGTGCAAAGGAGATGCTTTCTCTTATGTTAATAATGGTTTCTAGTTAATGAGTTCTTACATTGTTCAGGGGGGAAAGTTACTATCAGTGGCTCCGAGTAATTTCGTTCAAGAGACGTCTGTATGTTTGAGACCCCTTGGTTGACCAGTCACACCTATTTAAATATTTGCATAGCATAGCAATTAATTAATTGAGTTTGCTGCACCTCAAGGCATTTTTATGACCTGAGATAAGAGTAAGTGCAAGCATTGAAGAATGGTTTTTCTAATCCCTCAGCTTGCAGATTGCACTCGAGTTCTGGAATGATACAACAGAAATGTCACCGCTTTTTGCTCTATTTTCGAAAGGTAATAGACCCTGTTTCTAGTCCCTGTCAGGTACATTGTTTTAAACTGCCATAAAGGTTCAATTTTGCTATGTTTCATGTTTGTTCCTCTCCAGAAGTCTGAAACATCCGGTGTGACAGATCCAGTTTGTTCTGCGTTGTTGTGCCTACCATGATGTTGCTAAGCAAGAAACTAAGAACGAAGATCTTTGCCTGACTTACTGGAACAACTCGAGCCTGACATGTGGTCAAGCATAGAAATCACTAGAAGTACAAAAAATTTCCACAGAACTTCTGCCTTTGTGTATCAAGCACAGCGAACCCTATACATATCATAGGCAGTATCACAAAAAGGAAGGTTTGATTCCATGTGAAAATAAGTGTGAATAGCGACTGTGCTTACTTCAGGCAGTAACAGGTACAGCAATCAGTCGAAAATAATGAGCATTTCAGACGAGGCTCCGGTTTCTGTGTTGCTCTATTCGGTGAAGTTGTAATGTTTTAACTTACTTTCACTGCAGTGAAGATGATGACACAATGATCTAAATCTGAAATTGCGTTAAATATTATTTGCGATTGATTGTTGTACCCTTTACTAGTAGACATAAAGGAAGAGCTGCGAAAGAAGAACGTCTATGGGCAGAGATATGATGTATAGTACTGCTTACTGCTTCAGAGTGATTCTGGGTATCATGCTCCATAAAAATGTACGTACACTCGTGGAAAAACAATCATTTATGCCCAGAAATGAGATACACGAAACTGTGTAAACTTGAAGCTTCTCCTGGCGTATGCTTCTAAATAACTTTAGGTAATTTCGTCTAAAAGCAATATTTCGATAGGTAGCCCCCTTGCCATTTTAAAGTCTTAATTGGCTTCTGTCGTTTTACATTATTAGTCGTTACTGCCACAATCTTCACCATCGCATAACTTCTGCCAAAGCCTTATGTTGCTGACCGCTGTGGCCGAGCGGTTCTAGGCGCTTCAGTCCGGAACTGCGCTGCTGCTACAGTCCCAGGTTCCAATACTGCCTCGGGCATGGATGTGTGTGACATCCTTAGGTTAGTTAGGTTTAAGTAGTTCTAAGTCTAGGGGACTGATGACCTCAGATGTTAGGTCCTATAGTGCTTAGAGCCATTTGACCATTTTTGACCTTATGTTACCCTTGCACAGCCGGCATACACTGGTGGGTCAAAACATTATGACCATTTCCCACCGTGATGTTGAATGCCCCATCGTGACGGTGTTGACTCCTAACTCGGTATAGCTAGTGTATTAACAGCGCGGTGATGAATGGAGAATCAGTCTAGCAATGATATTGGCTGCAAACGGGGAAATCTCTCACCATATGCTACTTTGATGAAGGGCTAGTCGTTACGGCCCAACTCCTGAGAATGAGCATCTTGGGAACGCCAACACTGATAGGCTGTTCGCCTGCTACTGTCGTCAGCATCTGCGGAAAGTAGTTGACGGACAACGAAACCTAGTTGTGTAAGGCAGGATAGTGGCGATCTGTGGCATATCCGACGATAGAGTACAATTCTGGTGGAGGTAACATGTTTGGGGCATACCTTTAAACGCACGTTGCTGAACAAGGGACTCCGCAGCAGACGATCACTACGTGTTCTACGTTGATCCAACGACAACGTCGGTTACGATTTCAGTGGGCACAGGATCATCGAGACTGGACCGTTGTTTGATAGAAACACGTCGCCTGGTCGGATGAATCACGGTTTTTGTTACATCAGGTCGACCACCGACTCAGAACACGGCGTTATCCAGACGAACGATTGCTCGGAACGTTCAGCACGGCACGGACGCAGACTAAGTTGATGTCTTAGTCACCAAATTCGCTTGTTATGAACCAAATGGAACACGTCTGGTACGATATCAGGCTCCACCTCTGGACTGACAAATACTCGACCCACTATTCAGGGGAATTGCGTAACCTGTTTGTAGACATTTGGTGCAATATGACTCTGGGAATCCATCCAAGGAATTGCAGACATTCCACGCAGAACTGCTACTATATTGCGTTCCAGAGGTGTACCAACACGCTATTAAGCAAGTGTTCATGTTCTTTTGGTTTATCATATTACCAAATTGTTTTCTGGAAACGTACCTTGTGATACTTATACATACATTAGAATACCTGCTGACCACTTGCCTGCTTCTACCATTGCTCTTCGAATGTATCATAATTTAACCCTGTGTTAGTCTTTAAAACTTGACGCCTCTCCTCTCTCCTCTCCTCACTTACATTTTATTGGAAAGTAACGTATGCAATTTTTTTCTTTCAA
Source organism: Schistocerca cancellata (assembly GCF_023864275.1). Lineage (NCBI taxonomy): Eukaryota > Metazoa > Arthropoda > Insecta > Orthoptera > Acrididae > Schistocerca > Schistocerca cancellata. The sequence goes on along the minus strand of NC_064628.1, from coordinate 44,254,108 downwards.
AAAGATATTAGTTCAACGGCAAACAGTTGTCAAACTAGATATTTAGGACAAAGTACTTTTTATTTGTATACAACTCTTTCAATATTTTTGTACAAATTTTTTGTCGGAGAGGGCTCTTCTACACCCTTAAGTTGAGCATCAAGAGGCTGGTGCTTGAGAGGCTACTATAGGTAAGCTTTTATATTACACTCCTGGAAATGGAAAAAAGAACACATTGACACCGGTGTGTCAGACCCACCATACTTGCTCCGGACACTGCGAGAGGGCTGTACAAGCAATGATCACACGCACGGCACAGCGGACACACCAGGAACCGTGGTGTTCGCCGTCGAATGGCGCTAGCTGCGCAGCATTTGTGCACCGCCGCCGTCAGTGTCAGCCAGTTTGCCGTGGCATACGGGGCTCCATCGCAGTCTTTAACACTGGTAGCATGCCGCGACAGCGTGGACGTGAACCGTATGTGCAGTTGACGGACTTTGAGCGAGGGCGTATAGTGGGCATGCGGGAAGCCGGGTGGACGTACCGCCGAATTGCTCAACACGTGGGGCGTGAGGTCTCCACAGTACATCGATGTTGTCGCCAGTGGTCGGCGGAAGGTGCACGTGCCCGTCGACCTGGGACCGGACCACAGCGACGCACGGATGCACGCCAAGACCGTAGGATCCTACGCAGTGCCGTAGGGGACCGCACCGCCACTTCCCAGCAAATTAGGGACACTGTTGCTCCTGGGGTATCGGCGAGGACCATTCGCAACCGTCTCCATGAAGCTGGGCTACGGTCCCGCACACCGTTAGGCCGTCTTGCGCTCACGCCCCAACATCGTGCAGCGCGCCTCCAGTGGTGTCGCGACAGGCGTGAATGGAGGGACGAATGGAGACGTGTCGTCTTCAGCGATGAGAGTCGCTTCTGCCTTGGTGCCAATGATGGTCGTATGCGTGTTTGGCGCCGTGCAGGTGAGCGCCACAATCAGGACTGCATACGACCGAGGCACACAGGGCCAACACCCGGCATCATGGGAGCGATCTCCTACACTGGCCGTACACCACTGGTGATCGTCGAGGGGACACTGAATAGTGCACGGTACATCCAAACCGTCATCGAACCCATCGTTCTACCATTCCTAGACCGGCAAGGGAACTTGCTGTTCCAACAGGACAATGCACGTCCGCATGTATCCCGTGCCACCCAACGTGCTCTAGAAGGTGTAAGTCAACTACCCTGGCCAGCAAGATCTCCGGATCTGTCCCCCATTGAGCATGTTTGGGACTGGATGAAGCGTCGTCTCACGCGGTCTGCACGTCCAGCACGAACGCTGGTCCAACTGAGGCGCCAGGTGGAAATGGCATGGCAAGCCGTTCCACAGGACTACATCCAGCATCTCTACGATCGTTTCCATGGGAGAATAGCAGCCTGCATTGCTGCGAAAGGTGCATATACACTGTACTAGTGCCGACATTGTGCATGCTCTGTTGCCTGTGTCTATGTGCCTGTGGTTCTGTCAGTGTGATCATGCGATGTATCTGACCCCAGGAATGTGTAAATAAAGTTTCCCCTTCCTGGGACAATGAATTCACGGTGTTCTTACTTCAATTTCCAGGAGTGTATTATGTTGGTCAGGAGGCTAGGAACTGACTACTCGGGTAACTGACGAATCCAGTTTGCACAGATTTCCTGGATTTCCACTAAACATTTAGCGACCTACAAACTTCGGCACTTAAGATGGCTAGCTAGTTTATCTACATAACATAGCTGGCCGTAGGTGTTACTCATTTAACACTTTATTTCCAAAATGATTACATTGCCTCTTATTACGGTTCCTGATATCAATCAAATCTAATATCGTGCAAGTGACTTGCGTCTATACGAACTATTCAAAAAAGCTAGCACCTGCTTTCCGAATAAATCGTTCACTTTGTGCGCTATTTTGAAATTTCCTGCCAGATTACTAACATATTGTTCTGAAGGTTGTTTGATATGAGCTGTAGGAAGCTAACAGAGAGATCTTGTTGGCAAAATAGAATTGATCCCATATATCAGTGGCATGTGACAAAGTATCAGAATCTTCGTAATTCATCCACTTTAGAAAACGAGAAGGCTTTTAGGTATTATTTGCGACGCAGTGTTCGTTGAACCAAATTATGACATCATATGCTTTTAATGCCCACCGGTGATATAAGAATCAGTTATTACTGGTAGAACATTAAAAAGCATTTTATGTGTGAAATATATATAGGTCGAGCTAACACAGTCTTGTTCCCCCATTGAGCATGTTTGGGACTGGATGAAGCGTCGTCTCACGCGGTCTGCACGTCCAGCACGAACGCTGGTCCAATGAGGCGCCAGGTGGAAATGGCATGGCAAGCCGTTCCACAGGACTACATCCAGCATCTCTACGATCGTCTCCATGGGAGAATAGCAGCCTGCATTGCTGCGAAAGGTGCATATACACTGTACTAGTGCCGACATTGTGCATGCTCTGTTGCCTGTGTCTATGTGCCTGTGGTTCTGTCAGTGTGATCATGCGATGTATCTGACCCCAGGAATGTGTAAATAAAGTTTCCCCTTCCTGGGACAATGAATTCACAGTGTTCTTACTTCAATTTCCAGGAGTGTATTATGTTGGTCAGGAGGCTAGGAACTGACTACTCGGGTAACTGACGAATCCAGTTTGCACAGATTTCCTGGATTTCCACTAAACATTTAGCGACCTACAAACTTCGGCACTTAAGATGGCTAGCTAGTTTATCTACATAACATAGCTGGCCGTAGGTGTTGCTCATTTAACACTTTATTTCCAAAATGATTACATTGCCTCTTATTACGGTTCCTGATATCAATCAAATCTAATATCGTGCAAGTGACTTGCGTCTATACGAACTATTCAAAAAAGCTAGCACCTGCTTTCCGAATAAATCGTTCACTTTGTGCGCTATTTTGAAATTTCCTGCCAGATTACTAACATATTGTTCTGAAGGTTGTTTGATATGAGCTGTAGGAAGCTAACAGAGAGATCTTGTTGGCAAAATAGAATTGATCCCATATATCAGTGGCATGTGACAAAGTATCAGAATCTTCGTAATTCATCCACTTTAGAAAACGAGAAGGCTTTTAGGTATTATTTGCGACGCAGTGTTCGCTGAACCAAATTATGACATCATATGCTTTTAATGCCCACCGGTGATATAAGAATCAGTTATTACTGGTAGAACATTAAAAAGCATTTTATGTGTGAAATATATATAGGTCGAGCTAACACAGTCTTGTTCAAGACTTTGGAACAGCCTAGAACGTTTTCAATGGAATACATATCCCAGAAGACAGAGGAAGAGATACTTACGATAGCCTTCATGTTGCTGCCTTCTGTTGTTGCTGCCAACTGATGCCCTCAGAATGGCGCTCTGCGAATTTATACCCGCTGGGTGGTCACCAGGAGAGGCTACCTGCATTGCCGCAGGCAAAGGCGTGGTGGGTCGTCCCTATGACGTTCCAATAGCCAGCACCCAGGTGTCGCCCCACAAGGGACCTAGCAACCAAGGTCAGTCAGTCGGGACTTCCAGTTCTACGGAAGAAACGAGAAACGTTGGCTAGTGCGACGAGTCTTTTGTTACTCTAAACATTATAATCTATGCATTGATACTTTCAGATCATTCTCCATCGTATTTCGTGTTAATCGGCCTCAACATAAGAAGGTAACTCTATAGGTACTGGGTGAGAGTCAAGAGATGGTGGATCCAGCTTAGAATACTCTGAGTTGGTGGCTGCCTTTACTGTGTGGATAAGATATACCCATTGCCCTTCATTTGAACCGATGAATCCTTTGTGCTAAGCTGCGTCCAATAACACAGTGATTATGTTTAGTTTTTAAATCGAATTTTATTGTTATTGCTGCCATTACGACTTTACACTGTGATCTATCTGCCTAATCGTCCTCCTACGGTCCTTTCCCCCGTAGATGCCTCTTTATTATTTCTTTTGGGGATGTAGTATCTTCCCTTCCTTCCATATGGTCTTCCTATTTTTCACTTTACTATTAGTATTACATCATTCATATTATTATTACTATTATTATTACATAGTTTTGTCCTTATGACAGTGATTGAACTTGAATGTTACGTGACTATTCAATTTTGTCTTGCTTCCTCATTTTTCTCTTCCCAAAATGTCTTCATTCTTTAACTGTGTTTCTGTTTCCCTCGTTCTGTTTATATTTCTTCCCAGTTTTCTTCCTATCACATATTTCGAATTTAGTGCACACAGTTTTGTTTCTGAATTTGCCTCTTTTATTTTTTAGTTCCCTATTGATTCCTGCTTCCTTTAAGTCTTGAAAATCCTAGTTTGTTGTTGTCCACTGTACATATGTGTTCGTCTGCAGAACGGTTGTCTGCAACTTTTGAAAATATCTGCGTTTTAAAATTTTATTTTAGCGGCTTACTTGGCCTTTTCTTTTATTGTAGTGTAGTTTATTTTATGCTATTTGTATTTATTCTATCGTAGTAGTTTATTGTAGGGTGTCCATGTGAGTTGGTCTCTTCCGTTCTTTTTTTTTATGTTGGATGTGTTGTTTTATCTCCTATTTGTATACAACATATTGCCCTAGATACTTGAATTTTTCCACTCTTTGACCTTTCCTAATTTTTTGTTCACGGCTTGTGTGTTGTTGTTTCTCTCCATATAGCGAGTTTTGTCTACGATATTTGTACACCTGTTTTGGCAGAAATTTTTTGTGTTCGTTTTAGCCCATTTGGTCTGTTGTTGCTGAGTATTGCCAGGTCATCTGTAAATGACAGGCATTTTATTATTTTTTTTTTCTTTGTACGTGTTCTTCCTAACTGAGTCTCTTTTGCTTTTTTTTCAATTGTCTGACAGTTTTGTGCAAAATATTCTTGAATAAAGGCAGAAAATCAGTCTCATTTTCTGACTGCTGCGTTTGTCCCGAGTAGTACTAAAACTTCTCCCAAAAACTTTAATTTGGATGTGGTGTCTTTTATTTTCTATCGTAAGAGTGTCCTACTTTTTCTATTTGTTCCATATTCTTCTAGTGTGTCCTCTCTGTGGAGTCATAAGCCGACTTAAAGTCTACAAATATGGCTACACTGCTGCTTCCGCAGCACTGCCTGAGCGCCATTTTTCGTGGTTTCGAAATCTGTTCGATACACGTCATTCCTTTTCTGGAGCCTACTTAGAATTCACCTATCTTTGCTTCGGCTTGTAGACCTTGGAGAGAATTTTGTTAATGATGGGTAATAATGATAAACGTTAGTAGTTAAGTTTGTCTTGTCGCGATTTATTTGCAGAGTGCTTTCCTCCTCCTTTGGGATTTTCTCCGTAATCCATATTTCTGTAAGGATTTGATGAATTTCCTTTATGACATTTCGGTCCACGAGTTTATTATTATTATTATTATGTCCGCCCCAGTAGCTGAGTGGTCAGCGTGACGGATTGCCGTCCTCCGGGCCCGGGTTCGATTCCCGGCTGGGTCGGAGATTTTCTCCGCTCAGGGACTGGGTGTTGTGTTCATCATCATTTCATCCCCATCCGGCGTGCAGGTCGCCCAATGTGGCGCCGAATGTAATAAGACCTGCGCCAAGGCGGCCGGACCTGCCCCGCGAGGGGCCTCCCGGCCAATGACGCCAAACGCTCATTTCCATTTCATTTCCATTATTATTATTATTATTATTATTATTAGCTCAGTCATTGTGACACGGTACTGATGAAATGAAAAAGGCTTCAACAATAGTTTATTTCTAAGTTAACTATTTACTCTAAGAACTTTATACCGACCATCCTGTCGTCTTTTCTTTCATACCCTTATTTTTCATCCACTCTTGTACGACTTTCTCTCTTTCAGAAGCCGTCAATACATCGCTGTGTCGGAATTCAATAATCTCGGTTATCGGAAACTTAGGTTTGCAGTCCCTCATGTTCTCAAAAGGAGAGAAGCCCGTTGCTTTGCTTAAGAAGAGATATAGGATCTATTAAATGGAACGAAGAGTGTAATGACTACAGAATATGATTCAAGAATAAATTGAAGGAAGACTAAAGTAATTAGGTATAGCAGAAATGAGAACAGCGAGAAATTTGGCATTAGAACTGATGATCACGAAGTAGATGAAGTTAGGGGGATCTGCTCCCTAGGCAGCAAAATAAACAATGACAGACGGAGTAAGGAGCACTAGCTCTGGCAAAAAGGGCATTTCTGGCCAAGACATACGTACTAGTGTAAAACATAGGTCGTAATATGAAGAAAACATTTCTGAGACTATATATTTGGAGTGAAGCCTTGTATGGTACTGAAGCGTGGACTGCAGGAAACACGGAACAGAAGAGAATCGAAGCATTTGACATGTGGTGATACAAACGAATGTTGAAAATTAGGTTCTGATAAGGTAACGGACGAAGTGCATATCCGCAGAATCGGCGACGAAAGGAATATACGGAAACTATAGGGGAGATAAAGACTGGAATACATCCCACAAATAAATGAGGATGTAAGTTGCAAGTTCTGCTACGAGACGAAGAGGTTGGCAATGAGAGGAGTGGTATTGGTGGTGGGCAGAGTGAAACCCGTCAGAAGACTGATGATTAAAGAAAGAAATTAAAAAACACCTTTACGTCAAGTCCAAATAACGAGATAACGACAGCTGTAGGAGACCCAGAAATACTACCGTAATATCCAGAGGAATGATACCCCAACCTCAAATCACCACACGTGATAGCATTAATATCCTAGCAGTCAACAGTCGAAGCATTCGCAACAAAATGAAAGAGTTTGAAGAACTATGAAAAGCAGTGAAGTTCACATAATACTATGTACACAAAGATTGATGAAACCTGGAGTTAATAGCAGTACGATTTTTGGGAATACCTTAAGTGTATACCGAAACGATAGACCAATAATACATTACTGAATACCTTCTTTGAAAATTGCTTACAACAGATAGTTCAGAACCCCACTCATCATGGAAATGTATTAGATCTTATGCAACAAATAGACCGGCTCTCTTTGAGGATGTCCACATCAGAACCGACCACAATGATTACCAAAGTACAGGGTGTTTCAAAAATGACCGGTATACTTGAAACGGCAATAAAAACTAAACGGGCAGCGATAGAAATACACCGTTTATTGCAATATGCTTGGGACAACAGTACATTTTCAGGCGGACAAACTTTAGAAATTACAGTAGTTACAATTTTCAACAACAGATGGCGCTGCAAGTGATGTGAAAGATATAGAAGACAACGCAGTCTGTGGGTGCGCCATTCTGTACGTCGTCTTTCTGCTGTAAGCGTGTGCTGTTCACAACGTGCAAGTGTGCTGTGGACAACATGGTTTATTCCTTAGAACAGAGGATTTTTCTGGTGTTGGAATTCCACTGCCTAGAACACAGTGTCGTTGCAACAAGACGAAGTTTTCAACGGAGGTTTAATGCAACCAAAGGACCGAAAAGCTATACAATAAAGGATCTGTTTGAAAAATTTCAACGGACTGGGAATGTGATGGATGAACGTGCTGGAAAGGTAGGGCGACTGCATACGGCAACCACAGAGGGCAACGCGCAGCTAGTGCAGCAGGTGATCCAACAGCGGCCTCGGGTTTCCGTTCGCCGTGTTGCAGCTGCGGTCCAAATGACGCCAACGTCCGCGTATCGTCTCATGCGCCAGAGTTTACACCTCTATCCATACAAAATTCAAACGCGGCAACCCCTCAGCGACGCTACCATTGCTGCACGAGAGACATTCGCTAACGATATAGTGCACAGGATTGATGACGGCGATATGCATACGGGCAGCATTTGGTTTACTGACGAAGCTTATTTTTACCTGGACGGCTTCGTCAATAAACAGAACTGGCGCATATGGGGAACCGAAAAGCCCCATGTTGCAGTCCCGTCGTCCCTGCATCCTCAAAAAGTACTGGTCTGGGCCGCCATTTCTTCCAAAGGAATCATTGGCCCATTTTTCAGATCCGAAACGATTACTGCATCACGCTATCTGGACATTCTTCGTGAATTTGTGGCGGTACAAACTGCCTTAGATGACACTGCGAACACCTCGTGGTTTATGCAAGATGGTGCCCGGCCACATCGCACGGCCGACGTCTTTAATTTCCTGAATGAATATTTCGATGATCGTGTGATTGCTTTGGGCTATCCGAAACATATAGGAGGCGGCTTGGATTGGCCTCCCTATTCGCCAGACATGAACCCCTGTGACTTCTTTCTGTGGGGACACTTGAAAGACCAGGTGTACCGCCAGAATCCAGAAACAATTGAACAGCTGAAGCAGTACGTCTCATCTGCATGTGAAGTCGTTCCGCCAGACACGTTGTCAAAGGTTTCGGGTAATTATTGCTACGCATGGTGGATATGTGGAAAATATCGTACTATAGAGTTTCCCAGACCGCAGCGCCATCTGTTGTTGAAAATTGTAACTACTGTAATTTCGAAAGTTTATCTGCCTGAAAATGTACTGTTGTCCCAAGCATATCGCAACCAACGGTGTATTTCTATCGCTGCTCGTTTCGTTTTTATTGCCGTTTCAAATATACTGGCCATTTTTGAAACACCCTGTATAAAGAGCAACTGTAACAAGGGAAAGTGACTACTGTAGAGTAATTGTAAAACAAAGCACAGGGCTATAGATAGAGAGATGTTGAATAAAATGCCATTGACTGTCAAGGGAGAAATGCGTGAAGTTTTCAATGGCTGTCGTAGGAGAATACTGTCATACGATTTTTCAAAAAAAAAAAAAACCAAAGAAATTATGATCGTATGCAAAGTCTGTTAGCAGCACCAAAGTTAGTGGCGAGTCGCTCGCCGATGACACTGGAACTGATATTGAGGGTAGCAAACCAGAAGGAGAAATGCTTCACGCCGTTTTCAAATGTCACTTCACAAAGGAAAATCAAGGAGAATTACCCCAGTTTTATTCCCTTAAAGTACCAGTGAAATAAGTGATATCGCCAGTGGTGTTGACAAACACCTGAAATCGCTAAAACTGATGAAAGATTCAGGGCTCTGTGGAATCGATTTCAGGCTCTAAACTGAATTTGCGGCGGAATTAGCCTCTCTTTCAACTAGAATCTGTCGTAGATCCTTCGAACAAAAAAACGTGCCCTGTAGTTGGATGAAAACAGAGGTTACATTCTAACAAGAAGGACTGCTAGAAGTGATCCACAAAACTACCGTCCAGTATCCTTGAGATCAAGTTGTTGTAGAATATTAGTGCATATTCGGAGCTCAAACATAAAGAAATATCTCGAAGAAAATGACTTCCACTGCGCCAACCATCATGGATTCCGAAAACATCGATCCTGTGGAACCCAACTCGAACTCTTCTCAGATAACATACTGAAAGTTTTGGGTCAGGACAGTTAGGTGGATGCAGAATTTCTTGATTTGCGAAAAGTGTTTGACTCAGTACCACATCCACGCTCATCATCAAATGTGTGATTGCATGGTGTGTCAAGCGAAATTTATTTCTGGATTAAGGATCTTTTGGTAGGAAGGACACAGTATGCTGTCTTGGATGAAAAGTCATCCACAGATGTAGACGTGTCGTCCGGTGTGCCTCAGGGAAGTGTTTTGGTGCCTTTGCAGTTCATGCTATCTATTAAAGACCTTGTGGGAAGTGTTAATAGCAACATTGCACTTTTTGCAGATGATACAGTTATCAATAATGAACTACTGTCTAGAAGAAATTGTTTACAGTTAGATCGTGGTAAGACTTCAGAGTGGTGCAAAAATTGGAAAATTAGCTTTAAATGTCTATAAACGTAAAATTACGCACTTCACAAAACAAAAAGTGTAGTATTCTGTAACGCCAATGAGTCACAGTTGGAATGCGTCAACACATACAAATATCTGGGTGTGACCCTTGTAGGGACGTGAAATGGAAAGACCACACAGGCTCAGTCCTGGATAGAGGAGGTTCTAGACTTCGTTTTATTGTAAGAATACTGGGGAAATGCAATCAACCTACAAAGGAGACCGCTTACATGTCATTCATGTGATCTATCTTAGAATATTTTTCAAGGGTGTGCAAATCGTACCAAACAGGAGTCACAGTGGATACGGAACGTATACAGAGAAGGGCGACACGAGTGGTCATAGATTCGTTTGACCAGTGGTAGATTGTCGCAGGGATACTGAACAAACCGAACCGGCAAGCTCTTGGAGCTCGCAGATATGAACTATATAGAGAAAGCCTACTTAAACTGTTTCAAGAACTAGCTTTAAATTATGACTCTAAGAATATGCTAGAATCTTTACGTATCACTCTCGTAGGGGTCGTCAGCATCAGGTAACATTAATAACGGACGCTTTTTACAATCATTCTTCTAGAAATTTATGCGGAATGGAATGGCAAAAAAACTCTAATAACTTGTACCTAGTACGTACGCTCTGCCATAAACTTCACAGTATTTCACAGAGTGCAAATGTAGATGTAGATAACACTTCGCAGACGCTAGTACGGAGTGTTTGTATATATCCCGCCAGACACGGCAAGGTTTTTGTTCATAAGAACAACGGCACTCATCACCCACACAGTGACAGAACTTCTCACAAAGACCGTCTTGCAGGTGAAAGATAAATGATTTACCACAGACATTTCATACACTGCTGTAGTCTCTGTCCTCAAACCATTACCTAAGCTGACTTCCAGTCCACAGGCGTTCCGAACAGTCAGTGCTGCGTATCAATCAGCGAATACAGACTGGATCGATTTGCATCGAACCCTCACTATGTAACACATTAGAGATCGCAGCCCTCGGATCACAGCAAAAGTCAGATTATGTGTAAAATTATATGACTATAATGCAAACTGTCCTTGCAGTAATTATTGATTAAGCTAAATTAGTACTTAACATCTACGCTTTATTGTAGTAATACTTTTTTGTGCCCTACTTCGCACTTTCTTTTAGCAAGTAAGACATTTGCAAATAAAATACTTTTTCAGTGCAAGGATGAAAAACGTGCGTTTACACACGTGTACATATTCCCAGTCTGTCATGCGAAAATATACAACAGAGCACAGTGATTACACAACCTCGTCAAAAATCTCATCCCAATTAAGAGATCAGTACCACAAGCAAGAAACGTAATCGGACTCTAACTAAACACAAGTTAATGACAGACTGAGAGATCTGTTTCTGATAAGCACTACATCTGGCTTTTTTAAATTACAATTAAAAATAATTATGAACAACATAATAAAGAACTTCACGCAAAAATCCTTCCACCTTTCGGTCAGTGCAGGTTTAACAGTTGCATGCCAGATTCACATACCACAGTTAAATTTAGACGATGTGCCCCAAAGTAACATGTGTTCTAAACAGAGTGTAATTTCCTAACTTCGAAACCTTTGAAAACCATAGAGTCACTTGAAATAAGTATTACTTGTTCGTTGAAGTAAGTTAAATGTTCCCAATGAGATGAACACTCATTTTAATACATCCAACCTTTCTTGTAGTACTAGATACTCCTTTAGCATTGAAGCTCATATTACAGATACGACCGATATCTCACTGTTTAAGCATTCCAAAATGTAACATACGCCACGTTATCGCTAATCTGAGCAGTTTCTTACGGCATGTCCATACCGAAATCTGCTCGAGCAACACAGAGGTACCGTGAACTTATATTATACCTTCCATCAAATACAAATATCTTTCTGCCCACTTGCACCTTCCAGCAAAAATAAAAGTCCTTCTGCCTACTTGCAAGCCATCTGCTTCTCCGCTGCTCCTGGTTGTCATCGAGATTGATGGGAACAGAAAAAGACGTCAACTGTTTCTGTAACCTACAGGAACACCAAACATGGTGTATCTACTGGGAATCTGGAAGGGGAGTCTCGTTATCGCTAACATAAAGTCATCTTGTAATCCAAATAGTTTGGCTGATTAAATTAATCACGACTCTGTTACAGTATACGGTGTCAGGTTATTACAGGTGCAAATGAAAAGTAGCTAGTACAGGAAAATGCAGCAAGCAAATAATCCTAGTAAAACATGTCTGGAAACCAAAGGTTTCCCCGACACTACGTATGTACATGTGCAGTCATGCCAGTTGTACAGTACTGTTAATATGCAGCTACACTGTGACAGGAATTAGGTCTGAAAATTACCGCATTGGCATAGGCAGATGGATGATCCGTAAAGCCCACTGAAAACACCCAGAAAAATGTCCCATATGATGGTGGGTTTTGCGCTGTACCAAGAAAGTGCTCTATGGATAAAGTCGACGCTGCCCAGGTTGAATTCCACACCAGCGTGCCCATACGTTTCAATATATCATCTGTTTAACATGTACGCTTTAGAAGGTATACAATTTAGCTAGGGCATCATTACGTTGTGCCAGAGGTTTACTAAAGCTAAAGAGAGGACAACGTCTCCGTACATTGACCTTCCTAACGAGTCGAGAAGTACTTTCGGTGAAATGAAGCATAACATTGACAAGCCGGTGGTAAATATGATTATGTGCCGTGCAAGCCTTTCTGCGTTTCAAACAAAAATCATTGTCAAAGTCTCGAACCACTTCAGTATTACTACTGACCATTGCGCGTCGTTACCGAAACAGTTGCACCAGCAAGAAATGCCTGTGATTTGTTGTAACGTATCTGTCTCTTCATGATTTTTTGGTTCGGAAATAAAAAGACAGATATTTGTGACAAGGAAGAATATTGATTTCATGAATGTTCGTTTCCCTTGCAGCAATTTAAGCTGTCCTCTCAGTTTCCTGCCTAACCACACACTCGGAAATCGCAACGCATTCGGAAATCAACAACCAAGTATTTACTTCATTCTTTGTTTTCTAACCAGTCAGAAAAAAGAAACTCAATCCTCATAGAGCGAGCATTTATGCTTAAATAACAAATAATATTCCAGTACATACTCATGTTATATTCGTAAGAAAGTTCCAGAACAAGTTAAAAACGCTACAGTGATAAAAATTAGTATATAGTGGGACATGAAGTTGTAATTCACGTCCTTACCCACTACACTAGGTTAAAAAAACCAAATTTTGACTTTTGTGTCGGTTATCATGGTATCTCTTGAAGGCGTATATGACTGATACGTCATCAACCGACATTTAATTATGAAGGCGACATGATTGTAATACGAGGTGCATTCAAGTTCTAAGGCCTCCGATTTTTTTTCTAATTAACTACTCACCCGAAATCGATGAAACTGGCGTTACTTCTCGACGTAATCGCCCTGCAGACGTACACATTTTTCACGACGCTGACGCCATGATTCCATGGCAGCGGCGAAGGCTTCTTTAGGAGTCTGTTTTGACCACTGGAAAATCGCTGAGCCAATAGCAGCATGGCTGCTGAATGTGGGCCACGGAGAGTGTCTTTCATTCCTGGAAAAAGCCAAAAGTCACTAGGAGCCAGGTCAGGTGAGTAGGGAGCATGAGGAATCACTTCAAAGCTGTTATCACGAAGAAACTGATGCGTAACGTTAGCTCGATGTGCGGGTGCGTTGTCTTGGTGAAACAGCACACGTGCAGCCTTTCCCGAACGTTTTTGTTGCAGTGCAGGAAGGAATTTGTTCTTCAAAACATTTTCGTAGGATGCACCTGTTACCGTAGTGCCCTTTGGAACGCAGTGGGTAAGGATTACGCCCTCGCTGTCCCATAACATGGACACCATCATTTTTTCAGCACTGGCGGTTACCCGAAACTTTTTTGGTGGCGATGAATCTGTGTGCTTCCATTGAGCTGGATTGAAAAATGGCATCCACGTCTCATCCATTGTCACAACCGACGAAAAGAAAGTCCCATTCACGCTGTCGTTGCGCGTCAACATTGCTTGGCAACATGCCACACGGGCAGCCGTGTGGTCGTCCGTCAGCATTCGTGGCACCCACCTGGATGACACTTTTCGCATTTTCAGGTCGCCATGCAGGACAGTGTGCACAGAACCCACAGAAATGCCAACTCTGGAGACGATCTGTTCAACAGTTAGTCGGCGATCCTCCAAAACAATTCTCTCCACTTTCTCGATCATGTCGTCAGACCGGCTTATGCGAGCCCGAGGTTGTTTCGGTTTGTTGTCACACGATCTTCTGCCTTCATTAAACTGTCGCACCCATGAACGCAATTTCGACACATCCATAACTCTATCACCACATGTCTCTTTCAACTGTCGATGAATTTCAATTGGTTTCACACCACGCAAATTCAGAAAACGAATGATTGCACACTGTTCAAGTAAGGAAAACGTCGTCATTTTAAGTATTTAAAACAGTTCTCATTCTCGCCGCTGGCGGTAAAATTCCATCTGCCATATGGCGCTGCCATCTCTGGGACGTATTGACAATGAACGCGGGCTCATTTTAAAACAATGCGCATGTTTCTATCTCTTTCCAGTATGGAGAAAAGAAATCGGAGGCCTTAGAACTTGAATGCACCTCGTAAATCTGCAACGCGCCGTTGCCTTGAAACAGAGTACAGCAAGTTGTAGTACAAAATAGATAAATATGCCAAAATAAATTTGGCGTTTGCCACATCAAGTGTCAAATCATTTAAACGTCACTTCCAAATAGTGTGATACTCACTGGTCCTAAACGGAAGTGTTATAATTGTGTCATTAATATATACTTTGGGCACTTGTGTTATCGATGTGTCCATGATGAATAAGGTTCAATCGAATGAAAAGTTCCAATTGCAGATATCCAGTGAGCATGTTTGACCTGTATGATGTTTATTTCCAGGTATGTGTAGGATATAATTATTGTTACATTTGTTGCACATGGGCGTAGGTGGCACGTTAGCAGAGGTTGATAACTTATCAATGTTCTTTTCGCTCCTCCAGGTAAGATGTGGCGCTGTGTGATACACCAACGGAGGTGCCAGTGACGAACGCTACCAAGGAGGAACAGTAGGGTGTGATGGGCTTTCTTTGTGTGGAAGTTGTCCATCTAGTCGATGTACACAGGAGAATGCATGTTGTGTATGGTGCGAAGTGTATTTCAAACAAAACAATGTGTAAGTGGTGTTGGCGTTTTCGCGGTGGCAGGGAGACACTGTCGGATTATGAGCGACCCGGGCAGGTGATGAATCGTATTGCTGATGAGACAGTTGCTGCTAGTGTCAATTGCATTCGGACTAATAGACGGGTCACCTTGGATGCCATTAGTGCTGAAGTACAGCTCTCCCATTCCAGTGTACATGCCACTGTGGGCAATAGACTTGGTTACCAGAAGGTTTGCGATCGATAGGTCTCCTAACGTTTGTCTGTGAACAGCAACATATTAGACTGGGAATATCAATGAACGAGGCCGACGATTTCCTTTCCAAGATCAATGCTGCAGACGAATCCATATGCCCAATGTTTCAACCGCAATAGAAACGTGAGAGTATGCGGTGGAAGCACGCAGGTACGCCAAAACAAAGAAAATCCTTTCCATAACATCAGCTGTTAAGGTCACGATGACTGTGTTCTTCGATGAGCAGTGGCCTCTGCTTGTGCAATTTATCACCAAAGTAGAAACAATGATCACCAACAAGTACTGCGACGTTCTCCGTCGGCTGCGGCTAGCAATCAAGAATAAACACCAGGATAATCTCGAAAAGGCCATCAGCTTATTGCACGACAATGCTCGACCTCATGTTGCCAAACAAACACGGGATCTTTTGGCGTCGTGGTAGTGGGAAGTGCTAGACCACCAGCGTATAGTCCTGACCTGAGTCTCTGTGATTTCCAGGTTTTTGGGCCACTCGAGAAACATCTCCAGCAGCACCACTATGGATCGGACGAACATTTCAGCAAGCTGTGACAGAGTGGTTCCATACTCAATGCAAGGAGTTCTTCTTCTAGAGCAATCATCTTGTGCCAATGTGAGATAATTGCCACAACAGCTATATATAGTTCTATCCGGTAATAACGTCTGTACGTGGAAATGGACCTTTTCGTTTAACTGCTCCTCACACATTTGAGAAGAATAGTCATCGATAACCTCAGATATTGGTGCCTAATACACTGTTTTCAACGTGGCAGATTATATATCATTTTACTGCTGGGGGAGATTTTCACCAGTTGAATGTTTGACGTCAATAAATCGTGAAAATTGGGAGTATTTTATAAATTTTCTCGCTATAAATAGAACTTGTACTTGTCCTAATCGGTGGAACTAGGCGAAGACCACGAGCACTACTCGAGCTGCGACTGGTGTGCTAACAGGGCTTCAGAAAAGCATATGTAACAATGGACCAGTTTTGGTGTTTCATTATTCATTTGCAGAAATCCTGCTGAAATGTGTCAGTTCATAAAAAAGAAAGGTGTCCATTTATCGAGAACGGCGTTAGGTTAGATGAAATCTTCAAGACTTTTGGTAAATCAGTCTTGTCCTAGTCCTATTAAGCAGATCTGTCATCCTATTGTGAAAAAATTTATGTGTCTTCGAGTCTAATTGATCACCACATTGCTAGAAGAAAGCTAAATGAATTGGAGAACATACAAAGAGAATTTAAAAATTTAATTGCTGTGTCTGTAGATATACTGGAGGCAAAATTTTTAATACTATCAGAAAGGAGTTTCTTTCTCATCCAACCCAAGGATTATTACACAGGTAAGTTATTTTAGACACAGAATCATTGTTGCAGTGTGCTCTGTATTATCAGTAAAAATTTAATTTTAGAAATAACTGAATGAGTAGGATGTCAACAGAATCTTCCGTCGGTTCTTGGTAGAACAACATTATAATAAATGAAAAGCACCACAATTTCTGAAGATGGCCTTGTAAGCCGAAAACCCGTTAACATAATAAAAGTAATATTGTATAAAAAAAAGCAAACTCGTGCTTTTAATTTATTAGAATGAGTAGGAACTGGAATGGGAAATTGATGTGTTAATTCCTCTTAAAGAAAAGGACACATTGTGATGGAAGAAGTGAAATTTATTGAGTAACTGAGAACATTAAGAATACCACAGACAGAGAGAAAATGGCCAGGAGATGTTTGCTTTCATTTCAGTGCCAAGTCGATAAATCCATTATTAACAGCTCGAGGTGGTTCGGTCCAAGCTTATCCGTAGACATAGGGGTAGTAGTAGTACTGCTCGCTGCCACGGAGGGTCTCTCTTGGCTCAGCAGCCACTGGAACAGGGAAAGGGCGCGGGAAGGGCGCTGGGCCAGGCACCGCCAGGGCTGCGCACACCACAGCCAGCACCACGAACAGGAGTACCTGTGAGAAATAATATCTCTGGTCATAGAGAGTATGTAGCAGTACTGCTCGCTAACACAATGTCGCTGGGAAGTCAGCGGCATCCTGTACACACACACACACACACGCACACACACACACACACACACGCATGCTCACACACACACACACACACACACACACACATACACACACGAGTGATCGCGTGCATGCTAACACACACAAAACCACCAGAACAAAAAGGTTATCTGTGGTTAGAGACGAGAAACGTCCATACGTTGTTACAGTAACAGCGTCTCAGCAGAGGACTATGACCTCAGCACTATATTACAATATTTTGTTTTATGATCCCCATATTACAATAAGATCTTCGTCGTTGGCCACGCTAAGAGTATGGAATTCGTTTGGGATTTTGCCGTTAAATAGAGCAGAAAAATACGACTAAATATTACATTAGAACAGTGAATCACGTTTGTTACTACATCAGGTAGATGCCCGAGGCCGAATACGCCGTCATACAGGCGAAAGTCTGCTCGAAACATGCACCACGGTATGGGCGCAGACTGGTGGAGGGATATTATGCTACGTACTTGCACCATTACTCCTTGACTGTATCATAATTTATCCCCATGTAAATACTTAAGACATGAGTCTCCTCTCCCATACTCTCTCGACTCACATTCTATGGGAAAGTGACGAATGTAACTTTCTTTTCCAAAAACATGTTCGTGCGCCTCCAAACAGTTGGCAGGCTAGATATTTAGGTGAATGTCCTTTCTATTTTTATACAACGGTTTCAACATTTTTGCAAAAGATTTCTATGCGGAGTGGTCTTCTTCACCTGAGTGGGGTGGCGAGTGGTAGGTGCATGCGTATCTACAAGACAGAAGCTTTTGTATGATAATGGACAGGGGGCCAGGAACTAGCTAATGGGTTAAAGTGACGAATCCAGTTTGTGGATATTTTCTGGATTGCCTCTAAACATCTGGCGAACTACAGATTTCGGTATCTTCGGTAGCTATCTTGTTCACGTATACACTCGTAGTACAGCTGGCCCTAGGTGTACTTCATTTAACACTTTTTTCCGAAAATGATTACGTTGCCTCTTATTTTGGTTTTTGACATCAATAAAATCCAACAAGGCACAAATGACTTGCGTCTACACTTTCTACACAAAAAAGTTAAGACCTGCTTTCAGAATGAATCCTTCACTCTGATACAGAGTGTGTGCCATTTTGAAATATGATATATTGTTTCGAAGGTTGTTTGATATGGGCTATAAGGAGCTAACGGAAATACATTGTTGGTAATTTATAATTCGTTCCACGTATCAATGGCATGCAGCAAAGCCTCAGTTATAAAGTATGGGAATATTCGTAACTCATCCATTCGAGAAAACGAGAAATCTTTTAGATATTTCTATATTTCAGTGCCTGTGTTGTTAAGAAGAACTATACAACGTTCCTTCGGAAATGCTTGCTTGTCCGAAGGAACAGGCAAAGCGGCGACTACAGCAGTTGTGAAAAACAAGAAAAACATTCGCAGCTGAGAGTGTGAACAACCATCAGCTGTTTAAGGGAATGATGACAATGAAAATTAGTGCTGAACTGGGACTTTACCACTTTACACGTACGGCCAACTTGACCGCTCTGAATATCCATGTTCATGCATTTTAGATATTATTTAGGGCGGTGATATTAATATGTTGAAGCGTCCACTGGCCGAACTTATATTACATGCTTTTAATGCCTACTGGTGGTACAACAGTCAATTATTCCAGCTAGAACGTTAAAAGCTAGTTTGTCTATGAAAGATACATCGAGACCAACGCATTATTATTCAAAACCTTGACATATCCTACAACACTTTCATCGAAATATATATCCCAGAAGACAGATTAGGAAATACTTACGATAGCCTTCATGTTGTTGCCTTCTGTTGTCGTCGCCGCCAACTGATGCCTTCAGAATAGCGCTCTGCGCATTTATACCCGCGGGGTGGTCTCCAGGAGAGGCTACCTGCATTGCCCCAGGCAAAGGCGTGGTGGGTCGTCCCTATGACGTTACAATAGCCAGCACCCAGGAGTCGCCCCACAAGGAACTTGGTCACGAAGGTCGCCGAGGTCAGTGAGTCACGACTTGCAGTTCTACGGAAAAAAAAACGAGGGAACTTGGCTCGTCCAACAACTCCTTTCTTACACTAAAAACTATAATTTGTGCACTGATCAGTCTTAAACGCCTCTAATGCTAATCGCTCTCTGCACAAGCAGGGTGATCAATAGCCACTGGCTGAGAGCCAAAAGGCTGCGGATCAAGCTTGAAAGGGAAATACGCTGTTATTTTGTCTTAGGGGCTGCTCGTATGTTGTGCATGAGAGGTAGCGACTGCTTTCATTTCAACAGATGAATACTTTCTTCTGAAATACAGTCAACAGCACCACAATTATTTTCAGCACTTAAATCAAATTTTGTTATTACTGATATCAATATCTCGCGCTTAATGGATGTGGTGGGTGGCTGTCATGACTACACGCTATGGTCTTTCTATCTAATGGCCTTCCTACATTCCTCTACCCTAGTGGAAAGTGTTTCATTATTTATTTGTGTTATTAACTATTTTCCACTCGCTTCAGACGGTCTTTCTATTTTTCTCTTTGCTATACTATTATTATAACTGTTATTATTATTATTATCATTATTATTATTATTATTGTTACACATTTTTGCCCAGAAGTCAGTGTTTGAAGTTGAATCAAAATCTAGTCATTCTTTAGTGTGTTTCTATTTCCTTTCTCCTGTCTACATTTTCGCTGTTTTCTTCCTTTCATCTACTTTAACTCTGTTCCTTAATTCGCCTCTTTCACTTATCAGTTACCTATTGATTCCTGCTAGTTTTAAGTCTTCTTCTACTTCTTGAAGCGAACTTGGTCCTCTGATTCACCTACATAGTTCATCTAATGTCCCCTTTCAGAGTCTGTCGTTATCAATTTTACTCGTATGTATGCGATCATAGAATGTTCGTTGGTGTTTTCTGAAAATCTCTCTTCTATGTGTTCATATGATTCTTTGGTTCATCTCTTCATCCATATATCGTCTCCCTCTATTTCTAAAAAATTTCTAATAATTTAATTTTTTTGTCTCCGTGATACCTGATGCTCCTATTGTGGTAATTTGTGACGCATAGAGTACATTGCAGTGCCTGAGTTTGGACTGTCTTGATTTCTTTCTGTTATTGCAGTGCGTCCCCGTCAGTTTGTATGCTTTCCGAAGTTTTTCTGTTCCTTCAGGGTTGGACACATTGTCTGATCCCCCTGTTCGCATATAGTCTCATTTTTACTTGTATCTTTCCAGTATTTTATCTTTTCTTATTTTGTATGCGTGACTTGTGTATTGTTCTTTTTTCAGTGTGCTGCGTTTTCTCGTACGATGTCTGTAGGCCTGTCTAGGCAGAGATTTCATGTAATTGTTCCAGTGCTGCTAGTCTGTTGTTGCTGAGTATTGCCAAGTCATCTGCAAATGCCAGGCATTTTATTAATGTTCTCTTTACACATGTTCTTCCTAACTGCATCTCATTTTAATTTTGCTTACCATTGTTTGACGATTTTGCCCAAGATCTTGTTAAACAAAAGCGGAGATAGTCAGTTTGCATCTCTGACCTCTGCGTCTGACACGAATGAATGATTCTGAGAGTTCTTCCATAAATTTTAGTTTGGATGTGGTGTCTTTGAGTGTCTGTTGTAACAGTGCCCTAGTTTTTTCGTTCCGTTCCTTCTTCTTCTGGCATTTCAAAGAGAGTCAACATGTCTGTGGTTTCTGAAACCTTCTTAAAGCCCGCAAATGTGATTACAGTGCGGTTCATCTTCCCGACAGCCAGGAGTGCCCGTAAGCTGGAAATCTGTCCAGGACATGTTTTTCCTCTTCTGAAGCCTACTTGGTATTGATTTATCTCTGTTTCAGCTTGTGGTTCTAGTATGTTGAATAATGCCTTGGAGAGAATTTTGTAAATATCCTGTAATAATGAGATACGTCAGTAGTTGACTTAGTGTTGTCGCCTTTATTTACAGTGGTGGGTTAAAGTGCTTTTCCCTTCCCGTGAGATTTTCTCTGTAATCCATATTTCTGTGAGAATTTGTTGAATTTTCTTTGTGATGCATTGGTTCTTGAGTTTTTTAGTATTATTATTGCTGTTGGATCAGTCATTTTGACACGGTGCTGATGTAATGATAATGGCCTCAACAATAGTTTATCACTAAGTTAATTATTTTCTCGAAGAACTCTTTTTCTGTTCTGCAGATTTTCTGTGCAATTTCTACAACTGTCGACGGGGCGAAGGACACTGTTTTAAGTCCTGTAGGCTCTTTGCAGTCGGTTTTGGTGCAATACCCTTGTCGGATACTACTGCAGTCACGATGTGTACGGACCTCTAATCTGGCTGACACGTCTTTCACCTCATCTGCTACATTCCTGTATTTCGCCTTATTCTCATTGGTTTGTAAATTATGGATGTTGAGAATATCGGTGCCTGTGTGGAATGTGACTTATTCAGCTTCGTTGATCATTGTTATGACTGATTAATTACAATGAATTTTTTATCGGTTAATACACTACTGCCCCAGTAATCTTTCAGTTTTTCATTTTCTGCAACCCATAATTATAAGTGCTGTATAGAGTTTAATTATCGTATCTGTAGTATGGAGTTATTTAGGCTCCTATTGCTATTATTATTGTTGCTGTATTATAACATATCGTTATTATGCATTAAAAATCCCCTTTCCCCCTGCAATGTCAAGTAAATCGTTTCACTTCCTCGAGGGAGGCTATAACCACTATGGAGTGCATACTGAGGTTGCAGTTCGGGGAGCTGCACTGTCAGTTTAAATCTAGATCTCCAGTCAATAAGAGAGACAGATGACGTTACGACTGATGATGACCCTGTTTGTGTTCTGGATTACATCACGGTTGTGGGGAGCATACGCAAACATAACGGCACAGGCGAGCCCCTGTTAATCAGACGCTTTTACTGGATATCCAGCTGAAATACACTGCCGAATAACTGGCACCACACAGGGAAGCCGTACCGTACACTGCATGCAAACAAGCTCCACACATCCCCCACACAGTGAGATGATCTATGGCCGATCTCCCACTACTGTATAACGATCTTGATTGTTCCAGGAAAGTAGCAGCCGCAGCAACTGGGACACATCGCCATCGCTTGTCACGGTAATGATGCATGATACCGATACTAACAAATCCAACCTTGCATGAGCTATCGCAGCTAGTAAGCCACTACTGCTCTTACTACCCATCCCACTGTCGCAGAGGTTTTTTTCCCACGGCACGAGCCATGGCACTTTTTTTCCCTCTGCTCTTCAAATCGCTACCCTCACTCGCGTTTCGTCCACTATCTATCACCTGATGGACCGTGTTAATGCGTAGCCTTACCCAGACGCACGGACAACATCACAGCCCAGCATCCTGTGATCCACCTACTAGATAACTAACATGTTTACGGAGGTGACAGTAGAACTTTTGGTTTGGTCACCACGTTGGTGCGGGCGTGGAGGGGCCCCATCTCTCTCACGGTTGTGGGGCTCAGTCATTCCCATAGAATCGAACGTATTGAAATGTCTTCGGCAGACCGACAGGCAACAGTAGCATCCGTACCCACAGTGGTCGGTTACAAACAGTGCTTAAAGAAGTTTGGGCGACTGAGCGTAAGTGGGCAGGAAGACTAAAAAGCCAGCGCCCCTGAAGTGCGTACGGCGAAAGAAGAGCCGCGACAGTTCAAATCCTTGTCGCTACTGCTTCTTGTGCCTGCCACAACCAACCAGATAACATGATTTTGAATACGTTTCTATGACAAAGTCCCAGTGTTATCGCAAATCTGTAGAAGAGTATTGTTTTCAGTTACGTAGCTTCGGTAGCGCCAGCAGCCTTATGTCATTCCCAGTAGAAAGCAGGGAAAACGACTGTCCGTAGTCAGCAGCCAACTTTCGCCATACTAAGTGTATCATCAGTATACAATAAGGAAAACAGCACCGGTACTGAGCAAGGAGAACAATCTACCATGCGATCTGGTTGACAGCCAGTGCCTCGGAATTTCTCTGTTTAAAGCCGTTAAATGTGACACCAACGAAGAGAAACTAGTAATCAGGCTTTATTTGGAAACCTATTTCTCACCAAAAATGATAAGCACACAACAGTGAATACTGAGAGAGTGAATGTACAGTCGTGGACAAAACGAGCGAGACCCCTCGCCTTTTCGTTATGCTGATCCGCACAGCTTTAAAGTCTGCTACACAGCTTAACAGGCAAGGCGACGAAGTGCTACCAACATACTATGCACAGGCATGAAATTCACAAAGTATCCGAACTTTGTCAGACTGTTTTCAATCATGTGTAAGGCTATATTAATGCTGATTAGTGTGTTAAACACAACACGTAAATGTGAGATAGAAATGAAAGAAGAAACGCTAATTAATATGAACTGTACTAATAAAAATGAATTTCAGCTTATCGAGATAACACAACTGTACTAGTAAGACAAAGTACCCCAGATCGTTAAGAATTAGCAAAATAATATGCGCATTCGGCCGCGAAACTGTTTGTGTCAACTTTCAGACCAGTCATAGTGGATTATCGTTGCTGACCTACCATGAAAGTGTGCAAATTTAGCAAATGGATAACGAAATTCAGTTAAAAATCATTCAGTGCCACACGTAAGTCAGTTCAGTTATTGACAGAAGCGGAAAAAGGAAGGGAGTAACAAGTATGAAATTCGACAAGAGTTCCATATTGACATCCTCAGGGTGCCAGTACAGAATAAATGTAGGAATAAAACGTATTGGGGGCGTGAGAATTTCTTAAAATTGCTTTACTGATAGTCTATCTGCCTCCATCGAGATTAGAACCGAAATAAAACCAGACCTCCCTCCTCCCTTGCAGTAGCAAACACTTTTCACTTCGCTAGCAGACAACCCAGGCAAACAGCCCTCTATTATTACCCCAGACATGAATAAGCCGGCAATTTCGCAAAGAAAATGGCAAAATGATCTGCAGTTTCTGTTGCATAGAGCTTTCTGTACTCTAAAACATGACTTTTCTACCTTTGTGTCACCGCGTATGTGACAATCATTCGGGATGTTTATAGAAATAACAAAATACTGTTATTAGCGAGTAACGGCAACGGGATCTACACAACACTAGTTAGTAGTTTGAAGGACAGTAACAGGTGCAAACATGTAACTGTTTTGTATCGGTTGTGAATAAATAGTTGCCACTATTTAAGTTCCAACGCTCGTATAGTCTTACATATGATTGAAAACAGTCTGACAAAGTTTGGATAGTTCGTCAATTTCACGCCTGTGCATTGTATGTTGGTAGCACTTCGTCTTCTTGCCTGTTACACTGTACAGCAGACTTTAAAGCAGTGCGGATTAGCATACCGAAAAGGCGAGGGGTCTCGCTCGTTTTGTCCACGACTGTACATACTTATCTTCCGAGCAGAAAAGCTGAGAAACATGGCCCAAAAGGTATAAAATATGGATGGGGGCATCCTGAGATCCGCTGGACAGGTAATGGGCAGCGCAGTGCCGACCAAGCAACAACGTACAGCTCCAATTGTAACTAAAAAGGTTCCCAACCACCAACACGGCGATGCTACCCTGGTGGCGAAGTGTTTGGTCATATATATCCCCTTAAAGCATCCTTCTTCAACTAAATGGACACCTGAATAATATAAATGCAGTACACTCCTATCCATCCTCCCCTGATAAATCGCAGTAAGATGAAATTACAGGGCTAAAGAGGACACAAAAAGATCATGGTATCAAAATTATGATGTGAAACCTCAGTGCAAAAGTCTGCAACGGAAAAGTTGTTAAGATTGTAGGTCTACTTGCATTTCGCCAGAGGGCTGGCAGATGTCACAGCTTATAGTGGTTCTGTCAATACTACACTCCTGGAAACGGAAAAAAGAACACATTGACACCGGTGTGTCAGACCCACCATACTTGCTCCGGACACTGCGAGAGGGCTGTACAAGCAATGATCATACGCACGGCACAGCGGACACACCAGGAACCACGGTGTTGGCCGTCGAATGGCGCTAGCTGCGCAGCATTTGTGCACCGCCGCCGTCAGTGTCAGCCAGTTTGCCGTGGCATACGGAGCTCCATCGCAGTCTTTAACTCTAGTAGCATGCCGCGACAGCGTGGACGTGAACCGTATGTGCAGCTGACGGACTTTGAGCGAGGGCGTATAGTGGGCATGCGGGAGGCCGGGTGGACGTACCGCCGAATTGCTCAACACGTGGGGCGTGAGGTCTCCACAGTACATCGATGTTGTCGCCAGTGGTCGGCGGAAGGTGCACGTGCCCGTCGACCTGGGACCGGACCGCAGCGACGCACGGATGCACGCCAAGACCGTAGGATCCTACGCAGTGCCGTAGGGGACCGCACCGCCACTTCCCAGCAAATTAGGGACACTGTTGCTCCTGGGGTATCGGCGAGGACCATTCGCAACCGTCTCCATGAAGCTGGGCTACGGTCCCGCACACCGTTAGGCCGTCTTCCGCTCACGCCCCAACATCGTGCAGCCCGCCTCCAGTGGTGTCGCGACAGGCGTGAATGGAGGGACGAATGGAGACGTGTCGTCTTCAGCGATGAGAGTCGCTTCTGCCTTGGTGCCAATGATGGTCGTATGCGTGTTTGGCGCCGTGCAGGTGAGCGCCACAATCAGGACTGCATACGACCGAGGCACACAGGGCCAACACCCGGCATCATGGTGTGGGGAGCGATCTCCTACACTGGCCGTACACCACTGGTGATCGTCAAGGGGACACTGAATAGTGCACGGTACATCCAAACCGTCATCGAACCCATCGTTCTACCATTCCTAGACCGGCAAGGGAACTTGCTGTTCCAACAGGACAATGCACGTCCGCATGTATCCCGTGCCACCCAACGTGCTCTAGAAGGTGTAAGTCAACTACCCTGGCCAGCAAGATCTCCGGATCTGTCCCCATTGAGCATGTTTGGGACTGGATGAAGCGTCGTCTCACGCGGTCTGCACGTCCAGCACGAACGCTGGTCCAACTGAGGCGCCAGGTGGAAATGGCATGGCAAGCCGTTCCACAGGACTACATCCAGCATCTCTACGATCGTCTCCATGGGAGAATAGCAGCCTGCATTGCTGCGAAAGGTGGATATACACTGTACTAGTGCCGACATTGTGCATGCTCTGTTGCCTGTGTCTATGTGCCTGTGGTTCTGTCAGTGTGATCATGTGATGTATCTGACCCCAGGAATGTGTCAATAAAGTTTCCCCTTCCTGGGACAATGAATTCACGGTGTTCTTATTTCAATTTCCAGGAGTGTATTAAACGGTAGTAACTAAAACTTGGTTTCAGTTGCCACCTTGTCGCCTGCTCAGTAGACGATCACTAATGGACAGTTACTCGTAGTCAGTTACTTACACGTTCCATAAATTATCGGAACGATTCTTTTGTCAAGATGTAGAAAGAATCAATTTACAAGGTATGTTACATGATTCGTGTTACCTTGATGAAAAAATTATTATTTTAGCTCTCTCATGTAATTACGCTTAAAAGCCAGTTTTTTTATACCAGCAGTTTTTAAGCAGACATTCGTCAGTGGGGTAGAAGGTGTGATACAGAAGAAATGATTTTAAGGTAGTTTTAGAACTTACTATGTTACCTGCCAGACATTTTATGTTACTGGGCAAATGATCAAAAATTTTTGTTTGTGCATACTGAACTCCTCTCTGAGACACTGACAGCTTCAGTAATTGGTAAGAAGGTCATTTTTTCCGTCTTTTGCTGTCAGTATGGCCAATGGCCTTGCCGCAGTGGCAACACCGGATCCCGTCTGATCACCGAAGTTAAGAGCTGTCGAGCTTGGCTAGCAGTAAGACGCGTCACTGTCAGCCTAAAGGGACACGGCTGTAGACCAAGGAAGAGAAAAGAATGAATGACCAACGACATCCTCATTCTAATGGAAAAAGAAACATTAATAGTAAAACAGTTTACGATATTATTGAAAGAGCCATCAGGAAGAAAATAAGAGAAGCAGAGGAAGCATGGGTAAATGAGAAACACAAATAGATGAACTTCTTATTAAGAAACTTCCTGGCAGATTAAAACTGTGTGCCCGACCGAGACTCGAACTCGGGACCTTTGCCTTTCGCGGGCAAGTGCTCTACCAATTGAGCTACCGAAGCACGACTGACGCCCGGTACTCACAGCTTTACTTCTGCCAGTACCTCGTCTCCTACCTTCCAAACTTTACAGAAGCTCTCCTGCGAACCTTGCAGAACTAGCACTCCTGAAAGAAAGGATATTGCGGAGACATGGCTTAGCCACAGCCTGGGGGATGTTTCCAGAATGAGATTTTCACTCTGCAGCGGAGTGTGCGCTGATATGAAACTTCCTGGCAGATTAAAACTGTGTGCCCGACCGAGACTCGAACTCGGGACCTTTGCCTTTCGCGGGCAAGTGCTCTACCAACTGAGCTACCGAAGCACGACTGACGCCCGCTACTCACAGCTTTACTTCTGCCAGTACCTCGTCTCCTACCTTCCAAACTTTACAGAAGCTCTCCTGCGAACCTTGCAGAACTAGCACTCCTGGAAGAAAGGATATTGCGGAGACATGGCTTAGCCACAGCCTGGGGGATGTTTCCAGAATGAGATTTTCACTCTGCAGCGGAGTGTGCGCTGATATGCTAGTTCTGCAAGGTTCGCAGGAGAGCTTCTGTAAAGTTTGGAAGGTAGGAGACGAGGTACTGGCAGAAGTAAAGCTGTGAGTACCGGGCGTGAGTCGTGCTTCGGTAGCTCAGTTGGTAGAGCACTTGCCCGCGAAAGGCAAAGGTCCCGAGTTCGAGTCTCGGTCGGGCACACAGTTTTAATCTGCCAGGAAGTTTCATATCAGCGCACACTCCGCTGCAGAGTGAAAATCTCATTCTGGAACTTCTTATTAAATACAACAGTTTTCGTTTGCATGAAAAGGTAACATGCCACAACAAACGTAGTTGGCAGTGGCAAGAAAATTCATTGCAGAAAAAGCAGAGCGTATCACAGTGTGGAGCAGTTACATTGCAAAACGTTTCACTAATGACATTTTCACTCTGCAGCGGAGTGTGTGCTGATATGAAACTTCTTGGCAAATTAACACTGTGTACCGACCGAGACTTGAACTCGGGACCTTTGCCTTTCGCGGGAAAGTGCTGTACCATCTGAGCTACCCAACCCCGTCCTCGCAGCTTTACTTCTGCCAGTACCTCGTCTCCTACCTTCCAAACTTCGCAGAAGTTCTCCTGCGAAGAGCACTTGCCCGCGAAAGGCAGAGGTCCCGAGTTCGAGTCTCGTTCCGGCACACAGTCTTAATCTGCCACGAAGTTTCGTTTCACTAATATTCGTAAGACGTGTAATAATGCTTAATGAGAACTGCAGGGGTCGGAAAATGTGATGGAAGAATTAAGGGAATGTTCAATCAGGTGAAAAATGAAAAAGCTGGGAGACCAGGTGAAGGAAAAGTAGATCTCATCAAAACTGAGGATATAGATAATACGTACATCCCCCTGTAGTCTCTCAGCCATACTTACGAGTACAATACTAGGAACGCACCACAATGCTATACTATTTCTTTTATGCAGCTCATCACGAATGCCACTCCTGTGCCAACTTCTTTATTTCGGAGTAGCACTTGCGACCTACTTCCTCAATTACTTGCTGGATATATTCCAGTCTCTGTCTTCCTCTACAGAAACCTTGTATAACTCCCTCTAGCACGACGGAAGTTATTCTCTGACATCTTAACAGATGTACCATCTCCATGCCACTTATCTTGTCAGTGTTTTCCACATATTCCTGTCCTCTCCGATTCTGCGCAGAACCACTCATTCCTTACCTTATCAGTCCCTTATTCGTCTGTGGCAGCACGTCTCAATTGCTTCGATTATCTTCTATTCAGGTTTTCCCACAGTCCATGTTTCGTTACCAAACAATGCTCTGCTCCAAACGTACATTCTGAGAAATTTCTTCCTCAAATTAAGGCTCATGTTTTTCACTGGTGGACTTCTTTTGGCCAGGAATGTCATTTTTGGCATTTATAGCCTGCTTTTCATGTCCTTCTTGTTCTGTACGTCATCGGTTATTCTGCAGCCTACGTAGCAGAATCCCTTAACTTCATCCACTTGGTGACCATCAATTCTGATGTTAAGTTTCTCGCTGTTCTCATTTCTGCTACATCTCATTAGTTTCGTCTTCCTTCGATGTACTCTCAGTCCATGTTCTGTACTCATTAGACTGTTCATTCCATTTATCACATGATGTAATTCTTTTTCAATTTCACTGAGGACATCAATGTCATCAGCGAATCGTATCATTGATATCCTTTCACCTTGAATTTTAATTCTACTCCTGACGCTTTCTTTTCCTTCCATGATTGCTTCTTCATTATGTGTAGGTTGAACAGTAGGGGCGGAAGACTACAAACCTGTGTTACACGCCTCGTAATCCAAACACTCCTTTCTTGGTCTTCCACTTTTATTGTTCCCTCTTGGCTCTTGTACATATTGTGTATTATACGTCTTTCCTATAGCTTACCAATACTTTTCTCAGGATCCCGAACATCTTGTACCGTTTGACAAGTTGGTAAATCACATGAACTTGTACTGATTTTCTATTATCAGTCGCAACGTCAGAATTGCCTCTGTGGTTCCTTTACCATTTCTAAAGCCAAACTTATCGTCATCTTACCCATCTTCAAATTTCTTTTCCTTTCTTCTGTATACTATTATTGTCAGCAGCTTGAATACACGAGCTCTTAAGCTGACTGTGATCTAATTCTCGCACTTGTCAGCTCTTGCTTTCTTATGAATTATGCGGATGATATTTTTTTCCGAAAATCAGGTGGTATATCGCCAGATCGTAAATTCGACACTCCAACGTGAATAGTCGCTTTGTTGCCATTTGCCTCATTGATTTCAGAAATTCTAATGGAATGTTATCCATCCCTTGTGTCTTATGAGCTTAAGTTCTCCAAAGATCTCTTAAATTCTGATTCTAATACTGAATTCTCTATTTCTTCCAAATCGACTTTTGTTTCTTCTTCATCAGACAAATCTAACCCTCACAGAGGCCTTCAATGTAAGCTTTCCATTTATCCGGTCTCTCCTCTGCATTTACAGTTCAATTCCCGTTGCACACTTAATTTACTACCATTGCTTTTAATTTCACCGAAGGTTGTTTTGACTTTCCTGTATGCTGACTCAGTCCTTCCGACAATAATTTCTATTTCGATTACTTCACATTTTTCATGCATCCATTTCGTATTAGCTACCTTGCGCTTCCTACTTATTGCATTCCCTAGCGACTTGTATTTCTGTTTTCCTTAAACCCCTGAACATTTCTGTACTTCCTCCTTTAATCGATCAACTGAACTATTTCTTCTTCTGCCGGAGGTTTCTTCAGAGTCATCTTCTTTGTATCTATGTCCTTCTTTCCTAATTCAGTGATTTCCCTTTTTAGAGATGTCCATTACTTTTCAGCTATACTGCATACAGAGCTATTCCTTATTGCATATCTACAGACACAGAGAACTTCAAGCGTATCTCTTCATTCCTTAGTGCGTCCTACTCTTCATCACTACTAAACTGTGATCCGAATCTATATTTGCTCATGGGTACTCCTTACAATCCAGTATCTGATTTCGGAATCTCTGCCTGTCCATGATGTGATATAACCGAAGTCTTCCTGTGTCGTCAGGTCTTTCCCAAGTACACCTGCGCCTCTTGCGATTGTTGAACAGGGTACCCGCTGTAACTAACTAAAAGTTATTGCAAAACTTAATTTGTCTTTCTCCTCTCTCATTCCTAGTACCAAGTCCATATTCTCCCGTAACCCTTTCTTTTACTCCTTCCCCTACAACCGCATTCCAGTCCCCATGACTATTAGATTTTAATCTTCCTTTACGTACTGCACTCATGTAATTTCTCTATATCGTCATCTTCAGCTTGCGAAATCGGCAAGTATACCTGAATTATTGTCGTCAGTGTTGGCTTGCTGTCGATTGCGATGAGAACAACGCTATAACTGAACTGATCACAGTAACACATACCCTGCTTTACCTTCCAATTCATAACGAATCTTACACCCTTTATACCATTTCCTGCTGCTGTCGATATTACCCAATACTCATATGACCCTAAATCCTTGTCATCTTTTCTTTTCACTTGACTGACCCGTCACTGTATCTAGATTAAGCTTTAGAATTTTCGTCATCAGATTTCATAGCTTCTCTATCACGATATAACTTCCGACATTCCACGCCTCATCTCGAAGAACGTTATCCCTTCGTTGCTTATTCAATCTGTTTCTCATGGTGACTTCCCCCTTGGCAGTCCCGGGATATCCGAATGGGGGACTATTCCGGAATCATTTTCCAATGGAGAGATCATCATGACAGTTTTTCAATTATAGTCACATGCCCTGTGAATACACATTATGTGTCTTTAATGCAGTGGTTCCCATTGCCTTCTGAATCCTTATGCCATCGACGATTGCTGATTCTTCCACCTTTAGGGGCAGTGTGTCTAAAAGGGCACGAGAGTGCTCCTCCTCCCTCTTTGGTGGTTGGTTGATCTAGAGGAGGGGACCAAACAGCGAGGTCATAGGTCCCATCGGATTAGGGCAGCATGAGGAAGGAAGTCGGCCGTGCCCTTTCAAAGGGCCCATCCCGACATTTGCCTGAAGCGATTTAGGAAAACCACAGAAAACCTAATTCAGGATAGCCGGACGCTTGTTTGAACCGTCGTCCCCCCAAATGGGAGTGGTGGTGGTGATAAGTTCCTATGCGACCACACTACTTAAGGGGCTCCGGAACGCCCTATACTTGCAATGTTAAAATAACGCTTATAAATTACATCTTTCCTCACAAAGTATTTGAGGTAGGAAGTTGAACTTTTTACAGATTATTTATTGGAATATGGGCTACAACTTAACACAGGGATTTTACAAAATTTTAGTTCAGTTATTAAAGATGATTTTTTTTCAATTGTAATGAAAATTCACAACATTTTTTGCAATTTTTTATTTATATATTCAAAAATATACAGTTTTTTTTAAAAAGGCTGTGTTAAATTATGCAGAAAGTACTGTGTAACATATACTGAAAGTTTGAAACAAATATGTTTGGAAGATCCTTAGAAAACATGTAATTAGTATGAGAAAATAAAAGTTTTGGGAATCGAGCGACAAAGATTGGATTAACTTCTTAGTGCATTCCAGGTCCATAGGATGAATTATCTTCATCCTCTGCAAACTCCTCCTCCAGCTTCCTCTTGTTCCATCTCCTGTTTACTCTTGATTGTATTTCTAGATTCTTTACAGCCATGTCTGCAGCCCGAAGGCGTTCCTTGTCCAAAGCAAGCATCGCTCGTACCATGTTAGAACCTATCTTCATTCTCATATTTCTAAATACCTTGCACCTTACAATGTTGCCATCATTGAAAGTCGCAACAGCATCATACACACCAAAGTGAAGTGTTTCTATTCCAACAAATACAGTCTTGGGGATTCTCGACCATATAACACTATTTACACTTTCATTGGGGTTTTGAGTTTTTCCGTGAATACACTTTTTCAGCAGTTCAGGTGCTGCTAAGTCTCTGAAAATAGGTTAGCCACAACACATACTTTATCTCACATCATTAAAATGTACCTGATGAACACGGACGTTAATAATAACACCATTTGACAGCAGTTTAACAGCGCCACAGTGGGTCATGCCCATGTAGAACACATTTCAAAAAAAATTTAAAAATAGTTGTAGTCTTCGGAATTGAATAAATTATATATCTATTAAAAGGTAATAGTCTGCAGATTCAGAAAACGCAAAAAAGTAAAAATTGAACTTTTCGTGATTTTGAGCCTTTCCGGAGCCCGTTAATGTAACTTAAACGAACTTACGCTAAGGACAACACGCACACCCATGCCCGAAGGAGGACTCGAATCTCCGACGGGGGAAGCTGCGCAAACCGTTTCAAGGTGTCTAAGACCACGCGGCTACCCCGCGCGACTCCCGAATGAGAGTCCAGTGTGTTAGCCACTGCGCCATGTCACTCGGTCACCCTCTTTGGCAAGGCTGTTGGAAGAATGAGGGTCTGTTCTTCTACAGGACGTCTTCGACCGCCATTGCTGATTATTTTTCAAAATTTAAGTTATGGTGAGGTTCAAACCCGGGACCAAAGATGTTTTTGATTACTAATCAAAGGCACTACGCCTAGACCACGGGTACATGGTGACTACAGATTAGCCTCATGTAACGCGCTATGAATGTCCTCCCGAGAATTTAGGAATGGCCTTCGACAATGGAATTCCCTGTTTTCTGTCGCGGCCTCAGTTCAAAAATATGTCGACTAGCAAACAAATGTTGTTGCTTACTTTTTCGATTATGACAGAGTATTTGACGGTGTCAAATGTCACAGCTTGTTGATGAGCTGAAAGCGATACGACTTGATAGTAAAGATGTAAAATAATTAAACAACTATACTCTCAACTAAAGACTCCGACAAAGATTGGACCCTTTGTTTCAGACGACATCAGAATACTGAAAGGCGTCAGAAAAGGATGCATATTATCTCCAACACTCTTCAGGCTAGACTATGAATCACTCTCTCGAAGAGCTTTGCATACATGATTAAAGTACAATGGAAAATTCTTACATAGTATTCACTACACAGGTTACAGTGTTATACTTAACCGGCTAAGCGGTTCTAGGCGCTTGAGTCCGGAACCGCGCGACTGCTACGGTCGCAGGTTCGAATCCTGCCTCGGGCATAGATGTGTGTGATGTCCTAAGGTTAGTTAGGTTTAAGTAGTTGATGACCTCAGATGTCAAGTCCAATAGCGCTCAGAGTCACTTCAACAATTTTGTTATACTTGCTTGTAACACCATACAAGAATTAACAATTCTATCTCTACGGAACTACCATTCCCAGTAAGGATATTCAACTTAATATCAGTTTCTAAAAACCAAAAATGCATTGTCACTAGCAGGCAGAGGCTCGACATAGGGTCATCAACTTTTTTTAAAAAAAAAGGGAAAAAGGAAGAGATTTCCACCATTTGACTGTTAATTGTTCATTTATTATACACAATCACGATTTCGGCTTTACAGTCATTCTCAGGAGCTAGCTTAAATGTTAAAATATGTCTAACCTGTCTGTGGCACGTCATCGTCGAAAAAACATATTTATCGTATTATAGATCAGTTGTACTACAGGATATGACTACATGTCGAAGATACATAATATGGCTGATATTGTGCACTGTGAAAAATCATTAACACACATGATGCGTATTTAACAGCCACTATATTCCTGTGGCCTGCGTTCGTCACTTCTGATAATTAACGGAAATGACAAATGACAATTGTGTAAGACTGAATTTTTTGCTCAGACTTCATTTTAACAGTTCATTTCTGCGGCCATCGTTCACGAGAAAGGGACGTCGAAAATGAAATTATCATAAGGCATCATTGGCATCAACACCCTATCTGGGGATGTTCGGCCGCCTAGTGCATGTCAGTGATGATGAGATGATAATGAAAACAAACACCCACTCCCCGAGCGGACAAAATCCCCGACTCGACAGGAGAACACCTCACGTTGCAAAGAACTAATTGTCGAAAAAAATGGTTCAAGTGGCTCTGAGCACTATAGGACTTAACATCTGAGGTCATCAGCCCCCTAGAACTTAGAACTACTTAAACCTAACTAACCTAAGGACAGCAAATAAATCCGTGCCCGAGGCAGGATTCGAACCTGCGACCGTAGTGGTTGCGCGGTTCCAGACTGTAACGCGTAGAACCGCTCGGCCACACCGGCCTGCAACTAATATGTGAATTTCAGGTTACTCCGTAGAAATGGCTCTAATTTACAAGACAGTAATACTGATCATTTGTCAAGAACTGGTGCATGGTTCAGCATCGTCGGAGAATATTGTAAACTGATTGCGCCTTTTGATCATTATCTGATAATTTAATCGTCAAGCATGGTGGTGAGAAGCTATTAGCATTTACCGATCTCAATATTCTGTTTTGAAGTTGGGCGTATTACAACAAAGTACGTTTGTGGAAGTCGTATTTTCACTAACGTGAGGTATTATACAAGCCTCTTATAGGATTCAATTACAACGTCAATACGGAGTAAAGTTATTAGAAATTAAAATATGTTTCTACATCCTGGTTGGTGAGTTCGGGCCTTAGAGGCTGTAGACAAATGATACCAAGAAAATACAAAATATTTCATCTGACATAATCTTTGGAAACAGGCCAAAGCAATTGCATTAAAAAGATATCGAAAGTGAATTGTCATATATCTTACTCGTTACGAAGGACATAGTTGAATGGGCAGAAGATTCATTTCAGTGACGAATCCACCGTAAATTCACACAAGTAATTGCAAACAAATTAGCAAGTACCCTATAAAAATTAAAAATTGTGAGCGAATATTTGTTATGTGCCTTAAGACTGGACTGTCAGCTGATAAAATTGTAAAAAGTTTTATTATAATAGCTGCTTACTGCTGTAAACAACACAGTTAACTACTTTTAATTTCTTTGGCAAGTAGGATTTATTACTGTTGGGCTTATGCAATTTTCTGGCTAACAGCCACAAAGACAGTGGAAGAATAATCATGGGCAACCACTTCTTGCCCCTGTTGGCCCTGACTTAGACTTACTCAGCAATTTATTCTAAACACTTCGCAGATATTTGTTTTCTTCAGGCATTTAGATGTTTGCATAGTATACTTGTAAACGTAGACGTAGCTGAAGTATCTTCGACAGATGCCGTTTAAAAAGAAATCACATTCGACAGAAATCATTGAGGTCTTAGTATCGACGTACTCACAGTCTGACGAGGAGATATTAGGATTCTTTGTACAGAACACCCTCTTCATTATCTAGTGTAATAAGCACATACACTGTAGGATCGACTTGAAAACAACAGATCTCATTTATTATATGTTACTTAAAATAAGCCGTATGAAATAATATAAGAATGAAGATTTCACCAACAGAATTAATTTTTATAATTGGTTTCACGGAAAGATGAATGCCTGCGTGATTCCTCAAATATTGTCTATGTATGATATTGCGTAGTTTCAACTTGAAGGGCAGCTCTGTTCCAGACGTATGCGATACGTTTCATAAGACCCCTGATTTCTTACAGGAGGAGCCTGTAAGTAGTCATAAAGTAGAAATGGGAGTGTATCAAAAATGCATGCTGTAAAATGTTGCAGCAGTAATTAAGTGCGTCTATTGACCCTGCCCCGGGTGTTGCGCTGCGTGTTCGCATATGGATGCGGGGGAGGAACCATTACTGGCTACAAAACAACCATGGAATCCCGGAGCTTCAGGGTTTCCTCACAAGGCGAACGCACTGTTCATATATTCTCTTTCCTCTGTGAGGTACTGGATGGGCTAAGTGAAAAGTTCGAACGCTTGGCGTATTTTTTGATTTAACTAAGGCATTTGATTGTGTTGATCACAAAATATTGCTCCAGAAGTTGGACCATTACGGAATACGGGGAGTAGCTCACAATTGATTGACCTCTTACTTTAGCAACAGGCAGCAAAAGGTCATTATTCACAATATTGATAACGGCTGTGATGTGGGATCTGAGTGGGGTACTGTCAAGTTGGGGGTGCGCCAGGGATCAGTGTTGTGGCCATTCCTGTTCCTTATTTATATAAATGATATGCCCTGTAGTACTACGGGTAACTCTAAAATATTTCTGTTCGCTGATTACACTAGCTTGGTAGTAAAGGATGTTGTGTGCAACATTGACTCGGTTTCAAGTAGTGCAGTACATGACCTCAGTTCACGGCTTGTAGAAAATAAACTAACGTTAAATCACAGTAACACTCAGTTTTTACAGTTTCTAACACACAATTCAACAAAACCTGACGTTTTAATTACACAGAATGGGCATATGATTAGTGAAACTGAACAGTTCAAATTTCTAGGCGTTCAGATAGATAGTAAGCTGTCGTGGGAAGCCCACGTTCAGGATCTTGTTCAAAGACTTAATACTGACATTTTTACTATTCGAACGGTATCAAAAGTGAGTGATACTTCGACACGAAAATAAGTCTACTTTGCTTATTTTCAT
Source organism: Schistocerca cancellata (assembly GCF_023864275.1). Lineage (NCBI taxonomy): Eukaryota > Metazoa > Arthropoda > Insecta > Orthoptera > Acrididae > Schistocerca > Schistocerca cancellata. Next base: position 44,216,741 of record NC_064628.1, on the reverse strand, counting down.
TCGCTTATGTCGTATGGTATTATATTTTGGGGTAACTCTTCCCATTCTACAAGGATATTTTTGGCTCAGAAACGGGCGGTTAGGGCAGTAAGTGGTGTGAGTTCACGAACCTCTTGTCGACCCCTGTTCACGAGTCTGGGTATTTTGACATTGGTCTCTCAATATGTATATACCTTATTGTCGTTTCTTGTTACCAATATTAGTTTATTCTCAAGAATAAGCAGCTTTCACTCGGTTAATACTGGGCAGAAATCAAATCCGCATTTGGATCGGACTTCCTTAACTCATGTGCTAAAAGGTGTGCAGTATACTGCTGCATCCATTTTCAATAAGCTGCCACTCAAATTCAAAAATCTTAGCAGTAATCGACGCGCTTTCAAATCGAAACTGAAGAGTTTCCTTATGGGTCACCCCTTCTGTTCTGTCGAGGAGTTCCTTGAAAAATTAAACTGATGCTTATTGTATTGCTGATAGCGTTCACTTAAACTTACGGACTGACTTTTTTTAAGGTTCATGAACATTTATTTTTATCTGTTATTACTTCTACGTTGTAATTTCATGTACTGACAAGTTCCACGACGTTGGAGATTTGTTCCTCAATTTGGTCCTACGGAACTTGACGTGTAAATAAAACAACAAATAAATCCACTATGACATACTCATCTGTAAAGATGATTATTGTCTCATCATAAGAAGTTGCAGGTGGGTGATTCAGAATCACAAATGCAAAAAGTCGTAAAAGAGCAGGTTAAAAATGACGGAAGCACAATTTGCCTTCCTCATCGCTGGCATCACTTTTACACACTACCTGACAAGAAATTGAAAGCAGAGTATAATGTATTATGGTAAGATTAATAGATGCTATGATGAATGAATGCATGCAGCTTGCCGCTAACTTTGTGTAATGTCTTGTCTGTATAGACGTGTATCTGTTGCCTTTAAGATCCCTTCACTTTCACACATAAATCTATACAGTAAAGTAAGGGCCTCCCGTTTTTGGTCTTTAGGCTGATCCGTGATAAGACAGGCGAAAAATTAGACTAATGGAGGATTATTAGTATTTTCTCTAATTTTCATTCGCTCTCTCTCTCTCTCTCTCTCCTTTATCTATGTACAGTTTTTGATATAATATTTCATTATGTGAAATCGCTTTAGGTGTACCAACATGTGGAAGATAATCCCTTGTCAATCTTAATACAATTACTTTGGCTGTAGCCGCCTTTATCGGGTATAACTTTACGTATTTCGTACACACATCGAGAAATGCCAACACATATCTAACACCACCTCTTGAAGTAGGTAACGGTCCACACAGATCGCACGAAATTAATTCTTTTGGTTCTTGGACTAATATAGAGCATAATGGGTGCTTACTCCCTTTTGAATCCGGCTTTGTTTTTTGACAGATTATGCATTTCTTCAAGACCTCATGCACCCTGCGCTTTATGTTGGGAAAATAACAGTACCCACTTATCTTGTCTGCACATTTTGTCGCACCGAAATGTCCCCAGGTTAAATGGGTGAACCATACGAGTTTCTCTATTTGCGCCTCAGGTATACAAACACACCAACGGACTTTGTTTGGCCTTCCACAGCAGAAAAATAATACGCCATTTACCAGCTTGTAATAATTTGCCATCTGATCCGAAGGTTGCTGTTGTAACCTTTGAATGACACTTCCCCATTGAGCATCTCTTTTCTGTAACTGTGCCATATGCGCACACAAATTGAAGTAGTACCTCTTAAATGAATTTTCCTGCAGCAGCAATACAGGGAATTCTGAGTTATTATTTACTTCAATCTCTTTAGTCAAACCCTGCGGTGACCTTGATAGAGCGTCAGCAATAATGTTTTGCTGTCGCCGCTTATGTTACTAGAAAATCAGATCAGATACTTTTCCAAAGTAAATAAATGTGGATGGTTTGATTGACAATGATTAATTATTGCGTGGTAGAGGGTATTTTTCTGTAGGGAGATTACAAGAGGAAACGGAATGAGACTTCGCTGCCTGAGAGGGTACCTGATGTTATTGCAGATGTTACAAAGTCATGTCAAAGCTACAAAGAATTTTGTAGTAGGGATGCACTCACCAGTACGACGTTGCACCTCCTCTCACCTTGATGCATGCACTTATTCGATAGGGAAAGGTGTAACGAAGCCGTTATATGCTCTACTGAGGCAAGATGGCCCACTACTATTGTAAGCCATCCTTTGATATTCCAGATACTGGAACTGCCATGGAGTTGACGTCGGACGTGGTACAATACGTGTTATTTCGGGCATAGATCTGGGGATCCTACCAACTTCAAGATCACGCAGAAAATTCATAGAGGCATGTGCCTTGTATGGCGAGCACTGTCCTGCAAGACGATACTGTCTCATGAGAGACAGCACATGAGGATGCAGGATGCCCGTGAGTACCGTTGTGCCGTCAGAGTTCCTTCTGTAACTACCAGCGTGACTTGAAGTCATATCCGATGACTCCTGACACAATGACACCAAGAGTAACACCACTGTGCCTCTATAAAACATTGGAAGAATTTGACCTCTTCTCATGTCGTCGCCGTGCTGGCCACCTACCGCGATCTCCTGCAGTGCAGAGCCGCGAGTAACCGCTGAACACATTGCGACGCCATTCATCAGCAGTAAGCGCTTTCCTGTCGTGGTACCGCAGCAAACGCATCCCTCTGTTTCGTGGTCTTAACGGCAACCTCCGCATGAGACGGTAATTCTCTAATCCAGCCACTGCTAGTCTCCAACCAATGGCATGGAATTACGTAGAGTGTTGTTGGGTCTCCATTACCTGTACCCGGAAGGCAGTCGCAGAAGTGGAAGGGTTTCGATTTGCTAGGTACACATTACAGCGACCCTCCTTTGTCGTGATTAGACGTGGTAGACCGGGACCCGTACGACAAATATGCCTGCTCTTATGTTCCCATGCACGCCGCTGTCACATCAGGGCCTCTCCCAAATCTGAAGAGTGTACGATTCGACCAGGAGAGCCCTTCAATGAGGACGCTTTCGATCTGTGTCATGTGTTGATGACGCTGTCTCACACGAGTGTGCGGCATTTCCGTGTCTTTCATAGTTTTCACTCAAGATCTGACGTTATCTACCCCTCTTGTATACCCTACCAGAAAACTGTCAGATCTAATGCACACTAGTGGCTGTTCTACCTGTCACTCTAAGCATTTACATACTCGTCAGTGGCGTGTACGTGAACGAAGTTACATCAACATCCGACCTTGTCTTCTAGGTGCTCCATTTTCTTTTTCTTAGGCGATGTGCGTAATCCCCATACATCTCCCTTGTCAGCGGATAGCTGCAGTCTGGAACCGCAAGACCGCTACGGTCGCAGGTTCGAATCCTGCCTTGGGCATGGATGTTTGTGATGTCCTTAGGTTGGTTAGGTTTAACTAGTTCTAAGTTCTAGGGGACTAATGACCTCAGCAGTTGCGTCCCATAGTGCTCAGAGCCATTTGAACCGTTTGTCAGCGGATATTATTATTCCATTTAGTATGAGCGTAGTTATGCCTTGTGATCTTCTTCTCGCTCTATCAGGGAGTCTTTGTTCATAGGAAGAGCACCAGTCTGTATTGGGAGAAGAGCTATTGACATATTATACACCTATTTTCGTTATTTTAGACACAAACCGTAAGATAGTACCTATTGTAACAGGTTTCGGACACGTTATGATTTTATTCAGGGAAAGAAAAAAATCTCGATTAAATACATAAAATCAGAAATATGTGTGCCACATATAGCTGCAATTAATGTAAAATAAATATCAAAATACTTGCCGCATATATCTGTACACCATAAGGCGATTTTATGACGGAATATTGTCGTACGATATCTAAGAACAAACACTACGAAACCAAGAAATAAGGTTCTTTGTAAAAATGTCAATGACACATATTTTTAAACTCTTTCTCGTTTTCTAGTTGTATGTGATCTCTTTATTTACAGCAAGCTCTCGAACGTTTGGGTGTGAACTATCCGGTGTACGAATTATTCGTGCGAAGTTCGGCGATTTTTGAAAAAAAAAAAAAGAGGAACTAAACATTATGCAGTCAGTTATAGCTAGAACGAATATTTTCGTTTAGAATATAAGTTCGTGGTTGAGAAAACACTGATGAGAGAAACTTGCCTATGGAGCAAGATTTGAACAGGTGGGTGACATGTATATACTGGACAGAATGTATTCGTGAACTGAAAGCAGGTGATCCGAAATCCATTCTCATTTAAGTACAATTTTGTAAGTGAGTTGTTAGTTTCGGGCGGATTACTGAAGGCTATATATATATATATATATATATATATATATATATATATATATATATATACTCAAATAATTTAGAATTATTCATTCATAACAAACTGTTTTGTTACATTTATGATCCGTAGAAGAAGAACTAACGAAAATCTGAAAATCTTTGATTTAGCACGACACAGATCTGTACACAAATCGCTGTTTATCACGAACAGGCATGAACCGCAAGTCTTTTTCTTTTTCTTTTATTCTTTTTCAAATGGAACTGGATCTTTTTCACAACTTCCAAGATAGTTATTTATTTTCTTTTCTTTTCATATTGTACATGTGCATCTATATCTACACTACTGGCCATTAAAATTGCTACGCCAAGAAGAAATGCAGATGATAAACGGGTATTCATTGGACAAATATGTCATACTAGAACTGACAAATGATTACATTTTGTCCCGGTGGAGGTTCGAGTCCTCCCTCGGGCATCGGTGTGAGTGTTTGTCCTTAGGATAATTTAGGTTAAGTAGTGTGTAAGCTTAGTGACTGATGACCTTAGCAGTTAAGTCCCATAAGATTTCACACACATTTGAACATTCGATTACATTACATTTTGGTGCATAGATCCTGAGAAATCAGTACCCATAACAACCATCTCTGGCCGTAATAACGGCCTTGATACGCCTGGGCACTGAGTCAAACAGAGCTTGGATGGCGTGTACAGGTACAGCTGCCCATGCAGCTTCAACACGATACCACAGTTCATCAAGGGTAGTGACTGGCGCATTGTGACGAGCCAGTTTCTCGGCCACCATTGACCAGACGTTTTCAATTCGTGAGAGATCTGGAGAATGTGCTGGCCAGGGCAGCAGCCGAACATTTTCTGTATCCAGGAAGTCCCGTACAGGACCTGCAACATGTGGTCGTGCATTATCCTGATGAAATGTAGGGTTTCGCAGGGTTCGAATGAAGGGTAACACATCTTAAATGTAACGTCAACTGTTCAAAGTGCCGTCATTGCGAACAAGAGGTGACCAAGACGTGTAACCAATGGCACCCCATACCATCACGCCGGTTGATACGCCAGTATGGTGATGACGAATACACGCTTCCAATGTACGTTCCCCGCGATGTCGCCAAACACGGATGTGACCATCACGATGCTGTAAACAGAACCTGGATTCATCCGAAAAAATGACGTTTTGCCATTCGTGCACCCAGGTTCGTCGTTGAGTACACCATCGCAGGCGCTCCTGTCTGTGATGCAGCGTCAAGGGATACCCTAGCCATGGTCTCCGAGCTGATAGTCCTTGCTGCTGCAAACGTCGACGAACTGTTCGTGCAGATAGTTGTTGTCTTGCAAACACCCCCATCTGTTGACTAAGGGTTCCAGACGTGGCTGCACGATCCGTCACAGCCATGCGGATAAGTTGCCTGTCATCTCGACTGCTACTGATACGAGGCCGTTGAGATCGGTTCCGTATTACCCTCCTGAAGCCACCGATTCCATATTCTGCTAACAGTCATTGGATCTCGACCAACGCGAGCAGCAATGTCGCGATACGATAAACCGCAATCGCGATGGGCTACAATCCGACCTTTATCAAAGTCGGAAACGTGATGGTACGCATTTCTCCTCCTTACACGAGGCATCACAACAACGTTTCACCAGGCAACGCCGGTCAACTGCTGTTTGTGTATGAGAAATCGGTTGGAAACTTTCCTCATGTCAGCTCGTTGTAGGTGCCGCCACGGCGCCAGCCTTGTGTGAACGCTCTGAAAAGCTAGTCATTTGCATATCACAGTATCTTCTACCTCTCCGTTAAATTTCGCGTCTGTAACACGTCGTCTTCGTTGTGTAACAATTTTAATACCAGTAGTGTACATCTTTACTCTGTAATGCGTGTCAAGGCTTGTGTGGCGGATGGTACTTTGTGTTCCAGTGTCAGTTCCCCTACTTTCCGTTCCAATCGCGATTCGCATGAACAACGATTGCTGGCGGGACCTGTGTGTGAGCTCTGATCTCTCTAACTTCTACTTCGTTGTCTTTCATAGGGATATTAGTAGGAGGCAGGAATATACTGGATGACTCTTCTAGGAAATTGCGCTCTCGGAATTTTAAAAGAAAACCACACCGCGACGCAGGACGCCTCTCTTGCAGGGTCTGCCACTGGAGCAGGATGACCGTCTACCGCTTTCGCGGTTATTAAATGAATCTGTAACGAAACGAGGTGCTCTTCTTTGGATCTTCTCTGTTTCCTCTATAAGTCCTGAATGGTACATAACCCCGACTGACAAGCAATATTTAAGAACAAGAATTCTGTAAGCCACCTACATTCTGAAGATGACCAGCCTACGGTCGGAACAGGCTATGACTGTTGCCATGTTATGTGAGTATGTCTAAAATAAAAAGAAGTAAATTCCGCCAGTGACATCATCGATTACGTGAAACGTGTACATATCATAAGAAATGGTTATGAAAGGTGTACATGTCACGAGAAATGACTGTTTGTTCGGTACATTTGAAAGTTTATTCAGAGGTTTTATTGTTATCGAGTGGAGATCGGGGATGCGGCAGAGTAGAAAATAGTTCTCGACCAGAGAGAGAGACAGAGAGAGAGAGAGAGAGAGAGAAAGAGAGAGAGAGAAAGAGAGAGTATTCTATCATTGCAGAGTGAAAAGGGTGGATGTTGGACGTACCACACAGAGAACTGAGATTATCCCTGATGTGTAATTGAGGACAGAGGATGATTTAAGAGGGGTTCATGGAGAGCTGGCGTATTTTGGATAAAATGTAATGTCCACTGAATATTTTTTGTTGAAAATATTAGTCGAGAAATTATCGTTGTGTAAAGATTTCATTGAGTCCATCAATATCTAGTTGTTAGTACCCAGGACCAATTATCAATCAAGTTTTCAGTAATCTTGTTAGCTTCCTTCCTCCACTGTTAGTTAAAGTGTTTCATTAAGAAAGACAAAGAGTAAGCCTTATGTAATTTAAAGATCCTGTACAAAAGTAAATTTTATGGTGTGTGCCAGTTCTAAGAAAGGGCTGTAGTTATTATTTATAAATAGTCATTTCTGTATCATTAAAAGCTTTAATATAATTTCGAAATACTTCCATCTGTCATTCATAAATGTTTCGTTGAGCTTATCCTCACTTTTAGATGAAAAATATACCTGATAAAGCCTGCTCTGTCGCACCTTGCACTGCCGCGTGGACAGTGAACAGTATTAAAAAACAGGAAGAAATGTTTAATTTGCTAATGCAGACTGATAAAGAAAATAAATAAGCTAGGGCAGTTTGTAGCGCAGTAATTTAAAGTTGATGCAGTTCAGCGTTTCACATTCTTTTAGTGTGCAGACAGACTAGAGCCGCTTTATCCGTTGCAAAGTAAGAATCTATTGTGCGTCCTGAATGAACTCTCTGAGAGAAAAAAACAGTACTTGTTGGGAAAACTTTATTTGCGTTGTCTGGGATATGTTTTTTATAACAGGAAGCATTTTTAAATACAGTTAGCCATTGTGTGCGATTGTTCCATGACAGAGCCATTCTGAGTACTGTTGATAACTATACTTCATTTTCATTTAGAAACAGATGTAATTTAGTTTAACTGTCGCACACACATCAAAAGTAATTTGCACAGTTATGTTCGTATTTAGAAGTAGGGTAGCAAACGCAATCCTAGATCAGATTCAGTAATCAGAATTTTAAAAACGTACTTGCTTTTATATTACCGGCGAAAGGTTTTGACGCACACAGCTTACAGTCAGAAAGTTTCAACCTTTGTTAGTTCGATGCGTAACATTCTTGTGTGTGTCAAATTTTATGAGACTTAACTGCTGAGGTCATCAGTCCCTAAGCTTACACACTACTTAACCTAAATTATCCAAGGGTCAAACACACACACCCATGCCCGAGGGAGGACTCTAACCTCCGCGTGGAACAGCCGCACAGTCCATGACTGCAGCGCCTTAGACCTCTCTGCTTATCCCGCGCGGCAAGCATTCTTCTGTCAATATGCGTAAGGAAATAGAAGACAAATGATAACGTTTATTAGGAGTCAGTATTAACAGAGTGTGGACTTTTGAGCCAGCTGTATCGCCTCGGAACTATTCTGAGACGAAAAGGCAAATATCCTGCTGAGCCAATATTACGAAAAAACTAAAACTAAATAACAGGAATTAAAAACCGTGAATTTCATTACATAATTCTGTTATCCACGTATGTGTCTATCCTTTTCCATTTATTATCCCACTAGCTGGAAAGGACACGCTTCGCTTTATTTTTATTTTCATTTGTTTTCCGAGCATATTCTTGATCAGTCGAGAACATTCCAGAACCTCATAAAATGACATTAAAAAAAGGAACTGTACAACTTTTAGCTGTCGACGCTCAAATATAATATCGAGTAAGATTGAAATTTTCACTGTGCAACTGAGTGTGAGCTGATGCCGAGATCAAATTTCGGTCTGGCACACAGTTTTAATCTGACAGAAAGTTTCATGTACTCGACTGCTCAAAAACAATCTTAAGCAATCTTAAATCTGCTTAAGTATTCAACAGTACCTTAATATGAAATAGAATACATCGTCGCTCACATATTCATTTCTATATAGAACCCACAGAATATTTGAAAACATCAGAATATCCTTGAAGATTCTATAACATTCAAGAACACACTAGACCATTGTCGAAGTTTCTTGAACACTCTAGAGGGAACACTGTAGTTAGTCAAGGGCCACTTCAGCGCACGACTTCCAGATGCCTCGCCAACACCTCACAAGAAGTTCATTAGTGCGATGACTTCTTTTTACAACCATTTCTGTGAACACAACCCCTGCAGTTCCAAACTGAAGTGTTACTCATGAGAGGGGGCGAAATGCTGCTGTACAACTCTACCTCCATGGAGCTGCTGAGGTGGGTTGCAGATTTATAGTATCTGCCACTGACAAACCATGATTACATTCATTAAGTACACAAGGGGATGAGTAAGTAGGTATACAGAAGATACTGTTATATTATTATTATTATCTATCGTGGAAGATATGATAGAAATGAAATGAGAATGAAAAATTTAGTATAGAAAATAGGTTTATGAAGTCACAATAACTGCAATGTCTTAAGGCGCCCAATATCCAAAAAGTACAGAAACTGCTGACCTTCAACATTTGCACTTTCCTGTAGTCTCGTTTGTACAATCTGGGACACGTAGTTCCTTTTTTTTAATATCTCGGCGTGCTTCTGTTCTTAATTGACATATTTCACAATGGTATGTGCGTTTCTTGCAAAGAATTTATCTTTGATAGCAGCCCGAAAGAAAAAGTCCGTTGAGTAAAGTCTTATGATCGCGGTGACTATTCAGTTGGCCTTCGTGAGGCTATCCACCGATTGGGTAATACATTGTCAAGAAACCACGCTCTGTTAATGCCCAGTGGGTATCATGACCATCCTGTTGGAACTAGAACTCTTCATTAGTGTGCTGTACACGTAATTTTGGAGTTCCACTATCCCACATCTTAAGACAGGCGTCTTACATAGCAGTCGTATGAAAAAAGAAGAAAAAAGGCCCAATGATCTCTTAACAAGAAAGGCAAACCCAAACTGTAACCCAGAGTTGACTCACTTGCTTTTTATTCCCAGTATGGTGATTTTCAGTGGCATGGTACACACAGTTATGACTATTAACAGCGCCTGACAACTTAAAATTTGCTTCGTCATACCAACAAATTTTCCGAATTACGCCGTCACCATGTATTTATTCATTCAAAAGAATCTCACAGAATTCTAAACGGTGATCTTGAAGTAGTCTTGTCCAATACAGATGCAAATCTAGAAGTTGAATTAGACGATCTAAGGCCAACGGGAGGTATCCAGCTCAACACAGGCTCTCCGTTGGATTTCTTTGGGCTTTGGATAAATCCCTGCGCAGCTAACTTTTTTTTTTTTTTCATGAGTAGAAACACTCACCGATCGACCACTGTTTGGCACACTACAGATATACCCAGTTCAATCAGATTTGTCACGAAACCTGTAAATTGATAGTCTACTAGATGGAAATGTATTGAATTCTTCTGCGCATATCTGTCGAATTATTCAGCGTTCTGTCTTCCAGTGTTGTTCACTAATCCACTTCCGTTGGTCTTTGCTTAAATTACCAGTCATGATTATCAGAATATCTGAAAAAATTAGAAAATTATATTAGAACAGATAAAAATATACTATAGATGCTGTATACCTCTTCTCTCCTCTCTCTCCCCCCCCCCCCCCCCCCGCTCCACAACATCGTATTGAATGATTTGAGCTATGTAGCAGATGAACTGAAATTAAATTTTATTACATTCAGTATATGTGTAAGGTGTGCTGTGTAAAAAATCGGAATAAATTAAAAGCAAATTTACGCCCGGAAGAGCTTTGTTTTTATAACAACTTTTATTCTCTGCTGAAAGCACCGGGCGGACTGTTGCAGAATTCTGTTATTTCTGTCCAAATATTCCAGTAGGCTGGGAGTTGGGTAAAGGGATTCCATATTAGGACTATTTGGGAAGGGAGTCCTAGTCCCGGCATTCACTTGATAAGCATTCCATGAATCTTCGGAGGAACCGGAGATTTTAATTATTTATGCATTTCATCAGACAGTTTCTGTGAAGTAGGGTGTAGACAAGTAGCTCTGTGGTAGCAGATACGAGCTTGCTGCATACTGATAGTGGTTGTGAATGTGGTCGGAGGCACTGTTGGAATATTGTCGTAGATATAATATCTTTGACAGGCTGCCACCAGGATCTAGTTACCAGCCAGTGTAGTGCGACGGTTGCATAATGCTCGCTGGGTGTGTCTTTGCCAGAGGCTGGAAGTGGCCCTAGAGGTGACTCCTGATTGCGGAACAGCGAAGCTATCATTCAAGGTTGTAACGCTGTCTCAGGTGAATTAAGGGGCTCCGGAACGCCCTATACTTGCAATGTTAAAATAACGCTTATAAATTACATCTTTCCTCACAAAGTATTTGAGGTAGGAAGTTGAACTTTTTACAGATTATTTATTGGAATATTGGCTACAACTTAACACAGGGATTTTACAAAATTTTAGTTCAGTTATTAAAGATGATTTTTTTTCAATTGTAATGAAAATTCACAACATTTTTTTGCAATTTTTTATTTATATATTCAAAAATATTTAGTTTTTTGGGAAAAGGCCGTCTTAAATTATGCACAAGGTACTGTGTGACATTTACTGAAAGTTTGAAACAAATATGTTTGGAAGATCCTTAGAAAACATGTAATTAGTATGAGAAAATAAAAGTTTTGGGAATCGAGCGACAAAGATTGGATTAACTTTTTAGTGCATTCCAGGTCCATAGGATGGATTATCTTCATCCTCTGCAAACTCCTCCTCCAGCTTCCTCTTGTTCCTCCTCCTGTTTACTCTTGCTTGTATTTCTAGACTCTTTACAGCCCTGTCTGCAGCCCGAAGGCGTTCCTTGTCTAAAGCAAGCATCGCTCGTACCATGTTAGAACCTATCTTCATTCCCATATTTCTAAATACCTTGCACCTTACAATGTTGCCATCATTGAAAGTCGCAACAGCATCATACACACCAAAGTGAAGTGTTTCTATTCCAACAAATACAGTCTTGGGGATTCTCGACCATATAACACTATTTACACTTTCATTGGGGTTTTGAGTTTTTCCGTGAATACACTTTTTCAACAGTTCAGGTGCTGCTAAGTCTCTGAAAATAGGTTAGCCACAACACATACTTTATCTCACATGACTAAAATGTACCTGATGAACACGGACGTTAATAATAACACCATTTGACAGCAGTTTAACAGCGCCACAGTGGGTCACGCCCATGTAGAACACATTTCAAAAAAAATTTAAAAATAGTTGTAGTCTTCGGAATTGAATAAATTATATATCTATTAAAAGGTAATAATCTGCAGATTCAGAAAACGCAAAAAAGTAAAAATTGAACTTTTCATGATTTTGAGCCTTTCCGGGGCCCCTTAAGTTTTTTTATAGCTTAGACACCTTATTACGACTTTTTAACTATAACAGTAGCCTAAAATCGGGTACAGGCATGCGGAAACAAATTATCAGACAAAGTATTAAAAGTTTGGCGTGTTTTTATCGTGCTTTAATTCCTAAATAAATGGAAGACGATTTTCGAAGAGCATCTCACCAATTAAAAGTCTTATGTACCACAATGTTTTAAATATTAAAAGAAGAGGCGAGAATGACTATTTGGTGGAGCAAGGAGCTAGTCAAAAGTGAAACGGAGCTATACTTTAGAATGTATTAGATATTTCGATTGTCAAACTAGTTATTATATTATAGACTTAGAAATAAAAAACTCCAGATTTGAAAACATACAATGTGTACCAGGAACGCAGCGACCAGCTTCCTATGGAGCAAATGGCTCTGAAGACTATGGGACTTAACTTGAGGTCATCAGTCCCGTAGAACTTAGAACTACTTAAGCCTAACTAACCTAAGGACATCACACACATCCATGCCCGAGTTAGGATTCGAACCTGCGACCGTAGCGGTCACGCGGTTCCAGACCGTAGCGCCTAGAACCGCTCGACCACTCCGGCCGGCTCCTTATGGAGCAGGGGCACTTTATAAGGATTGAGAATTGCATAGCATCCCAAGCTCGCAAACATCAGGAGTAGTCGTAAGTGGTAGCAGAGGTCGAAGATCGGGAAAGAAACAAGAGAGTGATTCATTTGAAAGATTTATTGGACATAATGAGTACAGGTGTTGTACGACACGGATACAGCTCTAGTGTTACAATAGTTGCTCCACGTTTACAGTATCAGACACCACGCGTTCCTGAGACCAGTGTAACACCTACTACCGGACACGCTGGAACACACCGGGAGTGTCGTTGACTGTAAGAGGTGTGTGATCCATTTTTAGTCAATAATTGGTCACGTATTCGGTTCATTGATAAATATTCCGATTCCTTCCAGGCAAATAGGTTGGTCGTCAGGTCTCTGAGTGAGTGTCATCTAAATTATATTGGCTGGGCGGGTCGCGTTGTACGGTGGTATAACAAGGCCTTTCGGCCCACGGAGGTGCGTAAGAAACAGTTATATCTTTATGGTGATACAAATATCGGCAAGTCTACCTTAATTGAAAAAATTCTTTCCCGCAAGCAACACGTGTATCTACCATTTTGTTCAGAATTTGGTTTTGGTGGATATGATGCCCGTGTGCATAATGTAATTGTTTTCGAGGAATTCGAGTGGTCCAGGTGGAGGCAATATGCCTCGATTTTGAAACGTCTAGTTGAAGGACGGCCTGTTACTGTCAATGTAAAGAATAAACCAGGAATGGTAATTAAACATCGTGGCCTGGTGATATTTGTATCAAATGAATATTCAATTGGTGACGAAGCATTGATTTCACGTTTGAGTGTAATACATGCTGATTGTCACATTTTGCATTGTCGTTCTATGAAGGCGGAATTGGATGCGTCGGACACGTCGGATGTGGAAACCCCGGAGGAAGTTATATGCATATCGTCGGATGAGGATGTACCGCAGGGTTCGCGCTGCACGCCCGAGGCGTTGGATACGCCGACGGACCAATCTGACTAGACCTTACTTTGGTCGTATGTGTAGATGGCGTACAGAATATACACAGACTGATGGTGTCAGGTTTGAGTATGGTAAAATGGGCCTTGCTGAGAAACGTGATGAAACCGCCAAAAACTTTGCAAAACTAGAGCATTATGATATTACGGACGAATTTAAGTTTTTTTCTAATAAATATGCGTCAGTAATTATAAATAGTTACTTACGGTTATAGGATTAATGTTAGGATTGAACGTTTGACGTTGGATGAAAGAGCTAACAAAAAATATTTGAGGATCAAGGTGCTTTGGGAAAAGTTCGTATAGCATGTACTAATAAGATTGGTGCTTTTGACCTTAATCCGGAGCGTTCTGCTGGCGTTCCAGGTCCGTTGCGACCAGATCCGTTTGAGACTTCACACGATCGCGGTACATGAGGGATTTCATGGCTCCCACAGAAAGAAATCATGGCTCGATAAATCCGCTCGGCGTTTCTCTCCAGTACTCTAGTGTACAGTAACACTTAGCGACGTAAGATGACGTTTGCTGTGCAATTCTCCATCCTTATGATTTTTCCCACCTCCCTTAGAAGTTTGCCGCAACATTTCTGGGACTTCCTGCATGCTGCATCCCGCAAGACGTGTTGAAGAACAAGATATAAAAATAACGTTCTCCTAAAACATGGCATTTCTGTAGATGTTTTACAATAATTAATAGCCGTAGCGCAAAGATTGTTTTGTCCTTAAGTCCGACGTATTATGAGGCTTTTAAATTTTGTTTACCAGTAGAAATATGCATGTCATTGTAGATATTTGTACTTGTAAATATTACAGTGATTTAAAGACTCGCTACTTTCTGCGCGCAAGTGTTGTGGACGAGGACATCTGCAGTAATAATATTGTTTCGATGAGATCAGCTGACACATATCCAGTAAACCGATTCATTTCACGTCATATCGATAACGGAATCGTTCATTTGGGTAGTGGGACATGTAACTAACTATCCAACTGACTCAATAAAACAACAGGTTTATGTACTCGATACTGAAATTGGCGAATCCACAGTTTTAATTGCTTGTGAAGAAACTGTCACAAACGGCAAAATATCATTTATTTAAAATGACAGGTTTCGTCACATACAGTGATCCATCTTCAGATTGATTGCACCATTTGCTGGAGCTGGCGACGTGCTGTGCAGCTGTGTGTTGTCAAGACGATAACTGTAAAAAAAGGAGAAGTTGTCGTGTTGACAACAGAGATCTGCTCACTATGTCACTTGCACCAGCAAACGGTAATAGTAATTTGAGCTACTGAATCTGCCGAAACGGTATTTTGCGATCGTGACTGGTTCTTCATCAGTAATTATCACAAGTGAAATCACTGACACTCCCATTCATTTTTGGTTAAAATCATGTACACTGTTTTAATCAATGGAGTCACACCAGAACAAGTGAAATAGTTTGTAACTGTCCATACTTGCTAAAGTCCACCAGAATCCAACAGCATTGTCGGCAGGAGGAACTCGTCTGGGTTATGTCGACATACTGGTCCAAGTCTTTCTGTTTGACCCCACTTCGACGACTTGCGTGTCAATTTGATGCGATGAAAATAATGAGGACAACACAAACACCCGGCCTGTTCTTTACTGAATCGCAGACAAAACAGGTATAGAAAAACATCAGTCGATCCAGAAACAGCACTCTGATGCGTCTGCCATGATGTTTTCCACCCTGCTACTTCCGTGAAGCTGTAGGGGCAAGACAAGTTCTCCAACGATTCAAGGAGCAGATTCTTCCTCATTTTGACCTAGCCGTCGAAATTTGGTGGGTGGTGCGACTTATGGTGTAACTTTTCAGCGTTCTCATTGAATCTTTGGAACACTTGTCTTTCCCCTGCAGCTTCGTGGAAGTAACAGGCTGGAAAATTTCTTGAAACGTGGCAGACGTGCTAGGGGGATGTACTTTTGGACCCGTTGATCTTCTTCCATATGTGCCTTGGCTGCGATTCGTAGTAGGGGACAACCAAGGTCCATGTCTGATCGTACTAACGCTCTAAAGATTAAAAATCCACATAGATACTTCATTGATCATTGGGTACATGGCAAACAAGATAGTACACGATCTCTTCCAGATTTCATCTAAGGGATGTTTCCAGGTCAGCGGGAGATCAAAATATTTTTCAGTCGGAGTCCATGGTAGTGCTGTATTTCGCTTCTTGTTATGGAAAAGCGTGCAGTAGTTTTCCGTTGTTTCCAGCTTGCGTGATCGATTTTTCAGTGTGGTTCGGAATTATTCATTCCCTAACAAATCCAAATTGGTATATCTTAAACCTTCCAAAAAGGTCTTTCGTGTTGCGCTGTGTTTTCTGAATATGTATAAGAGACCATGCAGAATCAATACTGTTCTATGTGTGTGTTCGATGTGGTAATATAATTCCGCCATAATAAATGTCTATAAGATATGATCTCCAGTTAGTCTGATTCCCTATCAGGGACTGATTTCCTTTGTAATCTATCTTCAGTAAACTCTTCAGCCTATTCCACGGAAGACTTCCTGCCACAGAAATTTCCAAGCAGTGTACGGCGCTCCTAAATGAATTATATATCTAAAAAGAATCGATTTCCACTCTGTAGTCATACAGAGACAATAGTCTTTTACCGTTGTGCGTTCAGCCATCAATTTCGGTTGATATGTAAATTTTGGCATGGTTTCGTACGACAATGCACGTGTGGTGAGCGATGATAAGATAGAGAAGTCTGAGCGATCGATCAAAATCCATGTGATATGGTGAAAGAGGTAATCGTCCATAGAATAGCAACATAAGCCTTTGATCACCTTAGCGATCCTAGCATCTAATAAGGCATCTGAACCTAAATAAGAACGTAGTTCATTTCTCGTTAACCACTCTTAGCCTTTGTCGGATAATGAATACCAGCTTTTAAGTTTAGTGTAGTCACATACCCTGAAGACAGAGTGGAGGCACTCCCTTAAAACGGAACCTGACAAAATTTACAATTTGCAGAGTACAGCCATCGATACGCTACTAAAAAATTCTACGCAATATCGAATGATGCCATCAGTATGGAAACAAATGAACTACAGTATGAACAGAAACCAAAGTAAAAAATCAGGACCCTCACTACATTTATGTATTAAATCACCCTTTCTCAAGCTCTTGGTCCGCAGCTCGTGGTCGTGCGGTAGCGTTCTCGCTTCCCACGCCCGGGTTCCCGGGTTCGATTCCCGGCGGGGTCAGGGATTTTCTCTGCCTCGTGATGACTGGGTGTTGTGTGATGTCCTTAGGTTAGTTAGGTTTAAGTAGTTCTAAGTTCTAGGGGACTGATGACCGTAGATGTTAAGTCCAATAGTGCTCAGAGCCATTTGAACCATTTTTTTAATCAGGCTCTTGGAGTTTTGTCAACCGAGAACTGAAGCAAAGCAAATACAACGTCGATTATTACTAATTCGAAGTAGAGGAAATAAGACAAAGTAAAACAAAAAATAATCACATATAGACAAAACACTGAAAAAGTTTTTTAAATTATCAAATCTTTTATCTTTTCAAATAATAATTAATAATCGTTGCATAGTCTTCAGCTTTCAGCTGCGCTCTTGTCTAGTTACGTAAACTATAAATCAATATATATCTTTTGGATCTGCAGCTCTCATCTTCCTTTCCGTGTCTGCAGCTAAATTGTACGATATACGTTCTGCCTTTTTGCAAAATCACTGTTTCTTCTATTTCCTGAGTCATGTTTTGGCACCTCTGTGCCATCATCAGTGTGTCTTCGTTATCGAAAACTGCAAAACAGTGAGTATGCATTAGGCTGTAACTGGTCTGACGAAGTGAATACATAAAGAAAGCTTTTGTTCATTTTGCTTCTTAACGTGATTTTACTTTACATGGTTCTGAAGGAGCATCTGCATGGTGCAATGCACTGGTAGTCGGTCATCTGAAAACCAGAAGGTGTACATGTGAATTTCATCAGCAAATTAACATATCCCTTGATTTCTAAATAACGTGATTTTGGCGTGTCAAAATGTGTTGCTTACATATTTGTACTTACTCACGTTTTGTTGTGACCGGTCCTTCTTCTTTTGCGTTTTGAGGGTACCGCACTCACATGTTATTATACTGCGTTAATTTCCTTTCTTATATACGCCTTTTCACGTCGAAAAACGAGGTGAGCGCTACGTGTTGTGGTTCCTAACCCCGTCAACATTCATTTGTCCCCAAGAGAGTTTGGCGCCGAATTTGAATTTTGTTTACTCTCTCCCTCTCTCTCTCTCTCTCTCTCTCTCTCTCTCTCTGTGTGTGTGTGTGTGTTTGTGTGTGTGTGTGTGTCGTGTGTGTGTTAGGTGGTGGTTATGGGCTATTAGGTGGTCAGCAAATGTATGGATGCTGTTACTTTTCGGTCTCTGAGGTGTTCTGAGTATCTTGTTTTAAAGTTCCTGCATGTCTCTCCTATGTATACTGACTGACAAGTGTTGCAAGTGAATTCATATATTCCTGATCTGTTGAATTTATCTGTGGATGTGTTCTTTGTTTTGAGCTTTTACGTGTTGTGTTGTCCAATATCCTAAGTCCTTGTTTCTCCAATATGTTGCCTACTTTGTGGACAGATTTGTTACTGTAAGTGAGTGTATGCCATTTTATTTTTTTGTGTGTTATTGTTCTGTTGTTTCTTATATTTGCTCATTGTTTGTATGTCATGCTGATCTGTGTTGTGCGTTCGTTCTTTTTCTGTTAACAAATTTGTAGGTTTAAATTCTCTATCATAAGTAGCTTGTAACCATTTTCCTCTGCTATCTGTCTTATTGCGTTTTGTTTCTGTGTGTAAGTCTGTTTGCTTACGGGTGTTCTGTTCAATCTGTAGAGCATGAATCTGAAGCTTGTTTGCGTGTGTGTGACCAAGTGGATTGACATATTGTAAATGGTGGTATTCATGCTTTTCGGTTTCCTGAATACTGTGAAGTCATGGATGTTGTTCCGTTTTTGCAAGGTTTGATCCAGAAAATTTAGTGTGTTGTCTCTTTCTGTTTATCATGTGAAGTGAGTTTCAGGGTGTAATTTGTT
Source organism: Schistocerca cancellata (assembly GCF_023864275.1). Lineage (NCBI taxonomy): Eukaryota > Metazoa > Arthropoda > Insecta > Orthoptera > Acrididae > Schistocerca > Schistocerca cancellata. The sequence continues at coordinate 44,197,821 of NC_064628.1, read as the reverse complement.
TATTTCATTGTGTAGCTGTTCTATATGTGTGTATGTGGTTCATTAGTCAGAGCGTATTATGTTATCGATGTAACACTACCAGTAAATGATATTGTTGCTCTTCACAAACGCCTATGGTTTACCTATGTATTCCTCCTCATTCACAATCATTGTAATGTTCCCTCTGTCTGCACTTGTTGGTATGGCATTCTTTTGTTTTAATTTTTGTTTTAGCTTGTTGGTCATGGTTTCCTCTGGTGAACAAGCGAACATCGACTGGGTTAGGAAATACAGCAACATAATGCTCACCGCATTTTGCGAAGTGAAAATGAGTTTATAGAAAAGGAAATTACACAAACTACATTAATGTGTGTGTGCAGTTCCCTCAGAAAGCAAAAGAAGAATGACCAATCACAACAAAACGTAATAACAAATATATACACAAAACGTTTTGACACGCCACGACCACGTTGTTTAAAAGTCAAAGGACGTGTTAACCCACATTTGAAATTAACATTTACATCATTTGGTTTGCAGATAACATGCTGACAGTGCAGGACGCTATACTGATGGCCCTGCAAAACAATATAATGTAAAATTACGGTAAGAAGCAAAATGAGCAAAAGCTTTCCTTAGGCTTCACTTTGCTAGATCAGTTATAATCTAAACTATGTCCAATTAATAGAGTTTTCAATAAACAAAACCCACTGATTCTAGCACAGAAGTGCCGAAACATGGTTGAGCAAAAAGAAAAAAGGGATTTTGCAAAAGGTGGAACCTGTATCCTAGAATATAAATTCATAATTTGCTTTGCTACTCCTTTCATCATCGTTGTATCACATTTACCATTATTCCTCAATCATTTATTGAAATAATATAATAATAATTTTCGCCTTTGGAAAAACACATGAATGATTTTATCGTATAAATTAAGCCATAATACTTCACTAAAGTGCCTGCAAGACATATTTGAACTATTATGGTAAAACTAATTAAAAAATTCATTAGTGAAAAAAAGTGAAATAATTGGATAAGATGCCATTGTTGGCTAATTTTGAGCTGTTGGTGATTTCCAAGTGAACACGTGGATATGACAATACATATTTATTATCATATCCTACATGTGGCCAAAAAAAATTAGAAAATTGCTGAGGGTCATTCCAATGAGTCCAACTCACTATGTTTTTGAAAATTACTCATCATTTTCTCTTTATTCTTCATTTCATGTATGGTCTATTAATTGCATATGTACGCTTACATGTTTATGTTCTCTTTGAAATGACCGCTAGCTAGCTTCAAATTGGTGGTCAATAGTAAACTTATTCAAAATATTCCATAGTTTCACCATATCTGCCCTTTGATCGAGGTTCAATGATTGTAGTCGCAAGTACGAGGAAAACATTTTCTGTTGTGAATACTTTTTACAGATTGATTGAAAGCTGATGCATTATCTAGAGTGGGAGAAAAATTCGCAGGATTCAGTGAGCGTCTTAGTTATGTGGCGTCACCAAGCAATTTACTCCGACGTAGATTCACTTGGTTTAAACTCTCCTCTGGAAGAGTTGAAACACCTAACGCTTAACCGAACCAATTCGGAACTATGGAACTGTGCAAAACATTCCATTAGCCTTTTACCATATGTATTTTTCTTCCAGCATCAGTGGAATATTGTCAGAACGTCCGCTCATCACGTTCACTTATTCCACAATCTGATCTTCTTTAAAGAGCATTAACAATATCGATAACATCTCTGTGCCATACACACATACACATACAATTATACATTCTTTGAAGATAAGATTCAACATTTATGTGTCAAATAATCCTCTGTATATCTATCGTGAGCAAGTGAGATTCTGATGTGTTACACTAATTGACACCGTGGTGCAACACTCTTCTGTTGCAGTGGACATCTGCAGCTCATCTAATGCATGAGACCACGTGTTTTTAAAAGGAGTATCCAGTGAGTGTCACTGGAGAACTGCAGCCATCCCACATACCCCTTCCGCCTCCACTGAAAGAACTGACCGTCGTAAAGGGATCTCATGTCGTACTACATCACACAGACAGCTGAACTGATGGAAGTAACCCGCAATCTGTAATGGATATTAGCTACAGCAAATGGTCCCAGGGCCACTTGTCGTGAACTGTGAAATCCATTTGGCCATTCATTGCCATTCTCCTCACAACTAGAAAGTAGAAGGCTCTGGATTCTAAAAGTTTCCAGTAGTGTTGTGTCTACAATTCGCGATTTTTTGTTTTGTTTTACGATAAAGTGTCAGAAGTTAATACGAATATCAGTGTAGAAAGTAACTGCACATGTCTCAACGTTCCTTGCATTACATCAAAACAACTTTAACGAAATTAAGCAAACTATACCCCCACAGTAACGTACGCTGTAGCTAGCAGGAACTTGACATGCAGTGATAGCATTGGTATACCTGATTATTAACAGAGTTGTTCAGTACTTTAGAGTAAGAAATTGTGTTCCTTTTCCTCTTTCCCTCACTCTCCCACTAATGATCAGATGCTTGGTAGACTCCTGTGTATGTCTGTGGTATCAAGAAACCGCGTAAATCGCTCTAAGCAGTTTTTCCAACAATGGCATTCCACCATATGTACATTGTTTACAGACCATAATTTAATTCTCGAAGCAATAGACTACTTCTTCAACATATCAAGTGTTATTGGAAATTTCTCGAGACTTTTCTGCGGAGAATGTGGTCCGTTCATCTTTCAATACCCCGAGTTCTGAACCTTCACGTTTAGAGCTTTGAGTCAGTGATTTGCCAAAGATGAAAGGGATAAGTGTCTTTTTTTCCACTAGTGTGATTTAGATACTTGACATGGGATTTCGTATAAGTATATTGCTTGGATGCATGGCTGCATCACATCAACAGGAGGAGGAATTGGAATTCACACAGGAGAATATTAAGACCAAAATAAAGCAGAGAAAAGAAATTTATTTCATAAGTTTTGCCAAAATGTGTCTGTGGAATGAAACAAATGAACTGTAGCCAGAATCCGACGTGGTCCTCAGCAACTTTCACAGTGTCTGCCTGCTCAGCCGTAGAGGTATCCGTAGTAGCCCGGGTAGTAGTACTGCTCGCTGGGACGCAGGGCCTCACGAGCAGCGCCTTCCTGGGGTCGTGGCAGAGGGTAAGGGATGGCCAGAGCAGCGCCCACCAGCGCCAGCACCACCAGTAGCAGCACCTGCAAACACACAACAGGGGTAACATCGCTGGTAAGAGATAGACAGGGGAAGCCAAAAGCCAGGATAAACAGCCAGCACCACCGCCACTAGCAGCTTCTGTGCAAAGGAAAATGACACATCTGGTCGGAGAGGAACAGATAGGGCCAGCCAGATGATACTCGCTTTTGAACAGACTCCGGATTTCCCATCTTCTGCACGATTCCACACAGTAGCGAGCGCATTGGAACCATCACATGCCATTTGACTGGCATGGTGCAAGTGCAAGGGAGTGGCTAGTAACGACGAACTAGACACAGCAATAGCTCCTGCTTACTTAAAATTTGACCATTTCTTGAAACACAGCAGGAAACGGCATTAAATCCTATCACTGAGCACACTCCTAATGTGTTTGAATCAATTTACGAGTTCTCATACAAAACCGGTATGTATGGATATATACACACTTAGCTTGATTTTTAAGTAAATATGTCAGACAAAGACAAAAATATCCCCCAAAAATATCATGTGACTAAACACAATATAGTATATATGAAGGTAGTATCTGTTCCCAAAAGAACAGATACCATTGATGACTGAGCAGCTACTCTAGAATGAAATGATAATTAAATCGACATCCGAGCTGCTAACAGGCGTTGAAATATATCACTGGGACATGTTCAAAATTTGTGCCCCGACCAGGACTCAAAACTCAGATCTCCTGCTTACATGGAAGATGCTCTATCCGTCTGAGATACCGAGGGCACAGAGGATATTTGGCCTGCAGGGAGTTTACCTTGCATGCTCCCCGTGAGACCCACATTCCCAATATGTCCACACCACTACATTCATAGTGCGCCTAGTAGATGTTTGCAGATGTTTGCAGATTAATCTACCAAATCCCGTGCGAGTCGTTCGTACGTGTCTTTTATTAAAAGTCTGATTTTATAGTACATTAAATGTTACACTTCAATTCCCCCTGCTCCTATACAAACTCTTTGTTATTTACTGTGGCAATCACTGCTTTGTAGCCAGCTGATATCTGTTGACTGACGATACAAAGACAGCAGTTCAGGAAAAATCTTGTAGTAGAGCCGTAATTCTTCGGTGGTTGTAAAGACACAGCACTGTGCAACGGTTTGCTAGCAGTTAAGCTAGACCTGCCAACACAGCATTGGCAATTGTATCAGTACCAGAACAAGACGGATTTTCGACACATTCCACGATGTCCGAAATAACAGTAGTAGCCTTGAGGTCTGTTTCGCTTTCGACGTCAAAGTCGAGACAATCCATTTAGCGTTTCATGGTTTGTACTAACTATTTCAGTCGATGCTGGGATGATTCGCTCAACCCACGGACGTTTATTTCTTCTATCCTTTCCGAATCCAAGTTGATGCTGAAGTCACACTCGTCTAGCCATCAACAGAGATTTCAATAAATCTCAGTTCTGCTAGTTTCCAAAGCCAACACTACGACTTTGATTACTTACCTAACAGTGTGTCTGTTGCTGAACCCGTCTACGCAATTACTGAAAGAAACTGAAAATGATTAGAAACGTAATTTGCTTCATATCTTGCACAACGTATTTGTAGAAAGACTGGGAAAGGACATTACATGAATAAAGATTCACAGCTGACCTGTTATACTGTTTAGACAGATCACCGACAGTAATAAGTTTCTTTAATAGAGACTGTCACTTCTTTCTTCACATAAGAAAATTATTTAATGTAGACTAACGATAAAAGGCAAAGTGTAGAAACGACGAGTCCTACCATAGAGACATACGTGGAGTTGCAAAAGAGAAATCAGTCGCCCATAACTATGAGTGAATCATAATTTTCAAGGAAATGCAGGTTACAATATAGGAGTGTTCATTCTGAATTGCGATGCTGCTTTACAAAGGAGTAGACCGACCATTATGTCTCTATGCCGATTTCCGTATGTTTGCCAGACTGTCGAACTGCGCTATTATGCAACCACCACAAAACAACATAAAATTTATCTAGCTCCATTTGTGGGTGAATTGAACAGGTAATTAAGGGAATCAGAAAGTACTAGAAGTGTAGGAAAGCAGTGTATGTGTGTACAACTAATATCAATGAGCATATCATGCGATGTCCAGAAAAAGTTAAATAACTTGGCAGTGAAAGGAGCATCAGAAGACAGAGAAATATTGTAGTATATGATGCGTGATTATCAATGAGGCTGAATACTATGGATTTGCAGACACAATATTTGTAGCAATCTATGAGATCGAACACTATATCATATAAGTCCAAAGAAGGAATGGGGGGATTTAAAAATTATCTTAACAATAACGTACAAAACGGAGACCACAAAATATTGTGGCAACTCAGGAAAAACATTTACATTTTACAGACAATTGTACACTCCAGTAGTGTCATTGTATTTTAAAGACGATGTCGAAACAGAAACGAATGAGTGATAGTTTATGTCTGCCTTTTATACAACAGAAACTATATGTCTTTACAAATACTTATCATAAAGACATTCCTTCACCAGGCATGGCTTCCCTCACTATGCAAACAACGCTTTGCAGTAAGTCGAAGATTACCGTGCAAACGCCTATTTTGGCGTACTTACAATGGTCTTCATGTTGGTTGCTCGCAGTTGCTCTGACTGGAACTGATGCTTTGCCCCACTCGACGCCTGCTTTTATAGCTTACTGGATGGGGGCTGCGGCGCTGACGTCATCTTCTATACTAGCTGTGGTAGGTGCTAGGTAGGGTTGGTGTGGGAGGGGATGGGGAGGAGCGATTGTCTTGCATAAGCGACAAGGCCTTGTCGGCAAGTCCTAGCATAAAAACCTTGTCCTCGCGTGCCCTGCGGCTATGCCGTGGCAGCCTCTCCCAGGAGCAGCTGACTCTGAGGTACTCGTCAAGTACAAGGCGTCACTGAACGAGGTATTTAGGTCTGCGTCAGGTACGACACTAACATGACACTGTCTGAGGAGTGACAGCATTTTTTCACAGTCTGAAATTTCAGCTCTTAAGAAAAGTATGAGTTGATATGAACCCTTCTGACGTAATGGGACACGCAATGGGTCGCATGATTCAAACTGTCGAATCGCACCGTCTATTCATGCAGGAAAAGCTCAGGGAAGTTTGAGAAAATAAAAGATACAATTTTCCCGACTTTATGTCCAACTGCTACAAATATCTCCCTAACTGGGAAAATATTTCATCTGTACGAACACGTATCTACATCTGCATCTACATGATTACTCCACAATTCACAAGTAAGTGACTGGCAGGGAAGGTCATCGAACCACCTTCAAGTTATTTCGCTACCGTTGCGCTATCGAACAGCACCCGGGGAAAACGACCACTTAAGTTTTTCCGGGCCAGCTTTGATTTCTCTTATTTTATGTCGATGATTATTTCTCGCTCTGTAGTTGGGCGCCCACAGAATATTTTCACACTCTGAGGAGAACGTTGGTGACTGAAATTTTAAGGAAAAGGTCTTACCGCAACGAAAAATGCCTTTGTTTCAATAATTGCCACCTCAGCTCAAGTATCATATCCGTGACATTCTCTACTCTATTTCGTGAAAATACCCCACAGTATGACGTTATTTCTACTTGTTCGATGTCCTCCTCCAGTCACATCTGACACGGATCCGACAATACACGGCAGTGCTGAACCAGAGGGCGAACAAGCGTAGCGTAAGAAGTCTCTTTAGTAGACCTGCTGCATTTTCCAAGTGTTTTGCCAGCACATTGCAATATTTGTTTTACGTTTCCATAACATTATCTATGTGGTCGTTCCAGTTTAACTTGTTCGTAATTGTAACCCCTAAGTATTTAGTTGAAGTCACAGCCTCTATATTTGTGTGATTTATCGTGTAACCGGGATTTATCGCATTTCTTGTAGCACTCATGTAGATGACTTCACACTGTTCATCATTTAGAATCAACTGCCATTTTTCGCACCATACAGATACCTTGTCTAAATGACAGCATCATCTGCGAAGAATTGCTCTGATCGTCCCCTATCATTCACATAGATTGGGAACAGGAGACCCGTAACACCTCCTTGGGTAATGCCAAGTATTACTCCTATTTTATTTGATGGTCTTTATTCTATTACTACGAACTGTGACCTTCCAGAGAGGAAATCTGTATTGTGACTCGTCATTACAAATCTTGCACATGCAAAGTGATTTCTATGAAATGACTCCTGACCCCAATACGACAGCTCAAGATGTCAACCTAGTAACGGTCTTATAGTTACAGGGTCATAAGCATTAAGAGTTGTCTCAACCCGAGCATAGCATATAATTAAGAATCACGGAAAAAAAGGTGCAAACTGTTGCAGCGTAGAGTGGACCTCGTGTCTGTATATAAGCTGTGGTGGAGAACCTAGCAAGTAAGCTCATTTTAAAAACGTAGGAAATGAATGAAATTTGCTAGTATCTGGCAGACTAAAAGTGAGGCGCAGTGGAGTCGGGTCCTGAACCTTCTCTTTTGTGGGAAATGATATTACCGGTTCAGCTATTTATGCACTACTCATGACTCTATAAAGCCCTATCGGTGGGCTTAGAGTCGTGCCTGGCTAGATCAGATGGAAAGAGCCCTTCAGACGAAAGGTAAATCTCTTAGTTTAACTCCAGTTGCAGCACATATCTCCAGTCTGCCAAAAACTATCACAACACCACCAACTCCGCAGCAGAACGAAAATAGCCATTCTCGAACAATAAAATTAATTTAGCTTACATTTCCCAATTCAATAATTTATGAGAGTATCTTGCCGTCTGTATAAAATAATTAAGATTGTATTACAAAATTTCGAGAACAGTGGCAACAAATTATCTCATTTTAAGTGCTAATGGGATAAATTCTTTTTGATCATACAAAATATACTATTACTAGTGATATCGGCCATTTGGAATAAAAGTTTAAAAATTTACTTTTTGTTGTGTTTTACATGAGACGCCTCAAACGAAATTTAATATCACTAGATTAGGTAATATAAATGTAAAAAAACGACCAAAATATTACTCAACATTTGTGTGGATTCAGTGCTACCCTAATTCTCGATATAACTCGTGGCTACCACTAGCCACACTCATAGCGAACTTTGGCGAACAATGTTTCGTTAAAACGTGATTAAAATGGAGTAATAGCTTTGGAGGGTGCTGAGCCTTAACTAAAAAAACTGTCCCCTCTTTTCAGAGGTTGATAATGGTGAATTATCTCACCAAATTTACTGCTTATTGTGGGAAATGCTAAACAGAAAGTTGTTCTCATAGATTCACGTCATCCGATTTATAGTCACATAGATATGAAAATTTTTTTTAAGTTTGTGACTGTATGAGACCGTCTCTTCCTGCCTTAAGAATCGTCTAGAGTTTCAAAAGACAACCGTCCGATACCCACAAGAGACGCAGAAAATGGACACATATCAGTGGCCAGAACATCTCTTCAAGTTCTTATCCCACGTTACAGGTCCTCTGTATAGGAACCATTTGTCATGCGGCAACCGCAAACGTGAACTTGCGGAACAACAGCAGTCCTCTTTGGAAAGCTGTTCGTTTCTTTGTTTATCTGTAAGTGCTATCTAATTCGATGCGACAAGACAGAAAGGATTATTTGCATACAGGTTCTGACACGCACACCCACTATTGTAACTACGCCACTACATGTATTATCAGTCGAAAGTCGGAGAGACGCTCTATTCACTGACGGTGTTGCGTTTTTGTGTACCTCGTAGCTTTCACCATTTAATCTTCTGAAACCTCATAGATAATTATGAATAACTCTGTCTGTGAGAGACGCGTTTTGTTCACCTTTATTGTTTGTTTCTTGTAGTGAATTGCGTCCATAGGTCCATAAGTGTGAATTATACATGGACTGCATGTATAATTCATTCTTTCTGCAATGCACAGTATTTTATAAGCAATTACCCATTAATTTATTCTTTACCTTAACCTATGTTATTATATAATCCTCTACTCGGCCATAGGTATGGGGAGGGAAATGAAATATCACTGCAATGTCTCATCCTGCTTCCAGTTTTTAAAATCATTGCTCTTTGTACAAATTTCTGCACAAATTTTGTAATTACTTCACTTCTTTTCATTCAAAGGGATTTCTTAAAGCATTATCGAAGTAAAAATTTTCATTTTTCTTTTTTGATGTTCTAAGAAGTGTGTAACTCTTATTTTACGATTTAGAAATGTAGATATATTAGAAAAATTTCTATATGAGATGTTCTATAAGTCCTTTATAAGAAATCTGATTTATCCAGGACCTTTTTGCACACCAAAGGGACATACTGCTACTATTGTTAACACTTATCTGCATAGTGTTGTATTTCTGCAATGTGGATTGTTAGAATGTTTGATACGATATTGCAGTACCTTTGTTGTTCAGAAATACGACGCAACGTTCATTTCGACATGCACGGATTTTCACATTTCTAAATAACTTCTACTCTACGATATTGAATCTAAGCAACTTTCAATTAAAATGTCTCACATGTACAGGAATATACATAATAAATGTGTGAAGGCAGATTGCAGACACGTGATTGACCACACATGGAAGTTTGGGTCTGGCCCAGGAATACGGTGAAATAGCCTAAAGGTAAGACGGCCGCTTGCAGTAAGGGAGATATCCGAGTTCCAATCCCAATCCAGTAATAATTTTCATTGTCGTCATTCCATTATGCAACTGATGGTCGTCCGTATTCGCAACTGTGAATACAATTCTTGTAGCATTGTTTTGTACTCCTATGATGGGGACTTACTGAACTAACCCAAGTTTCACAGATACTACGATGTTCTTAGAGAATGTCTAGGGAAGACAGCTGAAGCTATAGGAACCAACAAAAAGACATGGAAATTGGACTATGTCTGTCAAAGGCTTGAAGAAAATATATACCCATTGCCATAATATGATGAATTATTTTATTTGACTAACAGTTTCAGTGCCTCTTTCGCACCATCTTGAAACACTTGTATAAATCGACAAAATCTAGCTTACAATAAAGAACAAATCTGATAGGCCACATCAGTCGTCATTATTTAGAATAAATTGACCATACGTATGCATTCGTCAAAAATATAAGAAGAGACATCAAAGACATCAAGATGGTATATAAAAATGCATCACATGCGAACACTGGTCACAGAATTGTCATGTACCTTGAACCGCATTAATAAAAATCGATTACAATACAGTGCTAACATAATTTACGAAATAAAGTAAAAGTTCTCATATTGTAGTAACTAGGAAAGTTTTTATCGAAACCATCATGATATGGTAACAATTACCTTTTTAATATCGTGCCTTACTTTTAATAAATTTATTTATGTAGTTTAGTTGTCTGAGGACAATAAGTTCTACTGCTCATTGACTGGTCTTTCTACAGGTTTTTTTTTAGCTTTCCAATGGAATTTATGGTTCAGGTGAGTCGTCTGTGTGTTACTTCAATTCATATTTGAGTAATCTCTTACGCCTTTCTACCTTTTTGTATTTCGTTATTTAGTCTCATCATTAATGTTTATGTAGCTTTTTGAACAGCTGAAGGAAATTGTTTGCGCTCTGTCCTTTTATAGGCCCTTACCCACACCATTTGATATTTGAATTCCACCAAGCTCTCCTGCTGAAATTAGGAAGATAATAAACTCTCTCAAGAATAAAAGCTGACATGGAATTTATGACATTTCCAGCAGGATAATAAAAGTGGGATCCTTAGCCACATATGTAATAGCTCTCTGAAGCAGGGTATGTCCCAGGTAGACTGAAGTATGCCATTGTTAAACCACTGCATAAAAAGGGGGTACATCTGATGTCAACAACAACCGCCCAGTCTCTCTTCTGACTGCCTTAACCAAAATTTTTGAAAAAGTAATGTATTGTAGAGTAGATTCACACCTTTGTAAAAATAAAGTTTTAACAAAGCGTCATTTTGGTTTCCAGAACAGGTATTCAACGTAAAATGCTATATATACTTTCACTAATGAAATATTAAATGCTCTGAGTAACCGGAAGTCACCCATTGGAATTTTTTGTGATCTATCAAAGGGTTTTGATTGTGTAAATCATGGAATACTTCTAGATAAGCTCAAGTACTATGGTATGAATGGGACAGTGCTCCAATGGTTTAAATCATACCTAACTGGAAGAGTGCAGAAAGTTTAAATAAGCAGTTCACACAATATGCATAAAACTGGTGATTTCTCAAACTGGGGAACAATCAAGAATCAGGTGCCACAAGGTTCGGTCTTGTGTCTTCTGCTGTTCTTAATATATATTAATGACTTGCCATTCTATATTCACGAAGATGGAAGGCTGGTACTTTTTGCCGACGATATTAGTATAGCTATCACACCCAACAGACAGAAATTAGCTGGTGAAATTGTAAACGATGTTTTTCAGAACATCATTAAGTGGTTCTCTGCAAATGGGCTCTCATTAAACTTTGACAAACCACAGTATATACAGTTCCACACAGTAAATGGAATGACACCATTAATAAATATAGAATTCGATCAGAAATCGGTAGCTAAAGTAGAATATTCAAAATTTCTAGGTGTATGCATTGATGAGGGTTTGAACTGGAAAAAACACTCTGAGGATCTGCTGAAACGTTTGAGTTCAGCTATTTATGCTATTAGGGTCATTGCAAATTTTGGCGATATACATCTGAGTAAATTAGCTTACCATGCCTATTTTCATTCTCTGCTTTTGTATGGCATCATATTCTGGGGTAACTCATCATTGAGTAAAAGAGTGTTCATTGCACAAAACCGTGTAATCAGAATAATCCCTGGAGCTCATCCAAGATCATCCTGCAGACACTTATTTAAAGAGCTAGAGATCTTCACTGTAACTCACAATATTCACCTATTAAATTTGATATTAACAATCCGAATGAATTCAAAAGTAATAGCAGTGTACATGGCTACAACACTAGGAGAAAGGATGATCTGCACTAGTAAAGGTAAAAAAACCAACTTTAGCTCAGGAGGGGGTAAATTATGCTGCCACGAAAGTCTTTGGTCACTTACCGAATAGCATCAAATTCTGACAGATAGCCATATAGCATTTAAAAGGAAATTAAAAGAATTTCTTAATAGCAACTCCTTCTACTCATTAGACGAATATTTGGATACAGTAAGTGGCTAATTTCCCCAACCCCAACAAAAAAAATTAAAAATATTAAGTGTCAGGTAATATTTTGTGTAATGTAATATCTTGTATACACACCTTTTATTAACCTGACACATTCCATATCATCACAAAGTGTTGTATTCATGATTTATGGAACAAGTACTAATCTAATCTAATCCAACCTATGACTTCAGCTGTCTTCCCTAATTACTGACTCATTTAGTACACTCCATTTTTGTAATTGGACACGTTTTCTATGTGCTCGTTCTTGTCTCATCTCCCACATCTGTCCAGCGTTTCTACGATTTCATAGATATGGTCTCTTATTTATATTATATAGCCTCTATTGGTCCTTGATTAGTATACTCATTTTACTGAAGCTCTGTTAACACGTATTTAAGAGATCAGTTTTCTTCATAGGTTAATTAATTCCATGCTATTACAGATTAAAACGACTAATAAGGTTTTTTTTTCTAACAATAGTTTTCATATCACATTACATAGTAATGGCTACTGAAAGAGTTGACTGAGTTTCAGATTTCACTTCCTCTATGCCTCTACTCCAGCATATGTAGCTTGAAAGTTTACTTTGTTGATGACTTCCGGGTTTACATTTTCTCGTGTTAAATATCATATGTTATTATTGGTCGATATGACCGCCCCCGGTATCTGAGTGGTCAATGCGACAGAATGTCAATCGTAATGGCCAGAGTTCGATTCCCGGCTGGGTCAGAGATTTTTCCCGCTCAGGGACTGGCTGTAATGTTGGCCTCATCATTATCATTTCATCCCCATCGACCTGCAAGTCGCCGAAGTGGCGTCAAATCGAAAGACCTGCACCTGGCGAACGGTCTTAGTGACTGGGGGACCTGGTCACACAACATTTACATATTTATATATTTATTTATTTATTTATTGGCTGATATGATGGATGTGTAATATGACATGTGAATCATAGCTACACACTACAAAAATCACTATTTCGATCTTAGGCCTTTACTTTGATCTGAATGCAGGGTTCCGGTTTCCAGTCTTTTTAACACTTTTTTCAGTCCTTCACCATTAATTTACACTGTTGGGGTTAGTTTACTGTATTCTTTTAAAAAGGTTATGCATTCTTTATGTCGCTTTCTTATTTTTCAATATTCACGAACTGAGGCAGAATGTCTGCCTTCAGGACGTTTCTTTACAGTACGAACAATACATGTGATACCATTGTTTGTACTACTGACTCGGCATATTTTTTCAATAAAGAATTTTCTAATTACTATGATATTAGAAGTTTCACTTTATTTCGTATATTGCATTAGCATTGTATTATAAGGCGGTTGTATTTATATTGTGAATGGCTGCATGATATAAAATTCTCTGACAAGTCTTTGTGTCCGAAGCATTTTATTTTAACATCTTGATATCTTTCATATCTCTTCTTATGTTGTTGTTGTTGGTGTTGTCTTCAGTCCTGAGAATGGTTTGATGCAGCTCTCCATGCTATTCTAGCCTGTACAAGTTTCTTCCCTCCAATGCTAAATCTGTGATCCCTTGATTCCTCAGAACATGTCCTACGAACCGCTTCCTTCTTCTTCGTCAAGTTGTGCCATTAACTTCTCCCCGATTCTATTCAATACCTCCTCATTAGTTATGTGATCTAATCTTCAGCATTCTTCTGTAGCACCGCATTTCGAAAGCTTCTACCCTCTTCTTGTGCAGACATTTCATCACCCATGTTTCACTTCAATACATGGCTACACTCCATATAAATACTTTCAGAAACGACTTCCTGACACTTAAATCTATACTCGATGTTAACAAATTTCTCTTCTTTAGAAACGCTTTCCTTGTCATTGCCACTCTACATTTTATATCCTCTCTACTTCGAGATTCATCACTTATTTTGCTCCCCAAATAGCAAAACTCCTTTACTACTTTAAGTGTCTCATTTCCTAATCTAATTCCCTCAGCATCACCCAACTTAATTCCACTACATTCCATTATCGTCGTTTTGCCTTTGCTGATGTTCATCTTATATCCTCCTTTCAATACACTGTCAATTCCCTTCAACTGCTCTTCCAAGTCCTTTGCGGTCTATGTTAGAATTACAATGTCATCGGCGAAAATCAAGGTTTTTAGTTCTTCTCCTACTGCGACTTTTTCTTTTGTTTCCTTTACTGCTTATTCAATACACAGATTGAATAACATTAGGGATATGCTACAACCCTGTTTCACTCCCTTCCCAGTCACTTCTTCCCTTAATGCCTCTCGACTCTTATAACTGCCATCTGGTTTCTGTACTAATTGTAAAAAGTCTTTCGCTCCCTGTATTTTACCCCTACCACCTTCAGAATTTGAAAGAGATTATTCCAGTCAACATTGTCAAAAGCTTTCTCTAAGTCTACAAATGCTAGAAAAGTAGGTTTGCCTGTCCTCATTCTTTTTCTAAGCTAAGACGTAAGGTCAGTATTGCCTCATGTGTTCCAACATTTCTACAGAATCCAAACATCTTTCCCGAGGTCAGCTTCTACCAGTTTTTAAATTCATCTGTAAAGAATTCGCGTTAGTAAATTGCAGTTGTGACTTATTAAACAGATAGTTCGGTAATTTTCACATGTGTCAACACCTGCTTTCAAAACGGTTCAAATGCCTCTGAGCACTATGGGGCTTAACATCTGTGGTCATCGGTCCCCTAGAACTTAGAACTACTTAAACCTAACTAACCTAAGGACATCACACACATCCATGCCTGAGGCAGGATTCGAACCTGCGACTGTAGCGGGCACGCAGTTCCAGACTGAAGCGCCTAGAACTGCACGGCCACACTGGACGGCCACCTGATTTCTTTGGGATTGAAATTATTATATTCTTCTTGAAGTCTGAGGGTATTAAGCCTGTCTCATACATCTTGCTCACCAGATGGTTGAGTTTTGTCAGGACTGGCTCGCCCAAGGCCGTCAGTAGTTCTAATGGAATGTTGTCTACTCCCCGGGCCTTGTTTCGACTCAGGTCTTTCAGTGCTCTGTCAAACTCCTCACGCAGTATCGTATCTCCCATTTCATCTTTATCTACATCCTCTTCCATTTCCATAATATTGTCATCAAGTACATCGCCCTTGTATAGACCCTCTATATACTCCTTCCACCTTTCTGTTTTCCCTTCTTTGCTTGGATCTGGATTTCCAGCTCAGCTCTTCATATTCATACAAGTGCCTCTCTTTTCTCCAAAGGTCTCATTAATTTTCCTGTAGGCAGTATCTATATTACCCCTAGTGATATATGTCTCTACATCCTTACATTTGTCCTCTAGCCATCCCTGCTTAGCCATTTTGCACTTCCTGTCGATCACATTTTTGAGACGTTTGTATTCCTTTTTGCCTGCTTTATTTACTTCATTCTTATATTTTCTCCTTTCATCAATTAAATTCAATATTTCTTCTGTTACCCAAGGATTTCTACTAGCCCTCGTCTTTTTACCTACTTGATCCTCTAGTGCCCTCACTACTTCATCCCTCAGAGCTACCCATTCTTCTTCTACTGTATTTCTTTCCCCTATTCCTGTCAATTGTTCCCTTATGCTCTCCCTCAAACTCTGTACAACCTCTGGTTTAGTCATTTTATCCAAGTCCCATCTCCTTAAATTCCCACCTTTTTGCAGTTTCTTCAGTTTTTATCTACAGTTCATAGCCAATAGATTGTGGTCAGCATCCGCATCTGCCCCTGGAAATGTCTTACAATTTAAAACCTGGTTCCTAAATCTCTGTCTTACCATTATATAATCTATCTGATACCTTCTAGTATCTCCAGGATTCTTCCATGTATACAACCTTCTTTTATAATTTTTGAACCAAGTGTTAGCTATGATTAAGTTATGCTCTGTGCAAAATTCTACCAGACGGCTTCCTCTTTCATTTCTTACCCCCAAGCCATATTCACATACTATGTTTTCTTCTCTCCCTTTTCCTACTCTAGAATTGCTGTCATCTGTGACTATTAAATTTTCGTCTCCCTTCACTACCTGAATAATTTCTTTTATCTCATTATTCATTTCATCAATTTCTTCATCATCTGCAGAGCTAGATGGCATATAAATTTGTACTACTGTAGTAGGCATGGGCTTCGTGTCTATTTTGGCCACAATAATGCGTTCACTATGCTGTTTGCAGTAGCTTACCTGCACTTCTATTTTCTTGTTCATTATTAAACCTACTCCTGCATTACCCCTACTTGATTTTGTATTTATAACCCTGTATTCACCCAACCAAAAGTTTTGTTCCTCCTGCCAACGAACTTCACTAATTCCCACTATATCCAACTTTAACCTATCCATTTCCCTTTTTAAATTTTCTAACATAGCTGCCCGATTAAGGGATCTGACATTCCACGCTCTGATCCGTAGAACGCCAGTTTTCTTTCTCCTGATAACGACGTCCTCTTGTGTAGTCCCCACCAGAGATCCAAATGGGGTACCATTTTACCTCCAGAATATTTTATGCAGGAGGACGCCATCATCATTTAACCATACAGTAAAGCTGCATGCCCTCAGGAAAAATTATGGCTGTAGTTTCTGATTGCTTTCAACCATTTTCACTACCAGCACAGCAAGGCCGTTCCGGTTAGTGTTACTAGGCCAGATCAGTCAATCATCCAGACAGTTGCTCCTGCAACTACTGAAAAGGCTGCTGCCCCTCTTCAGGAACCACACATTTGTCTGGCCTCTCAACAGATACCCCTCCATTGTGATTGCACCTACGGTACGGCCATCTGTATCGCCGAGGCGCACAAGCCTCCCTACCAATGGTAAAGTCCATAGTACTTATATATTTTACTAATGTGTGTGTATATCTAATTCATTTCAAATATTGACAATTGATGTTGCTTATCAGATTTTTTGTCTATTGTAAGCTTGATTTTGTTGATTTATACAGGAGTCTGAAGACTGTCAAACAAAATAATTCATAAAATTACAGCTGTTGGTATTTATTTTCTTCAAATTCTTGGAGTTTCTCTAAAGTAAGGTAAGCAGTAGCTAGATGCACTGTGGACTTCTGGCAGCTTCTTTGAATGAGTGCAGAGGAAGCAATCGAGTAGGCATTTTCCTTCATTTCTCTTTATATGATTATTATTAAGAGCTAGTGTAGGAAGGAGGAGAAAATCACACAAACTACAGGAAGTATGTAGAATCAATTCAACAAGAAAAGTCGTGCAAATCACTGAACCTCTGACTTACCTGACAGTTTGTGTATGTGTTACATGTGCAACATCACGTGAATATTGACTTGTAGTACAGGTGTGGTTATTTTGCCTTTTCAAGACTTCTGCATAAATATTCTCATTCAGTGCTTTGTTTTATATGTTGGATGTTATTTTATAGAGCAGCCCAGTTACTATGGTAGTTAATTACTATTATTTAAGATTGAGTTTTCGGTTATGGATCTATTATTCAATCACAGTGATTTGCTGTAGGAAGATGCAGCAGAGGGCTGTAAGATTACTATTAGATTGATTTCTGGGTGTGATGATGAGTGCAGTGTTATTTACACAAACAGAAACGATGATTGTACAATAAATCCAAATGAATTACATAGTTGTACAAGTTCTTAAAACGATTTCTTAGCTGAATATAAGACAGAAGGTCTTGAAACAGCAAATTTTTCTGCGAGTAGCTTACAAATGGCTGAAAATGGACATGTTCCTTGTTATATTATGCCACTAACACCTCACCGTATATTCGAAACCATAGAGTCTATCACGAACAATCTTACAAAGATCGTGAACCAAAACTACGACAAAGAAAGTAAAAACAAGCAGTGTAGCTGGGAAATAAAGATCTATTACATCACTGATGAGCAAAAGATATATAAAGAAAACTTTGATTACACTGGTGGAAAGATATCAGGTTGTTTTAATACTTGCTTGATCTTTTTGGGCTTTCGAGAAACAGAAATGCTATGATGGTGCTTTGGGTGTGGCCCTAAACTACACTCCTGGAAATGGAAAAAAGAACACATTGACACCGGTGTGTCAGACCCACCATACTTGCTCCGGACACTGCGAGAGGGCTGTACAAGCAATGATCACACGCACGGCACAGCGGACACACCAGGAACTGCGGTGTTGGCCGTCGAATGGCGCTAGCTGCGCAGCATTTGTGCACCGCCGCCGTCAGTGTCAGCCAGTTTGCCGTGGCATACGGAGCTCCATCGCAGTCTTTAACACTGGTAGCATGCCGCGACAGCGTGGACGTGAACCGTATGTGCAGTTGACGGACTTTGAGCGAGGGCGTATAGTGGGCATGCGGGATGCCGGGTGGACGTACCGCCGAATTGCTCAACACGTGGGGCGTGAGGTCTCCACAGTACATCGATGTTGTCGCCAGTGGTCGGCGGAAGGTGCACGTGCACGTCGACCTGGGACCGGACCGCAGCGACGCACGGATGCACGCCAAGACCGTAGGATCCTACGCAGTGCCGTAGGGGACCGCACCGCCACTTCCCAGCAAATTAGGGACACTGTTGCTCCTGGGGTATCGGCGAGGACCTTTCGCAACCGTCTCCATGACGCTGGGCTACGGTCCCGCACCCCGTTAGGCCGTCTTCCGCTCACGCCCCAACATCGTGCAGCCCGCCTCCAGTGGTGTCGCGACAGGCGTGAATGGAGGGACGAATGGAGACGTGTCGTCTTCAGCGATCAGAGTCGCTTCTGCCTTGGTGCCAATGATGGTCGTATGCGTGTTTGGCGCCGTGCAGGTGAGCGCCACAATCAGGACTGCATACGACCGAGGCATACAGGGCCAACACCCGGCCTCATGGCGTGGGGAGCGATCTCCTACACTGGCCGTACACCACTGGTGATCGTCGAGGGGACACTGAATAGTGCACGGTACATCCAAGCCGTCATCGAACCCATCGTTCTACCATTCCTAGACAGGCAAGGGAACTTGCTGTTCCAACAGGACAATGCACGTCCGCATGTATCCCGTGCCACCCAACGTGCTCTTGAAAGTGTAAGTCAACTACCCTGGCCAGCAAGATCTCCGGATCTGTCCCCCATTGAGCATGTTTGGGACTGGATGAAGCGTCGTCTCACGCGGTCTGCACGTCCAGAACGAACGCTGGTCCAACTGAGGATCCAGGTGGAAATGGCATGGCAAGCCGTTCCACAGGACTACATCCAGCATCTCTACGATCGTCTCCATGGGAGAATAGCAGCCTGCATTGCTGCGAAAGGTGGATATACACTGTACTAGTGCCGACATTGTGCATGCTCTGTTGCCTGTGTCTATGTGCCTGTGGTTCTGTCAGTGTGATCATGTGATGTATCTGACCCCAGGAATGTGTCAATAAAGTTTCCCCTTCCTGGGACAATGAATTCACGGTGTTCTTATTTCAATTTCCAGGAGTGTATGTAACCTCCGACTCAGAGTTGAAATATTACAAAATTTTCGCTGGTTTCGTTGTCTAGAGGCTGGGATACGTAGTTGCCACATTACAAGCCAAATACTGTTGAATCTACAGTATATGATATGAATAGACACCCTGGTGCAACACTGTTCTGTTGCGGTGGACATCTGCGGCTCATGTAGTGCATGAGACCACGTGTTTATAAAAGGAGTATGCATAGAGTTTCACTGGAGAAGTGCAGACATCCCAAATACCGATTCCGCCTCCACTGAAAGAACTGACCTTCGTAAAGTTATCTCATACATCACACAGACAGCTATACCAATGGAAGTAACCTGCAATCTGTAATGGATATTAGCTACGGTAAATGGTCCTAGGGCCACTTGATGTGAAATGTGAAATCCATTTTGCCACTCATAGCCATTCTCCTCACAACTCAAAAGCAGAAGGCTCTGGATTCTAAAAGTTTCCAGTAGTGTTGTGTCTACAATTCGCGATTTTTTGTGTTGTTTCGCTCTAAGCAGTTTTTCCAACAATGGTATTCTGGTATACGTACATTGTTTACAGACCCGAATTTAATTCTCGAAACAATAGACTACTTCTTCAACATACCAAGTGTTATTGGAAATTTGTCGAGACTTTCTGCAGAGAATGTGATCCGTTCATCTTTCAATACCCTGAGTTCTGAATCTTCACGTTTAGAGCTTCGAGTCAGTGGTTTGTCAACGATGAAAGGGATAGGTGTCTTTTTTCCCACAAGCGTAATTTAGATACTTGACATGACATTTCGTATAAGTATATTGCTTGGTTGCATGGCTGCATCACATCAACAGGAGGAGGAATTGGAAGTCACACAGGAGAATATTTAGACCGAAATAAAGCAGAGAAAAGAAATTTATTTCATAAGTTTTGCCAAAATGTGTCTGTGGAATGAAACAAATGAACTGTAGCCAGAATCCGACGTGGTCCTCAGCAACTTTCACAGTGTCTGCCTGCTCAGCCGTAGAGGTATCCGTAGTAGCCCGGGTAGTAGTACTGCTCGCTGGGACGCAGGGCCTCACGAGCAGCGCCTTCCTGGGGTCGTGGCAGAGGGTAAGGGATGGCCAGAGCAGCGCCCACCAGCGCCAGCACCACCAGTAGCAGCACCTGCAAACACACAACAGGGGTAACATCGCTGGTAAGAGATAGACAGGGGAAGCCAAAAGCCAGGATAAACAGCTAGCACCACCGCCACTAGCAGCTTCTGTGCAACAGGAAGTGACATCTCTGGTCAGAGAGGGACAGATACGGCCGGCCAGGTGATACTCGCATTTGGACAGACTCAGAATTTCCAGTCTGCTGCACCACTCCGTACAGTAGCGAGCTTATTCGAACAGTCACATGCCATTTGACTGTCATGGTGCAAGTGCAAGGGAGAGGCTAGTAACTACGAACTAGCCACAGCAATAGCTCCTGCTTACTTAAAATTTGACCACTTCTTGAAACACAGGAGGAAACGGCATTAAATCCTATCACTGCCCACACTCTTATTGTGTTTGAATAAATTTACAAGTTCCCATACTATACTGGTATGTATGGATATATACACATTTAGCTTTCTTTTTGAGTAAATATATCAGACACAGACATAAATGTCCCCCAAAAATACTATGTGACTGCACACAGTATAATATTATGTTTCTCTATAAAGGACGTTCATGATTTGTCAAGTAATTTGACAAGGAGCAGTTCAATCCCTCTTCACACATTACAGTAACTGATAAAATTTACAAGATTTTAATCAGTTTGACAGTAGTACAGCAACATTCAGATTAAACAAAGAAACAAATTTATCAAGAAATAAATTCTGAACAAATGATATGTATCGTAATAAGGTAACCGTAATTTTTTTCGCGACAATGAACTACAACAGCAAGACCCGTTTTAGAGATTTGTACTATCAGACGTTACTAGAACGTAGTACAAGCGAAAGCTCCAGAATTAGACACAACCATTATTGCAAACTTTGTTTATTTACCAGTTGTTATGCATGTTTCAATCTGTGTTTTATTATCACAGTTCACAGTGAATTAAAAACGCTGAGATAGTTGTTGTGATAGTACCAACGAAAATCGCTAGATCGAACAGAACCACAAAATTTCTCAGATTGTGAGGTAAACTGTTCAAACAGCTCAAGTCGATTTCAATCGCAGTACTAGAGACAGAGGCCTACGAAACTGAACCACACCAGCAGCATCTGCGACACCAAATAGAGTACTATCTCTGGTCATAAGGCCGCATAGCGGAAGTGAAGTGTAGGGAAAGGTTGCAATTGAAATCAATACAGAGTGGCTAGTTGTCCAGCATTAAATAATAAAATACGGAGTGAAAGTAAAACTGTGAAAGACAGAAATAATAGGAGTAGCATAAATGAGATTACTAATGAACTTCAAAATTGGAGATCATACAGTAGATGGAGTGAAGAATATTTATTACTTTGGAAGCAGAAGAATGATATAAGAAGCACAGTAGCACAGGCAAAGGAGGTAATGCTCACTAAAGGAAGTCTTCTTGCACCGAACATAGACCTCAATGTGAGAACTAAATTTCTGTGAATGTTCGTCTAGAGCACACTATTGCATGGAAGTGAATAATAGTCTGTGGGAAAACGCAAAAAGAAGATGATCGATGTGTCTGAGATATGATGTTGCAGAAGGATGGTAAATAGACAGATATAAAAAGAGGAAGTTAATGACCGAACAGACTTACAAAGGAATAAGCGGAAAACTAATTACACAAGGGGACAGGACTTGCGTTGAGACATCAGGGAATAATTTCCACAGAACCAGAGGAGGCTGTAGAGAGTGAAAAATGAAAACAATATGTGGTGACTGTGGACGGTATATACTTGACAAATAATAGAAGTTGGGTCTAAGAGCAAAGGCCTATTTCGGCGTACTTACAATGGTCTTCATGTTGGTTGCTCGCAGTTGCTCTGACTGGAACTGATGCTTTGCCCCACTTTACGTCTGCTTTTATAGCTTACTGGATGGGGGCTGCGGTGCTGACATCAACTTCTATACTAGCTGTAGCAGGTGCTAGGTAGGGTTGGTGTGGGAGGGGATGGGGAGGAGTGATGGCCTTGCATAGCCGCCACGGCCTTGTCAGCAAGTCCTAGTGTAAAAACCTTGTCCTCGCATTGCCCTGAGGTTATGCCGTGGCAGCCTCTCCCAGGAGCAGCTGACTCTGAGGTACTCGTCATGCACAAGGCGTCACTGACCGAAGTATTTAGGTCTGCGTCAGGTACGACACTAACATGACACTGTCTGAGGAGTGACAGCATTTTTTCACAGTCTCAAATTTCCGCTCTTATAAAAATTATGAGTTGATATGAACCCTTCTGGCGTAATGGGACACGCAATGGGTCGTATGATTCAAACTATGGAATCGCGTCGTCTACTCATGCAGGAAAAACTCAGGGAAGTTTGAGAAAGTAAAAGATACAATTTTCGCAATTTTATATGCAACTGCTACAAATATCTTCCTAATTGGGGAAATATTTCATCTGCACGAACACGTATCTACATCTGCATCTACATGAGTACTCCGCAATTCACAATTAAGTGACTGGCGTGGGGGTCATCGAACCACCTTCAAGTGATTTCGCTACCGTTCCGCTATCGAACAGCTCCCGGAGAAAACGACCACTTAAATCTTTCCGGGACAGCTTTGATTTGTCAGATATTGTTTCACATCCTCTCTTATTTATATTATATAGCACCTCTTGGTCCTTTATTCGTATACCCATTTTACTGAGGCTCTGTTCTCACGTTTTAAGAGATCAGTTTTCTTCATAAAATAATTTATTCTATGCTATTACAGTTTATAATGATTAACAAGACTTTTATAACAATACCTTTCATATTACATTACATAGTGATGGCTACTGAAAGAGTGAACTGAGTTTCAGATTTCACTTCCTCAGTGCTTCTACTCCAGCATATGTAGCTTGAAAGTTTACTCTGCTGATGACTTCTGGGTTTACATTTTCTTGTGTCAAATATGTTATTATTGGTCGATATTATGCACGTGAATCACACTATACACTACAAAAAAATTACTATTCCGATCTTAGGCCTTTACTTTGATCTAACTACAGGGTTCATTTCTGGTTTCCTAGTCTTCTTAAAGTTTTTCGCGGTCCTATACAATTAATTTACACTGCTAGGGTTACTTTCCCTAATTCCTTTATGAAGTTTATGCATTAATTATGTCGCTTCCTTATTTTTTAATATTCATGAACTCAGACAGATTCTTTGCCTTTAGGATGTTTCCTTACAGTACGAACACTACACGTGATGCCATCGTTTGTACTACATCACTCGGCATATCTTTTCAATGAAGGCTTTTCTAATTACTACGTTATGAGAAGTTTTACTTTATTTCTTATATTACATTAGCATTGCATTGTAAGCCAATTTTATTAATACGGTGAATGGCTGTACGACAAAAAATTATGTGACAAGTGTTTGTGTGGCATGCATTTAAGTTAACCATCTTGATATCTCTTCTTATATATTTTACTAATGTGTGTGTATGGCTAATTCATTTCAAATAAGGACAATTGATGTTGCTTATCAGATTTTTTGTCTATTGTAAGCTTGATTTTGTTGATTTATACAGGAGCCAAAAGACTTACAAATAAAATAATTCATAAAACTATGGCTGTCGGTATTTATTTTCTTCAAATTCTTGGAGTGTCTCTAATGTAAGGTAAGCAGTAGCTCGCTGTACTGCGGACTTCTGGCAGGCTCTTTGATTGAGTCCAAAG
Source organism: Schistocerca cancellata (assembly GCF_023864275.1). Lineage (NCBI taxonomy): Eukaryota > Metazoa > Arthropoda > Insecta > Orthoptera > Acrididae > Schistocerca > Schistocerca cancellata. The sequence continues at coordinate 44,173,310 of NC_064628.1, read as the reverse complement.
AAAGTACTCGAGTCGGCATTTTTCTTAATTTCACTTTATATGATTATCACACAAAAATATGATTATCACAAATATGGTTATCACACAAACTAAAGGAAGTATGTAGAATCAATTCAACAAGAAAAGCTGTGCAAATTATTGAACTTTGACTAACCTGTCAGCTTGTGTATGTTTTGCATGTACAACATTGCGTGAATGTTGACTCATATTACAGGTTAGGTTATTGTGCCTGGTCATGACTTCTACATAAATATTCTCATTCAGTGCTTTGCTTTATATGTTGGATGTTATTTTATAGGGTTGTACGGTTACTATGGCAGTTAATTAATATTATTTAAGATTGAGTTTTAGGTTATGGATCGATTGGTCAATCACAGTGATTTACTGAAGGAAGACGCTGCAGAGGGACTGTAAGATTACTATTAGACTGATTTCTGGGTGTGATGATGAGCGCCGTGTTATTGACACAAACTCCAATGATGATCCTATAATGAATCCAAATTAATTAAATAGTTGTACAAGTTCTTAAAATGATTTCTCGGCTGAATATAAAAAAGAAAGTCTTGAAACAGCAAATTTTTCTGCGAGTAGCTTGTATGGACATTTTTCTTGTTAAGTTATGCCACTAACAGCTCACCGCATCGTCGAAGCCATAGACTGTACTCACAAACAATCATACAAGGCTGGTAAACCAAAACTGCGATAACGAAAGTAAAAAACAACAACCGTTGTACCTGGAAATGAAAGATCCATTCCCTCACTCATGAGCAAAAGATATTTAAAGAAAACTTTGATTATTCTGGTGAAACGGAACGCTATCAGGTTGTTTTAACATTTGCTTGATCTTTCAGTCATAAATTCTTGTATCTTGTATAAGTTAAATCAACTAATGAAAAAATACTCTGAGAAACCTTCAAATCAGAAACAGTTCAGGAAGGCGTGGTGCAATGTCTTTGTGACATAGGAAGATCTCGAGAAAAGAGGTGTAGACCAAGCAATAATATTGAGCAGCAAGTATAGACGAGAATTATAAAGTGACCCAGGGCTGTGGTCCCACGCAAGATGTTACGAAGTGAGTCTACTGACCACTTGCCTAAGTGGAATGCCAAAACAAGTCGATACAAGTATCCTGATTGTGGTGGGTATACATTCGATTCTCGCAAAAAAATACATTTCTAAACTTGTTTCAATGATGACATGGACTACTACCCCAATTTCCACCAGTAGCTAGAAAATTCCTCTCAGTGCTCTTACTGCTACTGAAACACTCATCAAAAATCAGGCACGATTTTACCATCGCAAATGATACTGTATGTTTCAAGAGACTTTTTCAAGTCTCCAAATTATGATGTATACAAGCAGACTGAAGCGAGAAATGAAAATTTGTGCCAAGGCCGCTATTCGAACCTGGGCCTCCTGCTCGATAGGCAGATGCGTTAACCACTTCGTCATCCTGGCAAATGGTTTTGCGCGACTTTAGAGATTACCTTAACACACTTCCCTCCTCAATTCAAATTTCCATTCACACCTCAGCCCACTTGCTGTTCCCCCCCCCCCCCCCCCCCCTCCCTCCGAAACTCGAACAACATTGCAGAGCCTCTCCAACTGTATTGGAATAGCAGCCCAGCATCGAACGAAATAGGGGAATACCTGAAACCCAGGCATAGGTGCTTTAATCAAATGAAACTATACATTTCAGAGACTTTTTCATTGCTCAAACATCTGCGATGTCTACATGCATACTGAAACGATGAATGAAAATTTCTACCAACACAGGTGTCCTGCTCATTCGAGTTTAGGGGGAATACTAAGTGAGCTGAGACATGAATGACAATTTGGATTGAGGAGAGGGCATGCTAGCATAGTCCCTTTATCTGTGCCAACCCACTGTGCCAGGATGGCATAGTGATTAGTGCATTCACCTAATGAGCAGGAGACCTGGGTTTGACTCCTGGCTTGGTATAAATTTTCATTTGTCACTTCAGTCTGCATACATACATCAAAGATGTTTCAGGCGTAAAAAGGCCTTTGGAACCACACAGTTTCATTTTATTAAAGCACATGTGCCTGGATTTCAGGCAGGATCCCTCATTTCGTTCGATGCAGAGGTGCTATTCCAGTACAGTTGGAGAGGCTCTGCAATGTTGTTCGAGTTTAGGGGTAACACCAAGTGGGCTGAGGTGTAAATGGGAATTTGCATTGAGGAGGGAGGCGTGCCAGTGTAGTCCGAATAGTTGTGCAAAGCCACTATATCAGAGTGGTGTAGCGGATAGTACATCTGCCTAGTGAGCAGGAAACTCAGGTTCAAATCCCAAATCCCAACAAATTCTCATTCGTTGCTTTAGTCTGAATATGTATCTTATCGTAGCAGATTGTTTTAATTCTATAGTCATTAAAATGTCACACTTTTGACAGTGTACAAATATGAGACTGTTTTAATGAACATCTTAGAAAACAATAAAAACTGAATTTTTTCCATTTTCTATTATGTGACTCATTGACTGGCGACTTCATGTTTACAAGTGAAGTTATATATAAGTTACCTGTAGGAATATGTGCTTTGTTTTTTTAAAAATAAAGTAATTTTTTCCTATTTTTCCATTTCTGTGAACCACTTACTTTGCAGGCACTTTTTCCACTCTGTAGCACTCGAAGCATACTCTAGCTCTTGTTATATTGTCTGCCTCGATAGTCGATGGATTACAAATAATTGAGAAGGGCAAGCTGCTCGCCAAGTTTCCTATTCCTACAGGGGTAATGTATGCTGATAGAAGAAGGGGTAGCAGGGGGGTGGGGGGAAACTCCTGCCCCTCTGTAGATCCCCCCCTTCCACTTGCCTATGCAGCCTGCTATTCCAAGCCCTTCTCTTTTCTTATGCAACTGAGGACAGATATTACAAAAACCAGAACTGGACTCTCGACGATTCCTTAAGTCCACCTCCTGCCTGTCTGCATAACAAAACTTTATTAATTGTCAGCCTATCTTTCCTTTGTTCCTCTTAAGTGAGATCATCTTCTTTATTAATGCAGTATTCCTTTCTTTGCATTTTCGTGGAAATGTTGGAAGTATCGTCATAATCGTAGGAAAATCTTATGGAATTATTACGTAAATAAATCTCAAGTTAGTTATGCATTAAAGATTGTCATTCAGTCCCCATTTCAACGCATATCGCATCTTCCAGTTTACCACTTTTAACCTAAAGGTGAATACACATCGCCTTCCAAAACAACTACCTTGTGAAATAATATTCAAAGGTACTCTCATATTAATGTCCATAAACCAAACATACATGTAAACAGCCTTATTCTAGCTTTATTTTGACTATTTCACATTCCTTTGTTCTTATCACCTTAATCAGTACTTAATTTACTGCATCTGGCTGCTTTCTTTTCCATGATAGCTCTCGTGACTGTGTAGTCCATTCCATTTCAAAACCAAAGAGGAACATAATTTTATATTCAACTAGCGCTCATGGGATCTTAGTTGATTTTACCACGCACGCATCAAGAAAAATAATCTATATCTGCATTAATAAAAGAGCCGTAAAACCATGAAGTCTCTCTATTTGTCTCTTTAAACACCCTGATTTCCAAAACTACTAGCAGAAGTTTTATGGGGGTTTTCAGAGGTAATTTGAGTGTAAGACGGGACGACGCAAAGGGTTTATTTTATCAGAATCGAATCATCGCAAAAATGTACCGTAATTTAAAGTTTTATCTAAAAGAGAACACGGCAATCTACGAAACCACTACCTGAATTTTCATGGGATTTCCGTAGGTAACTTGAGGAACGTATAGGCTTTATTTCAACAAAATCGTATTGCGGGAATAAAAGATATCGTGATTTATAACTATATCTAAAAATGTCGTGTCTGTTTTGTATTTGAATGCTCTAATCTTCAAAAGTACTCAAAGAATTTTCATGGGTTATTCTCAGGTAACTTGAGCGTAACTTGGGTCAACATAGAGGCATTACTTCATGAAACTGGGTCACGGAAAAAGAGTTTTAGCAAGTCTGAAGAACGTAACTCAACACAGGAAAATACACTCCTGGAAACTGAAATAAGAACACCGTGAATTCATTGTCCCAGGAAGGGGAAACTTTATTGACACATTCCTGGGGTCAGATACATCACATGATCACACTGACAGAACCACAGGCACATAGACACTGGCAACAGAGCATGCACAATGTCGGCACTAGTACAGTGTATATCCACCTTTCGCAGCAATGCAGGCTGCTATTCTCCCATGGAGACGATCGTAGAGATGCTGGATGTAGTCCTGTGGAACGGCTTGCCATGCCATTTCCACCTGGCGCCTCAGTTGGACCAGCGTTCGTGCTGGACGTGCAGACCGCGTGAGACGACGCTTCATCCAGTCCCAAACATGCTCAATGGGGGACAGATCCGGAGATCTTGCTGGCCAGGGTAGCACGTTGGGTGGCACGGGATACATGCGGACGTGCATTGTCCTGTCGGAACAGCAAGTTCCCTTGCCGGTCTAGGAATGGTAGAACGATGGGTTCGATGACGGTTTGGATGTACCGTGCACTATTCAGTGTCCCCTCGACGATCACCAGTGGTGTACGGCCAGTGTAGGAGATCGCTCCCCACACCATGATGCCGGGTGTTGGCCCTGTGTGCCTCGGTCGTATGCAGTCCTGATTGTGGCGCTCACCTGCACGGCGCCAAACACGCATACGACCATCATTGGCACCAAGGCAGAAGCGACTCTGATCGCTGAAGACGACACGTCTCCATTCGTCCCTCCATTCACGCCTGTCGCGACACCACTGGAGGCGGGCTGCACGATGTTGGGGCGTGAGCGGAAGACGGCCTAACGGCGTGCGGGACCGTAGCCCAGCTTCATGGAGACGGTTGCGAATGGTCCTCGCCGATACCCCAGGAGCAACAGTGTCCCTAATTTGCTGGGAAGTGGCGGTGCGGTCCCCTACGGCACTGCGTAGGATCCTACGGTCCTGGCGTGCATCCGTGCGTCGCTGCGGTCCGGTCCCAGGTCGACGGGCACGTGCACCTTCCGCCGACCACTGGCGACAACATCGATGTACTGTGGAGACCTCACGCCCCACGTGTTGAGCAATTCGGCGGTACGTCCACCCGGCCTCCCGCATGCCCACTATACGCCCCCGCTCAAAGTCCGTCAACTGCACATACGGTTCACGTCCACGCTGTCGCGGCATGCTACCAGTGTTAAAGACTGCGATGGAGCTCCGTATGCCACGGCAAACTGGCTGACACTGACGGCGGCGGTGCACAAATGCTGCGCAGCTAGCGCCATTCGATGGCCAACACCGCGGTTCCTGGTGTGTCCGCTGTGCCGTGCGTGTGATCATTGCTTGTACAGCCCTCTCGCAGTGTCCGGAGCAAGTATGGTGGGTCTGACACACCGGTGTCAATGTGTTCTTTTTTCCATTTCCAGGAGTGTATATTAATTTTTTTTAAGAAAGCAGTTTACGCATTGGCGTTTGAACTGTATCACCGAAACGTGGATAAGCATTGTACGACTTTCTTTTTATTATTTGGGCAACTTTGATTATGCAAATGTAGGAGAGCTGAATTAGGTTAATGTGATATTTATTATCACAGTGACATGATGTGGTGAGTTCACTTCTTTTCCTTAATTCTCTTATAATTTAACTTGGTGCTGATAACTTTCAGTTACCTCCTTGGGTTATTTTGGAAGCGAGGACCGCTGTGAACATGAGACTGGCATCATGTCGTGAGGCCCGACGAAACGAGCCACGGGGGGTTGGAGGCCTATCGGCTCTTGTCGGAAGCAGGGAAGAATGATGGGGCGCCCATCTCCTCCCCAGGGGATGCAAATCGCTTGGGTGCACAGAGCACTGGCAGGCAAGCCATTATACGCTTATGGCGTTCAGTGGGTGGTCAAGATAAAAAGGCCTTCATTCCAAAAAATGGAACTCTACCGGTGGTTGACAGGGGACTAGGAGCTTGTGAAGTATCATACTTGGGTGATACATCTACTGCTGTTCCTAAAACACTCGAAAATAGGTGTCATCTACTTTATGGATCGACACTCTAGCAGACTTCTTACGAAACCCGTAATACGAGGCTAGCTGACGGCATAATGAGCACAGATTGGTGTGTTAATTGTGACATCATGTGGATGTAACACATGACAGCAAGCCTTTTAGAAGAGAGGGGAAACATGTGATTTATCGTCCTGTTGGTGGTTCAGCGTTTTGGGGGGTGGAACGTTGCCTGTGAAACAATTATGCCACTGGGAGGCACTGGAAATTTTTTAGTGTATGTATAGTGTTGACGGGAAGAGAACAACAAGCTTAGATTTTAGAGGTGCGAAACAGGGAGTCGATCGGGTGACGTGGACATGGAAGGCGTCGATGGGAAAACGTGGACGAGGAGAGTCACATTTGATCGAGAGATGTGGAGGGTAGATGGCAGCTGTGCTCTCAAGGTGTGGTTTCGCTGTGACTCCAGTGTTCACAGTTCAGAGAACATAATGGTAAGCGTCGCTTACAGCTCCGGCGTATCCGGGGAAACTGAGAGTGAAATAGTTCAATTGCAAGATAGCTTCCACTTGATCATTTGTCAGTGCTTCCTCAGTTGTGCAGGATCTTTGAGTCTTGGTTCTATACAAACTGTCACTGTGTCATGACAGTCAGGCTACTGTGCCTGTGTCAGAGAATTAGAGCCGAGATTTGATTCAACACCTCCTGTTTCAGTAACTCCTCCAGCTCCGAGCGTTAGTTAGCGGTACGTATAGTAGAGAAGATCTTAGTAACGTTCTTACCAGCATAATTGTGTTTTAATGCGTTAATATTCACATGTTTTGAAAATAAACCATAGTGTTATATAAATTTTGAATTCATTATCACTAGCAGTTCAATTTAATGATAATATTAGTTCCCCGCCTTCACATTCTTTGCTAGGGCCAATCACTTAAAGCGTTAGTAAATCTGTTGCACACACAAAATTCAGTACTGATCTCAAGGACTGCCTGATTCTCCATTAATTTCATATTCAAATAGGTGGCACATTTCTATCATATTTGGGATTTTGCATAAACTGGATTACCCTTATTAAGGGGGGACTGAAATAGGACATTCTGGGAAGCAATTAGACGACGCACTTCTTTTATTTCAATGAGTCTTTAACGAGGCACATTTCATACTGCAGTGGTCTTTATAACAACTCTGTTGGTGCGAATAAATAACGCATGTATTTCTTTCAGCTTTCTGTCTATGTTTCGTGGGTTATGTTCCACATCTGTTGTGACTTCTATTGCTTGTGTCAGTCGTTATTTGGTTTGTAATATTAGCGTTGCAAAATTTTGGATGTGATTTATGTGGGCATATGTACAAAGGATTTGATAAATAAGGTGATAGGTATAGAGATGAGCTGTGACAGTTTATCACTTGAATGATAACACGGAGTGAGGCATGATCAGAACAATAACAGATGAAGAATAAGACGATGAGTATCATGGAGCACTTTCAAGGTAAGTTAGATGGTGATTTAGCAGAGGAACGGTCGAATCCGAACATGAGCGATAATGAAGTACTAGATTTAGATCACATCCAAACGCTTGACGAATTTAGTAATGCGCAAGTAAAGAATAAGAAGGATGAAGAAGAGTTCGCTACGCAACATGTCGAACATGCAGCAATTATTTGAAATCGTGAGATAGAAGAGAGCAATAGGCCAGAAACGCCAGACAGGTAAATGCTCAAATGAGTTCACAAACGTCCTCTACAAATAGGCAGATATTGAATAACGAAAGTAATTCTGGGATACTAAATTCTTAAAGAAAATGTATGAGGATGTACAGAAGAGAACAGACTTGATAAGGAAGGACATAAAAGAAATGCAGAGACGAACAGATGAAATACAAATGAAGCAAAAGAAGTACAGAAATGGACAGATGAAATGCAGAAGGTAGAACAAGGAACTAGGAAATAAATGAGAGTTGAAGCAGAATACAAAAGAAAGTGCAAGAAGATAGAAAAGAAATTAGAGGTGAAGGAGAGAAGTGTAGGTTAATGGCAGGACAAGTACTGAAAGGGGATCAAGAAAATAACACTAGAATCAGTCGCCAAAATGAGAAAATTACCGAAGGAATCGAGGGAAGAGATGCAAAAATTAACCATTAGAATCAAAAACGTAAAGTAACTACACATCAGGTTACATATCTGCAACAAGATCAGATGAAATTGTTTAGGAGGAGGAGAAAATAGAGAAGCGAGTGTATAAGACGGTGAAGCGGATTGAAATGGTTAAGGGCAGCTCAACAGCCAGATAGAAGAAAACGAAATCAACTACAAGTTGAAAACCTTGAGATGAACGAATAGGAAATCCAAAAAGCGGGTATATGCACAGACGTTACTAACCCAGTATCTGTAGCAGAATGCCAGGTTATGTGGGGGTTTCTTTAGTTCCAGACAAGCACAATAGGGTAAAAGACAGAAGAGAAGAAAGGAGGAGTCACATAAAATTCAGGGCAAACATCGAAGGAGGAAATCGCTAGCAGTAGGAACAGAAACTGATTCTAGTGATACGTGCCACTGCATGCCACTGAGCAAAAGTCGTGGTGTCGGAGGGAGCGAATGTAATTCGGGAACAGTAATGATGATATCTGTCCTTCATGTAGAGTCACAATGAGAAGAGATAAGAACGTCGGGAAGAGCTGTGAGCTCGCATAGAAAAGAGGAAGACACATTCGATTACAAACACTTCATACCAGTATGGAAGTTTCAAAACTATCGGGATAATGAGAAAATGCTTCACCTTAAAACTTGGATAGAGCAATCTGATCTGTCATTACTACCTTATTGGCGTTTAGCACATCAACTAGAATTTCTTTCTGTACACCTTGAAGGAGTGTCAGTGGAAAGAACGAGAGGAATAGCTGAGGCTTGTAGCTCGTATCATGAATTAAGTAGAGACACTTTACTCATGAATTACTGGCCGTAAGAAATACAAGAACGTATTATGCACAACACGATAATGTGCGAGGATAACAGCATCAAGATGCAAGAGTCCTGTGAAATTTTTCAAAGTGATTGTTGAGAAGAACCTATACTTAGAGATTCCTTGCAGCCCAAGTAACTTTATTGATACTACTATATGAAACTTCTGACAAATTACCAACAGGTACTAGAAACTCGCAGCAATGCATTATGAAAGCATTCAAGAGCACACTGCATGAAATCGAATTTGCGTATGATGAGCACAATATTAGGGTATGAAGGAAAGAGCACAAAAACTTCAGTAGATCTTCACGACGCTGCAGTAATGACAAGTGCAAAAACAGGAAAGGAGCACCTGTGGGAGGAAATCATTTGAAAGGTTTGTCAGCATGTGAAATCATTTCCGTAATCAAACACCGCAGAGGATAGGCTCAAAAAATTACCATTACCATAACAGTGGCCAGCGTTTCAAACAGAATGGACCTACTCCACAAGAAGAGAAAGAATACGCAGAAATTATAAAAATCAGGCCACTGAATCCAAGAAGTGAGGAACACGGCAATAGCTCATCGCAACATGAACTGATCTTAATAGCGGGTACGGCTGCCAAAACAGCTGCAGAACATGTCGGAATCAACCAAATAAACTTTCGCGAGTACGAGTACGACATATCGAAAGTGAAATTGTAGGAAGAAGAAATCGGCTGGTTTACGCCACGTTGGCCTTATTAAACTCTTCTCGGAGTAAGTTACAGGTTGATAACACCAGGCAAACAGCGTATGAACGAGAAAATTTTACTTGGACAAAAAGGGAGAGTGCTAAATAAGAAAGTGAAAATGTTAAAATGCCTAGCATCGTTTGGAAGTGTATAGTGATGCTTAACAGTCTGTGCAGAAGTTGTGGTACATGGTCTAGGATTAAAAGTAATCAGGAAGACGGGGAGAGAAGATACGTCTGGGAATTCTGATATTTTTCCGTGGACGAGGAGAAGAGATATAGGTAGCTACCAGGATGCACTGACGATTGTAAGTAGGCTGTTTAGATTTTTATATTGGCAACGTTACGTAGCGCTCTGTATGAAAATCACTGGCTGTGCTGTGTGCAGTCTGTGGCTAGTTTGCATTGTTGTCTGCCATTGTCGTCATGAACTGCTATAGCTGGATGTGAACAGCGCGTAGCGTTGCGCAGTTGGAGGTGAGCCGCCAGCAGTGGTGGATGTGGGGAGAGAGATGGCGGAGTTTTGATAATTTGTAATACTGGATGTCAATTATGAATATTAAGGTAAATACATTGTTTGTTCTCTATTAATATCTTTCATTTGCTAACTATCCCTATCAGTAGTTAGTGCCTTCAGTAGTTTGAATCTTTTATTTAGCTGGCAGTAGTGGCGCTCGCTGTATTGCAGTAGTTCGAGTAACGAAGATTTTTGTGAGGTAAGTGATTTCTGAAAGGTATAGTTTAATGTTACTCAGGGCCATTCTTTTGCAGGGATTTTTGATAGTCAGATTGCGTTGCGCTAAAATTATTGTGTGTCAGGTTAAGCACAGTCTTGTATAAATTGTTCTAAGGGGACGTTTCACGATGACTATGAGATTATGATATTAAATCTAAGCTAGGAAAACAGCAGTGTAATTCGTATCAGACTGACTGCTGCAGAGGAAGATTACACACTGACACCGATAGATAGTGTTAGTATTTCATGAGTTGCTTGGTTGTCCTCTAGTTGGTAAGAAGTTTGTGTAGGAAATGATATGTATTTCTTTTCGCGACGGAGGACCGATTTTTTGACGACATGATAGAGACGTTGTATTGATGTTCTCACCAGAGTTGTGGTTGGACAGTATTTATTGGGAACTGAGGATACTGAGACGTTCAAGGTCATGCGCACGTTCAGCATTATGATAGTTCGATGGGGACAGTTTTATTTATTTTGTTATAAGAAAACAAAATATGCATGTTCTTGAGTAATAAGCGAAGAAATGTAAAGGGCAACGGGACAACAAGAGAATATTAGTGAGTAGAGACGAAAGACTGTCAACAGCAATGCGACTAGCAGCTGTATACTGTCAGATGTGATGAGAAATATTTTTACATAATAATGTTTTGTCTATATTTGTTTAGAATTCAGCAGGCTGGAGACGTACGAGATATTATGAGACTGAGAGACTAGAGGGCCGCAACCGAGAATGAAAACACAACAGAAAATATCCAACCGGTTCTCCAATGAGCTCTCGCTTGACACCACTGAAGTCGCAAACGATGGTGATTTGGGATCAGTGAAACTCATGCTACAGGGAGCCTGGCTCGGAGCTATCCTCGATGTAACCGATGTTTTAACAGTTCGTTGTGTCACTGTAGTGCCGAGCGCTGATCAAAGTACTCCTTCAGATACAATAGGAAGCGCCAGATCCATACCGAGCACGATGGTCCTTCCTCTCGGCAGTGCCACGTGGCTTCACGTGGCCACCCCTGCCAACAGTCACGTACAGTGGCTATATTCCTGCCATGTGTTTCTGCAGTATCGCAGAAGCAACGTTCAACTTATCTTGGTCCTGTTACACGACCTTGTCCAAGCTCAGTGAACTGCTGATAACGGCTTCCATGTCGCCTTAAAGACATTCTTGACTGACATCAACTCACCACATATGCTCTCAAAGGTAACTAACGCTCACGACCATTACATTACTAGCGCCACTCTTATGCGATTGGCTCGAAATCTGGATAGACTTCATCTTTCAGATGTAGAAACACATCAACCACCTTTCGTTTATGTCGCACACATCCTTCTTGGTGTTGCAGTTTTTTCGTCTGTGTATGAACGTTTACCTAAGATCCCCAACACGACCCCTGTGAAAGTCTTGCAGTCGTTGGCTTTTGGGATCGCCTTATTGGCACTTCAACGTATTCTACGACTACATCATACTCCTCAAGCCGCCTCATTGTGGGCGGCCGAAGGTACTTCTAGCACGACTAACTGATCCTCCTTTCCCTGTTCCACTCGCGAATGGGAAGAATGAGTGTCAGTAAGCCTCCTTATTAGATCTAATTTCTCGCATATTCTCGTGTGCTCATTTTGCGAGATAAGAGGCTCACTCCAAAAGAAATGCACGCTATTTTTTTAAATCCACCTTTTATTCAACATGTTTGAAAGTTTTACAGTGTCTAGATACATCCTTTAGGAACAATATTTTCATTTCTCCACAAAATTTATATCCCTCTCAACTGCCTTACGCCATCTTGGAACCAGCGCCTGTATACCCGCACGGACCAACCTGTTGGAGCCACTGTTTGGCAGCGTGCACAAGGGAGTCATCATCCTCAAACCTTGTTCCACGAAGAGAGTCTTTCAGTTTCCCAAAGAGATAATAGTCACATGGAGCCAGGTCAGGACTGTAATGCGGGTGTTTCAGTGTTGTCCATCCTAGTTTTGTGATCGCTTCCATGGTTTTTTGACTGACATGTGGCCGTGCATTGTCGTGCAACAACAAAACATCCTGCTTTTGCCAATGTGGTCGAACACGACTCAGTCGAGCTTGAAGTTTCTTTAGTTTCGTCACATATGCATCAGAAATTATGGTGGTTCCACTTGGCATGAGTCCACAAGCAGGAGGCCTTCGAGATCGAAAAACAGCAAAGCCATAACTTTTCCAGCAGAAGGTGTGGTTTTAAATTTTTTTTTATTTCTTGGGTGAATTTGCATGATGCTACTCCATTGATTGCCTCTTCGTCTCTGGTGAAAAATGGTGGAGCTATGTTTCATCACCTGTCACAATTCTTCCAAGAAATTCATCTCCACCCTTCTCGTACTGTTCCAAAAGTTCGCTGCATACCGTTTTTCTTGTTTGTTTGTGAGCCACTGTCAACATCCTGGGAACCCACCCGGCACAAACCTTTTTCAACGCCAACACTTTCAGTATTCTGCAAACACTTCCTTCTCCTATCCCAACGTAGTCTGACAATTCGCTCACTGTGATGCGTCTGCCAGCATTCAACAGTTCGTTAACTCTCTGCACATTGTCTGGAGTGTGTGCAGTACGAGGCCTGCCGCTGCGATGACAATCCTCAATATTGCCGTACCCGCTTTCATCACGTAACCTGCTTGCCAACTGACTAACTGTACTGCGATCGGCAGCGGCATCTCCATAGACCTTTTTCAACCTCTTGTGGATGTTTCCCACGGTCTCGTTTTCACAGCACACGAATTCTATGACAGCACGTTGCTTCTGAAAAACGTGAAGTGTAGCAGCCATCTTGAAGACATGCTGTGACAACGCCACTCACGGGAACAGGTTGAACTAAGTTTGAAAACAAGCGGCAAGGATGTATCTACACACTGTAAAACTTTCACACATGCAGTATTAAAACTGAATTTTTACAAAAACAATGTGCATTTCTTTTGGAATGACCCTCGTATATGTGGCAGGAAGCAATATGTTGTCCAACTCTTCCAGGAAATAAGCTTCTCGGCATTTCAATAGTAAATCTCTCCGTGATGCTGAATGCCTCTTGAAACGTCTCCCACTATAGTTGAGCACCTCTGTAACACTCTCACACCACGTTACGAAACGGGCCACTCTTCATTGGATCTCCTCTACCTACTCTACCTGTCTTCCCAGACAGGCAGATTATTCTCAAGAATCAGTCAAACAAACGCCTTGTAAGCCACTTCCTTAGGGGATAAGCTACCTTTCGTTAAGATTCTTCCTATGCATCTCAGTCTTTCTCTAACTGTTTGTTAAAATGTCGCCATTGCTCTTAGGGTCAAAATGGTTCAAATGGCTCTGAGCACTATGGGACTTGACTCCTGAGGTCATCAGTCCCGTAGAACTTAGAACTACTTAAACCTAACTAACCTAAGAACATGACACACATCCATGCCCGAGGCAAGATTCGAACCTGCGACCGTAGCGGTCGCGCGGTTCCAGACTGTACCGCCTAGAACCTCTCGACCACACCGGCCGGCTCTTAGGGTCACTTCTGGATTGTTAATGCTAGATATTTTGAGGTAGGTATTCTTTCCAGCAGTTTGTCAGCAGTAGAGTCGTCGTACAGTAGTGCATTTCTTTTCCTATGTGTGCGCAATCTGCTACATTTTTATACGTTCAGCGTCAACTGTCGCAGCCTGCGTCATAAATCAAGCCTCTGCCGGTCATTATGATAATCGGTACAGCCTTCTGGTGTGCTACTTTCTTCTAGACACCAGCGTCATCTGCGACCAAATAACTTCCGACTTTTCCTTTTCATATACATTGTAAACACTAACGGCACCACGAAACTTCCTTGGCGTATCCCGGAACTTATCTTTACATCCGTCGATTTCATTCCGTTACCAGCAACGTGCTGAGTTCTATATGAACAAAGTGTTGAATCCACTCACAGATCAGGTCCGAAGAGCGAGACGAGTTTAGCAAGATATCTGTTTGTAGAATCCATGTTGATAGGAGATTTTCTTTTTCCAAAAACATCATAATTCTTGAGCATGAAACATGTTCCATAATGCTACAAAAGCTTGACGTCAACGATATAGGTCTGTAATTGTGTGCATTTTCCTAAGACAAGATGTGTAAAATACCTATAAAAAAAGACCGTCCCCAGCAGTTTGTATAATCAGGTAATGTTCGTGTTCTTAACCCTGTTTTCGATGACCATTTTTCCTTTGATTTGAGCACCTCGCGCTCTATCGTCAACATCTATGAAGAATAAGTTCACAAAGACAACACATTCATGTAATAAAAATGAACAAATCGGAAGTATGAAATTTGCTGTGGAGATTATTCCGCAGTGCTCACTGTCTTCTCGGATCCTAAGTCGGTTATTTGGCTTACCGTTCAGTGTACTTTCGCATCTCCTTACGCTCTTTCTCATCGTATCAACTCTGCATTGACTATTTTTTTGGTGTTGTGCTTTTTTTAGTCGTTGTAGAAATATCATGATGTCTTTAAAAAGTTGTGCATTGTGCAAAACAAATTACATCCACGCTCTGATTTACATTTTTTTTTTGCAGTATTTGACATGCTAATTAGAATAGATTGACATTTGTAAATCATAATAGGACACTTATCTATGTAAAAATAAACTTGATGATATTATTTTGTTTTGATAACCATTTTATTAGTACAAGATCGCGATGGATCTGTATGAGTAATGAGCAAAAAAACGCGATCCTCGTTCGAAGTCAAGTCAGAGACTTGATCGGCACAGGCATATACGTCTTAGAGAGCTGGTGGCACGTGTTATCGCGGCCACCCGGCGAGAAGCGATAGACCAAGTACTGGAAGCCTGGTGACCGGCCTTTCACTTCCGTTGGCACACGCCTGGAGGAAGGCGTCCCTGCGTCCGACTGGTTCAGCTGGCAGTCTATTCCCCGGAAGCTGGAGTCGGCTGAGGAGGACAACACAGCGGTAGCTCTCTGTCACAAGACGACGATTCTGTAATATGGGACGCAGCAGGTGTGAAGGTTTACAGTATGAAACTTCTCTAGGCAGTGCAAGAAGACCATCTGGAAACTTAACGATATGCTATGTAACCATGTAGGAAATCAATATTTCTTCCTACAGAGTCTGTACAGAGAGGTACCAGAAATATGAGGAACTTATGCCCTTTCACCCTTGCGAGAGATTCAGAAGCCAGTCCATTTCGGAAGGTTATTATTTTGTCCCGGTTTGTTTGTGTTGATATGTCCTATACCAACCTCCGTTATGACCATGATTGCTATTGCCATTGTAGATGGCATTGACACGCCACCACCCGCTTCAGGGCTGCACTTCACGTCCTTGTGTATCAAATATAACGAGTCCAGAACGTACATGAAGTGTCACACGTTATCTTCCTGCGGATCTACGAGTTTCTCTTTAACGTGCGCTGGCAACTAGGACTTCAATAACTTAATTACACATTCGTTCGGCATCGGATCGTCCCAGTACCTAGTTTTTTTTTTTAAGTAGCGCTCAAAATATTTTCTATAGTTCCCTTGTACTGGATTGTAGAACTCCAGATCGTATACTTTTTTCTTTTTTTTTTTGTAATTTCTTGATTTGGCACAGGCCATTCGTTATTTAGGAGGGCCCTTTCGAATTCTGCATATGTTGCGCATTTGGCGGTGCGTCCATTATCCGTCACCATGTATGTATGCCATGACAAACTTTATTTTTTGTTGGTCATTCCACGTTTGTAGTATGACACCTTTGAAACTTCTCATGAAGACAACTGGATGGAATGACTTATTTTCTGGTATGAATGCCTGAAATAACTTTGTTTCAATAGGCTTTTTTCAACTAATATTGAAGATAAAGTTGGTCTTGCCCCATCTGGTCAAATGTACTATCAGTGCTGGAACTAACTGGTCCAGCTTCTTCCCTACATCCAAGATGCGTTACGAAACATCACCTACACATACTATTGATAACTGAACAGGGCTACGTTATACTTTATAATTTTAGTGCAATTTCTTCACCTGTTCTTCTGAAAACACGTTTATTCTAAGGCTAAATATTCTACAAACTGCTGACTCAACTCAACCTTAACACTGCATCTATGCTTTATTTTCATTTTTCTCTATAACGTTACCCGTTCAGCTTATTCAGCCATTGGCTAGAATCTTAATTTTTAGGCTTGTTAATAGCAATATGGGCATGTAAACGTCTTGTAGTATTGGATGTTAATTTTCAATGCAATTAAGTGATCAGTGCTACAATATTTTAAGTTATTTTAAATTTTTAAAAAGTGTCAACCCGGGAGCTCATATTTACTGTCTTTCCCAAAGCCAAGAAGAAACAAAGCTTACGAGGTCATGGAAAATGCTTGGAAGGCAGAGAAGCAACTCAGGCTCACGACAGGCTAAAAATGTTAGAATGTGATGCAAAAATTTGGCAAGTTTTGGGAATAAAAAGAAAATGTGAATCTCATGTTTGTCCTGTAAGAATTCAAACACAGAGATATGTGTGGAAGCACAGTTAGCGGTTTACAATATTTAATGGTATTAGTGGAACCTATTCTGTCTGGTGTTATCCCAGTTTGGATTTACACCTGATCAATACTCTTCATGTATTTCACTTTTGTTTCAATGGCTGGATTTTCAGTATTTTCCCAGTTACCGACACAAAGCAGAAGCGAGCACATTTGTTTAAAAATTAAGTTCTTTAAAAATTAAGGTTATTGCAGTGAAGTTGTTGTTGTTGTGGTCTTCAGTCCTGAGACTGGTTTGATGCAGCTCTCCATGCTACTCTATCCTGTGCAAGCTTCTTCATCTCCCAGTACCTACTGCAACCTACATCCTTCTGAATCTGCTTAGTGTATTCATCTCTTGGTCTCCCCCTACGATTTTTACCCTCCACGCTGCCCTCCAATACTAAATTGGTGATCCCTTGATGCCTCAGAACATGTCCTACCAACCGATCCCTTCTTCTGGTCAAGTTGTGCCACAAACTTCTCTTCTCCCCAATCCTATTCAATACTTCCTCATTAGTTATGTGATCTACCCATCTAATCTTCAGCATTCTTCTGTAGCACCACATTTCGAAAGCTTCTATTCTCTTCTTGTCCAAACTATTTATCGTCCATGTTTCACTTCCATACATGGCTACACTCCATACAAATACTTTCAGAAATGACTTCCTGACACTTAAATCTATACTCGATGTTAACAAATTTCTCTTCTTCAGAAACGCTTTCCTTGCCATTGCCAGTCTACATTTTATATCCTCTCTACTTCGACCATCATCAGTTATTTTGCTCCCCAAATAGCAAAACTCCTTTACTACTTTAAGTGTCTCATTTCCTAATCTAATACCCTCAACATCACCCGACTTAATTCGACTACATTCCATTGTTCTCGTTTTGTTTTTGTTGATGTTCATCTTATATCCTCCCTTCAAGACACCATCCATTCCGTTCAACTGCTCTTCCAAGTCCTTTGCTGTCTCTGAAAGAATTACAATGTCATCGGCAAACCTCAAAGTTTTTATTTCTTCTCCATGGATTTTAATACCTACCCCGAATTTTTCTTTTGTTTCCTTTACTGCTTGCTCAATATACAGATTGAATAACATCGGGGAGAGGCTACAACCCTGTCTCACTCCCTTCCCAACCACTGCTTCCCTTTCATGTCCCTCGACTCTTATAACTGCCATCTGGTTTCTGTACAAATTGTAAATAGCCTTTCGCTCCCTGTATTTTACCCCTGCCACCTTTAGAATTTGAAAGAGAGTATTCCAGTCAACATTGTCAAAAGCTTTCTCTAAGTCTACAAATGCTAGAAACGTAGGTTTGCCTTTCCTTAATCTTTCTTCTAAGATAAGTCGTAAGGTCAGTATTGCCTCACGTGTTCCAGTATTTCTACGGAATCCAAACTGATCTTCCCCGAGGTTGGCTTCTACTAGTTTTTCCATTCGTCTGTAAAGAATTCGTGTTAGTATTTTGCAGCTGTGGCTTATTAAACTGATTGTTCGGTAATTTTCACATCTGTCAACACCTGCTTTCTTTGGGATTGGAATTATTATATTCTTCTTGAAGTCTGAGGGTATTTCGCCTGTTTCATACATCTTGCTCACCAGATGGTAGAGTTTTGTCAGGACTGGCTCTCCCAAGGCCGTCAGTAGTTCCAATGGAATGTTGTCTACTCCGGGGGCCTTGTTTCGACTCAGGTCTTTCAGTGCTCTGTCAAACTCTTCACGCAGTATCGTATCTCCCATTTCATCTTCATCTACATCCTCTTCCATTTCCATAATATTGTCCTCAAGTGCATCGCCCTTGTATAGACCCTCTATATACTCCTTCCACCTTTCTGCTTTTCCTTCTTTGCTTAGAACTGGGTTTCCATCTGAGCTCTTGATGTTCATACAAGTGATTCTCTTATCTCCAAAAGTCTCTTTAATTTTCCTGTAGGCAGTATCTATCTTACCCCTAGTGAGATACGCCTCTACATCCTTACATTTGTCCTCTAGCCATCCCCGCTTAGCCATTTTGCACTTCCTGTCGATCTCATTTTTGAGACGTTTGTATTCCTTTTTGCCTGCTTCATTTACTGCATTTTTATATTTTCTCCTTTCATCAATTAAATTCAATATTTCTTCTGTTACCCAAGGATTTCTACTAGCCCTCGTCTTTTTACCTACTTGATCCTCTGCTGCCTTCACTACTTCATCCCTCAAAGCTACCCATTCTTCTTCTACTGTATTTCTTTCCCCCATTCCTGTCAATTGTTCCCTTATGCTCTCCCTGAAACTCTGTACAACCTCTGGTTCTTTCAGTTTATCCAGGTCCCATCTCCTTAAATTCCCACCTTTTTGCAGTTTCTTCAGTTTTAATCTACAGGTCATAACCAATAGATTGTGGTCAGAGTCCACATCTGCCCCTGGAAATGTCTTACAATTTAAAACCTGGTTCCTAAATCTCTGTCTTACCATTATATAATCTATCTGATACCTTTTAGTGTCTCCAGGGTTCTTCCATGTATACAACCTTCTATCGTGATTCTTAAACCAAGTGTTAGCTATGATTAAGTTGTGCTCTGTGCAAAATTCTACCAGGCGGCTTCCTCTTTCATTTCTTAGCCCCAATCCATATTCACCTACTACGTTTCCTTCTCTCCCTTTTCCTACACTCGAATTCCAGTCACCCATGACTATTAAATTTTCGTCTCCCTTCACTATCTGAATAATTTCTTTTATTTCATCATACATTTCTTCAATTTCTTCGTCATCTGCAGAGCTAGTTGGCATATAAACTTGTACTACTGTAGTAGGTGTGGGCTTCGTATCTATCTTGGCCACAATAATGCGTTCACTATGCTGTTTGTAGTAGCTTATCCGCATTCCTATTTTCCTATTCATTATTAAAGCTACTCCTGCATTACCCCTATTTGACTTTGTGTTTATAACCCTGTATTCACCTGACCAGAAGTCTTGTTCCTCCTGCCACCGAACTTCACTAATTCCCACTATATCTAACTTTAACCTATCCATTTCCCTTTTTAAATTTTCTAACCTACCTGCCCGATTAAGGGATCTGACATTCCACGCTCCGATCCGTAGAACGCCAGTTTTCTTTCTGCTGATAACGACATCCTCTTGAGTAGTCCCCGCCCGGAGATCCGAATGGGGGACTATTTTACCTCCGGAATATTTTACCCAAGAGGACGCCATCATCATTTAATCATACAGTAAAGCTGCATGCCCTCGGGAAAAATTACGGCCGTAGTTTCCCCTTGCTTTCAGCCGTTCGCAGTACCAGCACAGCTAGGCCGTTTTGGTTATTGTTACAAGGCCAGATCAGTCAATCATCCAGACTGTTGCCCTTGTAACTACTGAAAAGGCTGCTGCCCCTCTTCAGGAACCACACGTTTGTCTGGCCTCTCAACAGATACCCCTCCGTTGTGGTTGTACCTACGGTACGGCCATCTGTATCGCTGAGGCACGCAAGCCTCCCCACCAACGGCAAGGTCCATGGTTCATGGGGGGGGAAGTACTTTAATGAAATATGTCAATGGTTAAACTGGTTTCAAGTGCTGTCATTTTCAATAGCTCATGGTAAATTTTTGGAATGACATTGCACAAAATACGGTAAGTCACCTTTCCTGTCAGGCTCCTACCAATTCTCTTTAACGACTGATAAATCGAACCTATGTTATTCTTTGAAATATTTCTGTAAATATTTGACTGCAGCGAATTGAATTGTTACAACGTAACCTTAATGTAGAGTGTGCCAACTGACTGCAACTTGTGCAATTTAGCTGCATCTTTGGTTCCTGCAGTTTGCGTGTGGGAGGCGCCGGTAGGCAACCAGCGCTGCATTGCCGTTTAAGACTCCACACAACGTGGCACGTATGTCTGGAACACGGGGAAAGTATTGACCTTGGTATCGAGTAAATTCATCTTGTTGTCGATGCTTTTTTTTACTTAACGTTTTTCTACTGACATTTTTAGTCATACCAGTAGATTATAGCAGATAATGTAATGAATGACAGTTGTAATGATTTAGTACTGTTTTATTGTTTATTCAGAATTATAGCACTGGCAGCAGTGTAACTGAAGCAGTAAAAGTGCACATTTGCAAAAATTGAAGATAATCATTTCACCACAGTGTCCTACTGCTGATTCGATCTGTTATGCTGCCATTCGTTACGAGCAATCCAGGGGTTATTTATAACAGGATAACGTTCGCTCACATACCGAATTTGTAACCAAGATGTTTAACAGAGCGTCGACGCGTTGCCTTGGTCTGCTCGATCACAGGTCTGTCTCCAGTCGGAGACATATGGGACGTCATCGGACAACTCCTGCGTCATCCACAGACAGCATGAACCGTCCCTGTATTGATCCACCAATATTAACAGGCATAGAATTCTATCTCACAAACTGACATCTGGTATTTGCACAACACAATGCATACATGTTGGCAAACTTCCATTCAACATTCTGTCGGTTAAACCGGTTTTTAATGTACTAGTATTTCTCATCTGCAATGTCTTATCTCGCGCTTACATTAACCTGTAATCTTGCAATGTTAATCACTTAAATATTTTACATAGACAAATCATCATCATCATCATCATCATCATCATCATCATTTAAGACTGATTATGCCTTTCAGCGTTCAGTCTGGAGCATAGCCCCCCTTATACAGTTCCTCCATGATCCCCTATTCAGTACTAACATTGCTGCCTCTTCTGATGTTAAGCCTATTACTTCAAAATCATTCTTAACCGAATCCAGGTACCTTCTCCTCGGTCTGCCCCGACTCCTCCTACCCTCTACTGCTGAATCCATGAGTCTCTTGGGTAACCTTGCTTCTCCCTTGCGTGTAACATGACCCCACCATCTAAGCTTGTTCGTCCTGACTGCTACATCTATAGAGTTCATTCCCAGTTTTTCTTTGATTTCCTCATTGTGGACACCCTCCTGCCATTGTTCCCATCTACTAGTACCTGCAATCATCCTAGCTACTTTCATATCCGTAACCTCAACCTTGTTGATAAGGTAACCTGAATCCACCCAGCTTTCGCTCTCATACAACAATGTTGGTCGAAAGATTGAACGGTGCACAGATAAGTCTTGGTACTGACTTCCTTCTTGCAGAAGAGAGTAGATCGTAGCTGAGCGCTCACTGCATTAGCTTTGCTACACCTCGCTTCCAGTTCTTTCACTATGTTGCCATCCTGTGAGAATATGCATCCTAAGTACTTGAAACCGTCCACCTGTTCTAACTTTGTTCGTCCTATTTGGCACTCAATCCGTTTATATTTCTTTCCCACTGACATTACTTTCGTTTTGGAGATGCTAATCTTCATACCATAGTCCTTACATTTCTGATCTAGGTCTGAAATATTACTTTGCAAACTTTTAATCGAATCTGCCATCACAACTAAGTCATCCGCATATGCAAGACTGCTTATTTTGTGTTCACATATCTTAATCTCACCCAGCCAGTCTATTGTTTTCAACATATGATCCATAAATAATATGAACAACAGTGGAGACAGGTTCCAGCCTTGTCTTACCCCTAAAACTACTCTGAACCATGAACTCAAATTACCGTCAACTCTAACTGCTCCCTGACTATCCATGTAAAGACCTTTAATTGCTTGCAAAAGTTTGCCTCCTATTCCATAGTCTTGTAGAACAGACAATAACTTCCTCCTAGGAACCCGGTCATATGCCTTTTCTAGATCTATAAAGCATAGATACAATTCCCTGTTCCACTCATAACACTTCTCCATTATTTGCTATAGACATTATAGACAAATGTATTCCATAAATTCCATTACTCTGCGTTAATTACTTGCAGGTGTTGTGATTTTTTTTCCGACAGTGTATTTTTCGACCTGATAGTAATTTTAGTTTGGAACGATGCGAAAATAATAAAAATTATTAATACAATAATTTTTGCTCTTTTCAGATATCTTAACTGAGTGAAAACGTTGATCTGAGAACAATACATGTTCAAAAATGAATGTAGACTAAGGGGCTGTCGGTAAACCGTCTGCGTACTTATATAGTCTCACGTAATACGACCTGTTACGGCAGCAGTGCGCAAATGATATATTGCCCTTACAAGAATGCAAGTGGTTACACGTTTTGGGAATGGCGCGGCCTGATCACCCAGAATATTGTACATGTAATGACAACGGCCATGCAGACTTATGGCGGCATAAATTTACAGTATGTACAGCACATGTGTAAGAATAGTCCATTATTCCATGTGACTTCCGTGACGTAAACACTTCCAATAAAATTCCTTACAGAGAGACCTAGTAAACAGTGTCTGAGGTTGGGAGTTCTATTAACTGCTGGTTGAGTAAGAGTTACTGTACCACTCAAACTGTGGCTCAGAATCAGATCCTACAGATAGCCGCCACACAAGGCACTATGTCCCACCTTCATCATTTGGTTCGATGAAAGTACCAGGGTTTCTGAATATCTCCTTTCAAACATCTTACAACATTGCAGTTGCCACGATTTTCTACACGAAAGTACCTACATCACTGTCAGTTTCTTACATTTTTCTACTTGTGCAAAAACAGTGAGAAATGAAACATTGACATACTGTAAAAGTTTGCCATTTGTCGGCGATATTTTTTCCTCCAGGATTGTTGGTCTGTCAAAGCAGACAATATGTCTACTATGAAGTTCGGAAAATTGGAGAGAGTAGCTACAAAGTGACACATATTGTCCAGAATGATCAAGAACTTTTGGTCTTTTTGCCGTTACAGTCACTTATAAAATAACGAGCTTCCATTTGCACAACCTAATTCACACCTACGGTCATGTAGATTTCGTGATGTAGAAGTAATCCAGTTTGCAGACGTACATGCAGGTGCAGTAAAATAGCATACGGTGGCTTTGTAGCCATGTAGTCGAAAGGCGGGAGATACTGAAGTCTATAATCAGTAAACGTGCCAAAAATTCTATAGCAATTCATGAAAAACTCTTTAAAAAATAATTTTGATTAAAATCTTTCAGCTCATTTAAAACACTGTCAAGAATTCTTCATATGACGATATACCTCGAATTCCTTGAGTAAATCAAGCTTCCTACACAGCTGCCACATGATACGAGCATTGTAGATTATGTTGTTGTTGTTGTGGTCTTCAGTCCTGAGACTGGTTTGAGGCAGCTCTCCATGCTACTCTATCCTGTGCAAGCTTCCTCATCTTCCAGTACCTACTGCAACCTACATCCTTCTGTATTTGTTTAGTGTATTCATCTCTTGGTCTCCCTCTACGATTTTTACCTTCCACGCTGCACTCCAATACTACATTGGTGATCCTTGATGCCTCAGAATATGTCCTACCAAGCGATCCCTTCCTCTAGTCAAGTTGTGACACAAACTCCTCTTCTCCCCAATTATATTCAATACCTGCTCATTAGTTATGTGATCTACCCATCTAATTTTCAGCATTCTTCTGTACCACAACATTTCAAAAGCTTCTATTCTCTTCTTGTCCAAACCATTTATCGTCCGTGTTTCACTTCCACACATGGCTACACTCCATATAAATACTTTCAGAAACGACTTCCTGACACTTAAACCTATACTCGATGTTAACAAATTTCACTTCTTCAGAAGCGCTTTCCTTGGCATTGCCAGTCTACATTTTATATCGTCTCTACTTCGACCATCATCAGTTATTTTGCTCCCCAAATAGCAAAACTCCTTTACTACTTTAAGTGTCTCATTTCCTAATCTAATTCCCTCAGCATCACCAGACTTAATTCGACTACATTCCATTATCCTCGTTTTGCTTTTGTTAATGTTCATCTTATATCCTCCTTTCAAGACACTATCCATTCCATTCCACTGCTCTTTCAAGTCCTTTGCTGTCTCTGACACAATTACAATGTCATCGGCGAACCTCAAAGTTTTTATTTCTTCTCTATGGATTTTAATACCTACTCCAATTTTTTCTTTTGTTTCCTTTGTTGCTTGCTCAATATACAGATTGAATAACATCGGGGATAGGCTACAACCCTGTCTCACTCCCTTCCCAACCACTGCTTCCCTTTCATGTCCCTCGACTCTTATAACTGCCATCTGCTTTCTGTACAAATTGTAAATAGCCTTTCGCTCTCTGTATTTTACCCCTGCCACCTTCAGAATTTGCAAGAGATTATTCCAATCAACATTGTCAAAGGCTTTCTCTAAGTCTACAAATGGTAGAAACGTAGGTTTGCCTTTACTTAATCTATTTTCTAAGATAAGTCGTAGGGTCAGTATTGCCTCACGTGTTCCAATATTTCTACAGAATCCAAACTGATCTTCCCCGAGGTCAGTTTCTACTAGTTTTTCCATTCGTCTGTAAAGAATTCGCGTTAGTATTTTGCAGCCGTGACTTATTAAACTGATAGTTATATTACAAGCATAATATTTTGTAATGGTTTCAAGCATGTTAATTTTTACTTATCATGGTTGTGATTCACTAGAGTAGTAGGTTTGACCATTATATGTTGTGCTTTCTTCGAACACTGGCGACCCGCCAAACTGAAGCAGGGGTGAGGAACTAGTAACCCAGATAGAGCGGAATAGTTTGTGGGCGGGTCCGGCCGTTAGTCATGCGACAGCCACGCCCTTGACCGCCACAGACCGGTTCGCTGTCCGATTCTTCCTTGACATTCTGCCCCGGCTGCATTTGCCTGAAACAGGTATCTTTTTTTCTTTCTTGACTCGTCATTCTTCTGAATGGTTTGATTCAGCACACCACGAATTCCCTCCTGCGCAAACCTCTTCATCTGTGAGTAACACTTGCACCCTATCTCCACAATTATTTGTTGACTGTATTACAGTTCCTGTTCTCCCCTACAGTTTTAACACTCTACCATCAGGCACGAACTTCAACAATAGCAAAACGAGGATAATGGAAGGTAGTCGAATTTTGCCGGGTGAAGCTGAGGGTATTGGATTAGGAAATGAGACACTTAAAGTAGTAAAGGAGTTTTGCTATTTGGGGAGCAAAATAACTGACGATGGTCGAAGTAGAGAGGATATAAAATGTAAACTGGCAATGGCAAGGAAAGCGTTTCTGAAGAAGAGAAATTTGTTAACATCGAGTATAGATTTAAGTGTCAGCAAATCGTTTCTGAAAGTATTTGTATGGAGTGTAGCCTTGTATGTAAGTGAAACATGGGCGATAAATAGTTTGGACAAGGAGAGAATAGAATCTTTCGAAATGTGGTGCTACAGAAGAATGCTGAAGGTTAGATGGGTAGATCACATAACTAATGAGGAGGTATTGAATAGAATTTGGGAGAAGAGGAGTTTGTGGCACAACTTGACAAGAAGAAGGGACCGGTTGGTAGGACATGTTCTGAGGCATCAAGGGATCACAAATTTAGCATGGGACGGCAGCGTGGAGGGTAAAAATCGTAGAGGGAGACCAAGAGATGAATACACTAAGCAGATTCAGAAGGATGTAGGTTGCAGTAAGTATGGGGAAATGAAGAAGCTTGCATAGGATGTAACCTCCCCCTCACTTATCGACCTTAATGACAGTGAAAAATTAAACCGCATGCACCTAATGGAAATTTGGGAAAAGCAATCGTCACTGAAGTTAATCTGTCGGTAAAGAGGGAGGAAAGGGTTACATCTAAATGAAAGGAAAAACACTAATGAAACTGGTGGAAATTAATTTTGAAAAGGGGTAAAGTTAATAAAGAAAGTAGATGTGCGGCCGTTACGTTAACAATTAACTAGCGGTAATTAGATATTTGAGATTTGGGGGAAATTACGGTCGCCAGTTACTATAGTAACTGAAAAAGAAAGGTTATTACACATATAATTTGCACTAGAAGCGTGGCAACTGGAGGTTGACACGTGCAGTGTGAAAACTGAAAGTTTGTCAGAAGTAATAAATTTCGCTACACTCTGACTTAATTTAGCAAACGAATTCATAAAACAGGAAAATCGAAAGTTAATTTAGTGACTGAAGTTAATAGTGAGCTTTCTTTCTGAAGCACATCGAAATTCAGTAAAATACGGTTAGTCTTGGACTACCTCAACAATCATTTCAAAAGCTACTTGAATCTATGCAATTTAGAAATAAGAGATTTAACTTTGAACTTGAATTAAATGATTCTGAACAATTAACAGTATTAAAATTTAGTATGTACCAAGCTG
The DNA here is from genome assembly GCF_023864275.1 of Schistocerca cancellata. NCBI lineage: Eukaryota > Metazoa > Arthropoda > Insecta > Orthoptera > Acrididae > Schistocerca > Schistocerca cancellata. The sequence goes on along the minus strand of NC_064628.1, from coordinate 44,146,232 downwards.
AGCTGCAGTCACAGGTAAGTTAAAATACGGTAACAAAACTCGCACTCTTAATTTGTGCTTGTGTAATCTGAATATTGTAGCCAGCTATGAATACCTTAACTGAACTTAGAAATTAAAGCAGTGAAATCGAATGGTATTATTTTAATGCTGGCGTTTGAATTTCAACGACACTCGGGTTCATTTCGGAAAAGGAAGGGACCCTGCTTGGTAATGCAATTGGGACAATGAGCAACAAACGTTCATGCTACGTTGCTGTAATTTTGTGATTTGAACAGTTTTAAAAGCTGAGGTCTGCCATACAGTTCTAAAACTTTACGTGCTTCCAGTCTTCCTTGTTGGTTAATTGAAGGTTTGAAGCCGTCGATCGAGGAGGTGGCGACAGTCACTCATTGTCGGCCGTCGCTGTTGCTGAAGCTGGATGTTGGCGCGCCTTCTTCTCGACACGGTCACCAGACGAAACGGGCTCTTGATGTGAGCCATCTAATGCTTCCCGTCCGCGGCACCATGTCAGAAACTATCATCGCAAGTCGAGCGCAATTACATGCTGCCAAACCCCGAAAGCGCGGCAACTCGCGGGAGCTTCACACAACACACTTGCTCCACTGCACCACCCCAGTCAGACCCCCTCTGCTCAGCCCGCGCTCCACGCGGCAGAGTTAACACTACCAAAGATCCTAAACACTTTCGTTCTCCACACGACCTATCGATGTATTCGTTCGATAGTATAGTTTTCCCTAGGCCAGACCCAGCGTATAAATACAAATAATATTCACAAAACAAACCAATTATACATCGACATAAATGCATATATATACAAATAGTAAAACAATTACAATATACAAAGACACAGAAATGTTATATCTTCAGGTAACAAAATAAGGAAAAATTTTGCAGTGCAATAGATGGAAATAGGAGGATATGCATTTCCGGCGTTACAAGGATAGAGTAGCATGGAGAGCTGCATCAAACCAGTCTCAGGACTGAAGACAACAACAACAACAACCATCAGACCAGTACCAGGACGGTCGTTTCCTGATGATATAACATCTGTCCTACGGTCCTGTCCATTTTCCTGACAGTGTTTTCCATATCTTCCGTTCTTCGACGATTCTACACAGATATTCCTCGTTCCTTACCTTATCAGTCCACTTGATTTTCAAAATTCTTCTCCAGCACCACAAAACACTTCGATTTTACTCTGTTTCACTACTATGCCATCATTGTTTTGCTCACCATAGGTTATTTTGCCTCTAAGGTAGCAGAGCTCCTTACATTCATCTATTTCATGACCACCAATTTTAATGTTAAGTTTCTCGGTATTCTCATATCTGCTGCTTCTCATTACTTTCGTCTTTTTCCGTTTTGCTCTCTATCCATATTTTATTCTCATTAGACCATCCTGTTCAACAGATTCTGTAATTGTTCTTCAGTTTCACTGGGGATAGCACTGTCATAACCGAATCTTATCATTGATAGCCTTTCACCCTGAGTTTTAATTCCATACTTGAACCTATATTTTATTTGCATGGTTGCTTCTGCCATGCCTAGATTGAATAGTAGGGGCAAAAGACTACATTACTGTCTTACACTCTTTTTTAATCCGAGGATTTCGTTCTTGTTCTTCCACTGTTAACACTCCCTCGTGGTTCTTGCACATATTGCACATCACTGCTCTTACTCTGTAGCTTACTGCTATGTTTCTCGCAATTTCGAACAACTTGCACCATTTCAAGTTTTCGAAGTCATTTTCTAGAATGACAAATACAGTCTCGCTTCCGTTATCAAGTGCAAAGTTATAACTGGTTCTCTCTGTTCTTTACCTTTAATAAAGCCAAACTGATTGTCATCTATCAGGTAATTAATTTGTAACAGCCCTCCTGACGTAATAATGGAAGGTGGTTTATCAATTCGTACCCAAAGGCTACCTACAGGAAAAACACATTTTAAAGACAAAAATTAGTCTTCAAAATTTTTCTTTGGCCAACGGTTTATTCAATATTTAACATCAAAGATTTTATGTTTTCTCGATGTCAATTGTACATATAAGTTAGTTGATCTTTTACCGACTTGTTACTGAGCTACAGGAAAATAGCGATAGCTCCATAAATATTGTTCTGTCTGAAGGAAACGTACATACCGAATCGCCTCCGTTCAGCATTCTCTGTACAGTATGTCATCATTTCGCGTACTTCTGGCTCCCCACGTATCCTTTTAAGTTTATCGCTAATTTTACGTCCCCAACTCCTCTTCACTTTCGTCTTTCTTTTTTTTCCTCTCTCGTCCAAACGACTTACATGCAAGGGATCCTCAATTTCTTTTTTTCCCTTTCTTACGTATATTATTCTTGTTAGTAACTGAGATGCACGAAATGCTAAGCTGATTGTGCAGTTGTTCTCACACTTATCAGCCCCTACTATTTTCGGGGCTGTGTGGATGATAATTTTCCGAGAATCTCTTGGTATGTGTCCAGATTATAGATTCTATAAATCAGTATTAGTAGATAATTGGTTGCCATTTACGTTAATGATTTCAAAAATGTGAAGGAATTTTATTAAGCTTTCTGACTTATTTAACCGACATTCTTCCAAAGCTCTGTGAAATTCTGATACTTGATTCTCAATTTTATTGTACTGTCACGCAATTCTCCCATCACTTCATCAGACAGTCCCTCCCCTTGTATAGATCTTCAGCGTAATCTTTCCACCTATTCGCTTCCTCATCTGCACTCAACTGTGGAATTCCTCTTGCCTTCTTAATTTTAAGGATTTTGCTTTCAATTTCACCGAAGGCTGTTTTGACTTTGAATTACTCCTAACGACCATTTCTTTTTTTATTTCTTCACAGTTATTCCTTAGCCATTTCACCCTACGGTACTCTGCATTTCCTATTTGCTTCATGTATAAGTGACTTATATTCCTGTGTACTTGTCTTTCCCTCATCAATGTTGTAGTTTCCTGTTCCGCTATCCAGGTTTCTTCGTAGTTACTTTCCCTCCGCCTCTATATGCCTATCCAAATTCCGCGTATGTCCTTTTTAAAGATGTCTACTCCACTTCAGTTGAAATGCTTATTGTGGTATGCATCGGCGCTTTATCTACCGTGGCACCATAGACATCAGGAGATGACGGCACCATGCAACTTCTACGTCGTTCGGGTTGCCACGAGCCCAGCCCCTGTGAAGCAGACGCCACAAGACCTCAGAACTCCGGAACTTCCCGGCCAGACCAGCCCAGAGCGAAAACAGTGTTCTGACCAGGCAGTTCCATCGCAGCGATCAACCTAGCACGAGATCTTCAACGTCGCTCCAAGTTATGGTTTAAAGTGGAAGTAGTCACTGAATGAAACGATTTTTTTCTCATTTTTCAACATTTTATTAATTTTACTAACCTTCAGAATAAGCATGGTGCTCCATCAAAGTATCAGGATTCTCAAAGTGTTCCAACAGAGGAACAGTTTGGAACCCCTGCTCTAAGTGATCGACGACGTGCTCGTTAGGATTTGATATAAATTCTTCTGTTTCGTTTGACTTACCGACAAGATAGTGCCAAGACTATACATCGTGTTTCTATCCTTGGCGGGCCTATAAATTTTTCTGTACGCTTTGATCGCCGGTACTTCTTCTCTGAAGCCTGACTGTAAGATCCTTTGAAAGTGTTTTGTGTTCGTGACTGAAGCTTTAATACAGACTTTATTTTCAAAGTCCAGAACTAAGCGACTTGTTTAACGTTACATTTAACTTCCTTAATACCTAAAGATTAGACCACTTTAAAGAGTGTTGTGATTATTTTCAATTACTGGGGAACTTATTTAATTACTTTTGGAATCTGGAACTTCAAGTGTGTGTGCTATCGAAAAACAATTATTTCTCTTGTTTCACTTGTGTAAGAACAATGTTTTAAATTCAGACTTAAAGGAAAAGTTACTCTACCATTAATTGAGAATTGTTTTTAAGCTGTGTTCGAGAAACAAATCTGGTGTTGTTGTGATTACTTGCTTTTTTGGCAGATTTCTCAGTGGAATGGGATAAAACAGTTGGTGACAAGAATTTCAAGAGCCATTTTTTTCTCTCTCTCTTCCTCTGTTTCAAGGACACTTTCCAACATAGCAACTGCTGCAGAACCAGCCATTTTGTGATCATTCTGCTGCAGAACGCAAGACACCGATGAATTCCTCCTTGAACGACTGGCGGCTATCGCCCAGTCGAGTCCAACGTTCGTTGGGCTCCTCCTGCAGATCGACTTCTCTGTGTGCACCATCCGGCCGACGCCACCGCCCGTAAACATTTTGGTCCTGTTACATCGCCAAGATGGAGCATGTAACCTCCCCCTCACTTATCGACCTTAATGACAGTGGCGACAGTCACTCATTGTCGGCCGTCGCTGTTGCAGAAGGTGGATGTTGGCGCGCCTTCTTCTCGACACGGTCTCCAACCGAAACGGGCTCTTGATGTGAGCCAGCTAACGTTTCCGTCCGCGACACCATGTCAGGAACTAACATAGCAAGTGGAGCGCAATTACATGCTGCCAGACCCAAAAAAGCGCGGCAACTCGCGGGAGCGTCACACAACACACCTGCCCCACTGCACTACTCCCGCCAGACTCTCTCTGCTCTGCCCGCGCTCCACGCTGCAGAGTTAACACTACCAAAGATCCTAAACACTTTGGTTCTCCACACGACCTATCGATGTATTCGATCGATAGCATAGTTTTCCCTAGGCAAGACGCAGCGTAAAAATACAAATAGTATTTACAAAACATCGACATAAATGCACAAATATATTATATATATATATATATATATATATATATACACACAAATAGTAAAACAATTACAATATACAAAGACACAGGAATGTCATATCTTCAGGTAACAAAATAAGGAAAAAAATTATAGTACAATAGATGGAAATAGGAGGATATGCATTTCCGGCGTTACAAGCAACATAACAGCATTATTTCATCATTTCCTATCCTCAACTTATTTCTTATTCATTAATGAATATTTTGAACAAGCTGACGGTGTTGCCATGGGCAGTCCTTTGTCCCCTCTGGTAGCTAACCTTTTTATGGAGGACTTTGAGGAGAAGGCACTCGAGTCGGCTGAATTTAAACCGAAAGTCTTCTGGCGTTACGTGGATGACACATTTGTAGTTTGGCCCCATGGAGAAGAAAAACTGGCAGGATTCTTAAAACATCTGAATTCCATTCACAAGAATATTCAGTTTACCATGGAGGTCGAAAAAGATAGATGTCTGCCGTTTCTGGATGTCCTTGTCAATCGTAGAATCGATGGATCTTTGGGGCACTCCGTCTACCGGAAGCCCACACACACAGGTCTGTACTTGCAGGCGACAAGCTGCCACCACCACCTTGCACAAACCATGGGTTTGCTGCGTACTCTGGTGCACCGGGCACATGTGGTATCTGATAAGGACAGCCTTCCTAAAGAATTAGAACATTTGCAATCCGTCTTCAGGGAGAATGGATATTCTACACGCCAAATCCGCACAGCTATAACAAAGAAGAAATGTAAAGAGAAACAAGAAGAAGAAGACAAAGAGGTGGTCAGGTCCAGGGCGTTCCTTGCGTATGTGGGTAACCTCTCCTCTAAAATGGGAAGGATTTTAAAGAAGCATTGTGTTAAAGTGATCTTCCGACCACCTACGAAAATATCGGCTTTGCTTGGCTCTGTGAAGGACGATCTGGGTCTGAGGAAGGCGGGTATTTATAAGATCCCTTGTCAATGTGGCAAATCCTACATTGGCCAAACTACTCGCACAGTACGGGAAAGATGCGTGGAGCATGGGCGCCACACACGTCTACTACAGCCCAACAAATCAGCCATAGCAGAACACTATATTTCGACGGGACACTCCATGGATTATTGTGGAACAAAAATTTTAGCGACAACTAGATCTTTTTGGGAATCCATTATCAAGGAGTCCGTGCAGATACGATTGGCAGAAGATCTTATTAATCGAGACGGCGGCTTTCAGATGGATAAAGCATGGGATCCTGTAATTTCTTTAATCGCTTCACACAGACATTGTTCTGCATCTATTGCGACGGCTGACGAAAATTGATTTTATACTTTCGACTACCGCGCCTCAGCTGCGCGAAGGCGCTTTACGACAGATAGCGCAAATGTAGGTACACCCCTACGCATGCGCAGCCCGCTTGTGCTGCAGAGCGCGCCAAATTAGATAGGGGGCCGCTATTAGCCTTCTCCACTGCGCAGGCGCCGCCGCGCCAATTTTCGGTATATAAAGAACGACGCGCACCAGTAATCGTCAGTCTCGTACTCACCTGAAGATGGCTGCATGTTTGTTAGCCAAAATATCGTGCCAAGATGTCAACGTGATCCGGCTGCAAGCCCGAAATATGATGGACCAACATTTATTCATCAACGATAGTACAGGTGATAAGCAGCTACGCCATTTCCTGCTGACCAATGCAGGACCACAAATCTAACAGCTGAACCCCTTACCTCCCTTATGCACCACTAAAGCAAATTAGTCAGACTATTTCCAGTCAAAAGTGCGCATGACAGCGGCTAGGCACAACTTTTCCAGTTGTCGCGAACTGCCTTACGAATTCAACCGGGAATGGATTGCATGTCTGCAGGAGTTATCACGGGTGTCGACTCCACAGCAGTAGTAGCCAGTGCCGGCAGTCTTATACTTCCACGCTAGTTAGAAACATGGTGTTGACCCAGACCTCAAGTGAGAATTTATGCCGTCATTTGCTTAAACTCAAACCTAGCCCCTGGAGGAATGCCTCCCTATTGTACCAGCGTTCGAACTGTCTTTGCATTATTCAGCAACACTGCAGGATCCAGCACTGGTCTTTGCCTCCTACTCTTCCTGCAGTAGCTCTTCCTAACTCATAAAACCTCAGACGCTGGACAAAGATCCTCCTGGTCCCATCGACTTTTGCCGACTTCCATCATGTAACCAGTGGAATGGCAGCAACGTAAACACTGACAATCGAAATGCGCAGCAGGCGGGAAGTTTGTCCATAGAGCGAAGGTTTGTCATTCTTATTCGGTTTGGGCTATTAATGAATGTACACTCCTGGAAATGGAAAAAAGAACACATTGACACCGGTGTGTCAGACCCACCATACTTGCTCCGGACACTGCGAGAGGGCTGTACAAGCAATGATCACACGCACGGCACAGCGGACACACCAGGAACCGCGGTGTTGGCCGTCGAATGGCGCTAGCTGCGCAGCATTTGTGCACCGCTGCCGTCAGTGTCAGCCAGTTTGCCGTAGCATACGGAGCTCCATCGCAGTCTTTAACACTGGTAGCATGCCGCGACAGCGTGGACGTGAACCGTATGTGCAGTTGACGGACTTTGAGCGAGGACGTATAGTGGGCATGCGGGAGGCCGGGTGGACGTACCGCCGAATTGCTCAACACGTGGGGCGTGAGGTCTCCACAGTACATCGATGTTGTCACCAGTGGTCGGCGGAAGGTGCACGTGCCCGTCGACCTGGGACAGGACCGCAGCGACGCACGGATGCACGCCAAGACCGTAGGAACCTACGCATTGCCGTAGGGGACCGCACCGCCACTTCCCAGCAAATTAGGGACACTGTTGCTCCTGGGGTATCGGCGAGGACCATTCGCAACCGTCTCCATGAAGCTGGGCTACGGTCCCGCACACCGTTAGGCCGTCTTCCGCTCACGCCCCAACATCGTGCAGCCCGCCTCCAGTGGTGTCGCGACAGGCGTGAATGGAGGGACGAATGGAGACGTGTCGTCTTCAGCGATGAGAGTCGCTTCTGCCTTGGTGCCAATGATGGTCGTATGCGTGTTTGGCGCCGTGCAGGTGAGCGCCACAATCAGGACTGCATACGACCGAGGCACACAGGGCCAACACCCGGCTTCATGGTGTGGGGAGCGATCTCCTACACTGGCCGTACACCACTGGTGATCGTCGAGGGGACACTGAATAGTGCACGGTACATCCAAACCGTCATCGAACCCATCGTTCTACCATTCCTAGACCGGCAAGGGAACTTGCTGTTCCAACAGGACAATGCACGTCCGCATGTATCCCGTGCCACCCAACGTGCTCTAGAAGGTGTAAGTCAACTACCCTGGCCAGCAAGATCTCCGGATCTGTCCCCCATTGAGCATGTTTGGGACCGGATGAAGCGTCGTCTCACGCGGTCTGCACGTCCAGCACGAACGCTGGTCCAACTGAGGCGCCAGGTGGAAATGGCATGGCAAGCCGTTCCACAGGACTACATCCAGCATCTCTACGATCGTCTCCATGGGAGAATAGCAGCCTGCATTGCTGCGAAAGGTGGATATACACTGTACTAGTGCCGACATTGTGCATGCTCTGTTGCCTGTGTCTATGTGCCTGTGGTTCTGTCAGTGTGATCATGTGATGTAACTGACCCCAGGAATGTGTCAATAAAGTTTCCCCTTCCTGGGACAATGAATTCACGGTGTTCTTATTTCAATTTCCAGGAGTGTATATGGGTACTCACAACACTGGTGTTGCAGTTACTGAATTAGACCTCCCTGCTTCTTCATTTGTCTAAGCAGTGCTTCCACAGTCTAAGAAGCTGTTGTCAATCCCTGTCACTTGACAGAATTTCTGATGATTTGAAAATTTATACTGGTTCTTCTGCCAGTGATCGGTTTATAATATTTTATGGGGTTAGTTGCAGCCATTCTGCCTGGCTTTATCCCATTTTGGATTTACACCTGATCAGTGGACATTATACATTTCACTTTTGTTTCTATTGCTTGATTCCCCCACCACATACCAAGCCCGTTGCGCTACAATGCCATTCTTTTCATATTAGTGTTGTTACCGAAAGAGGGAGCAGAACCGAGAACTTACTTTTAAAAGTTAAGACTATTGCAGTGAAACTTTCGAATGAATTGTCTCAATGGTGAAACTGGTTCTGAATGCTGTCATTTTCAATAGTACAAGGATAATTTTTGTACTTAAGGGTGCGTCAGAATATGTTAATTCATCTCTTATCCCACCAGTTCACTTTGACGACTGATATGTCGAAACCGTCTTATTTGTAGGAACATTTCTGTGAATATATTACTACAATAAACTTAATTGTTACAGCGCAACCTCTGTAAAAGGGGAGTACTGTCGTGAATGCCAATTGTCTGCAAATTATGCAACTGCAGCTGCGTCTTCACGTCCGTAAATTTTGCGTGTAGGATGCGCCGATAGGCAACCAGCGCAGCGTTGCTGTAAACGGGTTCGAGAATGCGTCTTTATAGGCCACAGAGCATGGAACACCGAAAAAGTGTCGACCTTGATATCGCGTAATTTCATCTTGATATCGACATGTTGCTACACTTTACATTTCTATTGGCATATTTGTAGTCAGGTCAGTGCTTATAGCATGTATAGTACTTGTAAATAATTATATATATATATATATGTGTGTGTGTGTGTAAATATGAGTATTTATATTATCTTGGGTTTTTTTATTATTATTTTTGTTGAATTGAATTGAGAAGGATGGAAATATTTAAAAATCAGTGAATATATTTAAACCATGATAAGGTGGCATCGGACATATACTTTGAGAATTTCGTCGCCGTAAGAAGGAAGTTCGTGGGCCACGTTATTTATGAGCTAAAATGAGATAAATACTGAAAATACAGTTTACATATAATGTTGAAATTTTAGGATCATGGATTAAGCAAATAATGAAATCACAATAGCGTTAATCATAACTATAATTACTGAAGTGCACTATGCTACTTACATTGGGAGTACAATATTAATCACTAGTGATATGCTGATTATCCGCACGTCGGTATCTCGTCCGTGCGCAGTGGAAATTTCCTTATATAATTACTAGTATGCGCGAGTATGCGCCCTGCAGTACGCAGTGACTTTTTATAAAATTAAAGAGTTTAAATTAGAGCGGCCAGTCTAACGCGCGAGGCTTTCCCTCGACTCCATTCCAGAACAGATAACAGAAGAAGTAATTAACAAAAGACTAGACAACCTTTCTGTGTCTCACCAGCGATCACATGCGACCGCCCACAAGATAACTTGCATTGGCTTTCACTGTTTATTAATCAGAGTTCTCTGATTTAAAAAAAATAGATTTACGTGCTATGGCTAAAAATGTACCTTTAAATACTGAAGACACTAGTAATGATTTATTACAGCTTTAGGTGCATATTTGCACAAACTGAAGTTAATCATTTCGCTGAAATATACTTGCATGACCGAAGATAAACAAATATAAATAAGTTTCAGGCTTTATGTAAGGACAGTAACTACAATAAGGCCTTTATTAGAAGTAATCTTCTTATTACTGCCAGCAGCAGCGAACAAGATATTGACGCAACTGGACAAACATCTCTGGTGTGTTTCGAATCACATCGCATGCAGCTACAATTCTGGCACGTAATCCCATCTCCATATCTTACACACAAGTCGCTTTAGGTATCCTCATAGGAAGTAATCAAGGGGATTCCGGTCAGGTGACCTCGCAGGCCCTGGAATAGGACCTCCACTTCCAGTGCAGCAGACACCTTTGAGATGGATGTGGACATCAACACTGAAGTGAGGCGGTGCAATGTAAATACAACAGAGCCACCTTAAGGGGAGTACGTATGACGGAATTGTCAAAAAGTGACATTTTCGGCTTATTGTCTCATATTAATATTTGATCTCTCCTGAACAATTTGATGCATTATTTGTCGAAAAATTCCAATTGGAAGTGTAGTTTTTATCATTTCAAAGTTAATAGTGAGTGTGTAAAATTATCCGGTCGTTCTGCACTGACTTTCCTAAGTATCTCTCTCTCTTCAACTATTCAATCTAGAAGGCTGTGGTTTTCAGCTATTTATTCCTTGAAATCATGTTAATGTTCGTGTCAAGAGGTTGGATGTACTGTGTAAACAGAAATGGCGGTTTAGCACATGCATTTTGTTTATTTACTTTGTGGTTGTCGTGTTGCATAAGTTCTGAACAGAAAACATAGTGGTTTGGTGTGTTATTATACTCTTTTATACCTCTTTTCAACATGACGAAAAGAAAGGGTTGTTTTAAGAAGCGACGTTTCCATGGAAATCAGCATATCACAAAATCTGAATCCAGTGTTGATCCTGAAATAGATTTTCCACATACCCGTGATAAGAACACGCCTACTAGTGCTTCAAAGAGGAAACTTGGAGACCATGAGGATTTATTTATTGGCAAAGATCAAAATAGTTTAGGTTATGTTCCAAATGTCTCCATGGTCGAACACAAAACCCGAATGAGTCTTTCAATAATGTAATTTGGACCCGCATACCAGAAAATGTCTTTTTAGGAAGGAAAACTCTATGCTTGGGTGTTTGTGATGCTCTGATGACGTTTAATGGTGATATAAAGGGAAGAATTGGAGTATTAGAGGAACCAGGTGCCAACAAACTGCAAGCCTTTCAGCGAATGGATCGACTTAGGATCATTAAAGCCCAGCGTGTAGCAGAGGAAATGACTAAAGAAGCAAGAGGCATGAAAAGAAGGAAGCTTCTAGGTTTGCAGGATAGTCAAGAACAGATAATGCTGATTTTGGGCCTGGCTGTTTCTAGAAGCTGTTATGCTCCATGGGTAAGTTAATAACAAATAAAATGATTGAACTTGATTTGCCGGAAATGACATTTTTAAAATTATTTGACCCATTATCTCAGGAACTATTACAGATACATATCTCTAATTTTACACTATGTTACCACTTAGTATACTGCAGCTACTGAATCTCCCAAAACATCTCTACCTGTAACGGTTTTTTACTTACGGAAGAAACAGACGACTTTTAAAAGAAAATATTGGACAGCATTTTTAAAAAATCATAACTAGCTAATTATTTCTCTGTACATTTTGATTCCGGTTCAGTAATAAGAAAAGGAGTGATACTATACATCCCCAAAATTTCAGATCTCTATCTGTCACAGATTCTGAGATAAAGGGTCATCAATATTGCAAATTTAACACTGCGGGTATAGGACGTGTTGTGTCTAGACAAGACAGCCTAGACACAATGAGAGGAAGCCGAAAGGCACGCGCTTAAACTCACGCAGGCTGGCGTGAGGTCTGAAACAGGATACGTAATGAATGCTATAAAGAAAAGTACGTAGCTTCTGAAATACTTAACTTTAATCCACATTTGTAGAACATCGCTCTTGATGATACATTAATAGAATCTCAATATACACTCTTGGAAATTGAAATAAGAACACCGTGAATTCATTGTCCCAGGAAGGGGAAACTTTATTGACACATTCCTGGGGTCAGATACATCACATGATCACACTGACAGAACCACAGGCACATAAACACAGGCAACAGAGCATGCACAATGTCGGCACTAGTACAGTGTATATCCACCTTTCGCAGCAATGCAGGCTGCTATTCTCCCATGGAGACGATCGTAGAGATGCTGGACGTAGTCCTGTGGAACGGCTTGCCATGCCATTTCCACCTGGCGCCTCAGTTGGACCAGCGTTCGTGCTGGACGTGCAGACCGCGTGAGACGACGCTTCATCCAGTCCCAAACATGCTCAATGGGGGACAGATCCGGAGATCTTGCTGGCCAGGGTAGTTGACTTACACCTTCTAGAGCACGTTGGGTGGCACGGGATACATGCGGACGTGCATTGTCCTGTCGGAACAGCAAGTTCCCTTGCCGGTCTAGGAATGGTAGAACGATGGGTTCCCATGACGGTTTGGATGTACCGTGCACTATTCAGTGTCCCCTCGACGATCACCAGTGGTGTACGGCCAGTGTAGGAGATCGCTCCCCACACCATGAAGCCGGGTGTTGGCCCTGTGTGCCTCGGTCGTATGCAGTCCTGATTGTGGCGCTCACCTGCACGGCGCCAAACACGCATACGACCATCATTGGCACCAAGGCAGAAGCGACTCTCATCGCTGAAGACGACACGTCTCCATTCGTCCCTCCATTCACGCCTGTCGCGACACCACTGGAGGCGGGCTGCACGATGTTGGGGCGTGAGCGGAAGACGGCCTAACGGTGTGCGGGACCGTAGCCCAGCTTCATGGAGACGGTTGCGAATGGTCTTCGCCGATACCCCAGGAGCAACAGTGTCCCTAATTTGCTGGGAAGTGGCGGTGCGGTCCCCTACGGCACTGCGTAGGATCCTACGGTCTTGGCGTGCATCCGTGCGTCGCTGCGGTCCGGTCCCAGGTCGACGGGCACGTGCACCTTCCGCCGACCACTGGCGACAACATCGATGTACTGTGGAGACCTCACGCCCCACGTGTTGAGCAATTCGGCGGTACGTCCACCCGGCCTCCCGCAAGCCCACTATACGTCCTCGCTCAAAGTCCGTCAACTGCACATACGGTTCACGTCCACGCTGTCGCGGCATGCTACCAGTGTTAAAGACTGCGATGGAGCTCCGTATGCCACGGCAAACTGGCTGACACTGACGGCGGCGGTGCACAAATGCTGCGCAGCTAGCGCCATTCGACGGCCAACACCGCGGTTCCTGGTGTGTCCGCTGTGCCGTGCGTGTGATCATTGCTTGTACAGCCCTCTCGCAGTGTCCGGAGCAAGTATGGTGGGTCTGACACACCGGTGTCAATGTGTTCTTTTTTCCATTTCCAGGAGTGTAAATTGAATACGGCGCCTTGCTAGGTCGTAGCAAATGTAGCTGAAGGCTATGCTAACTATCGTCTCGGCAAATGAGAGCGTAATTCTCAGTGAACCATGGCTAGCAACGTCGGCTGTACAACTTGGGCGAGTGCTAGTACGTCTCTCTAGACCTGCCGTGTGGTGGCGCTCGGTCTGCAATTACTGACAGTGGCGACACGCGGGTCCGTCGTATCTAGCGGACCGCGGCCGATTTAAAAGCTACCACCCAGCAAGTGTGGTGTCTGGCGGTGACACCATAGGACGTACGTACACCCCTTAAGGACAAGTAAACAAAACCTGCATCATGACATTCTAGTAATCAGGCTCGTTCTCCTTGTTTCCTTACGGGAAATAAAGCACATATATGTAAATAAACAGCACAGTACGTGTAAACTTGCACACAAGTTAGTTGTAAATAAGCTGAGAAGCAGTAATGCTGGGTAAAGCGGTAGACAAGTTTGCTTACATATCTCCTTAAACTGGCTTCTCCGTCCCCAGGATCCTTATCTCAAATTGTTCAGTGGAGCACCGTCTATGACCTGTTACATTTTTGCAGGCTCTTACGGAAACATCCTGTATATGAGAGACGGCCTTACTTTATTTGATGAGGTTGCACAGCAGTATCGGCAACCTTGCGGGAATACAGTTAGGCTGCGAACCAGTGGATTAGTGGATAGAGGGATGGAGATTGGTGTCGGCCGGGGGTCGTGCTCGGACAACCGAAGCTGTTGAATCGGGAAATACGAGTTCGACTGCCAGTCCGGCTCAAATTTTCTCCTTTCGCCAGCGTTCGCTCAATGCTGCACTATAGCTAAACGTCGGATATTTCATCTACATCCACATCTACATCCATACTCCGCAAGCCACCTGACGGTGTGTGGCAGAGGGTACCTTGAGTACCTCTATCGGTTCTCCCTTCTATTCCAGACTCGTATTGTTCGTGGAAAGAAGGATTGTCGATATTCCTCAGTGTGGGCTTTAATCTCTCTGATTTTATCCTCATGGTCTCTTCGCGAGATATACGTAGGAGGAAGCAATATACTGCTTGACTCCTCGGTGAAGGTATGTTCTCGAAACTTCAACAAAAGCCCGACCGAGCTACTGAGCGTCTCTCCTGCAGAGTCTTCCACTGGAGTTTATCTATCATCTCCGTAACGCTTTCGCGATTACTAAATGATCCTGTAACGAAGGGCGCTGCTCTCCGTTGGATCTTCTCTCTCTCTTCTATCAACCCTATCTGGTTCGGATCCCACACTGCTGAGCAGTATTCAAGCAGTGGGCGAACAAGCGTACTGTAACCTACTTCCTTTCTTTTCGGATTGCATTTCCTTAGGATGCTTCCAATGAATCTCAGTCTGCCATCTGCTTTACCGACGATCAACTTTATATGATAATTCCATTTTAAATCACTCTTAATGCGTACTCCCAGATAATTTATGGAATTAACTGCTTCCAGTTGCTGACCTGCTACATCGTACCTAAATGATAAGGGATCTTTCTTTCTATGTATTCGCAGCGCATTACACTTGTCTACATTGAGATTGAATTGTCATTCCCTACACCATGCGTCAATTCGTTGCAGATCCTCCTGCATTTCAGTACCATTTTCCACTGTTACAACCTCTCGATATACCACAGCATCATCCGCAAAAAGCCTCAGTGAACTTCCGATGTCATCCACAAGGTCATTTATGTATATTGTGAATAGCAACGGTCTTACGACACTCCCCTGCGGCACACCTGAAATCACTCTTACTTCGGAAGACTTCTCTCCATTGAGAATGACATGCTGCGTTTTGTTATCTAAAAACTCTTCAATCCAATCACACAATTGGTCTGATAGTCCATAAGCTCTTACTTTGTTCATTAAACGACTGTGTGGAACTGTATCGAACGCCTTGCGGAAGTCAAGAAACACGGCATCTACCTGGGAACCCGTGTCTATGGCCCTCTGAGTCTCGTGGACGAATAGCGCGAGCTGGGTTTCGCACGATCGTCTTTTTCGAAACCCATGCTGATTCCTACAGAGTAGATTCGTAGTCTCCAGAAAAGTCATTACACTCGAACATAATACGTGTTCCAAAATTCTGCAACTGATCGACGTTGGAGATATAGGTCTATAGTTCTGCACATCTGTTCGAGGTCCCTTCTTGAAAACTTGGATGACCTGTGCCCTTTTCCAATCCTTTGGAACGCTACGCTCTTCTAGAGACCTACGGTACACCGCTGCAAGAAGGGGGGCAAGATCCTTCGCGTACTCTGTGTAAACTCGAACTGGTTTCTTCGTAAAGGTTACATTTTCCCACTTGTATAAGACAGGCTAGCCATCGAGTACCTGAAATTTCCAGAGACACCAGTGTCCTCCGGAGATATATGTCCAAAGTCGAGCAGCACGTTATTGACGTCCGGTAAATAATTATTGGCGGAACGAGTAGATAAGATATTGTTTTTGAGTGACTGTAGAGAGGGTGACTAGCAAACTTAGGTACGAATTTATTTATCTTTGGGTACTATTCAGCTGTTTTTTCCGATAATCTGCTCTGTAATGATACTTTTCAGGTTCCACA
The DNA here is from genome assembly GCF_023864275.1 of Schistocerca cancellata. NCBI lineage: Eukaryota > Metazoa > Arthropoda > Insecta > Orthoptera > Acrididae > Schistocerca > Schistocerca cancellata. Next base: position 44,130,017 of record NC_064628.1, on the reverse strand, counting down.
TGTTCAAAATTGAAATTCATAATGAAAATAAAGACATTACTTTAGTTAATGCTTGTGTTTTTTTATCCAGCCTTCCGAAAAAGTGAAGCATGCAGGAAGAAAGAAGGAAACTTTACGGGTGTGAAGGATACGTGACGTTTTTGAAGGCCGGCTTGTGTGACCGAGCGATTCTAGGCGCTTCAGTCTGGAAACGCGCGACCGCTACGGTCACAGGATCGAGTCCTGCCTCGGACATGGATGTGTGTGATGTCCTTAGGTTAGTTAGGTTTAAGTAGTTCTACGTTCTAGGGGACTGATGACCTCAGAAGTTAAGTCCCATAGTGCTCAGAGCCATTTAATTTTTTGTTATTGTTGTGCTTAGATAAGAGAGTAAATATTTACAGAGAATTTGGTAGTAGCAGCCCCTAAGGTCCGTACGCATGCACTTCTTTCATTTGGAGATATAAATCCATTGCATCCTCCCCTGACGCAAACTGGCATGCAACTGTTTCAGCTGGTCCTTGATGTCGTGAATACTGGCACTGGCCAGGTGTGGACACCTTATCTGGTCCCACATCCATTCTACCGCCACATATCTTGGGATCTTGCTGACCCCGGGAGTACCTCAGCATCACGCAGACTGTTGACAGAGACACGTCCAGTGTGTGAACGAGCACTGTCCTGTTAAAAAATGGCACCGTCACACCGCCACGTTAGAGGTAACACATGACGACACTGTATACTGGTAACATGCATTTAAGCCGTTACAGTTCCCTCAATCACCCCAACCCGTGACCTGAAGTCATACCCATAGCATGACGCCGGTCTTAGCACCAGCGAACTTCTGCAAAACATGGGAAGCTTGTGACCTACCCCTAGGTCACAACAGTATTTGCTGACAATGGTCATCCTGGGCATCTACATCTACATGTACATGATTAGTGTGAAATTCACAGTTAAGTGCTTGGCAGAGGGTTCGCCGAACCACAATCATACTATCTCTCTACCATTCCACTCCAGAACAGCGCGCGGGAAAAACGAACATCTAAACCTTTCTGTTCGAGCTCTGATTTCTCTTATTTTATTTTGATGATCATTCCTACCTATGTAGGCTGGGCTCAACAAAATATTTTCGCATTCGGAAGAGAAAGATGGTGACTCAAATTTCGTAAATAGATCTCGCCGAGACGAAAAACGTCTTTGCTTTAATGACTTCCATCCCAACTCGCGTATCATATGTGCCACACTCTCTCCCCTAGTACGTGATAATACAAACGGAGCTGCCCTTTTTTGCACCCTTTCGATGTCCTCCGTCAATCCCACCTGGTAAGGATCCAGCACCGCGCAGCAGTATTCTAACAGAGGACGAACGAGTGTAGTGTAAGCTGTCTCTTTAGTGGACTTGTTGCATCTTCTAAGTGTCCTGCCAATGAAACACAACCTTTGGCTCGCCTTCTCCACAATATTATCTATGTGGTCTTCCAACTAAAGTTGTTCGTAATTTTAACACCCAGGTACTTAGTTGAATTGACAGCCTTGAGAATTGTACTATTTATCGAGTAATCGAATTCCAACGGATTTCTTTTGGAGCTCACACTTTTCGTTATTTAGCGTCAACTGCTACCTGCCACACCATACAGCAATCTTTTCTAAATCGCTTTGCAACTGATACTGGTCTTCGGATGACCTTACTAGACGGTAAATTACAGCATCATCTGCGAACAACCTAAGAGAACTGCTCAGATTGTCGACCAGGGCATTTATATAGATCAGGAACAGCAGAGGTCCCAGGACGCTTCCCTGGGGAACACCTGATATCACTTCAGTTTTACTCGATGATTTGCAGTCTATTACTACGAACTGCGACCTTCCCGACAGGAAATCACGAATCCAGTCGCACAACTGAGACGGTACCCCATAGGCCCGCAGCTTGATTAGAAGTCACTTGTGAGGAACGGTGTCTAAAGCTTTCCGGAAATCTAGAAATACGGAATCAACTTGAGATCCCCTGTCGATAGCGGCCATTACTTCATGCGAATAAAGAACGTTGCACAAGAACGATGTTTTCTGAAACCATGCTGATTACGTATCAATATATCGTTCCCTTCGAGGTGATTCATAATGCTTGAATACAGTATATGCTCCAAAACCCTACTGCAAAACGACGTCAGTGATAGAGGTCTGTAGTTCGATGGATTACTCCTACTACCCTTCTTAAACACTGGTGCGACCTGCGCAATTTTCCAATCTGTAGGCAGTGCACAACTTGGTCGACCACTGAACAAACTGCGACGCCATTCATCAGCAGTCCACTCTTTCCGGTCACGACACCACTCCAAATGCAGCCGTTTGTGTTGTGGGATTAACGGCAGCCTAAGTGCGGGATGGTGCTTCAGTAAGGGGTAATCTCTGACCAATGGAGCGAGATGACACAGTGTTGCCGGGGTCCATTACTTGTGCTCGGATGGCAACCGAAGACGTGAAAAAATTATGTTGTGCTTGGGACACAATGCGGCCATCCCTTATAGTGGTCAGACGTGGTTGACTGGAATGTTTGATCACGAGTGCGCCTGCCATTACGTTCACAGGCAGCCAAGTATCGGACTACTCTCACATCCCAATGCCCCATAAATCTGTGTATTGCACAATTCAACCAGCCGTCCAAATGGAGACCCACAATGAGGTTGCATTCAAACTCAGTGGTGCTGATAACACTGTCTCAGGTGAGTACATGGCATCTACAAGTGCATTTTCACCAAACTGATGACGCAACATGTAACGGTGTTCACGCCTGTCATATACCCTAAAAGGACTGGTGGCAACACTAAACAAGACCAACGCTAACGCACTCTGGAGCCCGTTCTACCTGTCCCAGAGAATTGTAACTATACTCGTTCTGGGTACTCCACACTTTTGTCATGCAGATTATCTCAGACTTGTGAAAACCAACTTTCTCATTCACCCTCTCTCTCTCTCTCTCTCTCTCTCTCTCTCTCTCTCTCTACCTCCATAACAGATAAATTTTAGAAACAGGGATGGAACGACTGGATCCGACAGAGAACGCCTATTCTAATCTTGAAACTTCCTGGCAGATTAAAACTGTTTGCCGGACCGAGACTCGAACTCGGGACCTTTGCCTTTCGCGGGCAAGTGCTCTACCGACTGAGCTACCCAAGTACGACTCAGGCCCCGTTCTCACAGCTTTAATTCCGCCAGTACCTCGTCTCCTACCTTCCAAACTTCACAGAAGCTCTCCTGCGAACCTTGCAGAACTAGCACTCCTGGAAGAAAGGACATTGCGGAGACATGGCTTAGCCACAGCCTGGGGAATGTTTCTAGAATGAAATTTTCACTCTACAGCGGAGTGTGCGCTGATATTGGTCCGGCACACGGTTTTAATCTGCCAGGAAGGATATGGGAACACTACAGAATAAAGAGATACACTTGAAATTCTCTGAGGTTACAGATACTGCGGTAAAGAATAGCTCAGTAGGCAGTTCAGTTGAAGAGGAATGGACATCTCTAAACAGAACAACCATAGAATTGCAAAGAAAAACATAGGTATGAGAAATGTAACTGCGAGGAAATTATGGATAGAAAAAGAAATACTTCAACTGATGGAGGAAAGAAGGAGTTATAAAAATGTTCAGGGAAACCCAGGAGTACAGAAATGCAAGTCACTTAGGAATGAAATAAATAGGAAATGTAGGGAAGCAGAGGCGAAATGGCTACATGAAAAATGTGAAGAAATCTAAAAAGAAATTATTGTTGGAAGGACTGACTCAGCATATAGAAAAGTCGAAATAACTTTCGGAGAAATTAAAAGCAAGGGCGAAAAGAATAAACGTGCAATGGGAATTCTACTGTTAAATGCAGAGGAGAGAGAGGGCAAGTGGTATGAGTACATTGAAGACCTGTTTGAGGGAAGTACTTGGTTCAAATGGTTCAAATGGCGGAAGTACTTGTCTGATACCGTGATAGAAGATGAAACAGGGGTCGACAGGGAAAAAGTAGGGTATCCAGTACTAGAAACAGAATGTAAAAGAACTTTGGACGACTTAAGATCTAATATGGCAGAGTGTGTAATTAACATTCCACGGGAATTTCTAAAATTATGGGGCCGGCCGGTGTGGCCGTGCGGTTTCGACGCTTCAGTCTGGAACCGCGTGACCGTTACGGTCGCAGGTTCGAATCCTGCCTCGGGCATGGATGTGTGTGATGTCCTTAGGTTAGTTAGGTTTAATTAGCTCTAAGTTCTAGGCGACTGATGACCTCAGAAGTTAAGTCGCATAGTGCTCAGAACCATTTGAACCATTTTTTTCTAAAATTATGGGGCGTAGGGAATGGGAACAAAATGCCTGTTCACATCGATGTGTGGAATGTATTAGACTGGCGACATACCATCAGACTTTCGGAAAAACAACTCCGAAGATTGAAAGAGTTGGCATTGCGTGAATTATCGCACAACCAAATTAACATCTCATGCACCCAAGTTTCTGACGAGAATAATATACTGAAGGATGGAAAAGAAAATTGAAGACCTGTTAGATGACGGTCGGTTTCATTTTAGGAAATATAAAGGCACGAGAGAGGCAGTTTGGACGTTGCGGTCGATGATGGACGCAAAACTGAAGAAAAATCAAGACACCATCAAAGGGTTTGTTGACCTAGAGAAAGCTTTCAGAAGTGGTGTTCGTAATTGTGAGAAAAATAGGGACAAGCTTTTGGGAAAGACTGGTAATGTACAGTATATACGAGAACCAAAAGGGTACAATAGTACTGGAAGACTAACAACGAAGTGCTAGGATCAAAAAGGGTGTAAGGCAGGGATGTACTCTTTGGCACTCTGCTGTTCAGTAGAAAATAAGTAAAAGGAAGATTCGAGAATGGTATTGCAATTCAAGGTTAAAGGATATCAATGTTAAAATTCGCTGTCGACATTGCTGTTCTCGCTGACAGTGCAGAAGAATTACAGGGTTTGCTGAATTTAAAGAGCAGTCTAACATGTACAGAATATGGGTTGATAGTAAATCGAAGAAAGATGAAACTAATGAGAAGTAGCAGGAATGAGAACAGCGAGCAATTTAACACCAAAATTAGTGATCACGAAGTAGACGAAGTTAAGGAACTCTGTTACCTTGCCAGCAAAATAACCCTTACGGACGGATCAAGGAGGACATTAAGAGCGGACTAGCTCTGGGAAAAATGGCATTATTTACCAAAAGAAGTCTACAAGTATCAAACATAGGGCTTAAAATGAGGATGAAATTTCTGAGGATGTATGTCTGGAATACAAAATTGTGTGGTATTGAATCGTGGACTGTGGGAAGACCAGAACGTAAGAGAATCGAAATATTTGAGATATGGTGCCATAGAAAAATGTTGGAAATTAGGTGCAACAACAAGATAAAGAATGAAGAGTCTCCGAGAATCGGCGAGGAACGGAATTTACAGAAAACACTGACAAGAAGAAGGGACAGAACGATAGGACATGTACTAAGATGTCGGGCAAAAACTTCCCGCACTAGGAGGAGCTATAGAGGGGAAAAATCGTAGAGGAAGACAAAGACTGGACTATATGCAGTAAGTAATTGAGAACGTAGATTGTAAGTACTACTCTGAGATGAAGTGGTTGGCACATTAGAGGAATTTGTGGCGGGTCGAATCAATCCAGTCAGAAGACTGATGATATCACAGACCAGACACAACTCCGTCCCCCCCCCCCCCCCTTCCTCGCTGTAACTTACACCAGCTGCCAAAACTGTGCTCTGTTGGCAAACAGAATGTATCGAATCGGCTCGTGTGGGTTTATAGCTGCTCCTACCACGGCTTTGAAGTGCGCCAGAGTGTACTGTGACTCTTGATTTCAGCAACCATCTTACATGCTTCGAGCTTTTAATGGCGGTGATATTGCTCTCATGGGATTCTCTCTAACTATCTACGTGCTACAGGGTGTTTCAAAAATGACCGGTATATTTGAAACGGCAATAAAAACTAAACGAGCAGCGATAGAAATACACCGTTTGTTGCAATATGCTTGGGACAACAGTACATTTTCAGGCAGACAAACTTTCGAAATTACAGTAGTTACAATTTTCAACAACAGATGGCGCTGCAGTCTGGGAAACTCTATAGTACAATATTTTCCACATATCCACCATGCGTAGCAATAATATGGCGTAGTCTCTGAATGAAATTACCCGAAACCTTTGACAACGTGTCTGGCGGAATGGCTTCACATGCAGATGAGATGTACTGCTTCAGCTGTTCAATTGTTTCTGGATTCTGGCGGTACACCTGGTCTTTCAAGTGTCCCCACAGAAAGAAGTCACAGGGGTTCATGTCTGGCGAATAGGGAGGCCAATCCACGCCGCCTCCTGTATGTATCGGATAGCCCAAAGCAATCACACGATCATCGAAATATTCATTCAGGAAATTAAAGACGTCGGCCGTGCGATGTGGCCGGGCACCATCTTGCATAAACCACGAGGTGTTCGCAGTGTCGTCTAAGGCAGTTTGTACCGCCACAAATTCACGAAGAATGTCCAGATAGCGTGATGCAGTAATCGTTTCGGATCTGAAAAATGGGCCAATGATTCCTTTGGAAGAAATGGCGGCCCAGACCAGTACTTTTTGAGGATGCAGGGACGATGGGACTGCAACATGGGGCTTTTCGGTTTCCCATATGCGCCAGTTCTGTTTATTGACGAAGCCATCCAGGTAAAAATAAGCTTCGTCAGTAAGCCAAATGCTGCCCACATGCATATCGCCGTCATCAATGCTGTGCACTATATCGTTAGCGAATGTCTCTCGTGCAGCAATGGTAGCGGCGCTGAGGGGTTGCCGCGTTTGAATTTTGTACGGATAGAGGTGTAAACTCTGGCGTATGAGACGATACGTGGACGTTGGCGTCATTTGGACCGCAGCTGCAACATGGCGAACGGAAACCCGAGGCCGCTGTCGGATCACCTGCTGCACTAGCTGCGTGTTGCCCTCTGTGGTTGCTGTACGCGGTCGCCCTACCTTTCCAGCACGTTCATCCGTCACGTTCCCAGTCCGTTGAAATTTTTCAAACAGATCCTTTATTGTATCGCTTTTCGGTCCTTTGGTTACATTAAACCTCCGTTGAAAACTTCGTCTTGTTGCAACAACACTGTGTTCTAGGCGGTGGAATTCCAACACCAGAAAAATCCTCTGTTCTAAGGAATAAACCATGTTGTCTACAGCACACTTGCACGTTGTGAACAGCACACGCTTACAGCAGAAAGACGACGTACAGAATGGCGCACCCACAGACTGCGTTGTCTTCTATCTCTTTCACATCACTTGCAGCGCCATCTGTTGTTGAAAATTGTAACTACTGTAATTTAGAAAGTTTGTCCGCCTGAAAATGTACTGTTGTCCCAAGAATATTGCAACAAACGGTGTATTTCTATCGCTGCTCGTTTAGTTTTTATTGCCGTTTCAAATATACCGGTCATTTTTGAAACACCCTGTATGAACAGAAGTAGATGGAACAGCTGGTGGCTTCTGTAACCCATAACGAAGAGGTAGATACGCATGTTACGGCATTCAGAGTACTGAATTATGAAGTGATTGTTATACTGTGGTCCCTCTACTCGCTGTTACAATACAGAATAATCGACGGCGATTATTGTCATCAACACCGTGTTGCCCAAGGCAGTTGACTGTAGCAGCGGTGCTTTTCCCAAATCGAAGTACACTTGTTACTCTCTCGACACGGTAACACTTGCAACGCAGAATGTCTACAGGAGCACAGAATATGAGGATTCCATTAGCCGGGCAACCAAGATCCAGCCGAGACCTGATACGCTGTTATTGCTCGTCTTGCCAATCTGCACTCGACTGTCTCGCCGGCGACTTCTTAGTCACGGGCCCCGTTGAACTTATTGATTCACAGTGACTACAGCCGGGCTCTGTCTCTAATATAGGAGTTATCTACAGCATAATCGCTTACGAGTACTTCCGTACAACTTCAAAGTTAGCAAGCACGAGTCAGTCCGCTGCAGCAGGTCACCTGCTTTATGGCATATGCCAGCTTATCTCCATCGTATCGGATTTATAGAAACTCGATTTCATGGTACTCAAGGTTGTAATTATCAATTAGAAATGATTATAGTTTCTCTACTTCCTTATACTCTTGAAAATGGTACAGCAATGATTTCAAAGTGTGTAGTTGTGTCGCAAAATTGTTGAAAATTTCACGGCTACTCCCATCACTTTCGTAATCACAGGTGATGCAATGCCAGATAAGACAGCGTGGGCCTCGCAGAAAATGCTAGGAAGAGGCCACTGGTTTGCTTCAGGTAGCAAAATTTAGTATATACATAAAGGAGCACTTTATTGGTCCCAAACTATACGTACATTTTCTTTGGATGGTTATCGTCGTACAAAAATTAAAAATATAAATTCTTTTCATGCACTCAGAAAATATAGAAGCTACCTTACTGCAATCGCATTTTTATACAAATTCACTTCAGTAAGTTTGTAAAAAATAATAAAGTAAATACAACGATCGAAATGAGGCATTCCAGATCCTGAATTTTAATTTAAAGAAAAAATTATAGTTATGAAAGCTAAACGGATAAAAATAAAGACCGCGATAATTCTGATAAGGGTTAAAAAATCACCATTCAGTAAGTAATGAACACACAACTTGTAGCTCACAATCCTAGATCCTTAGCCATTATGTTAGGGAGCTATTGCGTAAAACCATGTTATGACTTATGTCTCAGGAGAAATTGTTTTCATCACATTTTCACAAACGAAGCTGCACCTAGGTAGGTGGCTGCACGGTGTGAAACCTGGCATCCAATTCGACACCAGGTTTCAAAAAGTTAATTCTATTCCTCGTGTCTCAGTGGCAAATAAATCTTAATTGTATTCATAGGGATATATCATAGGCACTAAATAAAACTATATTTCACTCGCTTAATATCGTCTGCTATTGTGAAACAATGGCATTTATCGTATTAGGCCACAGCGACCGACAGAGAAACAAGAACAAAAAACGCAGGAAATGTGAAGCTACAACAGTAGCCCAACCAACAACAAAACAACCTTCAGTCTAGCCAGTCTAGGCGGCTGGTGTCAGAAACGCTGTAAGAGAAACAGAATGAAGGATTAAAGACTGTACTAGTAAACTTACAAAAATAAATACAATATCCATTAATTATGGTTTATCAGTAGAACCATTTGTAATTCACCTGGACACTACTACTAGCTTGGCAACATGAGGCAGCTACTCTGTAAAGTTTTGTGGGTTTGTCCCCTATAAAGTATAGTGTGGTCTTCGGTCACATTTAGAAATGAGCTACAATTGTTACTAATCGTTGTGGATTTGGATAGCACCTTCTTTCCACTGGACTCCCAGGAGCAGGGCCCTGCATGCGCGGGGTCAGTAGCATTTGCTAACTGTTGCTACATCGCTACTTTGGCACTGACATAAAGGTGAACTTTATGGTTGTCAGATTATACAACTGTAATTTCGGCGTTTGGATATTTCCATTTCGCTGCCAAATGGTGAATGTGTACAACAGTTTGCTGTTATTTGTGCTAAGACTGACAAAGCCATATACACAACCAATGGTAATGGAAGACGAGACGATGACATGTATTCATTGTCCGATACGTGAGAATTTTTAGTAGTGCCAAAGCAATAAATTTTCCTAGTGTTCAATTGAAAATGGCCAAAGGGCGAAACTACTGTCGTAAACTTAGAAATATATAACAACTGCCAGGTCTGAATGAAATTCGTCTGAAATGAATCACAATCTGTCCGCTGTTACGGCTACCATAGACCACGAAACGACGAACTTCCATAAGTCACGCAACCACTACACTTTGATTATCAACCATTTTCTGTTAATATTTAATAATACTACATAGTTTATGAAAGATAATAATATTCAGATGATACCTAGCTCCGTGAGCAAACTGCAATATTTTCAAAAGTGTTACATTGTCAGAAAGACACAAACCTAAAAGAAAACTTTGATTGTGACTTTTAACGCTGCACCAAATATGAAAGATCAGATATTGCTTTTTTATGAGTTTCGTGAATCGGTCACCAATTCCGCAATCGAAGATACAGCCAAAGAGAGATTTCTGCTTTCTGTTCATTGACACTATTTCGTAAATTGAGTCTATTTCCTTGAGCTGCTTAATCAGCGGTTTTCGTACCAGTAACATCAAATTTCAAACCGAATGTTAACTTTTGAAATTATTTTCTTCTAAACAATTTAATTAATTACTCTGTTCGAAACCACATAATGTTCTTGAATGATCGTGTTTACTGCATGGACTCTTGGCTCTATGACACTTTATGCAGAGAGCTGTGTTGGTGCGACATTAACGACTTGCAAATACCCGGTAGCCAAGCCAGGTTACTGGGATATATGTTACTACCGTTCGTCGGGCATTGTTCCAGTTCGCGACACCTATCTGTGACTTGGCATTCCAAAGCTAGTCGCCCCACCACGGTCTTCTTCCACAGTCAGCTGGTCGTCTCCACGCGCAGGCGTGACTCCCGCCACCTGGAATGTGTCCAGCCCATGAGCACCATAGTCTTGTAAAAACCAATTTTTATTAAATGCACTTCATCCCGATTATCTGCTTCTGTAACCTAGACTACAGGGCCTAATTTGTTTCGATTCACGAAGAAATGTAATTTTTATCGCGATATATCGAATTTGGTTCTTCACGACATTCAAATTTTACAATCCAGTTCTACCAGAACTACAGTTACTTCTTTTTTCTTAGTTATGCCCATTTAAAGACAACGTTTGAAATTTTTTAGTTGGCAGCTTCATTTTCTTTTTCTCTTCCGAAAATCTCGTAATGAACTCTCTGTTTCGTTTCGTGCGCTCGTCTGTCCAATGTTTACTAGTAGTATTTTCAGCTTTCTCTGCGAATATGCAACAAACAGCTGAATTCCAAAGGCTATACGTTCTCTGTCGGTATCGTCTGCAGCGTTCATTTCTGGTATGTCCAGCTTAATTTCTGCTACTCAGAGATGTTTGCCCTCCCAGCATTTATTGCATTAAGCAGATTTTTTTTCCTAATCAAGTGTTGCCCATTCTCCAGATGTGAACATAGAATTTCAAGGCTCCTCTGCGTACTGTATCAGTAAATCTTTCTATTTCTTTGTATAGCCTGTAGTTCTCCTTTTAATCCACAAGTCATTTGCTTTAATGGAACTTTTTTTCTGAGAATTTTTCGTTCTTCCCTTACAATTTCATCAATTCTTGAGTGACCTCCAAGAGATGTAGCTTGTGTGGCGTACAGTATTTGAGGAAAAAAACTGTTTTGTAATACCGAAGTTTCAAATTAAAGCGTATCACTCGTTTGCTTTAGTGATTCCATTTTGTTCTGTACGCTTTCTTAGGTTTGACGGCTAAATATGTTTGAATTTCTGGTCGGGATCGTACTATGATTTCTCCGCAGTAATTAAAAGGAAGGAGACATATACATGAAAGTTTCCCGTATTTCGTTTGTAATGAGGATCTTCTGATATATCGGTCTAAATATTAAATCAAATTTGTCTTCTCATGCGATGTTTGAAGTGCTGTCTTTGATGCTGCGTTTGAAGGCTTGTCTTTGATGCTGCCCGTGTAACTTCTCTCAGGCGTGGCTTCTTCACTACTCTCGGCTAAGATAACATGTGCGTCAGCAAAAGCTAGGCACTTCACTTTGATTGTTTGTTCCGAGGTCCCGATGTTCATACCCTCGATTACTTTACTCCATTATCTGATGACTTTGTCTATAACTATGTTAAACAAAGCGGGGGGAGATCATTTCCTTGTCGAATTCCTATACGTACTTCAAAACACTCAGATATTTCACTGAGAAGTTTCACTTAAGATGCTGTGTGTGTGACTCTGGCAAACCAGTTTGTAGTTTTTCTGTCTTGTCTGAGCTCTTCTAAAATGCTCTGTCTCAGCAGTCTCATGTTGTTTCTGTGGTCTTCAGTCAGAAGTCTGGACTGATACAGTTCTCCATGCAGCTCCATTCTGTGCAAGCCTCTTCAATCCCGAATAACTTCTGCAATCCACATACTTTCGAATTTACTTATAGCGCTCGTCTCTCGTTTACCCTCTGCAATTTTTATTCCCCACATTCCCCTCCAATACTAAACTGACGAGCCAGCAGTGATAATGATTTTAAGTATCATCAGTTATTTTATTACCCAAACAGCAAAATACCTCTACAACTTTCAGTGTCCCATTTTCTAACCTAATTGCGTCACCATCACCTGATTTAATTCGACTGAATTCCATTACCCTTATTTTGCTTTCGTTAATGTTTATTCTATATCATTTTCTCAAGACACTGTCCATTCCGTTCAACTATTCTTCCAGTCCCCTTATTGTCTGTGACAGAATTGCAATGTCATCAGCAAAACTCAAAGTATTTATTTGCTCCCCCTGGATTTCACCCTGGACTCTAAATTTTCCTTTGGTTTCCTTTACTATTTGCTCATTATGCATAATAAATAGCATCAGGAGTAGACTACAAACTGTCTCACTCCCTTCTCAACCACTGTTTCCCTTCCATGCCCCTCGACTCTTACAGCTGCCGTCTGCTTTCTGTATAGGCTGTATCTAACCTGTTGCTGTACTTCACCCCTGCTACGATCAGAGTTTTAAAAGAATGTGTTCCAGTCAACAATTTCAAAATGTTCTGTAAATCTACAAAGGTTATAAATGTAGATCTGACTTTCTCTAACTTATCTTCTACGATAAGTCGTAGGGTCAGCATTGCCTCACGTGTTCCAACATTTCTCCGAAACACAGGCTGATATTCCCCGAAGTCAACGTCTTACACTATTTCCATTCTTCTGCACGTAATTCGTGTCAGTATTTTGTAATGATGACTTATACACTGATAGGTCGGTAATGTTCACACTTGAGAGCACCTGCTTTCTTTGGAATTGGAATTATTAGGCTGGTGATTAAGTTCTTACTGTTTTTGTTATGCATGTTGGTATTCTGGTTGCTACGGCTTTATTTATCTATTAGCATTTTTTTTTATTTGTAGCTTATTGTTGCTAGTTTACATAATGGAGCTGTGGACTAACTTACAATGCTAAGTGGAGAAATTGGAACATGTCCGACATATTCTTTCGTTTGAGTTCAATAGAGGGGGAACAGCAGAGGAGGCAAACAGAAACATTTGTGTCGTGTCTGAGGATAACGCCATTGGACAAAGCACTGCAATAAAATGGTTTTCTCGTTTTATGGAGGATCGTTTCGACATTACTGACTCTCCACGTTCAGGAAGAACTTTGGGGTTTGATGAAGATCGTTTGAACACATTAATCCACAATGATCCGCGTCAGTGAACTCGGGAACTATAAAATGTGATTAACTGCGATCATTCTGCCTTCGTGTGACATTTCCATGCAATGGGGAAGGTTAAGAAATGGGTGTCTGGTTACCGGACGCTCTAAGCCAAAATTACAAAACTCAGCGTGTGGCCATATTTGCATCTCTGCTTGCTCGTCACCAATTGGTTTGTGTACAACACCAACCATTTATATCCAGAATCGATACTGGGACGTCTTTCTACCAACATGAGGGAAAGAAAGGAACGGTTGAATCCACACAAAGCAGTAACTCCATGTACAAAGATATGCGCCCATCCATAAAAGATAATGTTATGCATCCGGTCGAACAGCGACTGTACTGTGTACTCCGCACTGCTTGCCCGAGGTGTAACCATCACTGATGACTTTTATTGTCAACAACTGAGTCGTCTTGCAGACGCGATCCAAGAACAACAGGAGTTGGGTCGGGGAGTCATTCTGCACCCATCTTATTCACGTGATCTTGCGTTCTCAGCTTTTTACATTTTCCGCTCTCTTCAACGAAGTTCCATTCCGGGAGAAAATGCTCTTTGAGCATGCCTTGGCAAGTTTTCGCCTCAAAACCACTTCATTTCTACACTCGTGGTGTCGGAAAGTTACCCCAGCGTTGGCAGACTGTTGCAAATAATGAAGGAGAATATACACTCCTGGAAATGGAAAAAAGAACACATTGACACCGGTGTGTCAGACCCACCATACTTGCTCCGGACACTGCGAGAGGGCTGTACAAGCAATGATCACACGCACGGCACAGCGGACACACCAGGAACCGCGGTGTTGGCCGTCGAATGGCGCTAGCTGCGCAGCATTTGTGCACCGCCGCCGTCAGTGTCAGCCAGTTTGCCGTGGCATACGGAGCTCCATCGCAGTCTTTAACACTGGTAGCATGCCACGACAGCGTGGACGTGAACCGTATGTGCAGTTGACGGACTTTGAGCGAGGGCGTATAGTGGGCATGCGGGAGGCCGGGTGGACGTACCGCCGAATTGCTCAACACGTGGGGCGTGAGGTCTCCACAGTACATCGATGTTGTCGCCAGTGGTCGGCGGAAGGTGCACGTGCCCGTCAACCTGGGACCGGACCGCAGCGACGCACGGATGCACGCCAAGACCGTAGGATCCTACGCAGTGCCGTAGGGGACCGCACCGCCACTTCCCAGCAAATTAGGGACACTGTTGCTCCTGGGGTATCGGCGAGGACCATTCGCAACCGTCTCCATGAAGCTGGGCTACGGTCCCGCACACCGTTAGGCCGTCTTCCGCTCACGCCCCAACATCGTGCAGCCCGCCTCCAGTGGTGTCGCGACAGGCGTGAATGGAGGGACGAATGGAGACGTGTAGTCTTCAGCGATGAGAGTCGCTTCTGCCTTGGTGCCAATGATGGTCGTATGCGTGTTTGGCGCCGTGCAGGTGAGCGCCACAATCAGGACTGCATACGACCGAGGCACACAGGACCAACACCCGACATCATGGTGTGGGGAGCGATCTCCTACACTGGCCGTACACCACTGGTGATCGTCGAGGGGACACTGAATAGTGCACGGTACATCCAAACCGTCATCGAACCCATCGTTCTACCATTCCTAGACCGGCAAGGGAACTTGCTGTTCCAACAGGACAATGCACGTCCGCATGTATCCCGTGCCACCCAACGTGCTCTAGAAGGTGTAAGTCAACTACCCTGGCCAGCAAGATCTCCGGATCTGTCCCCCATTGAGCATGTTTGGGACTGGATGAAGCGTCGTCTCACGCGGTCTGCACGTTCAGCACGAACGCTGGTCCAACTGAGGCGCCAGGTGGAAATGGCATGGCAAGCTGTTCCACAGGACTACATCCAGCATCTCTACGATCGTCTCCATGGGAGAATAGCAGCCTGCATTGCTGCGAAAGGTGGATATACACTGTACTAGTGCCGACATTGTGCATGCTCTGTTGCCTGTGTCTATGTGCCTGTGGTTCTGTCAGTGTGATCATGTGATGTATCTGACCCCAGGAATGTGTCAATAAAGTTTCCCCTTCCTGGGACAATGAATTCACGGTGTTCTTACTTCAATTTCCAGGAGTGTATTATTGATGACTAAAGTCTCTGTTACCTTTATCTGTTATGTTCATCACACCCATGAAACAACACTACAAACATCTACACCAACCAAACATTTCATTCTTCATAAAGCCTGACGGTATTTCCCCTGTCTCATACATCTTCCTCATCAGTTGGAATAGTTATTTAATGGCTGGCTCTCCCAAGGATATCACCAGTTGTGAGGGGAAGCCGTCTACTCCAGAGGCCTTGTTTCACCTTAGGTCTTTCCGTGTTCTTTCTGAGTTTTCCCTCAGTGTTACATCTCCCAACACGTCTTAATCTTCTACACCTCGCCTTTCTATAATACTGACTTCAAGTTTATTTCCTTTGTGTAACCCTCATATATATTCCTTACAGCTTTCAACTTTCCCTTCTTTACTCGGTGTTGGTGTTCCATCTGAGTTCTTTGTGTATATACAACTGCTTCTCTTTCCTTCAAACTCCTGTTTAATTTTCCTGTAGGCAGTATCTACATTTCCTCTAGTTATACATGCTTCTACAGACTTACATTTTGTTCTCTACCAATTTCTGCTCAATCAATCTACACTTTCTGTCAATCTCATTTGTCAACCCCCTGTATTCTTTCCCACCTGCTTCATATGTTGCTTTTTTTATATTTTCTCCTTTCGTCAATTAGATTCAATATCTCCTGTGATGCCCAATGCTATCTACTTGTCTTTTTATTTATTTGATCTTCTGCAGATTTAACTGCACACATAAAAAATGTTTCTCATCACCTCGGTTCCGAGAGTTCCGAAACCTGTACAGAAAACTGGAATGGAGATCAACATAAACATCACTTCCGCTCTTTTTATTGCTCATGAAAGCCACACATTGCATGTTGTACAACTAGACCTTCAGAGGTGGTGGTCCAGATTGCTCTACACACCGGTACCTCTAATATCCAGTAGCACGTCCTATTGCATTGACGCAAGCCTGTATTCGTCGTGGCATTCGAGCCACAAGTTCATCAAGGCAGTGGAGGTTGAGATTGTCCCACTCCTCAACGGCGATTCGGCGTAGATCGCTCAGAGTGGCTGGTGGCTCACGTCGTCCATAGACAGTCCTTTTCAATATATCCCAGGCTTGTTCGATAGGGTTCATGTCTGGAGAACATGTTGGTCACTCTAAGTGAGCGATGTCGTTATCCTGAAGGAAGTCATTCACAAGATGTGCACGATGGGGGCTCGAATTGTCGTCCATGAATGCCTCGCCTATATGCTGCACTATCGGTCAGAGGATGGTATTCACGCATCGTACAGCCGCTACGGCGCCTTCCACGACCACCAGCGGCGTATGTAGGCCCCACATAATACCACCCCAAAACAACAGGGGACCTCCACCTTGCTGCACTCGCTGAACAGTGTTTCTAAGGCGTTCAACCTGACCAGGTTGCCTCCAAACACATCTCCGGCGATTGTCTGGTTGAAGGCATGTGCGACACTCATCGTTGAAGAGAACGTGATGCCAATCCTGAGCGGTTCATTTGGCATGTTGTCGGGCCCATCTGCACCGCCCCGCATGGTGTCCTGGTTGCAAAAACTGACCTCGCCATGGTCGTCGGAAGTGAAGTTGCGCACAGTCTGAGTGGTAACATGACGTCCTGTGGCTCTACGAAAAGCGTTATTCAACATGGTGGCGTGGCTGTCAGGGTTCCTCCGAGTCATAATCCGTAGGTAGCGGTAATCCACTGCAGTATCATCCCTTGGGCGGCCTGAGCGAGGCATATCATCGACAGCTCCTGTCTCTCTGTATCTCCTCCATGGGGTGTAAAGCTAGTTCGCGTCCGTAGTAGAATACTACACGTGCACCCTGGGTAACGCTAAATGAACTAGCAAAGTACAGGCGACCAGATAATCCTTAGTTGATCTCCTGGTCACGGCAAATCACGATGAATTCTAGCAAAACGAACCCTTTGACTAGAGAACTCGGATCGCTGATTCGAGTCTGCCACCTGAATATTGAAGGCATAAGTAGAGCCAGATGCATGTACTTGCATAAAGTTTCAACAAAGAACGACATTGACGTAGTCGCAATTCAGGAGACCCATACTGAAGATGACGAGCAGCTAAGATCAAGGGGCATAATATCTGGCTATGACCTAATAGGCGCCACACACCACAGAAATTATGGCACGGCAACATACGTCAGGAGAAATATCGAAGAAGTGGCTCTCGTATCAACATCTACCACAAACGAGATTCACGAAGTCATTATAAAAGTGGGTGAAGTCACAATAAATAATATATACAAGCCTCCAGGGCAATCGTGGCCCCCACAAGCCCTTCAAACCCTGCCTCACCCAGCAATATACGTGGGTGACTTTAATAGCCACCATGAACTGTGGAAATATCGAATATCTGACCAAAACGGCGAAGACCTGGTGAAATGGACAGAAGATCATCATACTCAACTAATCTTTGACGCCAAAGACCGAGGTACATTTAAATCAGCCGCTTGGCTGAGACCTGCCCTGACCTCAGTTTTGTTACAACTGACAAGAACAACAAACCCCTGCTGGTCTCTCGCAGGGTACTTGAGGATTTCCCCCACTCTCAGCATCGCCCAGTGCTCTTAGAAATAGGTCTTACTATTCCCCTGATATCCTCTTATCCTCGTCCTAGACGGAACTTTGGGAGGGCAGATTGGGCTGCTTTCTCGGAGAAACTTGATAAATGCCTTGGATGGATACCCCCAACGTATAAGAACTACGAAAGATTTGTTGGAGCCGTCATCAGCTCAGCTAAAGTTAGTATGCCCAGAGGATTCAGAAAAGAATATGTGCCAGGATGGAGCGAGGAAAGTGAACGGCTTTATAGACAGTTTCTGGACAATGGGGATAAAGAAATTGCAGACGATCTATTACATAGCCTACACGCGGCCAGGCGTGCTAAGTGGATGGAGACCGTGGAACAAATGGATTTTACAAGATCAAGCAGAAGGGCGTGGTCTTTGCTTCGGAGACTTGGAGGTGGAGGTTAAAATCTGCAAATGACCAGTGCTATGTCCCCAAATACAGTTGCGGTTCACATCAGCAAGACGTCCAGGGCCCCAAAGGAACGAGCCCATACAATAAAAATTAAAAAGGAGCTTAAAGAGCTAAAATCGACAGCAGAGAACAATACATCTTATTCCCAACCCTTTTCAGTCGAAGAGTTAAATATGGCCCTGAACGATATAAAACCAGGAAAGGCCCCAGGGTTTGATGGGATTCACCCAGAATTTCTGCTCCACTGTGGTAAATTTGCAAGATTATGGCTTGCGCGATTCTTCTCTAATGTGTTGCAAACTGGAAAAATTCCGCACACTGTCAAAAAGGCTAAAATTGTTGCCATATTAAAACCGGGAAAACCGAGTGACCAGCCTCAGAGCTACCGCCCAATCGCCTTACTCAGCATGATCTATAAATTACTGGAGAGACTTATGTACAACAGCATGAGCGAAGTCATCCTGGAGGCTGTACCGGTAGAACAGGCGGGCTTCCGGCCGAAAAGAAGCTGCACGGATCAGGTCCTCGCCCTAACAACCTACATCGAGGCGGGCTTCCAAAGACAGCAAAAAACATCAGTGGTATTTGTTGACCTGACGGCGGCGTTCGACACTGTCTGGAGACAGGGCCTGATTTATAAGCTCCTCCGCATCGTGCCATGTCTAAAATCGGCTAACCTTATCAACGAAATGCTCTGCAATAGACCATTCCAGGTTGTCATCGGTAACAACAGAAGTAAATTTATGAAACTTAATAATGGCCTGCCCCAAGGTTCAGTACTGGCTCCACTGCTTTTCAGCATGTATATAGCCGATATGCCTAGGACGAGATCCAAAATGTTCGGTTATGCGGACGACTGGGCCTTGGCCACACAACATCGAGTGATGGAGGGAACAGATCACACTATCCAGCGATTTGACCACTCTAGGAAAATACTTCCTTGACTGGAGGCTCCAACCCATCCCATCCAAAACAGAGGCCACTTGTTTCCACCTGAATAACAAATTAGCAAACAAAGAGCTCAAGATCCGTTTTGATGGCGGCGTTCTTCCATATAATAGAACACCAAAGTATCTGGGCGTGACACTCGATAGAACATTGAGCTATAAACAACACCTTGTAAACACTGCTGAAAAGTCAGAACTAGAAACAACATTGTCCAAAAGCTTTGTGGCACTAGTTGGGGGTCCACTGCCTCCGTTCTGCGTAGCTCTGCGCTAGGACTTGTCTATTCTGCAGCAGAGTACTGTTCCCCAATATGGTTAAATAGTGCTCACATCAAGAAGGTAGATGCAGTCTTGAACCAAACGATGAGGATTATCTCTGGAACGATCAGGTCAACTCCTGTCCAATGGCTGCCTGTATTGAGCCATATCCCGCCGCCACATTTGCGCAGAGAACACGCACTTGTCAGGGAGTGTCGAAAAATTCAAAATAGCTCAGATCTTCCTATCCACACCCTGAGTAATGGAATTGAGCAAAATAGATTGAAATCCAAACACCCCCCTCTCGCAAGTGCCAAAGATCTGGTAAAGAACGCTTTTATTCTTGAGGACCGCTGGAGAGAAGAATGGGAGGAAAAGACACCGCCTCAGGTTAACACCTTATTGGGAACATCTAACAGACCTCGGGGCTTTGACTTGCCCCACAAAATCTGGTCTACCCTTAACAGGATCAGGACGAGCCACGGCCGCTGTGCGGACTCCTTGTACAAATGGAGCATAGTGCCATCACCACAGTGCGACTGCGGCGCCGACAGGCAGACAATTCACCATATCGTGGTAGAATGCCCTCTGAGGGCCTACCCTGGGCCAACAAGGGACTTCATGGATGCGACTAACAGTGCAATCGATTATATTTCTAACCTAGATGTTTGTTTGTGATATTGTAACTGTTTTGTGTGTTATGTACTTTTAGATTTTTCATACGTGATTTGTACTTGCCATACGCTAAATAAATCCTCCATGTCCGAACAACATCGCTATGGTTCACTCCGAGATGCCTGGACACTTCCCTTGCTAGAGCCCATCCTGGCACAAAGTAAGAATGCGGACGCTATCTAACCGCGGTATTGACCGTCTAGACATGGTTGAACTACAGACCACACGAACGATGTACCTCCTTCCTGGTGGAATGACTGGAACTGATCGCCTGTCGGACTCCCTCCGTCTAATACGCGCTGCTGATGCGTGGTTTTTTGCATCTCTTGGCGGGTTTAGTGACATCTCTGAACATTCAAAGGGACTGTGTCTGTGATACAATATCCACAATCAACGTCTATCTTCAGGAGCTCTGGGAACCGGGGTGAGGCAAAACTTTTTTTGATGTGTGTATTTCACCTCTGAAAACCAGTCATTCTTCTTCTACTATATTCCTAGTACCTGTTTCAATCAATCTTTCAATATATCCAGCTGCCAGGTCTTTAATTTGAAAGTTATCGATGTCTCAAGGTCTCTTCCACGTATACAACCTGCTCCATGATTCATACAACAACTGTTAGTAATGATTAAAGTATGCTCTGCGCAAAATTGTACTTGGCTGCGCCCTCTTTAATTCCTTTACTCCAGTGCATATCCTCCTACTGTTTTTCATTCTCCACCTCTTCCTACCACCGATTTCGAGACACCCATCAGAATTAAATTTTCGTCTCCCTAAGTATCTAAATAATTTTTGTCGTCTCACCATATATTCTTTCAATATCTTCATCATCTACTTTTACTACTGTGGTGCGTGTTGGTTTTATGTCTATCTTCGCTACTATAATGCATTCACTATGCTGCTCATAACAGTTCACCTATATTTCTATTTTCTTATTCATGATCAGATCCACTCCTGCATTATCCTATTTGATTTTGTACTTGTGTGTACTCGCTTTACCAGAAGTCTTATTATCCTACCATCCAACTCTCTAATCTTCTCTAATCTGAACCTATCCATCTCCCTTCTTAAATTTTCCAATCTATCTACAGGAATAATGAATCTAACATTTCACTCTCCGATCCATAGAACGCCAGTTTTATTTTTTTGATGACGAGAGAAAATTCAAATGGCTCTGAGCACTATGGGACTCAACTGCTGAGGTCATTAGTCCCCTAGAACTTAGAACTAGTTAAACCTAACTAACCTAAGGACATCACAAACATCCATGCCCGAGGCAGGATTCGAACCTGCGACCGTAGCGGTCTTGCGGTTCCAGGCTGCAGCGCCTTTAACCGCACGGCCACTTCGGCCGGCGATGACGAGAGAGTCAACGTCTTGTTAAAGTCCACAATAGTGATAAATGTGTTATTACTTCGAAGTATTAATATTGCCTTCAGACATCAAATCTGCTCAGCGTACAATTCTGTGTTCAGAGACACAGAAAGAAAGATGGAGAGCTAAAGACAGATTTATAATTCTGGGTTCTAAATCAGATCATTTTATTCACATAAAATTGTACACATAACAAGTTACATATTTACATAAAATGTAAAATATATTAGGGAATCAGGCTGTTTTGCCTGCTGCGAAGGAAAAGTAGAAAGAGGGGGATCCGCGCGGGGTAGCCACGTTGTCTCAAGCGCCTTGCCACGGTTCGCACGGCTCCCCCCGTCGGAGTTTCGAATCCTCCCTGGGGTGTGGATGTGTGTATTGGCCACAGAGTAATTTATTTTAATTTCGATTGAGTAGTGTGTAATCCTAGGGGCCGATAATCTAAGCAATTTGATCCCACAAGAATTACCACAAATTTCCAAAGAAGGATAGGAAGAGGGAGGGAGGGGTGGGGAAAACCTTGTATGGCAAGAAATATATTTGCTATGTTCTAGCCCTCTGAGACACAAAAATGTAGTGTCAGAATAAAGAAGGCACTTTACCTGTTGTACTGGCAGATTTTGTGATTTACAATTCTGCACTGCTATACATATCACTGCAACACACTACACAATAATAATGCTCAGGAAGTTAGGAGCCTAACTGTTGTTTGTCAATTTGTTCCGATTTAAGCTGCACAATATTTAGAAATCTGTGATGGCGCAGTAGAAGAGAAATAGGGATAAAGTTGTGCTTAAACAACGGCTGCTCCATCTCTGCCGCATGGGAGCGAGAAATGGGTGCGGAACTGTAGAGACAAGAACGAGATTCCAGCAGCAGAGATGAGATTTCTTAGCATATTCCAAAAGAAATGAGAAAACCATAAACCAATTTTATATTAATACTGAAGGAGGCAAAAATAATGAGCATCGAAGTAAATGAGATAAGAACGAATGAAAATAGTATACGAAAAGTTGCCTTACGTTATATCCCGTCAGGAATACGCCGTACGCAGAAGGAGGTGCGTTGTTCAAATGGAACTGGCCGTACGGCTTAGCCCGTGATGATGGAGTCATTCTAGATGGTTGGCCCACATCAGGCTGAAGTAAGTTCACTAATCACAGAGACTGTACTTACGCGGCGCCATTACTCTTCGTTCCCGTGCGAGGCTGTAGATACAGTGACATTTGTGTGGTGACAGTCATGGTCTCAGGAAATTATTCCTGGTCCTTCACGAGGAGACTGTCTTGTCTCAGTGTTCTGTGCGTCATGATGTATGGCTTCTTCCAGTTCATTCCTGAGCTAGATTTACCTGCAATTCGTAATTTGATATTCTGTCTGTAAGTCTGTTCAGCTTTCGGCACCAGATCCTCCTTCCTTAATAAGACGCACAGGGTTTTATTCCTAAAGTCCTGGTCTGTACAATCTAGCTTACTCGCACTTTTTCGTACGATGTGATCCCGTGTGTTTAATTTCTTCCACAAGTGTCTGTCTTGGATCGGCGTATACAAATACGATAAGACGGGTGTCCCGTCGGGGAGTGTACGGCAACCTTAAGTCAAGAGAAAGGAAGCGTTTACCACTAGAGTTCTTCTTCGTGGTGTTTAGTCAGAAGATGAACTCGCTCTTGCTATAGTCTTGTCGGATGAGGAATACCATTGCCACACAGATTCTACATGACTTGCCTGGGAGATTGAAACTCAATGGCGGTTCGGGGATCTGTTCTCAAATCTGTTTATTCTGACAGATCGATCGTCATTGATGAGCATTTCACTGTTGAAAGGAGTTCCAATTTAGGAACCAGATAAAAATACTCAACTGTTCTCGTGAGTCCTTGTCTCTCAAGGTATTCTAGACACTTGGAGACCGTGTGCAATTAACTCAGGGAGAGCGATGCACCATGCGATATATACTGAGTTTTATGTTAACGCAGGTACGCCATAACGGCGGCATTGTTATTTCAAAGCGTTCGCGAAAATGGAATATTGCTCTCGACCGAATTTACTACGACAGCGGTTACATACTAAGATGAGAAATGTACAGAGGGTGGACAGAGATATCGAAATACTAAATACACATCAAATTAACATGCTTAATTATATCATTTTTCCTGCAAAAAAGTGACAGGTCCCGGTAACGCGATGATAGAGGTGGAGAGCGACCACGTACCCTTCTCTTCAAAGCAGATCACAAAGGCTCGATAATATTGAGAATTGACGACTGTGGCGGCCAGGAGAGACGCGACAATTCAACCTCGTGCTGACAATAACAGTCCTGTACGGTGCCAGTTGTGTTAACAGGGTCCTCGTCGACTTGGAACACAGCATCGGCATTGTGGAACCAACATTCTACCACGAGATGAACTTGAGCAACCGAAATGGTCACATTATCCTTGGGAGCGAAGCGACGTAACAGAACAACCATGGGATATCACGATATGCCTGCTCAAATCATTACCAAACCCGCGTTATATTATACTATTGGGGCGTAAAACGGGTCAGATGTTGGAAATAATGGAAAACAAGACTCATATGACCAAATGACATTCTTCCATTGCTCCGTAGCCCATGTTTTATTTCTTCGAGGACACGTTTCTGGCATTTGCACCACTGATGAGTAGTTTTGGAATTCCAGCTTGATCTGCAATCCCTGCTGCGTGTTGCTATGGGGTTCATAGGGTTTGTGAGTTACCGAGCATTTCGCTCTCGTTTGAGTATGTGGCCGAAAGAGATAGCCTTCAGGAATTGTGAAACGAACCCTGTCGCCCAGGACCGTGTGCCACAAAGAGCGCAGATTCAACACGAGATGGGGAAATTCACAGGCGTCTATTGGCTGAATGAGGCCTAGGCGCCGCAGTGTGTGAGTGGGACAGACGAGAACCTACTCATACGAAAACCCCATAGAAGCCGCTTGTGGGAACCCCATAGAAGCCGCTTGTGGCCAGCGAGAGGTAGCAGTGTTAAATATGGCGGGCCTAAGATCGGCCATAAAGGGAGCATTTATGAAAACTACTTAATTCTGTAGTAATTCAGGGAATGAAGCCACAGTAATATTTTAATCTACCATCCTTCATAAATTTTCACCGTGATCCCAATAAAACTTGAATATTGATCATATCTACAATAGTTTAGGAATTACTGTTATAGTGAAATTAACAAGTTTTGTAACAAAGACCTGAATGCTAAAATCTAAACGCTTTGGTCGATCTTAACGATCGACATTTCATATAAAAACACATCATTAAAATGCAAATGTTGTAAATATAAACTCTGTAACTTTGTTTGTTGAAAACATATAGTAAATTTAAATTATCTGTGTTTTCAGTTAAGCATCAGATCGTCGTTTCCTCCACACAAAACACATTGAACGATTACAGCATGACTGGATCATTAGGTTGTAAGGCCGGAAATGCATATCCTCCTATTTCCATCTATTGTACTATAAATTTGTTTTCCTTATTTTTGTTACCTGAATATATGACATTTCTGTCTCTTTATATATTGTAATTGTTTTACTGTTTGTATATATATATATTTATGCATTTATGTTGATGTATAATTGGTTTGTTTCGTAAATATTATTTGTATTTTTACGCTGGGTCTTGCCTGGGGAAAACTGCTATCGAACGATTACATCGATAGGTCGTGTGTAGAACGAACCGCGCTTTCCGGGTTTGGCAGCATGTAATTGCGCTCGACTTGCGATGATAGTTTCTGACATGGTGTCGCGGACGGGAAGCATTAGCTGGCGCACATCAAGAGCCCGTTTCGTCTGGTGACCGTGTCAAGAAGAAGGCGCGCCAACATCCAGCTTCTGCAACAGCGACGGCCGACAATGAGTGACTGTCGCCACCTCCTCGATCGACGGCTTCAAACCTTCAATCAACCAACAAGGAAGACTGGAAGCACGTAAAGTTCTAGAACTGTATGGCAGACCTCAGCTTTTCAAACTTTTAAAATTGTTGCATCACAAAATTACAGCTACTTAGCATGAACCTTTGTTGCTCATTGTCCCAATTGCATTACCAAGCAGGGTCCCTTCCTTTTCCGGAATGAACCCGAGTGTCGTTGAAATTCAAACCCCAGCATCATTCCACTTCACTACTTTAATTTCAAAGTTCAGTTAAAGTATTCATAGCTGGCTACAATATTCAGATTACACTAGCACAAATTAAGAGTGCGAGTTTTGTTACCGTATTTTACCTTACCTGTGACTGCAGCTCAGCTTGGTACGTACTAAATTTTACTATTGTTAATTGTTCAGAATCATTTAATTCAAGTTCAAAGTTAAATCTCTTATTTCTAAATTGCGTAGATTCAAGTAGCTTTTGAAATGATTGTTGAGGTAGTCCAAGACTAACCGTATTTTACTGAATTTCGATGTGCTTCAGAAAGAAAGCTCACTATTAACTTCAGTCACTAAATTAACTTGCGATTTTCCGGTTTTATTAATTCTTTTGCTAAATTAAGTCAGAGTGTAGCGAAATTTATTACTTCTGAAAAACTTTCAGTTTTCACACTACACTTGTCAACCTTCAGTTGCCACGCTTCTAGTGCTAATTATATGTGTAATAATCTTTCTTTTCAGTTACTATAGTAATTGTCCTTAGGACTGGCGACTGTAATTTCCCCCAAATCTCAAATATCTAATTACCGCTAGTTGATTGTTAACGTAACGGCCGCACATTTACTTTCTTTATTAACTTTACCCCTCTTTCAAAATTAATTTCCACCAGTTTCATTAGCATTTTTCCTTTCATTTAGATGTAACCCTTTCCTCCCTCTTTACCGACAAATTAACCTCGGTGACGATTGCTTTTCCCAAATTTCCATTAGGTACACGTGGTTTAATTTTTCGCTGTCATTAAGGTCGATAAGTGAGGGGGAGGTTACAAGATAGCAGAACATATGTTGTAACGTTTAGTGCATAATAGATACTTTTTTCCTTTATTTATTTATCAGAAAGTACATTCGTGCAAGGCTACTGGCCGTGACATTCAAAGTCATGAAGGAAATTGTATTGGTTTTATGTAAAATAATTTAACGTTTATTATTAAATGGATGTGGCTGTTACTTTATTTAGAAAGTGAAAATGGTCAAGCTTTGATTATTTAAGTTTGTTAAAATGTAAAATAATGTATAATAAGCTGTACCCGATGAGATGGACGGCTTCAGGGAAGGGAACTGCCCTAGTCAGCTGTGCGAGGATATTCGGCGCGTGGGAGACGCGACTGGAGACAGGCAGAGGGACAGTGCAGGTCCAGACGCAAAAGCGGACAGTTCAGTTCTGGTCTAGACACACGCGAAAGCGGACGGTCGGTCGTTAGGTAGCTAGGAAGTGAAACGACTTAGAAAACTTCACGTTGTGTGGTATCGCGGGACTTAGTCTCTGAGCAGTGAGCAGCCACACCCCTGATGTGAACTCTATATTTTCGTGTAGTGAAAGAGGTGGAATACTGTACTTGTAATTCGGGATGACGCGGTGGTCTAGCGGTTCAGGCGCTCCGTCCGGAACCGCGCGACTACTACGGTCGCAGGTTCGAATCCTGCCTCGGGCGTGGATGTGTGAGATGTCCTTAGGTTAGTTAGGTTTAAGTAGTTCTAAGTTCTAGGGGACTGATGACCACAGATGTTAAGTCCCATAGTGCTCAGAGCCATTTGAACCATTTGAAACAATTCGCGATGAGACTGTGAATGATCGAACTGTGTCAAATGGATATGCGCTCGAGTATAGCAGTAACTGTAAATACGACCACTTTCGCTATTAGTCTGCTTTCAGAATGAACTTTATTCTAACCAAATCGCCACTGTGTGGCCGACGTCATTTATGGGTCGTTAATTTAGTTCCCGATATTATTTTTAATAGTAATAGTAATAGTAATAGTAATAGTTAGTCGGGATCGACAAACTCACGCCACTCTCTCCCCTCGCTGAACTATCCAGTTGCTTCCACACAACACATTACTTATGCTCCACGCTAATTTTACACACTAACACTACTGAGTGCGAGATGTCACTGTTTTTAGCTGATACTACTTCACCTCCATGTCCTCGTGTTCTAGTCTCACTTGGTCAACCAATAATTCAGCCTGTTGGCAACAGTTTTCTGTTCGCTGTTCCACTGACTGTCACCGCCATCCTGGTGTGCCACCGTTCGATGTCAGAGACTGAATCGTACCGGCTAACACTGAATAATAGTGGCCTAGTGTATAATAGTTCAAGATGTGACGTATACGCTGCTTCTATGAGGATATCAGCTCAATTGCACTCCACCTTTCATGTCACCATTCCCACATTTACCTTATACCTTCCTGAACTCTCTTTTAAACTCCATCACCATGAGAAGCTAAAGAATTTACCGAATACCAATGATTCAGATCTACTCCAATCGATCAATCATCTCCTTACCCAGGAACACAACCAAGT
Source organism: Schistocerca cancellata (assembly GCF_023864275.1). Classification (NCBI taxonomy): domain Eukaryota; kingdom Metazoa; phylum Arthropoda; class Insecta; order Orthoptera; family Acrididae; genus Schistocerca; species Schistocerca cancellata. The sequence goes on along the minus strand of NC_064628.1, from coordinate 44,101,864 downwards.
TGCTCTTGACCGAGTGGCCTCACATAATGCTGATTGGCACCAAACCAAGCCATTAACCACCGTTGTATTACCCAGCGCTGGTTCGGTAATAATCATTGTAATGATTCTGATTATAGTATCCTGGATACTCTGTAAAAGAGGTTTTTGCGAATGTTTCACTTCCTTCCGAGAAGTAGTACCACCCCCACAACCTGAAGGTGAATATCACACCTGAAACTACCTGCCCAACTTGGTGCATGCTATCAGGCATGACCCCCCCCCCCCCCCTTAGAATTAAGTTGTAGTCTAGGTGTCAGGTCAATGAACTAATTTTGTAATGGATTTGTATTTCTATGTAAAGTCTATGGAATCACAATTTAACTGTCGAGTTTTAACCCTCATGTAAGTCATTTTGTTTTCTCTTTAAATTTTTGTCATTTTGTAAAGTTCTCATTCACGCACTTGGGCAATTACCATTTTAATCCTAGATTTAAGAACTCAAAGTAATATTACTGGGAAAAACCCCCTTGTGACTGTTAGGCCTGGGAGCGTTCTCTCACCCCCACGAGGGTGGAGTGTTTCAGTGTGCTGTACTCCGGTGCCCCTCATCATCGCCTGGGTACCCACCACCACTGATACCGCCGAAACACACTGACAGCATGGCGACGCCCCACTGCCGTCGCACCAACTTCACAAGTTTGTTATTCAAGAGCCTTCCTTCAGGCCCTTCAGGCCACTTTGTAACTTTTGCACATATTTGCATATTTTTTTAAAATGGGATAATCAATTAGGATAAGCTCATTCATTTTCATTCAGGGAGCCTTCTTCGGAAGGGGAAAGGATGTGCAGGGAAGAGACCCCCCAAGAGGGATCATTGCCGACAAAATTTTATTAAGTAAATTTTCAATGCACAATGTTCGGCCGTAGCCGGCTTAGGCATACTGTGGTGGAAGGTGCTGGCCGGAAGACCGTGGTCGGCACGTTCCTGCCACGTGCTCCTCGGTCAGACTCAAGTCCCACGGGTTGGTTGCGCTGACGGGGGTACGCTACTAGCAAGGCGCGTTGGCGGAATCAACCCTCCAATCAGAGACTAATCGTGTGATCACGTGGGGACGCGGCCGGGAGCGGCGAGGGCGGCTTGGAAACAGCTCCGCGCTCTCTTAGCTTCTGACCTCGGCCCCGAGTAGTCGCTCCTCTAGCCTCTGCCTCTCTGATGAGCAGACGGCAACCCCTCTTGGGGCTGCTCAGCCCTACGTAGGCACCCCTGTACCATCATTACAAGAATAAACTGGGTCCATTCCACTCAATTAACTGTCATTTTACAACGCCCTCCGCTCCTGACTTCTATCCTGACGAACAATTATATGTTATATTAACTTTGTATTTCGCAAACTTGCTATGAGCATGACAATGTAACCAAAGGGTCACAAGTGTCTAATTTATGGCGTGTAATACGACGAGTTTGAGCCAAGACATTTCGACGACGAGGAACCGAATCTGAGCTCGAACATGTTAGCTCGCAGGCTGACGAGTGTTACATCCACTCCTGCATTAAGTATTGCAGCTGCCGTCCTTCTATTTTTAGTCACAATCATCTTCAATGACCGTCTGTCACGATCAGTCAGCATACACTTTCGTTGCTATTGTGACTTAGCTAATGATGTTTTCCCCTCTTTCGCTGCACGGGATGCAGATCTTTTATACGTCGCCTCTTGAAACACCAAACGCTCGGGCTACCTCAGCACACGAGTAAGGATTATTTGCCCACTTTCGAATTCGCTTCTCTCCGACGTAAAGTATTCACAACTACATAGCACTGATCACGACTCACATTTGCGATGTACTGAGGACATTGCACAGGTGCCGTTTGTGATCCAACACACCAACTGCAGCCTCGACTGTCAATTGCATCTACGCGCGAGCATGCATTTCTCGCGGGCTTTCCATATTTTTGTCCAATCGCTGTACATTTCTGTTTTCCACGAAGACTGATAGTTTAGATCTACGAGAATAGGAGCATGCACTTCAAAACAGTCCAAATAAGCTGACGATAAGTGACTCTGAGTGCGTAGCAGTCAGGGTGGACAATGGAATTACCTTTCATGGAGGCTTAAGAAACGGAAGTACACTGTGAAACATGACTCTTGGCACAAAAGACTTCGCTGTTCTGACAATACACTGACGGCAAAACAAGTTGCAACACCAAAAAGAAATGTGCTCCATACAGGAGACTTAGTAGCCAAGTTTCTACAACTGAACGATAGTATCTATCCAAATTTCGTGCCATTCGCATAATAGTGCCATTAGTAGTGCCACTATGAGGAAGTAAATCAGGTTTGCTTTAAATGCTGCAAACTTCTCCATGGCCAACTTCTTCATGGAACAATTCGAAGCACAGGCATTGGACTCAGCGACTTGCAAACCTAAGGTGTGGTACAGGTACGTCGATGATGCTTTCGTGGTGTGGAGCCATGGTGAAGAACAGCTCGGTGAATTCCTGAGACACTTGAACAGCCTCCATGCCGACATAACATTTACCATGGAAGTAGAAAAGGACAAGAAACTGCCATTTCTAGATGTGCTGGTCACAAGGGACGGCGAAAACCTGGGACACAGCGTGTATCGAAAACTGACACACACGGACCGATACCTGCACAAACTGTCAAACCACCACCCGAGCCAGAAAAGAGGCATGATTAGTACGCTCGTAACGAGAGCAGGACGAATATGTGAGCCTCAACACCTCAAACGAGAAATGCAACACCTGGAAACTGAGGAGCAATGGGTATTCCACAAATTACATTAGAAGTGTAACAGAGCCAAACACTCGGCGAAGTAAGGAACCAGAAAAAGAAATGTCGGGTACGGCCTTTCTGCCATACATTCCCAGAGTGACGGACAGAATCGGCCGTATATTGCGCAAACACGGCGTAAAGACGATTTTCAAACCGACAAGGAAGATCAAAGAGTGTCTTAGATCGGCGAAGGAGAAAAGAGACCCACTTTCAATGTCGGGAATATACCGTATACCTTGCACATGCGGAAAAGTTTATGTCGGAATGACTGGACGATCCATTAACACCAGGATCAAAGAGCATAAGCGACATTGCAGGTTGGGGCAGGTGGAGAAATCGGCCGTGGCAGAGCACGCACTGAATGAGACCGACGACGTAATAAAATTCGCCGACACGGAAGTTCTGGCTGTAGAGAAGCACTATCACACGCGCTTGTTCAGAGAAGCTGTAGAAATACAAAAACACGCGAACAGTTTGAACAAGAAAGAGGAAAGCCTTAAGGTAAACGGATCCTGGCTTCCCGTACTGCAGCGAACGACCGTCGCAGGTAGCAGGAGGAGAACCGCATCGGAAATGACCTCGGACGTTGGCGCGCCAGGTACATATAGTCTGCGCCCGCGAGCTCGGCTCCAGTTCACCACCGGCAATGGAGGGTGAAGCTTTGACAATGCCAGCCACTCGTGCTGGCGAAACGTCAGAAAAATCATTAGATGAACGTCGGCCGAAGAACCCGAGACAGAAGCCAACAGGCAGTTTGTCAACAAGTGGCCACGAAAGCCTTAACAATTTAGACAAGAATGTCTTTAAGGTGACAAAGACGCCGTTGCGAGCACCTCGCTGAGTTTGACCGAGATCGTGTAATAGGACTAAGAGAAGCTGGAAGTTCCTGTTGCAGTGTTGCACAAAGACTTGGAAGGAATGTACCCACTGTACATAATTGCTGGCAGCGGAGAGCACGAGAATGTAAGGTCACCAGAAGGCTGGTTTCTGGACGGGCACAAGGGAAGAAAATCGTGTTCAGTGTGTGGCTCTGGCTCATCGAATTGGATCTGCAGCAACAGTTTTAGCAGCAGTTGGCACCACAGTGACACGATGAACAGTTGCAAATCGATTATTTCAAGGACAGCTCCGAGCCACACACCCTGTAGCGTGCATTCAACTGACCCCAAGCAACCACTATTTACGACTTCAGTGGCGTCAAGTGAGAGCAAGGCAGGGTGGATGTACGAGTATATCGCGTTTCTGATGAAAGCTGATTTTGCCTCGGTGCCAGTGATCATTGTGTATTGGTTAGCAGGAGGCCAGTTTAGGGCCGGTACCAACCTGTCTGCGTGCCAGACACACTCTACGTACAGGACCGACTGCGGACCTCTGGTGCAGACCCGAGTGGAGGGTCTGAATCAGAAAGAGGCTCAGACTGTTCTGCGACCGTGTAGGCTGCAGATTCCTCGACTTGCGCCATAGGGTGATTGGGTTTCGGGTTCCGCTGAATAGGTCAGGTGTCAACTATACGCAGGAGGCGGCTACACGGGTAGCAGGGGCTGTGTGACGAGGACTGGGCGGTTTTTTAGGTTAGAGGGTTTCGGGAAAACACGAGAAGGACTTCAGTCACAAAGGGGGTGCAGGCTGAACACAGGAAAAACGTAGATACTGGAACCATTCGTATAACAGTTGTAAATTGTAGTAGCTGTGTTGGAAAGTACCAGAGCTCCAAGCGCTAACAGAGAGTACTGATGCTCAAATCGTTATAGGCACTGAAAGCTGGCTAAAACTGGATATAAGCTCAGCCGAAATTTTTGTGAAGAACCTAACGGTGTTTCGAAAGGATACGCTAAACACGGTTGGCGGTGGCGTGTTTGTTGCTGTCAGAAGTAGTTTAACTTGCCGCGAAATTGAAGTAGATACTTCCTGTGAGTTAGTATGGACAGAGGTCACTGTTTGAAATCGGAATAAAATAGTAGTTGGATCCTTTTACCGACCTCCAATTTCAGATGATACAGTTGCTGAAAGGTTCAAACTGTATTTGAGTTTGATTTCAAACACTCACCCGACTCATACGATAATAGTTGGTGGTGAATTTAATTTATCCACGATATGCTGGCGAAAATACATGTTTAATTCCGAAGGTACGCGTAAAATATCATCAGAAATTGTGCTAAACGCATTCTCTGAAAATTATTTCGAGCAGTTAGTTCATGATCCCACGCGGTTGTGAAAACACATGACCCCTTAGCAACAAATAATCATGAGTTAATAACGACCATCAAACCCGACTCAGGGGTTGGTGAACACAGGCTTGTCGTAGCGAGATTGAATATTGTAATCCCCAAATCCTCGAAAAATAAGCGAAAAATATACCTATTCAGAAGAGCAGATAAAAAATCACTTGACGCCTTCCTGAGAGACAATCTCCACTCACTCCAAATTAATAATATAAGTGTAGACGAGATGTGGCTTAGCTTCAAAGAAATAGTATCGGCAGGACTTGAGAGATTTATACCAAATAAACTAACAAACGACGGAGCTGATCCTGCTTGGTACACAGAACTGGTTAGAACACATGCAAAAACAACGAACAAACATGCCAAATTTAAACAGATGCAAAATACCCAAGATTGGCGACCTTTTACAGAAGCTCGAAAATTAGCGCGGACTTCAATGCGAGATGCCTATAACAGTTTCGACAACGAAACTTTGTCTCTAAACCTGGCAGAAAATCCAAAGAGATTCTGGTCGTATGTGAAGTATGTTAGCGGCAAGAAACAATCGATGCCTTCTCTGCGCTATAGCAATGGAGATACCATCGAAGACAGTGCTGCCAAAGCAGAGTTACTAAACACAGCCTTCCGGAATGCCTTCACAAAAGAAAACGAAGTAAATATTCCAGAATTCTAATCGAGAACAGCTGCCAACATGAGTAACGTAGAAGTAAATATCCTCGGAGTAGTGAAGCAACTTAAATCACTTAATAAAAGCAAGTCTTCTGGTCTAGAATGTATACCAATTAGATTTCTTTCGGAGTATGCTGATGCATTAGCTCCATACTTAACTATCATATACAAACTTTCGCTCGATGAAAGATCCGCACCTAAAGACTGGAAAGTTGCACAGGTCACACCAGTACTCAAGAAAGGTAGTAGGAGTAAGCCACTAAATTACAGGCCCATATCGTTAACGTCGATATGCAGCAGCATTTTAGAACATATATTGTGTTCGAACATTATGAATTACCTCGAAGGAAACGGTCTATTGACACACAGTCAACATGGGTTTAGAAAATATCGTTCCTGTGAAACACAACTAGCTCTTTATTCACATGAAGTGTTGAGTGCTATTGACAAGGGATTGCAGATCGATTCTGTATTTCTGGATTTCCGGAAGGCTTTTGACACTGTACCACACAAGCTGCTCGTAGTAAAATTGCGTGCTTATGGAATATTGTCTCAGTTATGTGACTGGATTTTCGATTTCCTGTCAGAGAAGTCACAGTTCGTAGTAATTGACGGAAAGTCATGGAGTAAAACAGAAGTGATTTCAGGCGTTCCCCGAGGTAGTGTTATAGGCCCTTTTCTGTTCCTTATCTATATAAACGATTTGGGAGACAATCTGAGCAGCCGTCTTCGGTTGTTTGCAGATGAAGCTGTCGTTTATCGTCTAATAAAGTCATCAGAAGATCAAAACAAACTACAAAAGTATTTAGGAAAGACATCTGAATGGTGCGAAAAGTGGCAGTTGGCCCTAAATAACGAAAAGTGTGAGGTCATTCACATGAGTGCTAAAAGGAACTCGTTAAACTTCGGTTACACGATAAATCAGTCTAACCTAAAAGCCGAAAATTCAGTTAATACCTAGGTATTACAATTACGAACTACTTAAATTGGAAGGAACATATAGAAAATGTTGTGGGGAAGGCTAACCAAAGACTGCGTCTTATTGGCAGGACTCTTAGAAAATGTAACAGACCTACTAAGAAGACTGCCTACACTACACTTGTCCGTCCTCTTTCAGAGTACTGCTGCGCGGTGTGGGATCCTTACCAGGTAGGACTGACGAAGTACATCGAAAATGTTCGAAGAGAGGCAGCACGTTTTGTATTATAGCGAAATAAAGGAAAGAATGTCACAGAAATGATACAGGATTTGGGCTGGACATCATTAAAAGAAAGGCGTTTTCCGTAGCTACGGAATCTTCTCACGAACTTCCAATCACAAACTTTCTCCTCCGAATGCGAAAATATTTTGTTGACACCGACCTACATAGGGAGGAACGACCACCAAGATAAAATAAGGGAAATCAGAGCTCTTAGGGAAAGATATAGGAGTTCATTCTTTCCGCGCGCTGTACGAGATTGGAATAATAGAGAATTGTGAAGGTGGTTCGAAGAACCCTCTGCCAGGTACTTAAATGTGATTCGTAGGGTATCCATTGAGTTGTAGTTACGGTCTGGGTTGCAGCGTCGCGTGACAGCATGAGGGCACTCTCGTTGCTGTAGCACTCACCCTGACGACACATTCGTACTGTGGGGCGGCGAGTAACTTGTGAAAATTAAATTTTGCTGTATAAATGCTTGCATTACAAATGTTTGAATGTTGAATCAGTTTCTGGCTTTTAGAATGTTGTTAATGCTGTCTTTCGCCGTTCTCAACACTGGCTCTCTATTTACTTTTTAGCACCCAGACAGTGATTTAACAAAACGTGAAGCTTGTAATTAGAGTTCCTAGTGCCCACTTCATCTGAGAATACCATTATAGCTGCAGCTTATAGCTCTGAGGAATTAGGAGATTGTCCGGGATTTCTAATCAAAAACGATTTTCCAAAATAGTTGAGTATATTGTGAAATTCACTGATAACAAACACAAGTATCCCTACAACCTAACTAACAGAGCAGTTCAGAGTCTAATGCGCTGATGCAACTATAAATGTCCGAATTAAATGTTAAAAAGAATGCTCGCCAAGATTTGATGAGAATATTTCATCAAACGCCAAGCTAAATAATTGGTAGAATGTCTGTCCCGCGACGGCACGTGAAAATACGACAATACGCCAACTGAGGCTAGATAATGAAAATCATCCCAGAATTAACCCTTCACTTGAAATGCTTTCACGGTTCCACGTATCTCTAGTAACTTGATACCGCACCCGAGGCTGTTTGTAGCAGTGATACCGATGCGACGCGACTCCCGACACAGATGGCGTGCTATTTAGCGTTTGGAGAGAACTGGGGCCTTCCTTCCTCGCGCAGCGCTCTTATATATATAGCCGCGGTGCGGACGGCTAAGGGAACGCCTGCTCAAATCGGCTCTCCCGACTAGCCGCTGGGCTAGTAACGCACCACTTCAAGTTACATAATAATTTATAGCTTCTTTTGCTGATGGCCGATGAAGCTCTTAATTTAAACGTGCATTCAGCACGCAGGTAAGTATTGATAATAAAATTTTGACGTGGCTAAGTTAAATATTTTGGGCGAGAGAATTAATTAAATTACACTGCACGCAGTAGATGAGCTCTGAACTGGCCCTTTTGAGATCCGCTATCGCTATAATTTTATAGGTATTCAAAAGAAACTTTTCACATCTTCACAGTCATAGCGGACCTCCAACCTATTTAAATCTAAACATCCTAGCCTTATTTGTTAGCCTACTTAATCTATCTTGCTTCCTTCAGTTTTGAGACGAAAACCAGAAAATCATGAATTTCCACTAAAGTCTCAATTTGTGAAATCCAAAGTACTGTTTTTATCAAATCATGAAAGATGAATCTAAATATAAATTTTGAAGTCTCTAGCTCTTTTCTGTTGCGCCAATGATTTTTTTAGAAAAACGTCCAAATTTCGAAAATGGCTGAAGTTATCGAACTGATATTTAACACACATTAATTTAGTATTATTCCTGACATGCTAGAAAAGTTTTAGGTCATTTGCTTGATTTTTAAGGTATTGCGCAACATTTACGACGTCAGAGCTAGTTACAGCAGACTGGCTGGCACACAATGGAAACTGATGTGAAATTACTACAGCGTGAGTAGGCTGCTTCCCTACAGTACGTCAGTCTGGTAATTCGACCTGTTGTGCTGCCATTCACGAACAGCATTCCAGGTGGTATTTTCCAACACAATAACGCTCGCCCACATACCACTGTTTTAACCCGACCTGCACTAAGCAGTGTCCACTGTTGCCTTGGCCTGCTGCGTCACCAGATCTCTCTCCAGTCGAGCACATATGGGACATCATCCGACGACACAACTCCAACGTCATCCGCAAACAGCGTTAACCGTCTCTGTATTGACCGACCAAGTGCAACAGCACCCAACTCCATTCCACGAACTGACGTCTGGTACCTGTGCAAAGCAATGCATGCTCGTTTGCATCCTTCCAGTCAACATTCTCACATTTACATAGGTTTTTAATGTACCAGCACCTCACATTTGCAATGCCTTATCTCGCGCTTACTTTAATCTGTAGTCTTGCAATGTTAATCACTCAAATACACTCCTGGAAATTGAAATAAGAACACCGTGAATTCATTGTCCCAGGAAGGGGAAACTTTATTGACACATTCCTGGGGTCCGATACATCACATGATCACACTGACAGAACCACAGGCACGTAGACACAGGCAACAGAGCATGCACAATGTAGGCACTAGTACAGTGTATATCCACCTTTCGCAGCAATGCAGGCTGCTATTCTCCCATGGAGACGATCGTAGAGATGCTGGATGTAGTCCTGTGGAACGGCTTGCCATGCCATTTCCACCTGGCGCCTCAGTTGGACCAGAGTTCGTGCTGGACATGCAGACCGCGTGAGACGACGCTTCATCCAGTCCCAAACATGCTCAATGGGGGACAGATCCGGAGATCTTGCTGGCCAGGGTACTTGACTTACACCTTCTAGAGCACGTTGGGTGGCACGGGATACATGCGGACGTGCATTGTCCTGTTGGAACAGCAAGTTCCCTTGCCGGTCTGGGAATGGTAGAACGATGGGTTCGATGACGGTTTGGATGTACCGTGCACTATTCAGTGTCCCCTCGACGATCACCAGTGGTGTACGGCCAGTGTAGGAGATCGATCCCCACACCATGACGCCGGGTGTTGGCCCTGTGTGCCTCGGTCGTATGCAGTCCTGATTGTGGCGCTCACCTGCACGGCGCCAAACACGCATACGACCATCATTGGCACCAAGGCAGAAGCGACTCTCATCGCTGAAGACGACACGTCTCCATTCGTCCCTCCATTCACGCCTGCCGCGGCACCACTGGAGGCGGGCTGCACGATGTTGGGGCGTGAGCGGAAGACGGCCTAACGGTGTGCGGGACCGTAGCCCAGCTTCATGGAGACGGTTGCGAATGGTCCTCGCCGATACCCCAGGAGCAACAGTGTCCCTAATTTGCTGGGAAGTGGCGGTGCGGTCCCCTACGGCACTGCGTAGGATCCTACGGTCTTGGCGTGCATCCGTGCGTCGCTGCGGTCCGGTCCCAGGTCGACGGGCACGTGCACCTTCCGCCGACCACTGGCGACAACATCGATGTACTGTGGAGAGCTCACGCCCCACGTGTTGAGCAATTCGGCGGTACGTCCACCCGGCCTCCCGCATGCCCACTATACGCCCTCGCTCAAAGTCCGTCAACTGCACATACGGTTCACGTCCACGCTGTCGCGGCATGCTACCAGTGTTAAAGACTGCGATGGAGCTCCGTATGCCACGGCAAACTGGCTGACACTGACGGCGGCGGTGCACAAATGCTGCGCAGCTAGCGCCATTCGACGGCCAACACCGCGGTTCCTGGTGTGTCCGCTGTGCCGTGCGTGTGATCATTGCTTGTACAGCCCTCTCGCAGTGTCCGGAGCAAGTATGGTTGGTCTGACACACCGGTGTCAATGTGTTCTTTTTTCCATTTCCAGGAGTGTATGTACATAGACAAATGTATTCCAGAAGTTTCACTGCTCTATATTAATTACTTTCGGTGTTGCGGTTTTCCCGTCAGTGTATTTATCAACCTGATAATAATTTTAGTTCGGAACGAGGCGAGAATAATAAAAATTATTAATATAACAAATTTTGCTCTTTTAAGATAACTTTGCTGACTGAAAAACATTGACCTAAAAACAGTACACGTTCACAAATTAGTTTTCTCTCACTAGACACGCGTTTTAGGTAGAATGTAGTTTCATGGTCTGTCGGTAAACCGTCACACTTATAAAGTCTTACGTAATTCGACATGTCATGGCAGCATTACACAAGTGATATCTTGCACTTACAGGCATGAAAACATGGTTACACCTTTTAGGAATGGCGCAGCCTGATCACACAAAATATTGTACATTCAATGACAGCGGCCTTGCATACTGATGGCGGCATAAATTTTCAGTGTGCACAGCATATGTGCAAGAATTTTCCATTATTCTATGAGACTTCTGTGGCGTAAACACTTCCCGTAACAGTCGTGGGCAGAGACACCCTTAACCAGCGTCTGAGGTTGGGGGTACTCTCACAACTGCTGGTTGTGAATGAGTTACTACGCCACTCAACGTTCGGCTTCTTTCAAGTCCTACCGGTAGCTGCCACACAAGTCGACATGTTCCATCTCGATCATATGGTTTGACTGAACTACTGTGGATTCTGAAATCTCCTTTCAAACATCTTACAGCATTGCAATTGCCAAGATTTTCTACACGAAAGTACCTATAGCACTGTCGTTTCTTACATTTTTCTACATCTACATCTACATGACTACTCTGCAATTCACATTTAAGTGCTTGGCAGAGGGTTCATCGAACCACAATCATACTATCTCTCTCTACCATTCCACTCCCGAAAAGCGCGCGGGAAAAACGAACACCTAAACCTTTCTGTTCGAGCTCTGATTTCTCTTATTTTATTTTGATCATCATTCCTACCTATGTAGGTTGGGCTCAACAAAATATTTTCGCATTCGGAAGAGAAAGTTGGTGACTGAAATTTCGTAAATAGATCTCGCCGAGACGAAAAACGTCTTTGCTTTAAAGACTTCCACCCCAACTCGCGTTTCATATCTGCCACACTCTCTCCCCTATTACGTAATAATACAAAACGAGCTGCCCTTTTTTGCACCCTTTCGATGTCCTCCGTCAATCCCACCTGGTAAGGATCCCACACCGCGCAGCAATATTGTAACAGAGGACGCAGAGTGTAGTGTAAGCTGTCTCTTTAGTGGACTTGTTGCATCTTCTAAGTGTCCTGCCAATGAAACGCAACCTTTGGCTCGCCTTCCCGACAACATTATCTATGTGGTCTTTCCAACTGGAGTTGTTCGTAATTTTAACACCCAGGTACTTAGTTGAATTGACAGCCTTGAGAATAGTACTATTTATCGAGTAATCGAATTCCAACGGATTTCTTTTGGAACTCATGTGGATCACCTCACACTTTTCGTTATTTAGCGTCAACTGCCACCTGCACACCATACAGCAATCTTTTCTAAATCGCTTTGCAACTGATACTGGTCTTCGGATGACCTTACTAGACGGTAAATTACAGCATCATCTGCGAACAACCTAAGAGAACTGCTCAGATTGTCACCCAGGTCATTTATATAGATCAGGAACAGCAGAGGTCCCAGGACGCTTCCCTGGGGAACATCTGATATCACTTCAGTTTTACTCGATGATTTGCCGTGTATCACTACGAACTGCTACCTTCCTGGCAGGAAATCACGAATCCAGTCGCACAACTGAGACGATACCCCATAGACCCGCAGCTTGATTAGAAGTCGCTTGTGAGGAACGGTGTCAAAAGCTTTCCGGAAATCTAGAAATACGGAATAAACTTGAGATCTCCTGTTGATAGCGGCCATTACTTCGTGCGAATAAAGAGCTAGCTGCGTTGCACAAGAACGATGTTTTCTGAAACCATACTGATTACGTATCAATAGGTCGTTCCCTTCGAGGTGATTATAATGTTTGAATACAGTATATGCTCCAAAACCCTACTGCAGACCGACGTCAATGATATAGGTCTGTAGTTCGATGGATTACTCATACTACCCTTCTTAAACACTGGTGCGACCTGCACAATTTTCCAATCTGTAGGTACAGATCTATCAGTGAGCGAGCGGTTGTATATGATTGCTAAGTAGGGAGCTATTGTATCAGCGTAATCTGTGCAAAAACGTAGAGCAATAAAACATTGACAGACTATAAACGCTTGCCATTTGTCGGTGACATTTTTTCCTCCAGGAATGCTGGTTTGCCGAAGTACGCAAGATATCTACTATGAAATTTCAAAAATTGGAGAGAGCCGTTATATGGAGACACATACTGTCATAACGTTCAAGAACTTTTGGTGTCTTTGCCTTCCACTCACTTACAAGCGAGCTTCCATCTCTACAACCACATTCACACCTACGTCATGTACGTATTGTCTTGTGGGTGAAGTGATCCGGTTTGCAGATCTACATGCAGGTGCAGTTAGATGGCAGTCGGTGACTGTGTAATCACGTAGTCCAAGTGCTGGAGACACCTGCTAAGAAATCTATTGCAATTTATGATTAATACTAAAAGAAGTGATTTTGATTAAAACCTTTCTGCTCATTTAAAACTCTACCCAGGCTTTCTTCATGCAACTATGTATCTCCAATTCCTCAAGTAAATCTATCCCTTGTATAGTCACTTTTTAAGATGAGGGTGGGAGGTTATATTAAAAGCATAATATTTTGTATTGGTTTACTGCGTGTTCATTTTTAAATACCATCGTTCTTTTACCCACAGTGATGTGTACTGACTTCCTTTACTAGAGTAGTAGATTTCCCCTTTGTATCTTACGCTCACTCTGAACACTTTCATCTTGAACATTGAAATGTGAAGAGGTTTTCGTAAGTGGAGTTTCGCCATTTTACTTATTCGCAGATCTGAAACCGGTGGTTACTTGCAACAGAAGCTAGCTAGTCATCACATTTTGTATTAAATGTCAATTTGTTTTACAACAAAAATGTGAAGATGTATCAGTGTAATATTCAAAGTGTACCATATAGCCCCTGTTACAAAAAACATGTTTCAAATCCCCAATACATAAGACATGTTGCAGCAAACTTGCTATAATTTGCCCTATACAGCAACATAATACACCAAAATTATGACATTTATGTATACAGAAAAAATTGTAACAAATTGCCTCATACATCGCTACGTTACAGCAAAACTGTAACAAACTGCCTCATAAGTCACCTAGGTACTGCATATGTTTTTACCACATTTTTTGATCTGGACTTTGATTTGGAACTGTGTGTTATTGTGTGTTACTATTAAAGTTCAAATGGTTCAAATGCTCTGAGCACTATGGGACTTAACTGCTAAGGTCATCAGTCCCCTAGAACTTAGAACTACTTAAACCTAACTAACCTAAGGACATCACACACATCCATGCCCGAGGCAGGATTCTAACCTGCGACCGTAGCGGCCGCGCGGTTCCAGACTGTAGCGCCTTTAACCGCTTGGCCACCACGGCCGGCTACTATTAAAGACGATTCTGCATTTGTTCTTCAGTAATGATTTGAAGTAATGTTGTTTGCAGTCATAATTTTCACCCTTTACTGTGTTGAACATCAATATAGCATCGATCCATGTTTCGGCGTAGCATGATGTCCAGGACAGAGTCCTGCATAGTCTGTGTCATTCTATGACCCTAATGTGGCAGACATTTTCACTACCAGACTGCCAAGGGGAGGAGAGGAGGTGAAACTGACTACCTGAACACCAGTCTTCGTGCCAGCCTCCTGTACTGACAATGTGAGACACTGTTGATAGTGATACATCCATCAGATAGGGATCTTAGGCTCAGAATCCTCCTTGGTGCTACAGAACATCACCAAGTTTCACTTCCTCACTTCTCTCACAATCATAAAACACAGACATGACGCCACACTACACACACATCCATTAGAGTAACAGTCGCTCATCAGACAAACTTAAGACACAACTCTCAAACATGGTGATGAATCAGGATATTGCATGCAGATGATGAAAGCACTTTCGGATTATGTGGCTGAACGTGCCCTCTCCCAGCCAGTAACGTCACATCTCTCTCTCCTTATTTTTAAATGTATAGTGTAATTCTGCTAGAGATGGCAAAGGAGTGGAAGACAAGTTGAAAGGTAGGAACAGCCTCTTGAATGGACGATATAAGGTAAACATCAACATAAGTAAAACAAATACAAAACAAAGTAGTCGAACAAACTTAGGCAATGCTGAGGGAATTAGATTAAAAAATGAGGTTGTAGGAGGAGTAGATGAGTTTTGCTAGTTGAGCTACAAAACAGTGATGATGGACGAAGCATAGAGGATACAAAATGCAGAGTGGCAACATTTCTGAAAAAGAGGAATTTTTTTAATATCTAGCACAACTATAAGTGAATGATGTATTTCCTGAAAGTATTTTTCTGAGGTCTAACCTCAAACGGAAGTGAAACATGAACCAAAATCCTTCAAGATTAGAAGAGAGTACAAGCTTTTGAAATGTGATGCCACAGAATCCCTCACTAATGAGGAAGTGCTGAGTCGAGCTGAGGCATCAAGGAATCGCGATTTAGTAATGGACTGACTTGTGTGGAGGGAGGCCCGTGCTTGATTACGATAACCAGGTTCAAACGCACGTATATTGCTGTAGTTATTCAGAGATGAAGAGGCTTAACATAGAAACAAACCAGTCTTCAGACTAGTGACTACCCAACAGCAAAAAAGGTTCCTTCGATTAAGCTAAATAGATCCTATAATAATATCGTTGCGGATGAGTGCATTCAACTCAAGACTTTCACCTCGGTTCACTTGAGACATGGTGCGGTATGACGCCATGTCGGGAAATGGCTGAAGGTATATGTCGGAATTGTTCCTTCCAAAGGACGCTGAAATGTGATGATTACGGCCTCTTAAATCAGCCAGGCAGGGAAACATGTCAGAAGCCTGAACGTGATAGGGAAGCTACAGCATCACAAAAGGGAAATGCAAAGGCTTAATCTGGATGTAGTGGGGGTCAATGAAGTGAAATGGAAAGAAGAAAAGAATTTCTATTCAGATAAGTATAGGGTAATATTAACAGCAGCAGAAAATGGTATAATGGGAATAGGATTCGTTATGAATATGAAGGTAGGACAGAGAGTGTGGTACTGTGAACAGTTCAATGATAGGGATGTTCTTATCAGAATCGACAGCAAACCAACACAGACAATAATATTTTAGGCATACATGTCGAAGCTGCAAGCTGAAAATGAAGAGCTAGAGAAAGTGTATGAGGATACTGGAAGGGTAATACAGTACGTAAACGGAGATGAAAATTTAATAGTCATGTGGGACTGGAATGCAGTTGTAGGAGAAGGAGTAGAAGAAATGGTTACAGGAAAATATGGGCTTGGGGCAAGGAATGAGAGAGGAGAAAGTATAATTGAATTCTGTAATAAATTTCATATAGTAACAGGAACACTCTGTTCAAGAATCACAAGAGGAGATGGTATACTTGGGAAAGGCCTGGGGATACGGAAGATTTCGGTTACATTACATCATGAACATATTCCGAAATCAGATACTGGATTGTAAGGACTACGCAGAAGCTGATATACACTCAGATCACAATGTAGTAGTGATAAAGAGTAGGCTGAAGTATAAGAGAGAATTCAGGAAGAAACAATGTGGAAGATGTGGGATACGAAGTGCTAAGGAATGGCGAGATAAACGTGAAACTCTCTAAGGATATAAATACAGCAATAAGAAATAGCTAAGCAGGTAGTACAGTTGAAGAGGACTGGATATCTCTAAAAAGTGCAATCAGAGAAGTTGGAAAAAAACATAGGTACAAATGAGGTAACTGCGAAAGAACCATAGCTAACAGTAGAAGTGCTTCAGTTGAATAATGAAAGAAGAAAGTACAAAAATGTTTACGGACATTCAGGAATACAGAAATACAAGTCACTGAGGAATGAAATAAATAGGAAGCGCAGGGAAGCTATGGCAAAATGTCTGCATCAAAAATATTAAGAACTCCAAAAAGAAATGGTTGTCGGAAGGACTGACTCAGCATGTAGAAAAATTAATACAACCTTGGATGAAATTAAAAGTGTGGGTGGTAACATTAAGAGTGCAAGGGGACTTCCACTCTTGAATTCCGAGGAGAAAGCGAATAGGTCGAAAGAGTGCACTGAAGATCTGTGTGATGGGAAGTACTTATCTGATAACGTGATAGAAGAAGAAAAAGGAGTCGATTTACAAGAGATATGGGATCCAGTACTAAACTCAGAATTTAAAAGAGCTTTGGAGGACGTAACATGAAATAAGGCAGGACGGACACATAACATCACATGAGAATTTCTAAAATCATTGGGGGAATTTGCAACAAAGCGACTATTCAAGTTGGTGTGTAGAATATGTGTGTCTGGAGACATACCATCTGATTTTCAGGAAAATATCGTCCACACAATTCCGAAGACTACAAGAGCTGACATGTGCGAGAATTATCGCGCAATCAGCATAACAGCTCATGCATCCAAGTTGCTTACAAGAATAATATACAGAAGAATGGAAAAGGAAATTGAGGTAGTGTTGGATGACGATGAGCTTGGCTTTAGGAAAGGTAAAGGCACCGGAGAGGCAATTCTCACGTTGCGACCGATAACACTGGCCAACAAAAGAACAATCTTTGAATGTTCCCTACACTTCAAGAGTCAATTCCCACTAATTTTGGGACGAGAGAAAGGAATATGACAACGAAAAATTTTTGTTAGCTCTAGTATCTGTGATACGCGCTATGTGGAAGTTCTCTATATTAACGAATTAAGCCGCGCGGGATTAGCCGAGGGGCTAAGGCGCTGCAGTCATGGACTAGGTCCCGGCGGAGGTTCGAGTCCTCCCTCGGGCATGGGTGTGTGTGTTTGTCCTTAGGATAATTTAGGTTAAGTAGTGTGTAAGTTTAGGGACTGATGACCTTAGCAGTGAAGTCCCATAAGATTTCACACACATTTTTTAACGAATTAAGAGAAAAAGATATATTTTAATTACATACGCTAACAGCATTAAAAGTGTATTAGAATTTTTTTAAATGGTGGTTATACCTTAAGAGTTCTAAATTGCAGGAAGAATACCTCGCAGATAGTTGGGTCTGAAGAGAATCATGTGGTTTTCTGCATGAGATCGTCGTTTTTAGCTTGCCTCTTGTAACGGAGATCCGGACCATCCCCACAGAAAGACCAACTGCAATCCGCAAGATCTGTTTCATTCCAGTGGCCCTGATGTCTATGTTTCATAACAGAAATGTCCTGATAGAGTCTTTCTTCATGTTCATCACTGACAGCTCCACAACTAGGAGGGAGGCAGTCTAGATGAGAATGGAGAAAATGGATTTTAAGGGAAATGTTGCATCCAAGGTTATGGTATTTTTGCAGGAGCACTGTCATCAACTGAGTGTAGTCATCATCTCTTTAGTTGTCTAAAAATCCATGAACTACTCCCTTGAAGGCTTCACAAGCTTCCTTTTCTTTCCAGTCCAGAGCCTGGTCAAATGCAGGATTCATTACAAGTTCTCGAATTTGTGTTCTGATAAAAATACCTTCCTTAACTTTTGCGTGACTTAATTTCGGAAATTTTTCTCTTGTGTACATAAAGGCTCATCCTTCTTGGGTCAGATCTTCAACAAAATTTTTCATCAAACCCAGCTTGACATGCAGGGGTGGAAGAAGAACGTCTTTTTGGTTCACGAGAGGCTCGGCAACGACATTTTTCTAGCAAGGGGCTAGATTTCCTATCCCTACTGTCCTACACACATAAGAAGCAGCAATGTTTTGTGTACCCCAGTTGCATTCCTAAGAGTATGGCGATGACGTTTAGATCACCATAGATTTTTCCAGTTGTATTCATGATACTTGACTGAGTCAAAGAAGATTGTCATATTTACTTGTGACCTTCATGTGAACTGCATAACCAACAGGATTAGAAGGAAGACGGTTGCCATTGTGAAGTAACACAGCTTTCAGACTAATCTTTGAGAAGTCTGTGACTAGCCCCCATTCAATTGTGTCATGATTCAGATTCAAAGATTCCAACAGGCCAATAATGTCGTAGCAATCAACAAGATTGTTTTTCTTCATCGAAAAGGGAAGCTGTTCCATGTGCGTTTTCTGCACTGTGAGACTGTGACATCACTTTCGAGAAGATTCCATTTCTGTAGTCTAGATTCTCCTCATGAACCATGGACCTTGCCGTTGGTGGGGAGGCTTGCGTGCCTCAACGATACTGATAGCCGTACCGTAGGTGCAACCACGACGGAGGGGTATCTGTTGAGAGGCCAGACAAACGTGTGGCTCCTGAAGAGGGGCAGCAGCCTTTTCAGTAGTTGCAGGGGCAGCAGTCTGGATGATTGACTGATCTGGCCTTGTAACACTAACCAAAACGGCCTTGCTGTTGTAGTACTGCGAACGGCTGAACGCAAGGGGAAACTACAGCCGTAATTTTTCCCGAGGGCATGCAGCTTTACTCTATGGTTAAGTGATGATGACGTCCTCTTGGGTAAAATATTCCGGAAGTAAAATAGTCCCCCATTCGGATCTCCGGGCGGGGACTACTCAAGAGGACGTCGTTATCAGGTGAAAGAAAACGGGCATTCCACGGATCGCAGCGTGGAATGTCAAATCCCTTAATCAAGCAGGTAGCTTACAAAATTTAAAAAGGGAAATGGATAGGTTAAAGTTAGATATAATGGGAATTAGTGAAGTTCGGTGGTAGGAGGAACAAGACTTCTGGTCAGGTGAACACAGGGTTATAAATACAAAATCAAATAGGAGTAATGCAGGAGTAGGTTTAATAATGAATAAAAAAAAAGAGTGCGGGTAAGCTACTACAAACAGCATAGTGAACGTATTATAGTGGCCAAGATAGACACGAAGCCCATGCCTACGACAGTAGTACAAGTTTATATGCCAACTAGCTCTGCAGATGACGGAGAAATTGAAGAAATGTATGATGAGATAAAAGAAATTATTCAGCTAGTGAAGGGAGACGAAAATTTAATAGTCATGGGTGACTGGAATCCGACAGTAGGAAAAGGGAGAGAAGGAAACGTAGTATGTGAATATGGACTGGGGCTAAGAAATGAAAGAGGAAGCCGTATGGTAGAATTTTGCACAGAGCATAACTTAATCATAGCTAACACTTGGTTCAAGAATCATAAAAGAAGGTTGTATACATGGAAGAATCCTGGAGATACTAAACGATAGATTATATAATGGTAAGACAGAGATTTAGGAACCAGGTTTTAAATTGTAGGACATTTCCAGGGGCAGATGTGGACTCCGACCACAATCTGTTGGTTATTAACTGTAGATTAAAACTGAAGAAATTGCAAAAGCGTGGGAATTTAAGGAGATGGGACCTGGTTAAACTGACTAAACCAGAGGTTGTACAGAGTTTCAGGAACAGCATAAGGGAACAATTGATAGGAATGGGGGAAAGAAATACAGTAGAATAAGAATGGGTAGCTCTGAGGGATAAAGTAGCGAAGGCAGCAGAGGATCAAGTAGGTAAAAAGACGAGGGCTAGTAGAAATCCTTGGGTAACAGAAGAAATATTGAATTTAATTGATGAAAGAATAAAATATAAAAATGCAGTAAATGAAGCAGGTAAAAAGGAATACAAACGTCTCAAAAATGACATCGACAGGAAGTGCAAAATGGCTATGCACGCACGGCTAGGGGACAAATGTAAGGATGCAGAGGCTTATCTCACTAGGGGTAAGATAGATACAGCCTACAGGAAAATTAAAGAGACCTTTGGAGAAAAGAGAGCCACTTGTATAAATATCAAGGGCTCAGATGGAAACCCAGTTCTAAGCAAAGAGGGGAAAGCAGAAAGGTGGAAGGAGTATATAGAGCGTCTATACAAGGGCGATGTACTTGAGGACAATATTATGGAAATGGAAGAGGATGTAGATGAAGATGAAATGGGAGATACGATACTGCGTGAAGAGTTTGACAGAGCACTGAAAGACCTGAGTCAAAACAAGGCCCCGGGAGTAGACAACATTCCATTAAAACTACTGACGGCCTTGGGAGAGCCAGTCAAGACAAAACTCTTCCATCTGGTGAGCAAGATGCAAGAGACAGGCGAAATACCCTCAGACTTCAAGAAGAATATAATAATTCCAATCCCAAAGAAAGCAGGTGTTGACAGATGTGAGAATTACCGAACTATCAGTTTAATAAGTCACGCCGGCCGGAGTGGCCGAGCGGTTAATGGCGCTACAGTCTGGAACCGCACGACCGCTACGGTCGCAGGTTCGAATCGTGCCTCGGGCTTGGATGTGTGTGATGTCCTTAGGTTGGTTAGGTTTAAGTAGTTCTATGTTCTAGGGGACTTATGACCACAACAGTTGAGTCCCATAGTGCTTAGAGCCATTTGAACCAATAAGTCACGGCTGCAAAATACTAACGCAAATTCTTTACAGAAACTGGCAGAGGCCGACCTCGAGGAAGATCAGTTTGGATTCCGTAGAAATGTTGGAACACGTGAGGCAATACTGACCTTACGACTTATCTTAGAAGACAGATTAAGGAAAGGCAAACCTACGTTTCTAGCATTTGTAGACTTAGAGAAAGCTTTTGACAATGTTGACTGGAATACTCTCTTTCAAATTCTGAAGGTGGCAGGGGTAAAATACAGGGAGCGAAAGGCTATTTACAATTTGTACAGAAACCAGATGGCAGTTAGAAGAGACGAGGGGCATGAAAGGGAAGCAGTGGTTGGGAAGAGAGTGAGATAGAGTTGTAGCCTCTCCCCGATGTTATTCAATCTGTATATTGAGCAAGCAATATAGGAAACAAAAGAAAAATTTGGAGTAGGTATTAAAATCCAGGCAGAAGAAATAAAAACTTTGAGGTTCGCCGATGACATTGTAATTCTATCAGAGACAGCAAAGGACTTGGAAGAGCAGTTGAACGGAATGGACAGTGTCTTGAAGGAGGGTATCAACAAAAGCAAAACGAGGATAATGAATGTAGTCGAATTAAGTCGGGTGATGCTGAGGGAATTAGATTAGCAAATAACACACTTAAAGTAGTAAAGGAGTTTTGCTATTTGGGGAGCAAAATAACTGATGATGGTCGAAGTAGAGAGGATATAAAATGTAGACTGACAATGGCAAGGAAAGCGTTTCTGAAGAAGAGAAATTTGTTAACATCGAGTATAGATTTAAGTGTCAGGAAGTCGTTTCTGAAAGTATTTGTATGGAGTGTAGCCATGTATGGAAGTGAAACATGGACAATAAATAGTTTGGACAAGAGGAGAATAGAAGCTTTCGGAATGTGGTGCTACAGAAGAATGTTGAAGATTAGGTGGGTAGATCACGTAACTAATGAGGAGGTATTGAATAGGATTGGGGAGAAGAGAAGTTTGTGGCACAATTTGACTAGAAGAAGGGATCGGTTGGTAGGACATGTCATGAGGCATCAAGGGATCACAAATTTAGCATTGGAGGGCAGCGTGGAGGGTAAAAATCGTAGAGGGAGACCAAGAGATGAATACACTATGCAGATTCAGAAGGATGTAGGTCGCAATAGGTACTGGGAGATGAAGGTGCTTGCACAGGATAGATTAGCATGGAGAGCTGCATCAAACCAGTCTCAGGACTGAGGACCACACCAACAACAACAGCCTAGATTCAAGAATTTCTGCCCTCTTCTTTGACAGGTCAAGGTCTGTGATGAGATCACTCACTTCCACTTGACTCAGTCTGTGCGGTTTTCTACTTTTCCCTCAAAATCAGGGTTGCTGGACGTGGAAGCTTGCTGTGTTATTCTTCGTCTTCTTGTTCCAGACTGTCTTCATTTTCTACTTCAAACACACAGTTTTCTAATGGAGTGGGAACTGGTAAACTATCTGAATGGGTCCATTAGCAGATCGAAGATTCGGTTACTGAAGTGTTCTTCTTTCTTCGTAAACGATCCTGCTTTTATAGGTGGAGTCCAGCAGGAAAACGAGTTATCTGTATGGTTTGTAGCCTCCCGCTAAACCATAGGCACAGCAAAGGCCATAAATTGTTTCTTATTTTTCAGCCATTCTCCCAGAGTAACTGAACAAGCGTTGCAACAAATATGTGGAGCACAAAACTAATCGTGGTACCCTACTGTCAGACCGAAGTAATGCTGATAGGAAGTCTTAACAAGAGGTGGCAGATTGCGTTTCTGTGAGGAAAATATTTCACCACAACTGTAAGAAAAACCATTCACGTCATTTCCACATTTTGGTGGCAACTTTACGAATTTTACGCTACAAAAAGCATTATCAAACCAGAAATTCACCTTTAATTACAGCAGAAACTATATGAAACGATCACAGCAACAGTATCTATGTTTATGACGTACAAGCAATTTAAGAGTACTTGTGCTTTGTTAGTGTACAGGTGTCCCAACTCCGAAAACAAAACTTTCCCGAAACTGAAAATGTTCACTGTAAAAATGAAATGTCATTTTATCAAAGCCAGTTTATCAAAAGCAAAAGCCAATCTGTCGTTTTTATGGTGATTTGTTAATTCAGTGGCCGCGCGGGGTAGCTGCGCGGTCTCGGGCGTCTTGTCACGGTCCGCGCGGCTGCCCCCGTCGGAGGTTCAAGTCCTCCCTCGGGCATGGCTGTGTGTGTTGTCCATAGCGTAGGTTAGTTTAAGTGATATTATGTAGTGTGTAAGCTTAGGGACCAGTGACTTAAGCAGTTTGGTCCCATAAGAACCTAGCATTTTGTTATGTCAGCAGCTGTAAATACATAAGAATTAACTGTTTTTGGGCCCGAAACATTTTCATTGCTGGCCAATGTAATGGAAGCAAGGCTAAAGAAAAATCAAGACACGTTCTTAGGATTTGTCGACTTGGAAAAAGCGTTCGACAGTGTAAAATGGTGCAAGATGTTCGCAATTCTGAGAAAAAGAGAGTTAAGCTGTAGGGAAAGATGGGCAATGCACAATATTTACAAACTTCCTACCTCGATCAGCGTCCAAGTGAGCAAGATCGAAACCGCCTTTTTCGTCCACCATATTAACAAAAAACAGAAACTGACAAGAGCAAAGAGCAATGCGTACACTGGGACAAAACTTGAAATAGAACATGTTACTCCCATAATCAAGAACATGTCCAGTACGGTGTACAAAATCTCACCCTAAAAGTAAATTAACAGTGACACCATCAACTGCCAACAGATTAATGGCTCATGAAAACCCCATGATACTACGTTTCCCGCGCACTTCATCTATAAGAGGCAACATTTGCCCACTGACCGCACGGCATCCCTGATCGGAAGCACGCAAGGAGGGCATCTTGCAAATAACGCGAATCTCAAGATACATACCACTGATCATCAAGCAAAGAAAAGGTACTCCCAGAATCAAGAAGAGCACAAACAGGCTCCTGATTTAAGTCTTACACCCTCTGCCGGTCTAATATGGGCGCACTGTTTTGGTGGTTTAGGGGCTTTACCTACACCCGTGTTCTTCTGGCGTCAGCTGCTTGGACAGCTGACCGCTTGACCGTACAGTCTCATACCAAATGCCCTGGATTACCACATAGATAACATTTCCTGACTTTAGTTTAGACGTCAGGGACTCCTACCGAGCTATCAAGATTTCGGCAAACACCAAGACCGGCATTTTGTCGCAGCATTCATCGGCCAAACGCATTTCTTTAGTAGAGAGAGGCAAATGATCAAGTTCAGCCAGAGAACTGGGATTAGTGAGAAAGCTAACCCGTGAGCGGTCCTCCGGTTTCATCCCCCCCCCCCCCCCCCCCAAGAACATTACAAACAATGTCTATCCCAGTGACCAGAAGCTCTAAACCGGTCTAAGCGGTGCGAACCCCCTCAATATAATCAACTAAGTTCTCATCAATAGATTACACACGCCAAAAATATTTATACTCAAGTTCTCTTTTAATTCAAGGGAGTAATTTAAGATGTATTATTCTTTTCCTGGGTTCACTTAATGAACCTTGCCTTGAGAGACCTCGGAAAAATTCCTAGTTAACGACACCAGCGTTATTGGATATAATAGCGCCATAATATTTTTTAACGCCTAACGCGTTCGCATGATGTTCAAATCGGACTGTTAACGACAAAAAGCTCTCAAGCTGGCTAAATTTCTCTACCGGAAGATCAGTGACCCGCCCTTCCGTAGCATACTCTTTACCAACAGACCCACTTGTCGGTAATTCCGCGACATCAACGGTATTCCGCGAATACTGTCTAGTAATTCCCCCCCCCCCCTCCCGCCCCACTATCCTGAATAGCTCTTACTACCTCTTCTAATCCAAAAAAACTAGCCTTAAACTACAACTCTTTCATTTGGCTATCCATTTGTCCCACCAAACTACCCCGATCGGCTGTTAGCCAATGCGCCAATTGCGCTTGCACCTGATACTACTGTTGTTGTCTTGTGACAGCCAGAGCGAGAGCACCAGCAGCAGCGAGTACTGTTTGTATAAAGCGTTTTTGTACTTATTTGCTGCGCTTAGCTTTTAAATAGTTTTTCTGGGAAAACCTAGGGTAGTTTTCGCGTCTCGTATTTCAGTGAGTGTTTCTTGATTATCAGAGTAGCTCATCAGAAGATTATCTTGGGAATTTGTCACCGTATAGGGTAGGGTAAACATAGTCATGTGTAGGGACTGTGGTTGTTGTGAGCGGACGCAAGGAGAATTGGCCACTCTTCGGGGGCAGGTGGAGGCTTTGTCTGTTAGGCTCATCGACATCGAGGCGCAGGCGTCGGCTCGTAGTGGCGTTGGGGCAACTGTGGTGAGACCTATGCCTACTTCGGTGGCCTTGGAATCACATGGAACCCCTGATGTCGCTGCGTCTTCCGGCAGTGAGCATCTTACCGGTCAGCCATCACTCCAGGGTGAATGGCGGACAGTGGTGGGCTCGCGCGTGCCTGGCCGAAAGGCGAAGGTGGGATCTGGCCGCGTGG
The DNA here is from genome assembly GCF_023864275.1 of Schistocerca cancellata. Classification (NCBI taxonomy): domain Eukaryota; kingdom Metazoa; phylum Arthropoda; class Insecta; order Orthoptera; family Acrididae; genus Schistocerca; species Schistocerca cancellata. The sequence continues at coordinate 44,076,142 of NC_064628.1, read as the reverse complement.
CAGCTGCCTTACCCCTTTCCAACAGGTACGGGGTGCTTCCTAGTGGTGATGACATCGTTTCCGAGCCACCACAGGATGCCTCGCCTGTTGGGCCAGTGGCCGATTCTCCGGCAAGGTCCCGACAGTCACAGAGGGCGGGCCTATTAGTTATAGGGAGCTCCAACGTTAGGCGGGTTATGGAGCCCCTCAGGAAAATAGCGGGTAGGTCGGGGAAGAATGCCAGTGTGCACTCGGTGTGCTTGCCGGGGGGTCTCGTCCGTAATGTGGAGGAGGCCCTTCCGGCAGCTATTGAACGCACTGGGTGTGACCGGCTGCAGATAGTAGCACATGTCGGAACGAATGACGCCTGCCGCTTGGGTTCTGAGGCCATCCTTGGTTCCTTCCGGCGGCTGGCTGATTTGGTGAAGACAACCAGCATCGCACGCGGAGTGCAAGCTGAGCTTAATATCTGCAGCATAGTGCCCAGAGTCGATCGCGGTCCTCTGGTTTGGAGCCGTGTGGAGGGTCTAAACCAGAGGCTCAGACGACTCTGCGACTATAATGGTTGCAAATTCATCGACCTCCGTTATTGGGTGGAGAACTGTAGGGCCCCCCTAGACAGGTCAGGCGTGCACTACACACCGGAAGCAGCTACTAGGGTAGCAGAGTACGTGTGGCGTGCACACGGGGGTTTTTTAGGTTAGAGGGACCCCCCCTTGGGCGAAACGATAAAATACCTGACGGCTTACCAGAGAGGACATTATCATCGTTGATAAAGAACGTCCGTCCTCAGAGACCAAAAACAGGAAAAGTTAACGTAATATTGGTAAACTGCAGGAGTATCCAGGGCAAGGTTCCTGAATTAGTATCTCTTATTGAAGGAAATAGTGCGCATATAGTATTAGGAACGGAAAGTTGGTTAAAACCGGAAGTGAACAGTAACGAAATCCTAGACATAGAATGGAATATATACCGCAAGGATAGGATAAACGCCAATGGTGGAGGAGTATTTATAGCAGTAAAGAATTCAATAATATCCAGTGAAGTTATTAGCGAATGCGAATGTGAAATAATCTGGGTTAAGCTAAGTATCAAAGGTGGGTCAGATATGATAGTCGGATGCTTCTATAGACCACCTGCATCAGCAACCGTAGTAGTTGAGCGCCTCAGAGAGAACCTGCAGAACGTCGTGAAGAAGTTTCGTGATCATACTATTGTAATAGGGGGAGACTTCAATCTACCAGGTATATAATGGGACAGTCACACAATCAGAACTGGAGCCAGGGACAGAGACTCTTGTGACATTATCCTGACTGCCTTGTCCGAGAATTACTTCGAGCAGATAGTTAGAGAACCAACTCGTGAAGCTAACGTTTTAGACCTCATAGCAACAAATAGACCGGAACTTTTCGACTCCGTGAATGTAGAAGAGGGTATCAGTGATCATAAGTCAGTGGTTGCATCAATGACTACAAGTGTAATAAGAAATGCCAAGAAAGGAAGGAAAATATATTTGCTTAACAAGAGTGATAGGGCACAAATCGCAGAATATCTGAGTGACCACCATCAAACGTTCATTTCTGAGGAAGAGGATGTGGAACAAAAATGGAAAAAATTCAGAAACATCGTCCAGTACGCCTTAGATAAGTTCGTACCGACTAAGGTCCAAAGCGAGGGGAAAGATCCACCGTGGTATAACAATCATGTACGAAAGGTACTACGGAAACAAATAAAGCTTCATCTTAGGTTTAAGAGTAGTCGAATCATAGCTGATAAGGAAAAGCTGAACGAAGCGAAAAAGAGCGTAAAGAGAGCAATGAGAGAAGCATTCAACGAATTCGAACATAAAACATTGGCAAACAATCTAAACAAGAACCCTAAAAAGTTTTGGTCATATGTAAAATCGGTAAGCGGATCTAAATCCCCTATTCAGTCACTCGTTGACCACGATGGCACCGAAACAGAGGACGACCGAAGAAAGGCAGAAATACTGAATTCAGTGTTCCGAAACTGTTTCACTGCGGAAAATCGTAACACGGTCCCTGACTTCAGCCGTCGCACGGACGCCAAAATGGAAAATATTGAAATAAACGATATCGGAATTGAAAAACAACTTCTATCACTTAGTAGCGGAAAAGCATCCGGACCAGACGAGATACCCTTAAGATTCTACAGTGATTATGCTAAAGAACTTGCCCCCTTTCTATCAGCAATTTATCGTAGATCGCTGGAAGAACGTAAAGTACCTAGCGACTGGAAGAAAGAGCAGGTCGTTCCCATTTTCAAGAAGGGTCATAAATCAGATGCGAATAATTATAGGCCTATTTCGCTTACGTCAATCTGTTGTAGAATAATGGAACATGTTTTGTGTTCTCGTATTATGACGTTCTTAGATAATACAAATCTCCTTCATCATAACCAACATGGATTCCGCAAACAGAGATCATGTGAAACTCAGCTCGCCCTATTTGCCCAAGAAATTCACAGTGCCGTAGACACTGGCGAGCAGATTGATGCCGTATTCCTGGACTTCAGGAAGGCATTTGATACGGTTCCGCACTTACGTTTAGTGAAAAAAAATACGAGCTTACGGAATATCGGACCAGGTTTGTGATTGGATTCAGGATTTCCTAGAAGAAAGAACACAACATGTCATTCTTAACGGTTCAAAATCTGCAGATGTAGAGGTAATTTCGGGAGTACCGCAAGGAAGCGTGATAGGACCTTTATTGTTTACAATATACATAAATGACTTAGTTGACAACATCGGTATCTCCGTGAGGCTATTTGCAGATGACACGGTTGTCTACAAGAAAGTAGCAACATCAGAAGACTCGTACGTACTCCAGGAAGACCTGCAGAGGATTAATGCATGGTGCGACAGCTGGCAGCTTTCCCTAAACGTAGATAAATGTAATATAATGCGCATACATAGGGGCAGAAATCCATTCCAGTACGATTATGCCATAGGTGGTAAATCGTTGGAAGCGGTAACGACCGTAAAATACTTAGGAGTTACTATCCGGAGCGATCTGAAGTGGAATGATCACATAAAACAAATAGTGGGAAAAGCAGGCGCCAGGTTGAGATTCATAGGAAGAATTCTAAGAAAATGTGACTCATCGACGAAAGAAGTAGCTTACAAAACGCTTGTTCGTCCGATTCTTGAGTATTGCTCATCAGTATGGGACCCTTACCAGGTTGGATTAATAGAAGAGATAGACATGATCCAGCGAAAAGCAGCGCGATTCGTCATGGGGACATTTAGCGCGAGAGCGTTACGGAGATGCTGAACAAGCTCCAGTGGCGGACACTTCAAGAAAGGCGTTACGCAATACGGAGAGGTCTATTATCGAAATTACGAGAGAGCACATTCCGGGAAGAGATGGGCAACATATTACTACCGCCCACATATATCTCGCGTAATGATCACAACGAAAAGATCCGAGAAATTAGAGCAAATACGGAGACTTACAAGCAGTCGTTCTTCCCACGCACAATTCGTGAATGGAACAGGGAAGGGGGGATCAGATAGTGGTACAATAAGTACCCTCCGCCACACACCGTAAGGTGGCTCGCGGAGTATAGATGTAGATAGATGTAGATGTACTGTCTCCAGGTAGGTTGATTGACACTAAGAAAGGCAATATTTTGAGCCACTTCTAAAATAGTTGAAGCGTAAAAACAATAGCCGGACCTGCATCACCGATACTGTCAAGAGCGATGTTCACCGGGTGTTGGGTAACAAGACGTAAACGTGCCACTAATTCATTTACATTCCCATCAGTTACCTGGCCACTTATTTTTAACTGATACTCGAGTTTCTCGCGGCGAAGCACAGCTATTCCAGGACACGCCCGAGCCTCCATAGCGCAATAATACACTCCTGGAAATGGAAAAAAGAACACATTGACACCGGTGTGTCAGACCCACCATACTTGCTCCGGACACTGCGAGAGGGCTGTACAAGCAATGATCACACGCACGGCACAGCGGACACACCAGGAACTGCGGTGTTGGCCGTCGAATGGCGCTAGCTGCGCAGCATTTGTGCACCGCCGCCGTCAGTGTCAGCCAGTTTGCCGTGGCATACGGAGCTCCATCGCAGTCTTTAACACTGGTAGCATGCCGCGACAGCGTGGACGTGAACCGTATGTGCAGTTGACGGACTTTGAGCGAGGGCGTATAGTGGGCATGCGGGAGGCCGGGTAGACGTACCGCCGAATTGCTCAACACGTGGGGCGTGAGGTCTCCACAGTACATCGATGTTGTCGTCAGTGGTCGGCGGAAGGTGCACGTGCCCGTCGACCTGGGACCGGACCGCAGCGACGCACGGATGCACGCCAAGACCGTAGGATCCTACGCAGTGCCGTAGGGGAGCGCACCGCCACTTCCCAGCAAATTAGGGACACTGTTGCTCCTGGGGTATCGGCGAGGACCATTCGCAACCGTCTCCATGAAGCTGGGCTACTGTCCCGCACACCGTTAGGCCGTCTTCCGCTCACGCCCCAACATCGTGCAGCCCGCCTCCAGTGGTGTCGCGACAGGCGTGAATGGAGGGACGAATGGAGACGTGTCGTCTTCAGCGATGAGAGTCGCTTCTGCCTTGGTGCCAATGATGGTCGTATGCGTGTTTGGCGCCGTGCAGGTGAGCGCCACAATCAGGACTGCATACGACCGAGGCACACAGGGCCAACACCCGGCATCATGGTGTGGGGAGCGATCTCCTACACTGGCCGTACACCACTGGTGATCGTCGAGGGGACACTGAATAGTGCACGGTACATCCAAACTGTCATCGAACCCATCGTTCTACCATTCCTAGACCGGCAAGGGAACTTGCTGTTCCAACAGGACAATGCACGTCCGCATGTATCCCGTGCCACCCAACGTGCTCTAGAAGGTGTAAGTCAACTACCCTGGCCAGCAAGATCTCCGGATCTGTCCCCCATTGAGCATGTTTGGGACTGGATGAAGCGTCGTCTCACGCGGTCTGCACGTCCAGCACGAACGCTGATCCAACTGAGGCGCCAGGTGGAAATGGCATGGCAAGCCGTTCCACAGGACTACATGCAGCATCTCTACGATCGTCTCCATGGGAGAATAGCAGCCTGCATTGCTGCGAAAGGTGGATATACACTGTACTAGTGCCTACATTGTGCATGCTCTGTTGCCTGTGTCTATGTGCCTGTGGTTCTGTCAGTGTGATCATGTGATGTATCTGACCCCAGGAATGTGTCAATAAAGTTTCCCCTTCCTGAGACAATGAATTCACGGTGTTCTTATTTCAATTTCCAGGAGTGTATTTACCTTAAACATTACAGTAATTCTGAGAAAATAAGGAAAACAGGGAATAGAAGTGCTTAGGCGAAACAAATTGCGCCCGAGCAGAGGAATTAACTACTTGAAATGCGATAATTACTGCCTCTTAATTCAACCACGTAGGAAACCAGCGAAGGGCTGGACCAGTAGGGATTTTACAAACTTCATTTTCTGGTAGAAAACAAATTTATTTATTTTTTTTTCTTTCGAATAACCCATTTGGAGGGTACGATGAATCAACTTTGGCTACTCTTCATTGTATTAGATTTCTTCACTTTCCAAATTTCCTTCATCCTTTTAGAGTGTTGTTACCTTTCTTCTTGAGTCCACTTTCGTCTGGTTATTTTCTTTATCTCCTGAAATTCTGCCTTTTGAACTGCCTTTCTGAAATGTGTTCTGTTTTCTATTGTGTCTATTGTAACTCCAGCATTTTCAATGTCCTTTTCAGTCTCTATGAACCATGCTGGCTTGGATTTGTAGCTATTGAGTAATGTGAATATCCGCTTGGTTAGTCTGTTGTTATCCATTCTGAATATATGTCCAAAAAACTGTAGTCTCCTCTTCCTCATTACATCAGTTAGTTTCTCCGTTTTCAGATATAGCTCTCTGTTTGGTCTTAACCTGGATTCAGCATTATCGTTTCTTTTAGCTCCCAGTATTTTACTTAAAATTCTTCTTTCAACCTTCTCTAGTTTCTCAAGATCTCCATTTCTTGGCGTCTGTCTTGAAACAAGCGGCTGAGCGGTCAGCGTCTGTCTACCAGTGGTGCGGCTGAAAACCATTTCTCGGAGCTAATAACCTCGAGTAGAATCCTTAGGGGACTTGTTCCCCTAACCCAACAAACAATCAAATTTATTTTACACGGTTTCAATCACATAACAGCCAAGTCTGTCTTAATTAATAAAAATCCAAAACAATGAGACTCTTAAAATTCAATGTCAATTTAAATAACTTACAGAAAATTGAAAGTTAACTTTAACCCCAGATGACTTACTGTTCCTTAAGGCAAGACATGCCCTACATAAGACACAAAATGAAGCAAGGGTGAAGTTGCATTGAAACCAGACGTAAATCTAAACAACAGCACCAGGGCACATCAGAAGGGCCTTAACTACCAAATGGCGAGAATAAAACATGACTTAAACTTGACTGATAAAAGAAAAAGCTAAAATCATACTTAGAACTATGAAAAACAATTGAACACCAATTTTCTAGGTAAGATAATTTTGAGCCCAGGAACACCCATCAATTGAAAATTTAACACATCTTCCAGTAACACAAGAATTATACGAATTCATAGTTATTCCAAGTATAAACATAACTTGAACAGAGACATCAAGTAGTGCGACTGTGGTTGGAGGAAACAGCATGAAAGACAGACAGCTGCGATAGGTACCGAGTGTATGCACTCCAAGTAACATAAAAAGCCGGCTAAGCAAGTCGATGAGACATGAGTAAGTAGGGCCCGATCCTGGGTAACACGTACCAGCCACGGAGTACAAAATATCATTAACGACAGTTCCCTGGGGCACAAACAGCTTTAATTAGACAGAATACCAACATAGCCATTCATCAAATAAATAACTCTAATGTTAGAATTAATTAATCTGAGCTCTTACCAAAACCACAACAACTAAAAGATTTAAGAAACCAGCTACAGATACATTAAAAATAATTTCAGCAGTAAAATGGAAATATTGAATTCCTTTTTAGTACATTAAAGCAGCCAAAAAGCCACTCGCATGACATTCAAAACTCATCTACACACACATTAGACGATAGCAGTTTGGAGAGAACAAATACGTCCTGGAACACTTTAAAATTTATATGAGCCACTTAAATATAACAGACACACCACACAATCTCTTAGACATCGTAGGCCGTCAGCATTAGCTTCAAGAGAACCAGAACAACAAAAACAAATTATAAATAGGCCAATAAAATAGCAAAACAGTCAGACATTCCAAAATGAACAATTAAACATCCATGGTAACTGGTAAAACTAAACATTTTCCTGCGCGTCAAATTGAAAACATCACGGATACTTTGCTTTAAAAATCAGAAGAATTAATGCGAGGCGGACAAGAAAAGCTTCCTTCTGGAACAGGGCGCTTCACACTAGCTAAAGGTTCACAAGCACCGCGGATACGTAATTTTAACACATAAAACAAATTATAATAATATATCACCAAATGAATCAGTCTAAAATATCTACCAGATCTTGGAGACTGATTGGCATTCGAATACCACGGAGACACGGGCGTCCATTCCCAACAACAGAAGGAGGACAGACCAAAATGACAGTGAGCACTCCCCCGACAGCTCGGTGCCCTTCTGACAAACCGCACCACAGGCCAGGTCGGTACACAGTAACTTACATCTACATCGATACTCCGCAAGCCACCTGACGGTGTGTGGAGGAGGGTACTTTGAGTACCTCTATCGGTTCTGCCTTCTATTCCAGTCTCGTATTGTTCGTGGAACGAAAGATTGTCGGTATGCCTCTGTGTGGGCTCTAATCTCTCTGATTTTATCGTCATGGTTTCTTCGCGAGATATACGTGTAAGTAGGCTGTTTATGTTTTCTTATTGGCAACGTTACGTAGCGCTCTATATGAAAATCACTGGCTGTGCTGTGTGCAGTCTGTGGCTAGTTTGCATTGTTGTCTGCCATTGTAGTGTTGGGCAGCGGCAGCTGGATGTGAACAGCGCGTAGCGTTGCGCAGTTGGAGGTGAGCCGCCAGCAGTGGTGGATGTGGGGAGAGAGATGGCGGAGTTTTGAAATTTGTTATACTGGATATTATGAACTGCTATATATATTATGACTATTAAAGTAAATACATTGTTTGTTCTCTATTAAAATCTTTCATTTGCTAACTATGCCTATCAGTAGTTAGTGCCTTCAGTAGTTTGAATCTTTTATTTAGCTGGCAGTAGTGGCGCTCGCCGTATTGCAGTAGTTCAAGTAACGAAGATTTTTGTGAGGTAAGTGATTTGTGAAAGGTATAGGTTAATGTTAGTCAGGGCCATTCTTTTGTAGGGATTTTTGAAAGTCAGATTGTATTGCGCTAAAAATATTGTGTGTCAGCTTAAGCACAGTCTTGTATACATTATTCAAAAGGGGATGTTTCATATGGCGACCCTGCCAGGATTCGAACCTGGAATCTTCTGATTTTCTTCCATTGTGTCTAACTTTTGAAGATTTTGTCCCATTTGTTTCTGGTTTTGTTCAAGCGTTGTGTCTAACTTTTGTAGCCTTTGTCCCATTTGTTGCATTAACTGTAATAACAGTGCACTGGTGTCTGAAACATGTTCCTCAGTGCTATTCGGCAGTGCATTTGAACCGGCAATATTCGCATTTTGAAAAGCAGAAAATGTGTCTTGATTCATTTGAGAAAACGGTGAGGACGCAAAACCTGAATGTACAGTATTTGCAAGATTGTGTCCTGTCATTTCGGATTCCTGAGGCAAGCTGTTGCCGACCGATCGATCGATAATGCTTCCCTGTTCACTAATTGTTTCACTGTCTACACCATTGTTGCAGCCCGCTCCATTTCCCTATGTACAATTACCAAATTACTACTTTGAACATTAGTTAATTCATTACTTGGTGGCGCTAACACACTGCTTTCGTCTTCACTGTCATTTCTCAGTTTACTTTGGAGCCTAGTATTACGTTTTTCACACGCCATTATTGTCACCCACCGTAGGAGGGAACAATACACTGTTTGACACCTCGGTGAAGGTATGTTCTCGAAACTTCAATAAAAGGCCGTACCGAGCTACTGAGCGTCTCTCCTGCAGAGTCTTCCACTGGAGTTTATCTATCACCTCCGTAACGCTTTCGCGGTTACTAAATGATCCTGTAACGAAGCGCGCTGCTCTCCGTTGGATCTTCTGGGTAACATGATACCCGTACTGGTGGGCTGCCAACAGCTAACACCACGGCGAAGAGGGCCCGCGGAAAGATCGTTACAGCTTAATTCCTCAGGTCACAACGGCCAGCGATCTGGCCACCATGCCCGGGGCCGCCACGCCACCGAGCGCTACACTCCAGCGGCAACAAAGATCGCAAGAACAGAAATCGATACATTGTGAGAAAGGCTGAGACACGGCTGGTACGCTTCCTTATTCTGATTCAAGAATGTGATCAGCCCTTAATGACGAACTCTTTGACTTAAGCTGTGGCCTTCCTTCCTTCCTCTTCCTTTCATGTCGAGACCAGGGCCCACGTGTGAGCTGCGTCTGATGGCGCTGTCGCTATTTACCCGTGCAGTGCCGACCTTGTGTAAGTAGGCTGTTTATGTTTTCTTATCGGCAACGTTACGTAGCGCTCGGTATGACAATCACTGGCTGTGCTGTGTGCAGTCTGTGGCTAGTTTGCATTGTTGTCTGCCATTGTAGTGTTGGGCAGCGGCAGCTGGATGTGAACAGCGCGTAGCGTTGCGCAGTTGGAGGTGAGCCGCCAGCAGTGGTGGATGTGGGGAGAGAGATGGCGGAGTTTTGAAATTTGTAAAACTGGATGTCATGAACTACTATATATATTATGATGTTAAGGTAAATACATTGTTTGTTCTCTATTAAAATCTTTTATTTGCTAACTATGCTTATCAGTAGTTAGTGCCTTCTGTAGTTTGAATCTTTTATTTAGCTGGCAGTAGTGGCGCTCGCTGCATTGCAGTAGCTTGAGTAACGAAGATTTTTGTGAGGTAAGTGATTTGTGAAAGGTACAGGTTAATGTTAGTCAGGGCCATTCCTTTGTAGGGATATCTGAAAGTCAGATTGCGTTGTGCTAAAAAAATATTGTGTGTCAGTTTAAGTGCAGTCATCTATAATTTGTTCTAAGGGGAAGTTTCATATGGCGACCCTGCCAGGATTATGAAACTTCCCCTTAGAACAAATTATACATGACTGTGCTTAAACTGACACACAATATTTTTTTAGCGCAACGCAATCTGACTTTCAGATATCCCTACAAAGGAATGGCCCTGACTAACATTAACCTGTACCTTTCACAAATCACTTACCTCACAAAAATCTTCGTTACTCAAGCTACAGCAATACAGCGAGCGCCACTACTGCCAGCTAAATGACAGATTCAAACTACGGAAGGCACTAACTACTAGTAGGCATAGTTAGCAAATGAAAGATTTTAATAGAGAACAAACATTGTATTTACCTTAATAGTCATAATATATACAGCATCCAGTGTTACAAATTTCAAAACTCCGCCATCTCTCTCCCCACATCCACCACTGCTGGCGGCTCACCTCCTACTGCGCAACGCTACGCGCTGTTCACATCCAGCTGCCGCTGCCCAACACTACAATGGCAGACAACAATGCAAACTGGCCACAGACTGCACACAGCACAGCCAGTGATTGTCATACCGAGCGCTACGTAACGTTGCCGATAAGAAAACATAAACAGCCTACTTACACTTGCAGCAGGTAGGCTGGAGTCGTCCATTGGCGACCCGCCAAAGTCCAGCAGGGGTGAGGAACTAGTAGCCCGGGTAGAGCGGACTAGTTTCTGGGCGGGTCTGGCCGTGAGTCAGGCGACAGCCACGCCCTTGACCGCCACAGACCGGTTCGCCGTCCGAGTCTTCCTTGACATTCAGCCCCAGCTGCAGCTGCCGGAAGCGCTGTGTGACTGCGACGACAGGCAGCTGCGGCGTGAAAGTGCAACCATTATCCCTACTGAAACAAGTAACTTTTTTTTTCTTGACTCGTCAGTCTTCTGAGTGGTTTGATGCAGCCCAACACGAATTCGTCTCCTACGCTAACCTCTTCATCTCTGGGTAGCACTTGCACCCTACGTGCTGAATTGTTTGTTGGATCAATTTCAGTCTCTGTCTCCCCCTACAGTTTGTACCCTTTAGCATTCAATCTAGTACCTGGGAGGTTATTTCCTGACATTTTAACATCTGTCCTACTGCCCTGCCCCTTCTTCATGGCAATGTTTTCCATATCTACATCTACATCTATACCCCGCAAGCCACCTGACGATGTGTGGCGCAGGGTACCTTGAGTACCTCTATCGGTTCTCCCTTCTATTCCAGTCTCGTATTGTTCGTGGAAAGAAAGATTGTCGGTATGCCTCTGTGTGGGCTCTAATCTCTCTGATTTTATCCTCATGGTCGCCTCGCGAGATATACGTAGGAGGGAGCAATATACTCGTATATACTGCTTGACTCCTCGGTGAAGGTATGTTCTCGAAACTTCAACAGAAGCCCGTACCGAGCTACTGAGCGTCTCTCTTGCAGAGTCTTCTTCCACTATCATCTCCGTAACGCTTTCGCGATTAATAAATGATGCTGCAACGAAGCGCGCTGCTCTCCGTTGGATCTTCTCTATCTCTTCTATCAGCCCCATCTGGTACGGATCCCACACCGGTGAGTAGTATTCGAGCAGTGGACGAACAAGTGTACTGTAACCTACTTCCTTTGTTTTCGGACCGCATTTCCTCAGGATTCTTCCAATGAATCTGAGCCTGGCATCTGCTTTACCGACGATATATGATCTTTTCTTCGTTGATTCTGCAGAAACCTTCCTCATTCCTAATCTTATAGGTCCACTTTATTTTCAACATTGTTCTGTAGCACCACATCTCAAACACTTCGATTATATTCTGTTTCAGTTTTCTCGCTGTCCTTGGTTCATTTCCATGTTTCATTTCGTTGTCCGTCACAGATTATTTTGCTTCCAAGGTAGCGGAACGCCTTAACTTTGTCTACTTCTTGATTACCAATTTTGATATTAAGTTTCTCCCCACTCTCATTTCTGCTGCTCCTCATTATTTTCATCTTTTTTTCCGGTCCACTCTTAATTCTAATTCTATTCTCATAAGATTCAACAGATTGTTAATAAAACTTCCTGGCAGATTAAAACTGTGTGCCGGACCGAGACTCGAACTCGGGACCTTTGCCTTTCTTGAGCAAGTGCTCTACCAAACACGACTCGCGCCCCGTCCTCACAACTTTACTTCTGCCAGTACCTCGTGTCTTACCTTCCAAACTTTACAGAAGCTCTCCTGCGAACCTTTCAGAACTAGCACTCCTGAAAGAAATGGTATTGCGGAGACATGGCTTAGCCACAACCTAGGGGATGTTTACAGAATGAGATTTTCACTCTGTAGCGGAGTGTGCGCTGATATGAAACTTCCTGGCAGATTAAAACTGTGTGCCGGACCGAGACTCGAACTCGGGACCTTTGCCTTTCGCGGGTAAGTGCTCTAGAGGAGACGAGGTACTGGCAGAAGTAAAACTGTGAGGACGGGGCGTGAGTCGTGGTTGGGTAGCTCAGGTGGTAGAGCACTTGCCCGCGAAAGGTAAAGGTCCCGAGTTCGAGTCTCGGTCCGGCACACAGTTTTAATCTGTCAGAAAGTTTCATATAATCGCACACTCCGCTGTAGAGTGAAAATCTCATTCTAGATTGTTAATAGTTCTTCACTTTCACTAAGGATAGTAATGTCATTAGCGAATCTTATCATGAACCCGTCTTTTATTTCCGTTATTGCTTCTTCGCGTATAGCTTGAACAGTAGGGCCGAAACACTGCATCCTTGTCTTAAACCCTTTTAATCCGGGCACTTCGTTCTTGTTCTTCCACTCTTGTTGTTCCCTCACGGTTCTTGTACATATTGTTTATTACTCCTCTTACCTGTTAGCTTACTCCTGTTTTTCTCACAACTTCGAACAACTTGCTCCATGTCACGTTGCAGAAGGCGTTTTCTAGATCGACGAATCCTATGAGTGTAACTCGACTTTTCTTCGGTCTTTGTTCCGTTATGAAGGGCAAAGTCAGAACTGCTTCTCTCGTGGCATTACTGTTAATAAAGCAAAACGGGTCGTCAACTAACAGGTAATTACAACACGCTAAATGAGATGGAAACCCATATATGGCGGTGGAGACTTTTTTGTTTTTTTTTTATTTTAAAACTCGTACAAACAGGAAGGCTGTCAGCAGCATGTTACGCCGCTCTTCAGCCATAGAACAGATCAATAAACAACAGAAAGAATACACATAAGTGACATAACGGTGGGTGATAAAACAGTAGACACACTCGACAATTAACCACACTACAAACTGCTGACACGACGCACAAACACTGAAGAGGGCGATGGCACAGGTGAACGATGGAGTGCGACTGTGTACACTGAACACTAAACACGACGGCACACACGAGACACTGATGGCGATGATCTCCGGCACGCGAATATCCACTTAGCGTGTGCGAGCCCTTGACCTGCCAAGAGGGGAAGAAGGGTGAGGTGGGGGAGAGGGGAGAACAAGGATGCAAATGGCTGAGGAGATGGGGGGAGGAGGAGAGGGACTGGGGAGGGGAAGCCTGGGGGACGAGTGGGGAGAAATGGGGGAGGAGGGAAGAGGGAGAGAAGGCGGGAGGGTGCCCAAAGGAGAAAGCACAGGAAGAGGGAGGGAGTATCAAAGTTGGTAGGAGGGGTAGATGGAAGGGAGGAGGGCATCATCAGGGAGAGGGAGCTGGCAGAAGCCACCTTGGGAGAGTCTAAGGAGGGTGGAGAGATGGAGACCGGGTGGGATGTGGGAATACAGGTGCGGCAGTTTGCGGGGGCGGGAGAGGATCGGAGAGACAAGCGGGTGAGGAAGATCGAGTTTGCGGGAGGTGTACAGCATCCATATCCTTTCAAGGAAAAGGAGGAGGTGGGGGAATGGAAAGGAATTGTACAGGATCTGTGTGGGGGAGGGGAGACGGATGCGATAGGCGAGGCAGAGAACATGGCGTTCAAGGATTTGAAGGGATTTATAAAAGGTAGGGGGGGGGAGATCCAGGCCGGATGGGCGTAACAAAGGATAGGGCGGATGAGGGATTTGTAGGTGTGGAGTTCCAGACCCCACATACGGCCGGAAAGGAGCTTGAGGAGACGGAGTCGGGAGCGTGCCTTGGCTTGGATTGACCGGAGATGGGGGGTCCAAGAGAGGCGGCGGTCGAGGGTGACGCCAAGGTACTTAAGGGTGGGGGTGAGGGCGATAGGATGGCCTTAGATGGTGAGATAGAAATCAAGGAGGCGGAAGGAAGGAGTGGTTTTGCCTACAATAATCGCCTGGGTTTTGGAGAGATTGATCTTGAGAAACCACTGGTTGCACCAAGCGGTGAACCAGTCAAGATGGGATTGGAGAAGGTGTTGGGAGCGCTGCAGGGTGGGGGCAAGGGCAAGGAAGGTGGTGTCATCAGCAAACTGGAGAAGGTGGACGGGGGGTGACGGCGGCGGCATGTCCGACGTATATAAAAGGTACAGAAGGGGGGAGAGGACGGAGCCTTGGGGCACACTGGTGGAGGGAAAAAAGGTGTAATCTGTGTTATGGATGATGATGTAGGAAGGACAGTGGGAGAGAAAGGAGCCGATCAGACGGACATAGTTAATGGGAAGGGCGAAGGTTTGGAGCTTGAAGAGGAGACCGGAATGCCATACGCGGTCATAAGCACGTTTGAGATCCAGGGAGAGGAAGATTGCGGAGCGACGGGAATTAAGCTGTTCGGAAAGGAGATGAGTGACGTGAAGGAGAAGGTCATCGGAAGAGAAGGATGGCTGAAAGCCGCACTGGGTAACGGGAAGGAGGCGGTGCTGGCGGAGATGCTGGTGGATGCGGCAGGTGAGGATAGATTCCAGGACCTTGCTGAAGACCGAGGTAAGGCTGATGGGACGGTAGGAGAAGACAGTGGACAGCGGTTTACCAGGTTTAAAGAACATCAGGATACGGGAGGTTTTCCACAGGTCGGGGTAGTAACTGGTGGACAGGACTACATTGTAGAGCCTGGCCAGGGTGGAGAGGAAAGAGACAGGAGCTTCACAAAGGTGACGGTAGGTGACACGATCATGACCAGGAGCAGTGTTGCGTTTCGTGCGGAGTGTAGCAATGAGATCCTGTGTAGTGATAGGGGCATAGAGTTCTGCGTGTGCAATGTTGTCCAAGAACTGGAAACCAGGTGCGAGGGGAGGGACAGAGGTGTCAGTTCGATCGCGGACATCCGGGAAGAGGGAGTAATCGAACTGGGGATCATCGGGGATGGAGAAGACATTGGAGAGGTAAGAGGCAAAGTGATTGGCCTTACTAAGGGTGTCAGGGAAGGGGTGATCATCATGGAGAAGAGGATAGTAGGGGGAGGGTTTAGTTCCAGTAAGGCGACGGAAGGCTGACCAGAACTTGGATGAATTTATAGGTAGTGTAGCATTTAAATGGGTGCATGTCTGTCGCCAGTCCCGGCGTTTCTTAGCTGTGAGCAAATTTTGAATGTGTCGCTGGAGTTGCTGGTGGCGTCAGAGTGTGTCCGGGTCACGCGTGTGGAGGAAGGCACGGTAGAGATGGCGGGATTCATGGAGGAGGAGGACGGCCTGTGGGGGTAAGGTAGGACGGTGGGAGTGGATGGCGACAGTAGGGACGTGGGCCTCCACAGCCTCAGACAATATCTGCTGGAGAAAGGAGGCGGCATGGGTTACATCGTCAGGGTGATGGTAGGTGGAGTGGTGGCTATCAACCTGGGTGCAGAGGGTATCCCGGTAGGCATTCCAGTTGGCACAGGAATCGTCATGGACGTACTTTGGGGGAGGATCATTACGAGGGTTGGGGCGGGGGTGACAACCGTCTGAAATGGTGAGGAAGACAGGGAGATGGTCACTACCAATAGGCTCCAGGACATCCACCGTTATGCGGCCAAGGAGGTTAGGGGAGGAAAGGATAACATCGGGAGTGGAGTTGGATTCGGGACGAGTGTGCTGGGGGATGGGTATGAGGTCACCTTGAAGGGAGGAGAGGAACCGATGCCACCGCCGTAATTGGGCAGTGGAACGACTATGGAAGTTGAGGTCGGTGGCGATCACATCGGAGGAGAAGGTACGGTCAATGTGGGAAAGGAAGTCAAAGGGAATAGGGGCGTTAGGGCGGACATAGATGGTGGCGCAGGTGACGGCAAGGCCGGGTAAGAAGAGACTAAGGATCAGGTGTTCGGTGGGGTAGGGAGGGAGAGGTTGGAGCCGAACTGGGATTTGGAGGTGGTGGCCAATGGCAACTCCACCACATGCAATCGGGAGGGGATTATCGGAGCAGTGAAGGAGGTAGGGCAATGTGTGGACGATGTGGTGGGGTTGGAGGAAGGTTTCATTGAGGAGGAAGGCATCCACACACTGGGTGGCAAGGGTGTGCGGGAAAAGGTTCTTGTTGGCGGGAAGGGAGTGGATGTTGTTGAAAAGGATATGGTGCTGTCACGCCATAACAGGGGTTTAGACGAGGGAGAAGGTGAAATGGGCCTAGTTGTGGGAGTAGGTGGCATACATTTTGAGGTGGAAGACGGAACAGGCGGCGCGGGAGGCCTGTTGGAGAGTGTGAGGGCGCTGGAAAGGGTGGACGTTTTGCGTTTTGTAGGACAATGGTGAGGAACCTGAAGATGTCCTCAGCGGGGGGAGGGGGACGAAGGGAATTGCCAGGAGGGGTGGGGGCGTCCAGAGGATGGACAGGGACGGAGTGGTCGGAGAAGGTTGGGCTTTACACTTTTGGGAGTAGGTGGGATG
The DNA here is from genome assembly GCF_023864275.1 of Schistocerca cancellata. Lineage (NCBI taxonomy): Eukaryota > Metazoa > Arthropoda > Insecta > Orthoptera > Acrididae > Schistocerca > Schistocerca cancellata. The sequence continues at coordinate 44,059,298 of NC_064628.1, read as the reverse complement.
GGGGAGATTGCAGGTATTACAGGAGGGAGGGAATTGAAGGTTAGGGCACTGCCGGAGGAAGTGCACTTGCCTACAATGCAGGCGGGTGGGGGCCTCGTGGCACTCGGCTGTTGGATGTGCGTTATAGCGCAGACACCTCTGGCAGCGCAGGGATTGAGGAGGGGAATGGGAGGGGTCGACCTTATAGCGCTGGTTGAAGAGGAGCGCACCCTCCTTCAGGAGACAGTCACTGGAGAGGGCGTCCTCGGAGAAAACCCGCATAAGGCGGGCGGGGCCGACCGAGTTGAAAATGCGGCAGACCGCCCGCACCTCCAGCGTGGGATGAGCCATGAGCTCCGCCAACACCTCCTCCTCCGTGATCGTCGGACTGAGCCGAGTGATCACGGTGGTGAGGGTCAGCGGGTGACATGCAGGTTGGGGTTGGCGGGTAGGAGATGGAGAAGGAGCAGGGGTGAGGAAGGCATTGGGGCCAATACGGGTGATAGGGAGGTGGGAGAGGATGTCAGTATGGAGGGTGGGGCTGGGGGGCGAGATGAGAACTGAATCCTATCTGGGAGTGAGGAGTGAGATGGGGGCACCAGGGAAGTGTTGGCGCAGGAGGAGGGAGAGATTCCGGGCCTCAAGAAGGGAAGGATTGGGACAGGAGAGGAGGTATTTGCATAAAGAGGGGAGGAGGAGGAGGAGGAGGAGGAGGAGGCGGAGGGAGCAGGGCCAGGTGGGGAGACATCCATGGCATCCTGGGAGGGGGAAGGAGGATGGGGCAGGGCTTTTTTGGGAGCAGAGGAGGTGGTGGTGCCACTAGGGCGTTTAATGGTGGCAGAAGGGAGGGTGGTGACATGAGGGACAAGAGCTTGTAACGCCGGAAATGCATATCCTCCTATTTCCATCTATTGTACTATAAATTTGTTTTCCTTATTTTTGTTGCCTGAATATATGACATTTCTGTGTCTTTACATATTGTAATTGTTTTACTATTTGTATATATATATATATATATATATATATATATATATATATATATTTATTTATTTATTTATTTATGCATTTATGTCGATGTATAGTTGGTTTGTTTCGTAAATATTATTTGTATTTTTACGCTGGGTCTTGCCTAGGGAAAACTGCTATCGAACGGTTACATCGATAGGTCGTGTGAAGAATCAAAGTGTGTAGGATCTTTGGTAGTGTTAACTCTGCCGCGTGGAGCGCGGGCAGAGCAGAGAGAGTCTGGCTGGGGGAGTAGCGAGGGGAGCAGGTGTGTTGTGTGGCGCTCCCACGAGTTGCCGCGCTTTCAGGGTTTGGCAGCATGTAATTGCGCTCGACTTGCGATGATAGTCTCTGACATGGTGTCGCGGGCGGGAAGCATTAGCTGGCGCACATCAAGAGCCCGTTTCGTCTGGTGACCGTGTCGAGAAGAAGGCGCGCCAACATCCAGCTTCTGCAACAGCGACGGCCGACAATGAGTGACTGTCGCCACCTCCTCGATCGACGGCATCGAACCTTCAATCAACCAACAAGGAAGACTGGAAGCACGTAAAGTTTTAGAACTGTATGGCAGACCTCAGCTTTTCAAACTGTACCATTTTCGTAACTATAATTACAGCAACTGAGCATGAACCTTTGTTGCTCATTGTCCCAATTGCATTATCAAGCAGGGTCCCTACCTTTTCCGAAATGAACCCGAGTGTCGTTGAAATTCAGATAAAATTCGATTTCACTGCTTTAATTTCAAAGTTCAGTTAAGGCATTCATAGCTGGCTACAATATTTAGATTACACAAGCACGAATTAAGAGTGCGAGTTTTGTTACCATATTTTAGCTTACCTGTGACTGCAGCTCAGCTTGGTACATACTAAATTTTACTATTGTTAATTGTTCAGAATCATTTAATTCAAGTTCAAAGTTAAATCTCTTCTTTCTAAATTGCGTAGATTCAAGTAGCTTCTGAAATGATTGTTGAGGTATTCCAAGACTAACCGTATTTTACTGAATTTCGATGTGCTTCAGAAAGAAAGCTCACTATTAACTTCAGTCACTAAATTAACTTTCGATTTTCCCGTCTTATTAATTCTTTTGCTAAATTAAGTCAGGGTGTAGCGAAATGTATTACTTCTGATAAACTTTCAGTTTTCACACTACACGTGTCAACCTTCAGTTGCCACGCTTCTAGTGCTAATTATATGTGTAATAACCTTTCTTTTTCAGTTACTATAGTAATTGTCCTTAGGACTGGCGACCGTAATTTCCCCCAAATCTCAAATATCTAATTACCGCTAGTTAATTGTTGACGTAACGGCCGCACATTTACTTTCTTTATTAACTTTACCCCTTTTCAAAATTAATTTCCACCTGTTTCATTAGCAATTTTCCTTTCATTTAGATGTAACCCTTTCCTCCCTCTTTACCGACAGATTAACTTCGGTGACGATTGCTTTTCCCAAATTTCCATTAGGTGCACGCGGTTTAATTTTTCACTGTCATTAAGGTCGATAAGTGAGGGAGAGGTTACAAGCTATAGGGAGGTGGCAGGAAGTGGCAGGTCCCAGCGTGGACGCAGCAGTCGGCGCCAGAGATGGTGACGGTGAAGGCGACGGCGACGGCGGCGGTGGTGGCAGAGATGGCGAAGGCGATGGGGAGAGTTGGGCATGGGCAGTGGCCCGATGGGCCATCAACCTAGCTGGAGCTGCAGTGACAGGCTGGGGGAGTGGGGGGAAAGGATCAGAGGGAGAGGAGCGGGATGAAGAAGCTGGAGAGGGGGCGACAAAGAGCGAGGGCGAAGGGAGAGTCAGAAGAGGAGGGATGGAAAGAGGTGGGTGTGACTGGGCACACCATGTAATGGTGGTGGTGGCGGCGGAGGGCGACGTGTACACAATGGTAGTGGTGGTAGTAGTGGCAGTGGTGGTGGGGGCTGACATGACGACAGGGATAAACAGAAAAGCACAGGACGAAAAGGAGGGGAAAAAACTGGGGACGGACGAAGACGGACGAAGACCAGAGTCCCACGCTGCTGGCGCTGGCGCTGGCGACGGCTGGCAGGAATGCCGCAACTGCTGCTGGGGCCAGGGCTGGCGCCAGGGCCGCTGGTGCTGCTGCTGCTGGAGGGCTGGCTGGCTGGACTGCTGCTCCTGGAGGGCTGTCTGGCTGGACCGCTGCTGCCGGCTGGAACGCTGCTGCTGGCCGGGATCGCTGCTGCTCAGCTGGCTAGCTGGCTGGCTGGCTGGCACCTGAAAACCTAGCGCTTCGATTACTGCTGGAATGGCACCATCGAAGGGCGGTATCCTTTCGGAGTACCGCCAGAGATCGTGAAGACTTCCATTCCGGGGTAATTATTCAGGGGAACTTTTCGATTCGTACGCAGAGACCTTTTATACGAAATCACTAACGTCAAAGGCGAAAATTCTTCTTCCAAATTTATCTGTTATCAACAGTTTACTTAATAAGCAATTCCAAAGACTTTCCTTTTAAAAAGGGTGATCCATTAATAGTGACCGAGCCAAATAACTCAAGAAATAGGCATCAGACGAAAAAAACTACAAAGAACGGAACTCGTCTAGCTTGAAGGGGGAAACCAGATGGCGTTATGGTTGGCCCGCTAGATGGCGCTGCCATAGGTCAAACGGATATCAACTGCGTTTTTTAAAATAGGAACCCCCATTTTTGTTACATATTCGTGTAGTACGTAAAGAAATATGAATGCTTTAGTTGGATCACTCTTTTCACTTTGTGATAGGTGGCGCTGTAATAGTCACAAACGTATAAGTACGTGGTATCACGTAACATTCCGCCAGTGCGGGCGGTATTAACCGTGTTAAATTAGACCGTTTAACAATTGCGGAAAAGGTCGCTATCGTGTTGATGTATGGCTATTGTGATCAAAATGCTCTAAGGGCGTGTGCTATGTATGCTGCTCGATATCCTGGACGACATCATCCAAGTGTCCGGACCGTTCGCCAGATAGTTACGCTATTTAAGGAAACACGAAGCGTTCAGCCACATGTGAAACGTCACCCACGACCTGCAACAAATGATGATCCCCAAGTAGGTGTTTTAGCTGCTGTCACGGCTAATCCGCACATCAGTAGCAGACGAATTGCGCGAGAATCGGGAAACTCAAAAACGTCGCTGTTGAGAATGCTGACCTCCGCGACGCAGATACTTCCAATAAGACTGTTGAACAGGGGCACTGTGTTATCAGTGCCAGAGATAGCCAGTCCACCAGTAACAGCTGGTCGTATATGAGTTACACTGCCACTAAACGTGCAACACATATCAAGTCCTGCTGGTAGCAGCTGCACGAGGCGCTGTGTTCTACACTACTGGCCATTAAAATTGCTACACCAAGAAGAAATCCAGATGATAAACGGGTATTCATTGGACAAATACATTATACTGGAATTGACGTGTGATTACATTCTCACGCTCTTTGGGTGCATAGACCCTGAGAAATCACTACCAAGAACAACCACCTCTGGCCGTAATACCGGCCTTGATACGCCTGGCCATTGAGTCAAACAGAGCTTGGATGGCGTGTACATGTACAGCTGCCCATGCAGATTCAACACGATACCATAGTTCATCAAGAGTAGTGACTGCCGTATTGTGATGAGCCAGTTGCTCTGCCACCATTGACCAGACGTTTTCAATTAGTGAATCTGGAGAATTTGCTGGCCAGGGCAGCAGGCGAACATTTTCTGTATCCAGAGAGGCCCGTACAGGACCTGCAACATGTGGTCGTGCATCATCCTGCTGAAATGTAGGGTTTCGCAGGGACCGAATGAAGGGTAGAGCTACGGGTCGTAACATATCTGAAATATAACGTCCACTGTCCAAAGTTCCGTTAATGGGAACAAAAGGTAACCAAGACGTGTAACCGATGGCACCCCATACCATCACGCCGGGTGATACGCCAGTATGCCGATGAAGAATACATGCTTCCAATTTGCGTTCACCGCGATGTCGCCAAACACGGATGCGACCATCATGATGCTGTAAGCAGAACCTGGATTCATCCGAAAAAATGACGTTTTGCCATTCGTGCACCCAGGTTCGTCGTTGAGTACACCATCGCAGGCGCTCCAGTCTGTGATGCAGCGTCAAGGGTAACCGCAGCCATGGTCTCCGAGCTGAGAGTCCATGCTGCTGCAAACGTCGTCGAACCGTTCGGGCAGTTGGTTGTTGTCTTGCAAACATTCCCATCTGTTGACTCAGGGATCGAGACGTGGCTGATCCGTTACAGCCATGTGGATAAAATGCCTGTCATCTCGACTGCTAGTGATACGAGGCCGTTGGGATCCAGCACGGCGTTCCGTATTATCATCCTGAACCTACCGATTCCATGTTCTGTTAACAGTCATTGGATCTCGACCAACGCTAGCACCAATGCCGCGATACGACTAACCGCAATCGCGATAGGCTACAATCCGACCTTTATCAAAGTCGGAAAGGTGATGGTACGCATTTTTCCTCCTTACACGAGGCATCACAACAACGTTTCGCCAGGCAACATGGTCAACTGCTGTTTGTGTATGAGAAATTGGTTGGAAACTCTCCGCATGGCAGCACGTTGTAGATGTCGCCACCGGCGCCAACCTTGTGTGAATGCTCTGAAAAGCTAATCATTTGCATATCGCAGCATCTCCTTTCTGTCGGTAAAATTTTGCGTCTGTAGCACGTCATCTTCGTGGTGTAGCCATTTTAATGGCAGGTAGTGTATCTTAACCACTCTGCTCGATGGGACTTCTGGGAGTGTTGATGTCTTCTTTCAAAGACCTCACAGCATTGTAACTGTAAGCATTTTCTACACGAAATTACGTACGTCATTGTCGGTTTCTTATATTTTTATAACCATGAAAAACAGGAATTTCTTAACACCTGCAATCAGACAATCTGCCTTTGGAACGGTGACCAAGATAGAAGACAGGGTTTTAAACTAGACAGGAGAAAAATAACCACACACAGAAAGTTTAGGTTATAGTGGAGCGCAGTTACAGAAATAAAAATAAAAGTGAGTGAAGAAAAACCTGCTATCAGGCATCCGAACTAACAGCATTGCTATGAAATGAACCAGAGAAAGTGAATCAAGAGCTACATCGACCAGTATTTAAGAAGTGTTGAACTGTGATATAAGGATACCAGCACGCAAAGTAGGAACGATACCATACAGAGAGTGTATAATTCTGATGAAACAACCCATAACATTTATGGCACACAGCACTGAGCATTCATACATACTGAAGACGGCACTTAGAAAAACGTGCGTCCTTTAATCGGATGAGGTTCCTTTGTTCTAAGGAGTGTACTAATTTTGTGTCAGGGTTGAACATCTGCCACGGTCGATGTGGTAGCGATTGCAGGAGTTATGGTAGCAGCCTCCATGACTGGAGGTCTTAATTATACGGTAGGTTCATTAAAAGTTACCTTTCCCTCGTTTTATGGAATTATCATCTAATTTCTGCAATACTTCCGGATTTTATTACAACTAAATAAATAGCTATTATACAACTGTCAGTTTTTGACAGATTGCTCTGGTGCGCATACAGAGTTCTACATTTAAGGGGCCCCTGAGACGAATCATAAACATCATCTGTTCCTTTGAATCTAGACCCACCAGTAGAAATGTAAACTTGGCATTTGACCTTTACCTTTCTGTGCTACCACATATCCCCCATCCCACACACCCTCCTTCCCATACTCTCCCCACCTTTTCCCCTCCATTCCCCTCACCACGTTTGTAGGTCTTACAGCTTCCACTACCCTCCCTATCTACATTCGTAACTTTAAACTCTGCATCTACTTGTAATACATAGTCCCTAAACTTCCACTCTTGTGTCTCGATTTGCCCCACAGGATCACTTTGCACGCCTTTCACCTTGGCTACCAATCCATTTTCTACCTCATTAAATTTATTACCAACTCCCTTTACCAGTTTGGCATTAATTTCACTTTTACTTTCAGTTTCTGTAAATCTTCCAGCCGGCTCGGGTGGCCAAGCGGTTCTAGGAGCTACAGTCTGGAACCGCGCGACCGCTACGGTCGCAGATTCGAATCCTGCCTCGGGCACGGATGTGTGTGATGTCCTTAGGTTAGTTAGGTTTAAGTATTTCTAACTTCTAGGGGACTGATGATCTCAGAAGTTAAGTCCCATAGTGCTCAGAGCCATTTTGTAAATCTTCCTCCATGAAACCTGGTAGTCAAGAGAAAGCAGGAATCGGTTACGACTGTGGACGAGGCCGTAACCAGTTACTATAGGTTGCCTTTTGCAGTTACACATTTATTTTTGAAACATTAATTCCAGACTCAACAATAAATGAAAAACTACCACACATTATTAATGAAGGAATAAACAACTGTGATAATAATAGTGTTTTCAGTGCATTGCAATTTAGCAGACCACCATAAAATACAGATACAGACAAAGTTAAAAAAAAAAAACAAGCCACTGTGACCATGGCTGAATGCCTTACACGCCAAGAATGACAATAAATTAAGAATGTTTAAGAGCTCGCTGCAATTACAACTTACAGGTATTGAAATATTAAAAGTAAGTGGCCACAAACACAGCAGAAGGTATCAAACGGCAGGAATGGCAGTAAATAAAATACAAATATCGAATTATTTTTTCAAATCAAATGACCACAATCACAGCTGAAGACCTTACACGCTCGTAACGGCAGTAATATAAAACATTTTGAAACCTGCTGTAAAACAGCAAATACAACAGCAAAAGTTAATTAAAAAAACAAGCAACTGATCCAGACGGTGCTACATGAATCAACCACTGTGAAGGTGTGGCAACAAACACTTTCGCAAGTGATGAGATAGGCAGCCAAGAGTTACATTCAATGCACAAGATGGTAACTCAGACTAGTCGTAGTCTAACGAATAACTAATGATAATCTTGCTGAAGCTACCTGCCATCCAATAAACTAAATGCAAGAATGGCACAACACGCCAAAGCCGGAAGCGGCGGACTGCACTATGCCCTCAGAATACTGTGCTTAGAGCGCCCAGAACGGGGAAGGATTCACTACCACCAGGGTAGAAGAATCACAAACGGCCTACTATCAAGAAAGCTGTGAAAAATACTCGTCTTACCGGACAGCAGCGGCAAGGCGAGGAAACGTACACTGCCGTTACATACACTAACTCCCAGGGCAGGTAACTGGGGCGTTGGGGGCCACTAGGCAAGAAGAATACAGCTGGTTCAACTTAACCAATTGTAACAAGCTGAACGCAGTAAATAGTAATAAGAAGTCGAGGAAAGCTAATCAGCGGCCGGTGTGACCAAGCGCTTCAGTCTGAAACTGCGCAACCGCTACGGTCGCAGGTTCGAATCCTACCTCGGGCATGGATGTGTGTGATGTCCTTAGGCTAGTTAGGTTTAAGTAGTTCCAAGTCTACGGGCTGACGACCTCAGATGTTAAGTCCCCTAGTGCTCAAAGCCATTTGAACCATTTTTGAAAGCTAATCAGATCCGCTTTCCCCAAGCACTCCACTTGCTGCTCTTCGCCTCATTGACACTACGAGCAGAAACACGAACCCAAGTCACTGGAGAATCGCGAGATATCCCAATGGTGGAGGTTTCTCTACTTGAATTGAAATGCACTCATCTCAAAGCCTGCAGGACCTCGTGACCACAGCCCTTCCATGCGGCAGTCCATGCGCGCCGCCAGCTGTTCTGGCGTGTTCACCAACTGCGCGGACCTGGCTCCTACTCACTCCCCAACCGAACTGCCTACTCACACAATCCGGAAAAACAACGACGTCGCCCCAAAGATAAGGCAACAGTTACTACGATCGATAACTATCGCTGTTGCCACTATCGGACAGGCAACGCTTACGAATCCGAGTGGCACCAGTCAACACGAGAAGAAGACAAACAACGACAACCATGCCAACCAAACGATACCGTCTGGCTTCCAACAGAGGGTGGAACCCTACAAACAGCATCAATGAACCACAGCACCAGCACGGCTCACTCCACTTACTCAATTTCTTCCCTCACTTTATTTATTTCATCCTCCAGTTCTGATTTTAATTCCTTAAAACTATTAACGAGCTTTGATTCCATTTCCTCAACTAGTTCAGGTTTTATATTCTCAGTGCTAGTTTCCAGATACCCAGTCTTTGTTTCGAATTCCCCAACTAATTCAGACTGTATATCCTCAAATTCCGATTTCATTTCCTCACAATTAGATTGTATTTGCCCAATGTTACTGCGATATTAAGTCACATATTCATCATTAATTCAAGCTGATTTCCTAATACACACTGAGTTTCCAGATCTATTTTTTATCTTTGCATTCTAGGTTCTGTATAACAATCCATGCCCTCTGTCTGACAGTCACAACGACTGCATTAAGACGCTGCTCTGTGAACACGCCACTGGGTGAGGCTGTCCACTTTCAGAAGAAGTTTTGTGGAGATACTGCCTTTGTGAAGCTGCCTCTGCGAGATGGTGTGGCTCGTGTTGAGACACTGCTGCCTGCAGATGCCGCATCATGGGGTCACCACTGTGTGAAGACAGTGCCACTGTTCGAAGATGCTGCTTGCAGTGACGTGATCCATTGCTTGGGACATGGACTGCTGACGGCTGCCTAGAAGTGATCCCAACTCCCACACGGACAACTCCTGCTGCCCAAAGAAAGCAGGTGTTGACAAATGTGAATATTACCGAACTATCAGTTTAATAAGTCACGGCTGCAAAATACTAACCCGAATTCTATACAGACGAATGGAAAAACTGGTAGAAGCCGACCTCGGGGAAGATCAGTTTGGATTCCGTAGAAATATCGGAACACGTGAGGCAATACTGACCCAACGACTTATCTTAGAAGCCAGATTAAGGAAAGGCAAACCTACGTTCCTAGCATTTGTAGACTTACAGAAAGCTTTTGACAATGTTGACTGGAATACTCTCTTTCAAATTCTGAAGGTGGCAGGGGTAAAATACAGGGAGCGAAGAGCTATTTACAATTTGTACAGAAACCAGATGGCAGTTATAAGTGTCGAGGGACATGAAAGGGAAGCAGTGGTTGGGAAGGAAGAGAGACAGGGTTGTAGCCTCTCCCCGAAGTTATTCAATCTTTATAATGAGCAAGCAGTGAAGGAAACAAAAGAAAAATTCGGAGTAGGTAGTAAAATCCATGGAGAAGAAATAAAAACTTTGAGGTTCGCCGATGACATTGTAATTCTGTCAGAGACAGCAAAGGACTTGGAAGAGCAGTTGAATCAACATCAACAAAAGCAAAACGAGGATAATGGAATGTAGTCGAATTAAGTCGGGTGATGCTGAGGGAATTAGATTAGGAAATGAGACACTGAAAGTGGTAAAGGAGTTTTGCTATTTGGGGAGAAAAATAACTGATGATGGTCGAAGTAGAGAGGATATAAAATGTAGGCTGGCAATGGCAAGGAAAGCATTTCTGAAGAAGAGAAATTTGTTAACATCGAGTATAGGCTTAAGTGCCAGGAAGTCGTTTCTGAAAATATTTGTATGGAGAGTAGCCATGTGTGGGAGTGAAAAATGGACGATAAATAGTTTGGACAAGAAGAGAATGGAAGCTTTCGAAATGTGGTGCTACAGAAGAATGCTGAAGATTAGATGGGTAGATCACATAACTAAAGAGGAAGTATTGAATAGTATTGGGGAGAAGAGAAATTTGTGGCACAACTTGACTAGAAGAAGGGATCGGTTGGTAGGGCATATTCTGAGGCATCAAGGGATCACCAATTTAGTACTGGATGGCAGCGTGGAGGGTAAAAATCGTAGAGGGAGACCAAAAGATGAATACACTAAACAGATTCAGAGAGATGTAGGTTGCAGTAGGTACTGGGAGATGAAGAACCTTGCACAGGATACAGTAGCATGGAGAGCTGCATCAAGCCAGTCTCTGGACAACATATGCGCGCAAACTTTCGAACAAAAGCGAAAAGATGTTGTTTTGTTCAGATACGTGGAAGCAGCGCTCTGCTGAAGAGAAGCAGGAAACAGAGATGACAGCAAGACGAGAAGGAATTAGAGACAATGACAGAGATAGATGTTGTCCGACAATACGAAATATTCTCCACCTTTGGTGGACAACCCTGGCAGTTCTGCGGAGGTACGTCAGCAGTTATCTGCAATACCAGTAATATTGTCCGGCCATATCGCGAAAACCGTATATTGCAACCAGAGTACAGCAATGTTGACGGCAACGCTATACGGCTCAAATACAGCCCGAGTAAACAAACCTTTTGGAGAGAGAGCTCTCAAAACCTACTGGGTGGTTGTAATAAAACTGCAGCTACTCACAGAGATACAGCGTGGGCTGTTACTGCCATATAGCTGAGAAACTTATTAGATATTCCAGTGCCTTAATGTTTAATCGATTCACACTGGAAAAAAATCAATTCAGATTTGGCCATCGGGTGCAAATCTAGCGCTATGAATGGAGAAAAGACGTATAGAAATGTTTGCGTATGTAATGGATTAGGGACGGGACGTGGGCAGGAAAGGTCAAACAAGCGGGAAAGGCGCAATGTTCATGTCATTATCAACCGCTGCTTACACAACTTTTACACGTGAGCACCGGAGACGTCGACGAGATGTTATACAGCACTAGGTTTGCACCTGGTGTCTATAATTGGAAAAAAAATTTTCCAGCATTAATCTGTTCCGCATTAATGCATTAGAATATCTATCAAGTTTCCCTGCCATACGATAATTACAGCGCACACTGGCCTCTGTGAGTAGTTGCACTTTAAATATAGCTACCTGGTGTCATCAGTTCGTCAAGTATAACATTTTACAAATGTTAAACGTCTCCCACGCGTAAAATTGCTTGATTTTTACGCAATACTTAATCTGTCTACGATTTCACCATTATCTACCATAGAGAATACCCAACGAGACCCACTCCCATTCTCAATAATATGGCTAGCATTTACATTCCATCACCACAAGTATACTTGAATTTTGTTGACAAAATGCAGAGCGTCTACTGGTATCGTCATAAGGAAAGTGCGTTATCATATTTTAACCAAGAGCTCACACGGCAAAAGGCAGTGTCATGCTGACTTGAAATTTACTATCTATATCAGTCAACAGCTTGATTTCCATTAATAGAGCTGACAAAATACAGTGAGTATGAGATCACCCCACTACACAGGATCTGTAAACGTGCCATCTGACAGAGAAGTGCAATGTCACGCTGACCACAGCTCTGCCGTATCAGTGACGAATCTCGTGGTCACGTGCAGATATAAAAATATTGATCACCAGTAGCTGCTTCGTTTATCTCTTCTGGAATTCCGATTTTCTGAAGTACAGGTCGCGTCATCGTAACCATGTTGTGAGCTGTTTCTTAACTTATACATTGTATCCCTTCTGTGTAACCCTGCGGCTGCTCTTACTCTTCTCACCTGTGCTGGAGATATTCGAGGCCTGACTCCTGTAACCATGGAGAATAACTTGATGGAACCGAACATAACAAGTACAGGGTTATTACAAATGATTGAAGCGATTTCACAGCTCTACAATAACTTTATTATTTGAGATATTTTCACAATGCTTTGCACACACATACAAAAACTCAAAAAGTCTTTTTAGGTATTCACAAATGTTCGATATGTGCCCCTTTAGGTATTCGGCAGACATCAAGCCAATAATCAAGTTCCTCCCACACTCGGCGCAGCATGTCCCCAACAATGAGTTCGAAAGCATCGTTGATGCGAGCTCGCAGTTCTGGCACGTTTATTGGCAGAGGAGGTTTAAACACTGAATCTTTCACATAACCCCTCAGAAAGAAATCGCATGGGGTTAAGTCGGGAGAGCGTGGAGGCCATGACATGAATTGCTGATCATGATCTCCACCACGACCGATCCATCGGTTTTCCAATCTCCTGTTTAAGAAATGCCGAACATCATGATGGAAGTGCAGTGGAGCACCATCCTGTTGAAATATGAAGTCGGCGCTGTCGGTCTCCAGTTGTGGCATGAGCCAATTTTCCAGCATGTTCAGATACGCAGAAGAAAATGGGGCCGTAAACTTTAAACCGTGAGATTGCACAAAACACGTTAACTTTTGGTGAATTGCGAATTTGCTGCACGAATGCGTGAGGATTCTCTACCGCCCAGATTCGCACATTGTGTCTGTTCACTTCACCATTAAGAAAAAATGTTGCTTCATCACTGAAAACAAGTTTCGCACTGAACGAATCCTCCTCCATGAGCTGTTGCAACCGCGCCAAAAATTCAAAGCGTTTGACTTTGTCATCGGGTGTCAAGGCTTGTAGCAATTGTAAACGGTAAGGCTTCTGCTTTACCTTCTCCGTAAGATTTTCCAAACCGTCGGCTGTTGTACGTTTAGCTCCCTGTTTGCTTTATTCGTCGACTTCTGCGGGCTACGCGTGAAAGTTGCCCGCACGCGTTCAACCGTTTCTTCGCTCACTGCAGGCCGACCCGTTGATTTCCCCTTACAGAGGCATTCAGAAGCTTTAAACTGCGCATACCATCGCCGAATAGAGTTAGCAGTTGGTGGATGTTTGTTGAACTTCGTCCTGAAGTGTCGTTGCACTGTTATGACTGACTGATGTGAATGCATTTCAAGCACGACATGCGCTTTCTCGGCTGCTGTCGCCATTTTGTCTCACTGCGCTCTCGAGCGCTCAGGCGGCAGAAACCTGAAGTGCGGCTTCAGCCGAACAAAACTTTATGAGTTTTTCTACGTATCTGTAGTGTGTCGTGACCATATGTCAATGAATGGAGCTACAGTGAATTTATGAAATCGCTTCAATCATTTGTAATAGCCCTGCAGTTAATGTTTGTTGAGCGGTGGAGGACGAGTCTTGGCAGATTACAAAGACTACACTGAAACATAACAGAGTTAAGTGGGTTTTGAGTCTGAGGAAACATGAAGAAAAAGCTAGAAGCTTGGAAATGATTTCCGCTAAGCCAGTATGGAAAGGGCCTACGGACAATGACAAGATTAGTGCGAACGAGCTACCTGATTTTACCCTGAGGGCAACCACAGGCGGCCGCAGGTCAGCCGCGACGGATCGCAGTAGTTGGACACTAACGTATAGGGCTGGCTAACAGCAGACACCGAACACACTTTAATAACATGACATGAGGCTAGAAAGACTGGCGCAGTAAATACAAGAGAATCAGGTCAATCAACAGAGTGCATTACACACCGTATAAAAAAATTTCCTACTGATGGTTGGTTGGTTGCTTCGGGGAAGGAGACCAGACTGTGAGGTCATCGGTCTCATCGGATTAGGGAAGGACGGGGAAGGAATTCGGCCGTGCCCTTTGAAAGAAACCATCCCGGCATTTGCCTGGAGCGATTTAGGGAAATCACGGAAAACCTAAATCAGGATGGCCGGACGCGGGATTGAACCGTCGTCCTCCGGAATGCGAGTCCAGTGTCTAACCACTGCGCCACCTCGCTCGGTTTTCCAACTGAAATCACAAATATATTTACAGTTAAATCCTTTATTTCAACACAAATGTTTACAGTTACTGAGTGATGATACACAACAAACCATATGGCTGGTAATGGCATTGCACGGTAGTCATCATAGATGATGATGATGATGATGTTTGGTTTGTGGGGCGCTCAACTGCGTGGTTATCAGCGCCCGTACAATTACCCAATCTTTGCTCAGTCCAATTTCGCCAATTTCCTGGATGATGATGAAATGATGAGGACAACACAAACACCCAGTCATCTCGAGGCAGGTGAAAATCCCTGACCCCGCCGGGAATCGAACCCGGGACCCCGTGCTCGGGAAGCGAGAACGCTACCGCGAGACCACGAGCGGCGGACGTCATCATAGAGACAAACGACGAATATTACATTATTGTTATTAAATATTCTATAATGTTAAGCTGATATGTCTAAGGGTGTCGAACCAGATCGTTCTCCACACTTACTCTTATAAAATGAAGCAGTGTGTAGTTATTAGTGAATCGATTTATTAATCTATGATCAACGTTGACTACAATGAGGGTCCGTTAGAAGCACAAACAGGCTGAGAGGCTGATGTTAATAAGATGTGTGATAAAAATGATAAGCATTGGTGTCAGCAGACGCATCATGACATAACCTATCAATTGAATATGTATTTCAGTTACAAAATCATTAGGGTAGGAATGGCGGTCACTTTGCATATGTGCCACAATATCGTACTAAGTGTGTTATTTGGTGTGGGGGGGGGGGGGGGAGAGGAGGGTTGGTTCAAATGACTCTGAGCACTATGGGACGTAAATTCTGAGGTCATCAGTCCTAGAACTTAGAAGTATTTAAACCTAACTAACCTAAGGACATCACACACACACCCATGCCCGAGGCAGGATTCGAACCTGCGACCGAGGCGGTCGCGTGGTTCCAGACTGTAGCGCCTAGAACCGCTCGGCCAGCGCGGCCGGCGATGGGAGGGCGGGGGGGGGGCTGATCGAGCTCTCATTGGCTGAAGTATCATGACGTTGGTGGGTGGAAAAAGTAGTCTTTGGAGCAGGATAGGCGAAGAGAAGTGATAACACCACAGTGATGAAGACGGGAGACTCTGGTTTTCTACCATCGGAGTGTACGAGCAGCGTGATGTGACTGAATGTACGTGGAGACACTTTGGATCGCTTATCGGATCTAACTTACTGACATATAAGAATGCAGATAAAGAAACGTATGTATCGAGTACACCTCGTGGCTAAATCTATGAAGTGAGTCTGTCGTGTTTCGTATCACACAGGATAACTGAACGACTGTGATAGATTTCAATAATTAATTCACGCGTTCTTGTAGGACCACATGCCAAAATATTTCAAATCCAAAATGCGATCATGTAAAATGCAATGCACGGGCCAATTATAACAACTACTGTCATATTTTTTATACATAGAAACTGAATGATCAGAAGGAGTTTGGTCTATTAGCCTTAAACGAAGCAGAGGAAAATGAAAGAAACCTATAAAGACTATAGACTATTATATTTGCAATATATTATTTAAACACTGACAAACTTTACACAGACTTTTAATTATTCCACAATGTCTATACTCAATAAACACGTTTCTGGCCACAACAAAGATACGAATATTCCTCTCAATGTATGCCTGCAAAAATCTGACAAAATCCCTCCAGTGCACGAGCAATCAACAATTACGTGCGACAGAAAGGCAAACTACCAAAACTCCTCAATTAATACTAAAGTCCCCTCCGACTATACAAGCACAATCACGGCAGGCTGCTGCCTCTCCCGTCGCGCGGCCTCTCTCTACCTCACGCTGCGTAGAATCACTTCCGACTCCAAAAAAACGGCTCTGAACACTATGGGACTTAACTTCTAAGGTCATCAGTCCCCTACAACTTAGAACTACTTAAACCTACCTAACCTAAGGACATTACACACATCCATGCCCGAGGCAGGATTCGAACCTGCTACCGTAGCAGACACGCGATTCCAGAATGTAGCGCCTAGAACCGCACGGCTACACCGGCCGGCACTTACGACTCCCCTCGACAACTGTTCGCTCGCAACTACACGTGATGATAATATCTGAGACACAGAATTTGTTTATGCACACAGCATTATCATACAGTCCAACGTTCAGGGTGAGTGGATTAACTGTTTTTCTTCTTCTTCTTCTTCTTCTTCTTCTTCTTCTCTCCCATGTTTCGTATGTAAGGGTTATGACTGAGAGACAAGATTGCTGAAGGAACTTGAGGGTGAAGTTTAATAATAAACGTGAAGAAGCCGTAGACCTTCCACAATTTTGAGGTAATACTAGGATTGCAACGACATGTGACTACCGAGGAGCACGCAGCTAGATCACATGCACCGTGTGCATGGTCAGCAACAGTCAAGCGTTACATTTGCTGCAGTCATAGACATTATGCTAGACAGCGTACCAAGTTAAGATGGGGCACGAGGAGTTGTAAGAATTAGAGATTTTTTTTAAGTTACATTTGCCTATGTTGCTGTGTTTCCAATTTTTTTCTCCTTTTCAATTCCTGGTATTGTATAGAGGTTACATAAGGTCTGAGTCAAGCACACTAAGATTTACCACGTAAGGTGCTATGACAGGTACCTCAGTTGGGAAACTGAATGCTTCATTACAGGGCCAGGTCTCGTCCAGTTTGACTGCTACCTGATTAGATTCAGCTTTCGCTCGTCCCGTTAGTCGCTTTCCTGGCAAGGCAACGTAGGATGTGTCCATAGATGACCTTCTGTCAGCCGCAAGGTTGGGTTTATCGGTGGAAGTACAACTGTTGCAGATGACCAAGTAGCACTTGGGAGTGAAAGCAAAACTATATTTTATGTATCACGAAGGCTTACATTCGAGTAACTCAATCACCGTCTGGTGCAGCGTTATAAGAAGCACTTTCTTTCGTGAACAACTAAGCGGGATATCATAGACGAATAAAGAGCCGGTAGAAAATTTTGTGGACAGAGAAAGAACGTTCAACGTCCATCACCTATTGGCTAACGACGAATGATGAACCGAAAAGAAATGATTCCTGGTGCCAGAAGTATGCAATACTTTGGTAGGACGACTGAAGGATGTCATTAAGGTAATTTTAAAATAAATATACTATTCTTATTTATATTTTATTCCCCCCCCCATCCCCCCCCCCCATGAACCATGGATCTTGCCGTTGGTGGGGAGGCTTGCACTCACAACGAAGGGGTATCTGTTGAGAGGCCAGACAAACGTGTGGTTCCTGAAGAGGGGCAGCAGCCTTTTCAGTAGTTGCAGGGGCAACATTCTAGATGATTGATTGATATGGCCCTGTAACACTAACCAAAACGGCCTTGCTGTGCTGGTACTGCGAACGGCTGAAAGCAAGGGGAAACTACGGCCGTAATTTTTCCCGAGGGCATGCAGCTTTACTGTATGGTTAAATGATGATGGCGTCCTCTTGGGCAAAACATTCCGGAGATAAAATAGTCTCCCATTCGGATCTCCGGGCGGGGAATACTCAAGAGGTCGTCGTTACCAGGAGAAAGAAAACTGGCGTTCTACGGGTCGGAGCGTGGAATGTCAGATCCCTTAATCGGGCAGGTAGGTTAGAAAATTTAAAAAGGGAATGGACAGGTTAAAGTTAGATATAGTGGGAATTAGTGAAGTTCGGTGGCAGGAGGAACAACTTCTGGTCAGGTGACTACAGGGTTATAAACACAAAATCAAATTGGGGCAATGCACGAATAGGTTTAATAATGAATAGGAAAATAGGGATGCGGGTAAGCTACTAGAAACAGCATAGTGAACGCATTATTGTGGCCATGATAGATACGAAGCCCACGCCAACCACAGTAGTACAAGTCTATATGCCTACTAGCTCTGCAGATGACGAAGAAATTGAAGAAATGTACGATGAAATAAAAGCAATTATTCAGATAGTGAAGGGAGACGAAAATTTAATAGTCATGGGTGACTGGAATTCGTCAGTAGGAAAAGGGAGAGAAGGAAACATAGTAGGTGAATATGGACTGGGGGTAAGAAACGAAAGAGGAAGCCACCTCGTGGAATTTTGCACAGAGCACAACCTAATCATAGCTAACACTTGGTTCAAGAATCATAAAAGAAGATTTTATACATGGAAGAAGCCTGGAGATACTGACAGGTTTCAGATAGATTATATAATGGTAAGACAGAGATTTAGGAACCAGGTTTTAAACTGTAAGACATTAACAGGGCCAGACGTGGACTATGACCACAATCTATTGGTTATGAAGTGTAGATTAAAACTGAAGAAACTGCAAAAAGGTAGGAATTTAATGAGATGGGACCTGGATAAACTGACTAAACCAGAGGTTGTACAGAGTTTCAGGAAGAGCATAAGGGAACAATTGGCAAGAATGGGGGAAGGAAATACAGTAGAAAAAGAATGGGTAGCTTCGAGGGATGAAGTGGTGAAGGCAGCAGAGGATCAAGTAGGTAAAAAGACGAGGGCTAGTAGAAATCCTTGGGTAACAGAAGAAATATTGCATTTAATTGATGAAAGGAGAAAATATAAAAATGCAGTAAATGAAGCAGGCAAAAAGGAATACAAACGTTACAAAAATGAGATCGACAGGAAGTGAAAAATGGCTAAGCAGGGATGGCTAGAGGACAAATGTAAGGATGTAGAGGCTTATCTCACTAGGGGTAAGATAGATACTGCCTATAGGAAAATTAAAGAGACCTTTGGAGAAAAGAGAACCACTTGTATGACTATCAAGAGCTCAGATGGAAACGCAGTTCTAAGCAAAAAAGGGAAAGCAGAAAGGTGGAAGGAGTATATAGAGGGTCTATACAAAGGCGATGTACTTGAGGACAGTATTATGGAAATGGAAGAGGATGTAGATGAAGATGAAATGGGAGATATGATACTGCGTGAAGTGTTTGACAGTTCACTGAAAGACCTGAGTCGCAACAATGCTCCGGGAGTAGACAACATTCCATTAAAACTACTGACAGCCTTGGGAGAGCCAGTCCTGACAAAACTCTACCATCTGGTGAGCAAGATGTATGAGACAGGCGAAATACCCTCATACTTCAAGAAGAATATAATAATTACAATCCCAAAGAAAGCAGGTGGTGACAGATATGAAAATTACCGAACTATCAGTTTAATAAGTCACGGCTGCAAATTACTAACACGAATTATTTACAGACGAATGGAAAAACTGGTAGAAGCCGACCTCGGGGAAGATCAGTTTGGATTCCGTAGAAATATCGGAACACGTGAGGCAATACTGACCCTACGACTTATCTTAGAAGCCAGATTAAGGAAAGGCAAACCTACGCTCCTAGCTTTTGTAGACTTACAGAAAGCTTTTGACAAAGTTGACTGGAATACTCTCTTTCAAATTCTGAAGGTGGGAGGGGTAAAATACAGGAAGCGAAGAGCTATTTACAATTTGTACAGAAACCAGATGGCAGTTATAAGTGTCGAGGGACATGAAAGGGAAGCAGTGGTTGGGAAGGAAGTGAGACAGGGTTGTAGCCTCTCCCCGATGTTATTCAATCTTTATATTGAGCAAGCAGTGAAGGAAACAAAAGAAAAATTCGGAGTAGGTATTAAAATCGATGGAGAAGAAATAAAACCTTTGAGGTTCGCCGATGATATTGTAATTCTGTCAGAGACAGCAAAGGACTTGGAAGAGCAGTTGAATGGAATGGACAGTGTCTTGAAAGGAGGATATAAGATGAACATCAACAAAATCAAAACGAAGATAATGGAATGTAGTCGAATTAAGTCGGGTGATGCTGAGGGAATTAGATTAGGAAATGAGACACTGAAAGTGGTAAAGGAGTTTTGCTATTTGGGGAGAAAAATAACTGATGATGGTCGAAGTAGAGAGGATATATAATGTAGACTGGCAATGACAAGGAAAGCATTTCTAAAGAAGAGAAATTTGTTAACATCGAGTATAGGTTTAAGTGTCAGGAAGTCGTTTCTGAAAGTATTTGTATGGAGGGTAGCCATGGAAGTGAAACATGGACGATAAATAGTTTGGACAAGAAGAGAATGGAAGCTTTCGAAATGTGGTGCTACAGAAGAATGCTGAAGATTAGATGGTAGATCACATAACTAAAGAGGAAGTATTGAATAGGATTGGGGAGAAGAGAAATTTGTGACACAACTTTACTAGATGAAGGGATCGGTTGGTAGGGCATATTCTGAGGCATCAAGGGATCACCAATTTAATATTGGAGGGCAGCGTGGAGGGTAATAATCGTAGAGGGAGACCAAGAGATGAATACACTAAACAGATTCAGAGAGATGTAGGTTGCAGTAGGTACTGGGAAATGAAGAACCTTGCACAGGATACAGTAGCATGGAGAGCTGCATCAAACCAGTCTCTGGACTGAAGTCCACAACACCAACAACATATGCGCGCAAACTTTCGAACAAAAGCGAAAAGATGTTGTTTTGTTCAGATACGTGACAGCAGCGCTGTGCTGAAGAGAAGCAGGAAACAGAGATGACAGCAAGACGAGAAGGAATTAGAGACAATGACAGAGATAGATGTTGTCCGACAATACGAAATATTCTTTACCTTTGGTGGACAACACTGGCAGTTCTGCGGAGGTACGTCAGCAGTTATCTGCAATATCAGTAATATTGTGCGGCCATATCGCGAAAACCGTATATTGCAACCACAGTCCAGCAATGTTGACGGCAACGCTATACGGGTCAAATACAGCCCGAGTAAACAAACCTTTTGGAGAGAGAGCTCTCAAAACCTACTGGGTGGTTGTAATAAAACTGCAGCTACTCACAGAGTTACAGCGTGGGCTGTTACTACCATATAGCTGAGAAACTTATTAGATATTCCAGTGCCTTAATGTTTAATCGTTCACACTGGAAAAAAATCATTTCAGATTTGGCCATCGGGTGCAAATCTAGCGCTATGAATGGAGAAAAGACGTATAGAAATGTTTGCGTATGTAATGGATTAGGGACGGGATATGGGCAGGAAAGGTCAAACAAGAGGGAAAGGCGCAATGTTCATGTCATTATCAACCGCTGCTTACACAACTTTTTCACCTGAGCACCGGAGACGTCGACGAGATGTTATACAGCGCCAGGTTTGCACCTGGTGGCTATAATTGGAACAAATTGTTTTCCAGCATTAATCTGTTCCGCATTAATACATTAGAATATCTATCAAGTTTCCCTGCCCTACTATAATTACAGCGCACACTGGCCTGTGTGAGTAGCTGCACTTTCAATATAACTACCTGGTGTCATCAGTTCGTCAAGTATAACATTTTACAAATGTTAAATGTCTCCCACGCGTAAAATTATCGTAAACAAGCGCAGCATTACAGCTCTCTTGATTTTTACGCAATACTTAATCTGTCTACGATTTAACCATTATCTACCATAGAGAATACCCAACGAGACCTACTCCCATTCTCAATAAAATGGCTAGCATTTACGTTGCCATCACCACAAGTTTACTTGAATTTTGTTGACGAAATGCAGAGCGTCTACTGGTATCGTCATAAGGAAAGTGCGTTATCATATTTTAACCAAGAGCTCACACGGCAAAAGGCAGTGTCATGCTGACTTGAAATTTACTATCTATATCAGTCAACAGCTTGATTTCCATTAATAGAGCTGACAAAATACAGTGAGTATGAGATCACCCCACTACACAGGATCTGTAAACGTGCCATCTGACAGAGAAGTGCAATGTCACGCTGACCACAGCTCTGCCGTATCAGTGACGAATCTCGTGGTCACGTGCAGATATAAAAATATTGATCACGAGTAGCTGCTTCGTTTATCTCTTCTGGAATTCCGATTTTCTGAAGTACAGGTCGCGTCATCGTAACCATGCTGTGAGCTGTTTCTTAACTTATACATTGTATCCCTTGTGTGTACCCCTGCGGCTGCTCTTACTCTTCTCAACTGTGCTGGTGATATTCGAGGCCTGACTCCTGTAACCATGGAGAATCACTTGATGGAACTGAACATAGCAAGTACAGGGTTATTACAAATGATTGAAGCGATTTCACAGCTCTACAATAACTTTATTATTTGAGATATTTTCACAATGCTTTGCACACACATACAAAAACTCAAAAAGTTTTTTTAGGTATTCACAAATGTTCGATATGTGGCCCTTTAGTGATTCGGCAGACATCAAGCCAATAATCAAGTTCCTCCCACACTCGGCGCAGCATGTCCCCAACAATGAGTTCGAAAGCATCGTTGATGCGAGCTCGCAGTTCTGACACGTTTCTTGGTAGAGGAGGTTTAAACACTGAATCTTTCACATAACCACACAGAAAGATATCGCATGGGGTTAAGTCGGGAGAGCGTGGAGGCCATGACATGAATTGCTGATTATGATCTCCACCACGACCGATCCATCGGTTTTCCAATCTCCTGTTTAAGAAATGCCGAACATCATGATGGAAGTGTGGTGGAGCACCATCCTGTTGAAAGATGAAGTCGGCGCTGTCGGTCTCCAGTTGTGGCATGAGCCAATTTTCCAGCATGTTCAGATACACGTGTCCTGTAACGTTTTTTTCGCAGAAGAAAATGGGGCCGTAAACTTTAAACCGTGAGATTGGACAAAACACGTTAACTTTTGGTGAATTGCGAATTTGCTGCACGAATGCGTGAGGATTCTCTACCGCCCAGATTCGCACATAGTGTCTGTTCACTTCACCATTAAGGAAAATGTTGCTTCATCACTGAAAACAAGTTTCGCACTGAACGAATCCTCCTCCATGAGCTGTTGCAACCGCGCCGAAAATTCAAAGCATTTGACTTTGTCATCGGGTGTCAAGGCTTGTAGCAATTGTAAACGGTAAGGCTTCTGCTTTACCTTTCCCGTAAGATTTTCCAAACCGTCGGCTGTGGTACGTTTAGCTCCCTGCTTGCTTTATTCGTCGACTTCTGCGGGCTACGCGTGAAAGTTGCCCGCACGCGTTCAACCGTTTCAACGCTCACTGCAGGCCGACCCGTTGATTTCCCCTTACAGAGGCATTCAGAAGCTTTAAACTGCGCATACCATCGCCGAATGTAGTTAGCAGTTGGTGGATCTTTGTTGAACTCCGTCCTGAAGTGTCGTTGCACTGTTATGACTGACTGATGTGAATGCATTTCAAGCACGACATGCGCTTTCTCGGCTCCTGTCGCCATTTTGTCTCACTGCGCTCTCGAGCGCTCTGGCGGCAGAAACCTGAAGTGCGGCTTCAACTGAACAAAACTTTATGAGTTTTTCTACGTATCTGTAGTGTGTCGTGACCATATGTCAATGAATGGAGCTACAGTGAATTTATGAAATCGCTTCAATCATTTGTAATAGCCCTGTAGTTAATGTTTGTTGAGCGGTGGAGGACGAGTCCTGGCAGATTCCAAAGACTACACTGAAACGTAACAGAGTTAAGTGGGTTTTGAGTCTGAGGAAACATGAAGAAAAAGCTAGAAGCTTGGAAATGATTTCCGCTAAGTCAGTATGGAAAGGGTCTACGGACAATGACAAGATTAGTGCGAACGAGCTACCGGATTTTACCATGAGGGCAACCACAGGCGGCCGCAGATCAGCCGCGATGGATCGCAGTAGTTGGACACTAAGGTATAGGGCTGGCGAACAGCAGACACCGAACACACTTTAATAACATGACATGAGGCTAGAAAGACTGGCGCAGTAAATACAAGAGAATCAGGTCAATCAACAGAGTGCATTCCACACCGTATAAAAAAAATTTCCAACTGATGGTTGGTTGGTTGCTTCGGGGAAGGAGACCAGACAGCGAGGTCATCGGTCTCATTGGATTAGGGAAGGACGGGGTAGGAATTCGGCCGTGCCCTCTGAAAGGAACCATCCCGGCATTTGCCTGGAGCGATTTAGGGAAATCACGGAAAACCTAAATCAGGATGGCCGGACGCGGGATTGAACCGTCGTCCTCCCGAATGCGAGTCCAGTGTCTAACCACTGCGCCACCTCGCTCGGTTTTCCAACAGAAATCACAAATATATTTAAAGTTAAATCATTTATTTCAACACAAATGTTTACAGTTACTGAGTGATGATACACAACAAACCATATGGCTAGTAATGGCATTGCACGGTAGTCATCATAGAGACAAACGACGAATATTACATTATTGTTATTAAATATTCTATAATGTTAAGCTGATATGTCTAAGGGTGCCGAACCAGATCGTTCTCCACACTTACTCTTATAAAATGAAGCTGTGTGTAGTAATTAGTGAATCGATTTATTAATCTATGAACAATGTTGACTACAATGAGGGTCCGGTAGAAGCACAAATAGGCTGAGAGGCTGATGTTAATGTGTTATTAAAATGATAAGCATTGGTGTCAGCAGACGCATCATGACATAACCTATGAATTGAATATGTATTTTAGTTACAAAATCGTTAGGGTAGGAATGGCGGTCAATTTGCACATGTGCCACAATATCGTACTAAGTGTGTTATTTGGTGTGGGGGGGGGGGGGAGAGGAGGGTTGGTTCAAACGGCTCTGAGCACTATGGGACGTAACTTCTGAGGTCATCAGTCCTAGAACTATTTAAACCTAACTAACCTAAGGACATCACACACACACCCATGCCCGAGGCAGGATTCGAACCTGCGACCGAGGCGGTCGCGTGGTTCCAGACTGTAGCGCCTAGAACCGCTCGGCCACCGCGGACGGCGATGGGAGGGGGGGGGCTGATCGAGCTCTCATTGGCTGAAGTATCATGACGTTGGTGGGTGGAAAAAGTAGTCTTTGGAGCAGGATAGGCGAAGAGAAGTGATAACACCACAGTGATGAAGACGGGAGACTCTGGTTTTCTACCATCGGAGTGTACGGGCAGCGTGATGTGACTGAATGTACGTGGAGACACTTTGGATCGCTTATCGGATCTAACTTACTGACATATAAGAACGCAGATAAAGAAACGTATGTATCGAGTACACCTTGTGGCTAAATCTATGAAGTGAGTCTGTCGTGTTTCGTATCACACAAGATAACTGAACGACTGTGATAGATTTCAATAATTAATTCACGCGTTCTTGTAGGACCACATGCTAAAATATTTCAAATCCAAAATGCGATCATGTAAAATGCAATGCACGGGCCAATTATAATAACTACTGTCATATTTTTTATACATAGAAACTGAATGATCAGAAGGAGTTTGGTCTATTAGCCTTAAACGAAGCAGAGAAAAATGAAAGAAACCTATAAAGACTATAGACTATTATATTTGCACTATATTATTTAAACACTGACAAACTTTACACAGACGTTTAATTATTCCACAATGTCTATACTCAATAAACACGTTTCTGGCCACAACAAAGATACGAATATTCCTCTCAATGTATGCCTGCAAAAATCTGACAAAATCCCTCCAGTGCACGAGCAATCAACAATTACGTGCGACAGAAAGGCAAACTACCAAAACTCCTCAATTAATACTAAAGTCCCCTCCGACTATACAAGCACAATCACGGCAGGCTGCTGCCTCTCCCGTCGCGCGGCCTCTCTCTACCTCACGCTGCGTAGAATCACTTCCGACTCCAAAAAAAATGGCTCTGAACACTATGGGACTTAACTTCTAAGGTCATCAGTCCCCTACAACTTAGAACTACTTAAACGTAACTAACCTAAGGACATTACACACATCCATGCCCGAGGCAGGATTCGAACCTGCTACCGTAGCAGACACGCGATTCCAGAATGTAGCGCCTAGAACCGCACGGCTACACCGGCCGGCACTTACGACTCCCCTCGACAACTGTTCGCTCGCAACTACACGTGATGATAATATCTGAGACACAGAAATTGTTTATGCACACAGCATTATCATACAGTCCAACGTTCAGGGTGAGTGGATTAACTGTTTTTCTTCTTCTTCTTCTTCTTCTTCTTCTTCTTCTCTCCCATGTTTCGTATGTAAGGGTTATGACTGAGAGACAAGATTGCTGAAGGAACTTGAGGGTGAAGTTTAATAATAAACGTGAAGAAGCCGTAGACCTTGCACAATTTTGAGGTAATACTAGGATTGCAACGACATGTGACTACCGAGGAGCACGCAGCTAGATCACATGCACCGTGTGCATGGCCAGCAACAGTCAAGCGTTACATTTGCTGCAGTCATAGACGTTATGCTAGACAGCGTACCAAGTTAAGATGGGGCACGAGGAGTTGTAAGAATTAGAGATTTTTTTTTAAGTTACATTTGCCTATGTTGCTGTGTTTCCAACTTTTTTCTCCTTTTCAATTCCTGGTATTGTATAGAGGTTACATAAGGTCTGAGTCAAGCACACTAAGATTTACCACGTAAGGTGCTATGACAGGTACCTCAGTTGGGAAACTGAATGCTTCATTACAAGGCCAGGTCTCGTCCAGTTTGACTGCTACCTGATTAGATTCAGCTTTCGCTCGTCCCGTTAGTCGCTTTCCTGGCAAGGCAACGTAGGATGTGTCCATAGATGACCTTCTGTCAGCCGCAAGGTTGGGTTTATCGGTGGAAGTACAACTGTTGCAGATGACCAAGTAGCACTTGGGAGTGAAAGCAAAACTATATTTTATGTATCA
This sequence comes from Schistocerca cancellata, assembly GCF_023864275.1. NCBI lineage: Eukaryota > Metazoa > Arthropoda > Insecta > Orthoptera > Acrididae > Schistocerca > Schistocerca cancellata. Next base: position 44,032,253 of record NC_064628.1, on the reverse strand, counting down.
CGAAGGCTTACATTCGAGTAACTCAATCACCGTCTGGTGCAGCGTTATAAGAAGCACTTTCTTTCGTGAACAACTAAGCGGGATATCATAGACGAATAAAGAGCCGGTAGAAAATTTTGTGGACAGAGAAAGAACGTTCAACGTCCATCACCTATTGGCTAACGACGAATGATGAACCGAAAAGAAATGATTCCTGGTGCCAGAAGTATGCAATACTTTGGTAGGACGACTGAAGGATGTCATTAAGGTAATTTTAAAATAAATATACTATTCTTATTTATATTTTATTCCCCCCCCCATCCCCCCCCCCCCCCATGAACCATGGATCTTGCCGTTGGTGGGGAGGCTTGCGCGCACAACGAAGGGGTATCTGTTGAGAGGCCAGACAAACGTCTGGTTCCTGAAGAGGGGCAGCAGCCTTTTCAGTAGTTGCAGGGGCAACATTCTAGATGATTGATTGATATGGCCCTGTAACACTAACCAAAACGGCCTTGCTGTGCTGGTGCTGCGAACGGCTGAAAGCAAGGGGAAACTACGGCCGTAATTTTTCCCGAGGGCATGCAGCTTTACTGTATGGTTAAATGATGATGGCGACCTCTTGGGCAAAACATTCCGGAGATAAAATAGTCCCCCATTCGGATCTCCGGGCGGGGACTACTCAAGAGGACGTCGTTACCAGGAGAAAGAAAACTGGCGTTCTACGGGTCGTAGCGTGGAATGTCAGATCCCTTAATCGGGCAGGTAGGTTAGAAAATTTAAAAAGGGAATGGACAGGTTAAAGTTAGATATAGTGGGAATTAGTGAAGTTCGGTGGCAGGAGGAACAACTTCTGGTCAGGTGACTACAGGGTTATAAACACAAAATCAAATAGGGGCAATGCACGAATAGGTTTAATAATGAATAGGAAAATAGGGATGCGGGTAAGCTACTACAAACAGCATAGTGAACGCATTATTGTGGCCATGATAGATACGAAGCCCACGCCTACCACAGTAGTACAAGTCTATATGCCTACTAGCTCTGCAGATGACGAAGAAATTGAAAAAATGTACGATGAAATAAAAGCAATTATTCAGATAGTGAAGGAAGACGAAAATTTAATAGTCATGGGTGACTGGAATTCATCAGTAGGAAAAGGGAGAGAAGGAAACATAGTAGGTGAATATGGACTGGGGGTAAGAAACGAAAGAGGAAGCCACCTCGTGGAATTTTGCTCAGAGCACAACCTAATCATAGCTAACACTTGGTTCAAGAATCATAAAAGAAGATTTTATACATGGAAGAAGCCTGGAGATACTGACAGGTTTCAGATAGATTATATAATGGTAAGACAGAGATTTAGGAACCAGGTTTTAAACTGTAAGACATTAACAGGGCCAGACGTGGACTCTGACCACAATCTATTGGTTATGAAGTGTAGATTAAACCTGAAGAAACTGCAAAAAGGTAGGAATTTAATGAGATGGGACCTAGATAAACTGACTAAACCAGAGGTTGTACAGAGTTTCAGGAAGAGCATAAGGGAACAATTGGCAAGAATGGGGGAGGAAATACAGTAGAAAAAGAATGGGTAGCTTTGAGGGATGAAGTGGTGAAGGCAGCAGAGGATCAAGTAGGTAAAAAGACGAGGGCTAGTAGAAATCCTTGGGTAACAGAAGAAATATTGCATTTAATTGATGAAAGGAGAAAATATAAAAATGCAGTAAATGAAGCAGGCAAAAAGGAATACAAACGTTACAAAAATGAGATCGACAGGAAGTGCAAAATGGCTAAGCAGGGATGGCTAGAGGACAAATGTAAGGATGTAGAGGCTTATCTCACTAGGGGTAAGATAGATACTGCCTACAGGAAAATTAAAGAGACCTTTGGAGAAAAGAGAACCACTTGTATGACTATCAAGAGCTCAGATGGAAACGCAGTTCTAAGCAAAAAAGGGAAAGCAGAAAGGTGGAAGGAGTATATAGAGGGTCTATACAAAGGCGATGTACTTGAGGACAGTATTATGGAAATGGGAGAGGATGTAGATGAAGATGAAATGGGAGATATGATACTGCGTGAAGTGTTTGACAGTGCACTGAAAGACCTGAGTCGCAACAAAGCTCCGGGAGTAGACAACATTCCATTAAAACTACTGACAGCCTTGGGAGAGCCAGTCCTGACAAAACTCTACCATCTGGTGAGGAAGATGTATGAGACAGGCGAAATACCCTCAGACTTCAAGAAGAATATAATAATTTCAATCCCAAAGAAAGCAGGTGTTGACATGTGAAAATTACCGAACTATCAGTTTAATAAGTCACGGCTGCAAATTACTAACACGAATTATTTACAGACGAATGGAAAAACTGGTAGAAGCCGACCTCGGGGAAGATCAGTTTGGATTCCGTAGAAATATCGGAATACGTGAGGCAATACTGACCCTACGACTTATCTTAGAAGCCAGATTAAGGAAAGGCAAACCTACGTTCCTAGCATTTGTAGACTTACAGAAAGCTTTTGACAATGTTGACTGGAATACTCTCTTTCAAATTCTGAAGGTGGCAGGGGTAAAATACAGGGAGCGAAGAGCTATTTACAATTAGTACAGAAACCAGATGGCAGTTGTAAGTGTCGAGGGACATGAAAGGAAAGCAGTGGTTGGGAAGGAAGTGAGACAGGGTTATAGCCTCTCCCCGATGTTATTCAATCTTTATATTGAGCAAGCAGTGAAGGAAACAAAAGAAAGATTCGGAGTAGGTATTAAAATCCATGGAGAAGAAATAAAAACTTTGAGGTTCGCCGATGACATTGTAATTCTGTCAGAGACAGCAAAGGACTTGGAAGAGCAGTTGAATGGAATGGACAGTGTCTTGAAAGGAGGGTATAAGATGAACATGAACAAAAGCAAAACGAGGATAATGGAATGTAGTCGAATTAAGTCGGGTGATGCTGAGGGAATTAGATTAGGAAATGAGACACCGAAAGTGGTAAAGGAGTTTTGCTATTTGGGGAGAAAAATAACTGATGATGGTCGAAGTAGAGAGGATATAAAATGTAGACTGTCAATGGCAAGGAAAGCATTTCTGAAGAAGAGAAATTTGTTAACATCGAGTATAGGTTTAAGTGTCAGGAAGTCGTTTCTGAAAGTATTTGTATGGAGGGTAGCCATGTATGGAAGTGAAACATGGACGATAAATAGTTTGGAGAAGAAGAGAATGGAAGCTTTCGAAACGTGGTGCTACAGAAGAATGCTGAAGATTAGATAGGTAGATCACATAACTAAAGAGGAAGTATTGAATAGGATTTGGGAGAAGAGAAATTTGTAGCACAACTTGACTAGAAGAAGGGATCGGTTGGTAGGGCATATTCTGAGGCATCAAGGGATCACCAATTTAGTACTGGAGGGCAGCGTAGAGGATAAAAATCGTAGAGGGAGACCAAAAGGTGAATACATTAAACAGATTCAGAGAGATGTAGGTTGCAGTAGGTACTGGGAAATGAAGAACCTTGCACAGGATACAGTAGCATGGAGAGCTGCATCAAACCAGCCTCTGGACTGAAGACCACAACACCAACAACATATGCGCGCAAACTTTCGAACAAAAGCGAAAAGATGTTGTTTTGTTCAGATACGTGACAACAGCGCTGTGCTGAAGAGAAGCAGGAAACAGAGATGACAGCAAGACGGGAAGGAATTAGAGACAAGGACAGAGATAGATGTTGTCCGACAATACGAAATATTGTCCACCTTTGGTGGACAACCCTGGCAGTTCTGCGGAGGTACGTCAGCAGTTATCTGCAATACCAGTAATATTGTCCGGCCATATCGCGAAAACCGTATATTGCAACCACAGTCCAGCAATGTTGACGGCAACGCTATACGGGTCAAATACAGCCCGAGTAAACAAACCTTTTGGAGAGAGAGCTCTCAAAACCTACTGGGTGGTTGTAATAAAACTGCAGCTACTCACAGAGTTACAGCGTGGGCTGTTACTACCATATAGCTGAGAAACTTATTAGATATTCCAGTGCCTTAATGTTTAATCGATTCACACTGGAAAAAAATCATTTCAGATTTGGCCATCGGGTGCAAATCTAGCGCTATGAATGGAGAAAAGACGTATAGAAATGTTTGCGTATGTAATGGATTAGGGACGGGACATGGGCAGGAAAGGTCAAACAAGAGGGAAAGGCGCAATGTTCATGTCATTTTCAACCGCTGCTTACACAACTTTTTCACCTGAGCACCGGAGACGTCGACGAGATGTTATACAGCGCCAGGTTTGCACCTGGTGGCTATAATTGGAACAAATTGTTTTCCAGCATTACAGCTCTCTTGATTTTTACGCAATACTTAATCTGTCTACGATTTAACCATTATCTACCATAGAGAATACCCAACGAGACCTACTCCCATTCTCAATAAAATGGCTAGCATTTACATTGCCATCACCACAAGTATACTTGAATTTTGTTGACGAAATGCAGAGCGTCTACTGGTATCGTCATAAGGAAAGTGCGTTATCATATTTTAACCAAGAGCTCACACGGCAAAAGGCAGTGTCATGCTGACTTGAAATTTGTTATCTATATCAGTCAACAGCTTCATTTCCATTAATAGAGCTGACAAAATACAGTGAGTATGAGATCACGCCACTACACAGAATCTGTAAACATGCCATCTGACAGAGAAGTGCGATGTCACGCTGACCACAGCTCTGCCGTATCAGTGACGAATCTCGCGATCACGTGCAGATATAAAAATATTGATTACGAGTAGCTACTACGTCTATCTCTTTTGGAATTCCGATTTTCTGAAGTACAGGTCGCGTCATCGTAACCATGTTGTCAGCTGTTTCTTAACTTACACATTGTATCCCTTCTGTGTACCCCTGTGGCTGCTCTTACTCTTCTCAACTGTGCTGGTGATATTGGAGGCCCGACTCTTGTAGCCATGGAGAATCACTTGATGGAACTGAACACAACAAATCGTTACTGTTTGTTGAGCGGTGGAGGACGAGTCTTGGGAGATTCCAAAGACTACAGTGAAACGTAACAGAGTGTTAAGTGGGTTTTGAGTCTGAGTAAACACTGAGAAAGACCTAGAAGCTTGAAAATGATTTCCGCGAAGCCGCTGTGGAAAGGGCCTATGGACAATGACGAGATTAGTGCGAACGTGCTACCGGATTTTACCAGCAGGACAATCACAGGCTGCCGCAGGTCAGCCGCGATGGACTGCAGTAGTTGGACACTAAGGTATAGGGCTGGCTAACGGCAGACAGTGAACACACTTTAATAACATGACATGAGGCTAGAAAGACTGGCGCAGTAAATACAAGAGGATCAGGTCAATCAACAGCGTGCATCGCAAACCGTATAAAAAAATTGCCAACTGAAATCATAAATATATTTACAATTAAATCATTCATTTCATCACAGATGTTTACAGTTAGTGATAAATAATTTTATGATACACAACAAACCATATGGCTAACTTTAGCTCAGAAGGGGGTAAAATATGCTGCCACAAAAGTCTTTGGTCACTTACCTAATAGCATCAAAAGTCTGACAGATAGCCATATACAGGGTGTTTCAAAAATGACCGGTATGTTTGAAACGGCAATAAAAACTAAACGAGCAGCGATAGAAATACACCGTTTGTTGCAATATGCTTGGGACAACAGTACATTTTCAGGCGGACAAACTTTCGAAATTACAGTAGTTACAATGTTCAACGACAGATGGCGCTGCAAGTGATGTGAAAGATATAGAAGACAATGCAGTCTGTGGGCGCGCCATTCTGTACGTCGTCTTTCTGCTGTAAGCGTGTGCTGTTCACAATGTGCAAGTGTGCTGTAGACAACATGGTTTATTCCTTAGAACAGAGGATTTTTCTGGTGTTGGAATTCCACCGCCTAGAACACAGTGTTGTTGCAACATGACGAAGTTTTCAACGGAGGTTTAATGTAACCAAAGGACCGAAAAGCGATACAATAAAGGATCTGTTCGAAAAAATTCAACGGTCTGGGAACGTGACGGATGAACGTTTTGGAAAGGTAGGGCGACCGCGTACGGCAACCACAGAGGGCAACGCGCAGCTAGTGCAGCAGGTGATCCGACAGCGGCCTCGGGTTTCTGTTCGCCGTATTGCAGCTGCAGTCCAAATGACGCCAACATCCACGTATCGTCTCATGCTCCAGAGTTTACACCTCTATCCATACAAAATCCAAACGCGGCAACCCCTCAGCGCCGCTACCATTGCTGCACGAGAGACATTCGCTAATGATATAGGGCACAGGGTTGATGACGGCGATATGCATGTGGGCAGCATTTGGTTTACTGACGAAGCTTATTTTTACCTGGACGGTTTCGTCAATAAACAGAACTGGCGCATATGGGGAACCGAAAAGCCCCATGTTGCAGTCCCATCGTCCCTGCATCCTCAAAAAGTACTGGTCTGGACCGCCATTTCTTCCAAAGGAATCATTGACCCATTTTTCTGATCCGAAACGATTACTGCATCACGCTATCTGGACATTCTTCGTGAATTTGTGGCGGTACAAACTGCCTTAGACGACACTGCGAACACCTCGTGGTTTATGCAAGATGGTGCCCGGCCACATCGCACGGCCGACGTCTTTAATTTCCTGAATGAATATTTCGATGATCGTGTGATTGCTTTGGGCTATCCGAAACATATAGGAGGCGGCGTGGATTGGCCTCCCTATTCGCCAGACATGAACCCCTGTGACTTCTTTCTCTGGGGACACTTGAAAGACCAGGTGTACCGCCAGAATCCAGAAGCAATTGAACAGCTGAAGCAGTACATCTCATCTGCATGTGAAGCCATTCCGCCAGACACGTTGTCAAAGGTTTCGGGTAATTTCATTCAGAGACTACGCCATATTATTGCTATGCATGGTGGATAAGTGGAAAATTTCGTACTATAGAGTTTCCCAGACCGCAGCGCCATCTGTTGTTGAAAATTGTAACTACTGTAATTTCGAAAGTTTGTCTGCCTGAAAATGTACTGTTGTCCCAAGCATATTGCAACAAACGGTGTATTTCTATCGCTGCTCGTTTAGTTTTTATTGCCGTTTCAAATATACCGGTCATTTCTGAAACACCCTGTAGCATTTAAAAGGAAATTAAAAGACTTTCTTAATGGCAACTCCTTCTACTCATTAGATGAATTTTTGGATATAGTAAGTGGGTAATTTCCCTTCCCCCACAAAAAAATTAAAAATATTGAGTGTCATGTAATATTTTGTGTAATGTAATATCTTGCACAGACACCTGTTATTAACCAGACACTTCCACATCATTACGAAGTGTCGTATTCATGATTTATGGAACAAGTACTAATCTAATCTAATCTAATCTCTAATTGGCTGAAGTATCATGACGTTGGTGGGTGTTGGTGGTGGAAGAGGTACTCTTTGGAGCATGATAGATGAAGAGAAGCGATAACACCACAGTGTGGGGACGGGAGACTCTGGTTTTCTACCATCGGGGTGCATACAGCGTGACGTGATTGAATGTATGAGGAGACACTTTGGATCAGTTATCGGATATAAGTTACAGGCATATAAGAACGCAGATGAAGAAACTTGTGTATACAGTACACCTCGAGGCTAAATCTGTGAGGTCACTCTGTCTTACTTCGTGTCGCACAGGATAACTGAACGACTGTGATACATTTCAATAATTATCTTTATTTATGAGTAAAAGTAGTTGTAGGACAACCATTCAATAGGAGACTGAACCATCCGTTCTTAAAAGTTAAATCTGCAGTCCTGCGTAGTTTATTACAAATGTTCCTTTTTTGTTTATGTTCACTAATTTATAATTCTCCAAACTTGTCTGCCCTCAACTCTCTAACACCAGGTTCACCTTTTAATAAAACATTTTGTCAATACAGCAACAAAGCTTAAAGCAGACGATGTACCGCTCCTTCCTAAGACATTTACGAGCCAAGCTTAATTCAGAGCCGTACATCTGCCCCACAATCTCATTAGAAGCAGATCAGTAACGTCGCACCCCGTACGTGCTGTCCGGCGTATGCACACTCTAGCCACCCCTGAGTCAGGTCTGCTAGGGTCACTTAGTTTAATAGTTAAATACCTCCATTCTGTTACGCTGTTTTATCAGTTTTATTACAATAAAATTCCACATCAATTAACATATTTTCTTGTGAATTACGTTTCTTAATTATCATTCTTAATGGTTTAAATTGTAGATTACAAACTTGAGTATGTGCAGTGTTATGACAGCATATTGCCACGTCTCGAGGTACTAGGAAGGTAACTGCGAACAAACATTGAGTAACAACAGAAATACTTCAATTTATAGGTGAAGGAAGGAAGTACAATAATATTCACTGAAAGACAGGAATATAGCACTATCAGTCACTTAGTAATGAAATAAGTAAGATGTGCAGGGAAGCCAAGACGAAATGACTGCAGGAAAGATGTGTAGAAATCGAAATAGAAACGATCATCGGAAGGACTGAATCAGCTGGCAGAAAACGCGGAACGGCCTTCAGTGAAATTAAAACCAAGGTTGGGAACATTAAAAGTATGATGGGAATTCCACGAACTATAAAATAAATTAAAAATAATAATATATTAATTATTCTATCTGTATGATGGTGTTTGTAATTGTAATTGATATTTGCTTATCTGGAACGTGGACGTTTAATTATTCGGTATCAGACGCTTGACAATGGCTTTTTCGTAAAGGCAATGTTACTCGTAGTTGACCGTGAAATGAAACTGAAATAATCGGACTTCGTAAATAAATCGTTTCCAAAGACTGCTGCGGTAGGTGCGGACTCAAATCTAAATCTCAATATTAGAATAATTTGCCAGCCATGTCAATACGTCGTACAGAGGTGTCTGTCTACTAAACATAAAAAAGTTACACAGTTAGTTAAATCAGATATATTCAATGAATAAGCCTACAGTTCATAATCCTACTTACTTTTATAAATATAAATTCTTTACAGAGTCGAGTGCCTAGTCTGGTAGCAACTCGCAGTATTCTTCTCTAACATGAAATATGGCGGTGTGCCAGACAATAAAAATAAAATACGTGCTTCTCGCACCACTTCAACCAGAGCTCTCCGTTTCTTCTTAATTAAACATAAGAGTAACGTAATTGTGCTTTTGTTTTATCAGCGACACAGCGCTGCAGTTGTATGCCATAGGCTTTATTTATTTGTCACTGATTATTTATTTAATTAATATTTCGCGTTTCCGCGGAAACTCACGCTCGGCATGCAAATGTGCCTTTATATTGCCCCCTGAATTGCGAGGCGAAAGGACACACCTGCAGGCGAGCAATTCACCTAAAGGCACAAGAAAATCTAAGTTATCTACAACTATTTACATGACCTACATTATACACATTATACACATTATATACAAAATTTGAATGACGCGGGTGCGTCGTAAAAGTTCTTATGTTGGCAGATAGAGTGCGCGCATGCGCAGAAGCGTCTGTGTGACTGCCGTTATGTCGTACAGTTAGATCACGCGGCACAGTATTGCAGTTCATATTGTTCGTGTGCGCGCGTTTCTCAGTCGTTGCACAAAGAAAATATTCAACCAAGATTACATATGAAGACTACATTCTATGACAGGTAACTTAGTTTTAAATTTACAATATTTGTTATAACACAATACAACTTAGATTGTTGAATGTTCTTAGTTACATAGTATTGTTTTGAAATACTTCAAAGAAAAATGTCCGTATGTTTCAGGTGCGTTGACCTATACACATCGTGTCGTTATTACAGTTCATATTCATCCGCTGCACAATAATTTTTTACAGGTTAGTATCATCGTGGTAAAGTTTTTTGATCACAGTAACATCGTTGTATAACAATGTGATTAATACATAAGCGTGTCCATTTCTCATCTCCATTATAGTCGTTGTGATGCAGTTCGTTGTGACTAAAAGCATTGCTTATTACAGATCAGACATGACCCGTCGAGTAATTGGTCCACGTGCAGTTCGTTTTTTACATTCCGTGGAAGCTTGGTTGCAGAACCTCGGACGGCACATAGCTGGCGTCGATCCTTGGACAGTCCAGGTAAGAGTGTCCGTCACATTTCGAGAACATTTCATTCCCTGAAGTTCCAACCAAAATTCTTCCACCCGTCGTGTTGTTTTCTGGACAGGCACTATGTGTCCATTTAATCCAGTTAACATCTTGAAGTTAGGTACTGTAGTAATGTCACTAGACGATGCACGAATTATGCACTTCACATTTTCAGTTTTTCGCTGAATATAGTTCACCTAAATGTTCGTAGTTATTAATCAAAGAAATCATTCATCGCGTTTACATAGATACGCTGCATAATGAATGGCATTAACCGTTTCTTTCACATAGGTTTCTGCGTAGTTGCAGAGTTAGTAATGTTCGTTAATGTCCGTGAACAGAGGTTCACTATGCAATGTCTTTTTGGCACTCGTTTTGTTCAAATTTTTTATATAGTACAGTTACATGATACATCAGTTAAAAAAATAAGTAATTATACATACACACGTCACATATTTTCTTAGCATAAACATAATACAGTTGCACATAAACATGTTTGCATCATCATTACATAGCTATAGGTTATTACATTGTGTCACGTTTGATTACATGAATTGTCGATATTTACATCCTCTTTAGCGGTTTTGCTGGGATATTATCGATGTTTTTTGTGATGTCATCTGAAATTAAGATTGTTTAGACACAACATTCATTACATCAGTAGACAAGACCAGGCGTTTTCACTACTCAATAATATTCAAAATAGTAAGAGAGAGAAAATGTTCGATTCCTCGCGTTTTGTGCGTGTGTGTAGAGTGTCTGTGTGGCCTTGACTACTGATAGATGCTTTTCGTGTTGAGAGATGTGCGTCTAATCTATTTCTCAAAGTACAAGATCGCTTCACAGGTGACGTCTGTCAGTTCGTCAGGTGTCACACCAAGTCAGTGGTACCTTCAGTAACAAATGTTCCGTGAAAAATTAATATGCCATCCACTGCTACGTAATCATAAATTTTACTTTAATATTCCGTCCTTCAGGTGGTGCCGTGCGTTGAAAGAAGAGTTCTTCTGTCTTCAACTGCGTCACTGGAACCGCTGAAATGAAAATTTCTATACTACTTATTATCTGTGCTGTAACAACAGAGTTTTTCGAGTTGCTTAGCAATATTTTGATGGGTATGACCTTGACATTAATCAGCATGAAATGCTCTAAGATCTCGGTGTGCGTATAGCCCAATAATTTTGTTAGTTCTAGGATGTTGTAACAGATACGCACCAGGATGCGGTATGTTAACAACTATATAAGGTCCTTCATATAGCAGACGCCACTTAGCGTTGCATCGTTTGAGTGCTACAGATTTATGATGAGTACGAAGTAGTACAAGCATTCCTACCTCGAATTTTTGTTTTCTTTTTATTATGTTTCTGTGATGTTTGTTTCGTATTTGTGCGTGATGTGTCAATGTAGTCAATACTTCTTTTATTTTCTGTTCAGGTGTGATTTCCTTGTCTGACAACTTAGGTAATGGTTCTATCCACTGATCGTTCTGTTTGCAATTGAACATGATCTCGTTAGGTGTGTAATTTGTATCGTAAATATTTAAGTTATTGTGTACGTCTTCGAAAAGACTTAGGTAGGACACCCAATTAGTATGTTTTGATGAAATATAGGTCCTCATGAATCGATTTAATTCTCGGAAAAGTCTCTCAGTCGCGTTACATTGTGGGCTAAACCTCGAAATAAATATACTTTTGATGTTATTGTCCTTCAAGAAATTTCTCCATTTGTACCCAGAGTAGTATGCTGCATTATCTGACAGAATTGCTTTAGGTTTTCCCACGTGCGTCAGGTAATCACTTGAGAATCTTCGTATTATAGCACTTGCAGTGGCGGATTTTAAAGCATAAAGTTTTACATGTTTAGAAAATATATCGTAAAAAGCTAAGATATATTTGACGCCTCCAGAGCTTGCTGGATGCGGTCCACTGATGTCAGTACACAGAATTTCCAGGGGTTTACTGGGTAAAATAGAATGTAAATCTGTTTTTGTGGATAAATTCTGAGGTTTTGATTTTTGACATGTGACACATGTTTTCAGTTCCCTGTAAATTTTTCTTCTCATATTGCTAAAATAACAGTATGTGCTGAGCTTCGCTAAACACTTTTTTGTCCCATAATGTCCCCAAACTAAGTGTGTGTGCCAAATTAAATTACGTTCAGACTCTTTGGGAATGCATACACACCAGTTAGTAGCATTAGGATGTCGTCGATAAAATAGCACATCATTGTGTAACTTGTAATACTTAGTCAAAGGATGATTGTATTTCTACCAGTAATGTTATTATCATATACCAGTGAGGATCTGATTTTTGTAATTCAGCCATGTTTCTGCACATATCAATATAATATTGGTGATACTGCTTGTCTTGCATTAAGAGAATCCTGTAGTCATTTATATTTTCTAAGTCACTGTTGGTATCATTCATACCTTGTGGAAGTCTAGACAAAGTGTCTGCAATGGTGTTGTCCTTACCTCTTATGTACTTAATTTCAAAAGAGTAGTTCTGAAGTGTAACTGCCCATCGTGATAGTCTAGGATGTACAAGTTTACAAGTTAACAAAAATGTCAGGGCCTGGTGATCGGTGTAAATTACTGTATGTTTTCCAAATAAATAATAATTGAATTTCTTGAATGCCCATACTATGGAAAGTGTTTCTAACTCAGTAGTGGAGTATGTATGCTCACATTCAGTTAAAGTACGACTTGCAAACCCAATAATTCTTATCTGTTCCTTTTCTTTATTCTTTACAACTTGAAATAAGCAACATCCCAAGCCAGTTCGTGAAGCGTCACAAGTCATACAAAAATCTAAATTGAAATCTGGATGGCTCAATAAGTTTGCACCCACTAAAGCATGTTTAATTGTATTAAAGTCATTCTGGCACTGTTCCGACCAGATCCAAACTTGATTCTTTCTGAGTAGATTTAGCAGATGTTTACTGTTCAAAAGTGGATGTGGCAAAAAACGTCTAAAAAATGAACATAGCCCAAGGAATGATTTTAACTGCTTTTTAGTTCGAGGGCTAGGAAAGTTTCTGATAGCATCTAATTTACTGGGATCAGGACGTATGCCCTGTGAATTAATGATATGTCCTAAATATTTTATCTCACTGCAACCAAATTTTGATTTTCTTAGGTTGGCTGTGACTCCAGCTTGTGCAAATTTTTCTAAAATTCTTTGAAGTGCATCAACGTGTTCATTCCAAGACTGTGTAGCTATCAGTATATCATCTACATAGTGTGTGACTGTCTCAACTAAATCGTCGCCAAGCACGGTATCCAGGGCTGTAATGAATACCCCAGAGCTGACATTCAGTCCGAAGGGTAGAACACAAAACTGATAGGTTCGCCCCCCGAACATAAATGCAGTATATTTCCGTGAATCAGGAGTGATACCCACCTGCCAAAACGAATTAGCGAGATCTATTGTGGAAAAATATTTTGCATCTAGAAATTTCTGTAATTGCTCTTCTAAATTTTCGGGTTTTGTGTGAACCGGTAAAATTATTTCATTAATTGCTCGTGCGTCTAACACTAACCTAATGCTTCCATTCGATTTTTTGACAACAAGTAGAGGACTACAATAAGGTGAGGTGGATGGTTCAATGACCTTCCAGTCTAACATTTGTTTTAATTCTTGCCACACAGCAGGTCGTTGAGATAACGGTACGTTATATGTCTTATGGTAGAAGATCTTGTGAGGCTTAACTTCAATCTTGTACACATACGTGTTGATAACACCCAATCGTTTGGTAAAAACTTGTAAATATTTGGATAACACTTCCTGTAGTTTTATACGTTCATGTACACTGAGAGCTGTAGCTTCACTTATCTTATGATCAAGCAATGTTTTCAAGTCCATTAGCTCTGTGTCAGATGAGTGTGTTTGCATGTCTTGAATGTCTTTGTCAAGTACTAAGTGAACCTTGTACCCTGTACAGTGTTTGTCATGCTTTAGAGTTCTCCTGTCCAAATCAATAATAATTACCCTGATTTTATCATTTAAAATACATTTACCTTTGGAGAAGTCTATAATGCAGTCCTTCTCGCTCATAATATCTATTCCTAATATGCAATTTGTCACAAGGTTTTGTACAACCAGGAATGGCCATTGTACGGTTCCATTACATATTTTAACGTTTACAAAAACTTGCTTCGTAACCCTACATGACTTATTACCTAGTGCAGTAGTTATTTTACAGTTTTGGGCAGGAAACTCAGACACAGGTTCCAATTCACACATCTTTTTATAGAAATTAAAAGACAAAACGCTCACAGCTGCACCTGTATCTAGGATAATAGTAGTTGGAATCCCACCTACTACTCCAGTAGTAGATGCTAAAACAATTTCATTTGTGATTGAACGACATTGTGTACTATCTTGCAAAAGTTCATCTGATATATTCTCATTGTGGTTGTATCTTATAAATAAAACAGGTAATTTTTGTTTAGAATTATTCAGCATATCATTATTCTGTTGTTCAAGTGTGGTGTCAAATAACTGATTAACATTGAAGTCGCCCCCCAAGAATTCTTCAGCCACGACCTGGGGCATAGTAGTGACTGTTTCTAGTTTGTTGGATTAGCATTTGTACTAGGTACTGACACAGATTGAGGTTGTGCATCAGGTGTCATTTCTATTATATTCACATTCGGATATTGCCTATTATGATCTCCAAACTTTTGCGGTTGTTGTTGCTGTTGCGCATTATAACTTACCTGTCGGTCGTAAGGTATGCTCCAATTTTGTCCTGGTGTCTGCTGTGGTAAAGCAGAGTTTGAATGAAAGTACTGATCGTTACGAGTCCAACCTTGATGCTGTCTTGGCTCGTAGTTGTTATTATTTCTATTTCTGTTTGTGTTTTTGTTGTTGCCTTTGTATCCGTTGTTACCGTTGTAATTATTACCGCGGTGCCTTTTGTATGGATTGCCGCATGAAGTGTTATTACTGTTGTAACTATTGTTTGTATTGGAATACGCGTGTTGATTTTGATTTCCGTACTGAGACGGCATGTGAGTTTGCTGTTTTTGTTGTACCGCGTATCCAACTGTGGACGCGCCAGAATTGTGTTGGCAAGCCTGCATGTTTTGCATACCACTAGTGTAAACATTGTGGCTGCTGTTTTGCCGCGCGAAGCGCTGGTCTTCAAGTAACATGTCAACCGAATCTAAAGCTGTTAAAAAATAATCTGAATCGTCATCCGAGATATGTAGGAGTTTTTCTTTAATGTTGAAAGGCAATTTGGCCTTCAACGCACGGAGTATATCACGCGTTGCGACTGGTTCGTCTAAAAAGTGTCCCATGTTCAAGTATTTTTCAAAATATCTGCGTAAGTTACCATTTTTACTGTTAAAAGTTTCAGGTTCTAAAATTTGTCTTCTGAGTCGCTCCTGGACGGATTGCGACCAGAATTTGTTCATAAAAGCACGCTCAAACTCACTGTACGTGGTACATACGTCAGCTTGACTGTATGCCCAGACAGCTGCATCGCCTTGGATGTAACCGACAATATATGAAATCTTTTTCCGGTCACTCCAAGTGCGTGGAAATGCGTTACTAAAGGATTTAAGAAAAATCACCGGATGAATGGTTCGTTTTTCTGGGATAAAAATCTGAAATTGCCTGTGTTTCATTAAGCTTTCTTCTTCCTTCGTATTGTGATATTAATTTATTCCACTGTAATTACTGGTATGTTCAGCTGGCGAGTAATTACGATAATGTTGCTGTGGTTTACCATGATAATAGCTTGTGTTTGTGTTTGCACATCGTGGTATGTGTTGTAGTCGTGGTGTGTTTTGTTCTTGTGTGTTTGTCGTGTGCGGTATGTGTGTGTCACACTCGAATGTATATTGGTTCCTGAACTGTGCATTTTTACTGATATTTTCGTTACATTCAGACTGTGGTCGATCGGTGAATTGTCTCATGGGTGCAGTGACGGATTGTACAGCGTCACTGATCAGCTGTTTGTTATTAGTAATGTATTGCGCTACGGAGTCGTGCACAATTGTTGGTAAATTTTCACGTAAGCATGTATCAAAATGTTTGTCTTTGTTCACTACCCAATCATTAAATTCCTTATTAATATTTTGAAAATGAGCTGTGGCATCAGATTGTAAGATGTCAGTCAGGTGTTGTTCAACATTGTCAAATTTATTCTGTACGTCAGTAATTCGTTTTTCAAGGTTGTCATGTACTGAAGGATATGTTTGAATTTGTTCAGTAAGAACTTCACACGTGACATTAAGGTTTTTTACTTGTGTCTGTAAAAGTGCTACGTCAGTTGTAGTCTTTTCTTGTCTCGTATTAAGCTGGGAAAATTTAGTACTGAGTCAGTCATCTGTTTGGTCAGTGTGGCGTCTATAAGTTCCACACGTTTACATAAAGTGTCATTACCTGTCTTGAGTGCTATGAGGTCAGATTTAATTGCGTCATTTTGTGTCTTTAACTGTTCATTTTGTGTCTTTGAGGTTGCCATGTTTTCCGCGTTTTGTTTCATTAGCATTTGTAACATGTCGGCAATGTTTACCGTTTGCAAGGTCTCTGCCCCCGCCGCGTCATTAGACGTGACGTCATGCATTAACATGGGCTCTGATTGAGACTTTGAAATTTTTGTGGTGGACGGCCTATTGTCAAAATTTTCGTCAACACTTGCGTCAATGTTTGATGAATCGTCACTACCGGTTGCTGTCGTAAAGTCATTTTCTAACACTTGTCTCACGTCCGAGTCGGATTGCGTCTGAATAGTACGTCCTTGCTGTTCCATTTTTGCGTATTGTTTTCTAGTTATTACCATGCCACACGTGATATATGTTTCAAGAAAATTTTTGACACTGATTTTAAAATAAAATGTAGTTGAGCATGAATCGCTCGTAGCAACAATGGCTGTCTGTTAATTTAAAAATATAAACTGAATTTGAGATTATTGGTAATGGCTGCTGGCCATGTTACATGATATCGTACAGAAGTCGGCCATATTGTACACTCGTGTATTGGTATTGTTGCATACGTTATTGTTTAGGGAAAAGTACTGAGAACGAAATTTATCACTGAAACTGTTATGCGGAAAAGAAACACTACAGAATTTACTGAAAAGCTAATACACTGAATTATACGTCTGGTCAAGCCTGCTAATGCAAAGATGCTGCGTCTTACCTTATTTTGCTGGAAGCTTCTTTGCGTCTTCCGGCAAAATTTCAGAATTTGAAAATATCTTCCAATTTTGTTATCTCTCATACATTGACGTCCAGGTCCAGAAAGTTGATTTTTTACATGAAACAAAGAGAACAATGTAACAAATGACAAAATAACAAGTCCGACACGCAGTCGCCAATATAAAATAAATTAAAAATAATAATATATTACTTATTCTATCTGTATGATGGTGTTTGTAATTGTAATTGATATTTGCTTATCTGGAACGTGGACGTTTAATTATTCGGTATCAGACGCTTGACAATGGCTTTTTCGTAAAGGCAATGTTACTCGTAGTTGACCGTGAAATAAAACTGAAATAATCGGACTTCGTAAATAAATCGTTTCCAAAGACTGCTGCGGTAGGTGCGGACTCAAATCTAAATCTCAATATTAGAATAATTTGCCAGCCATGTCAATACGTCGTACAGAGGTGTCTGTCTACTAAACATAAAAAAGTTACACAGTTAGTTAAATCAGATATATTCAATGAATAAGCCTACAGTTCATAATCCTACTTACTTTTATAAATATAAATTCTTTACAGAGTCGAGTGCCTAGTCTGGTAGCAACTCGCAGTATTCTTCTCTAACATGAAATATGGCGGTGTGCCAGACAATAAAAATAAAATACGTGCTTCTCGCACCACTTCAACCAGAGCTCTCCGTTTCTTCTTAATTAAACATAAGAGTAACGTAATTGTGCTTTTGTTTTATCAGCGACACAGCGCTGCAGTTGTATGCCATAGGCTTTATTTATTTGTCACTGATTATTTATTTAATTAATATTTCGCGTTTCCGCGGAAACTCACGCTCGGCATGCAAATGTGCCTTTATAGAACGCAGGAGAGAGCGCATATTGAAAGCTTCTGTGGTGGGGGGGGGGGGGGGGAGGAATGATCTGAAGACGTGAGAGAAGAAACTTCAGTGATTACGGAAGTGGTAGGGGATATACGATCAGAGTCAGAATTGAAAAGAACTTTGGAAGACCTGAGATCAAATAAGGCTCATGGTATAGACATCCAGCAAAGGTCCCGAGTTCGAGTCTCGGCCCGGCACACAGTTTTAATCTGCCAGGAAGTTTCAATTACTGTTAAAATTGTTGCAGTTAAACAATTATAACACTTTACTTTCAGAAATACTATTGAAAACTTATCCTCATGGTCACGCAAAGCGGTGGCCCTTAAACTGATACGTGCAAACTTTAGTATTTAATAATGATTTTCAGAATTTACTACCAAAACAGTACTCTTGCCAGTAATTTACTATTATTCGAGCTTCAATAAACATCAGGATTCTCGGAATAAATTCGTTTAGGTAAGGACCCTACTGAGGTAAATGACATAGGAAAATCACGGTTAAACACAAACGTACATTTAACACTTATATTCCACTGTTTGAAGATGGATGGTTCACACCGTGATACACTTCTAAATAAAGTACTTTGCATGTTACTGATGTCGGAGGTTGCGTGAGGCGGTGCTGCGTAGTAACATTGCGCAGGTACGGCTCTTGATGTACATAGCTCTGTCTTCCTCTTGGTGGCGACGATAAAATTGCAAATTTCTGAGCTATTAATTTATTGCCGTACTGCGCCAATCATCTAGAACACAGCCGAGGCCAAAACCCCAGTCTGGCAGTTAAATTCGGGGCCTCTAGTGCTTGACCAACGTAATGCGTGTTCACCACTTGCAGGGCAGCTACCGACTGTGTGGCCACACTTGCGCGTCAAATCTCACTCGCGCGCCCCACCACCTTTTCCATTCCACTACAGAACGGAGTTCCGTTCTACCTATGATCCCTACACCTTTTCAATTTACACTTCTGCTTACAAAAACCCTAAGTATGAACCACCTACAATCGCATGACAGCATATACATACAAAATTGACATAATTAATTACAGTTGTACTTGAAATATTACATAATTTTTTACAAAATATATTTTAATACGTTTATTCCATCTATATCAAAGAGGTTACTGTAAACAGATAAACTACACTTAACAAAAACTTACTCTCGTTATAGTATTTGCTTAATTTTTCAAAATTATTACGGAACAAAAAAAATTTAAAATACAAAGATTAATGGTAGTATTATATTTACAATAGCATTACAAGCTCTCCTGATCGACCCATTCTGCTGTCAGTTCTTCTCTACTAACAGCACAGTACTACCCACCTCCATCTACAGGGTGGTCCATTGATAGTGACCGGGCCAAATATCTCACGAACTAAGCATCAAACGAAAAAACTCAAAGAACGAAACTCGTCTAGCTTGAAGGGGGAAACCAGATGGCGCTATGGTTGGTCCGCCAGATGGCGCTGCCGTAGGTCAAACGGATATCAACTGCGTTTTTTTTTAAACTAGGAACCACCATTTTTCATTACATATTTGTGTAGTACGTAAAGAAATATGAATGTTTTAGTTGGACCACTCTTTCCGCTTTGTGATAGATGGCGCTGTAGTAGTCACAAATGTATAAGTACGTGGTATCACGTAACATTCCGCCAGTGCGGACGGTATTTGCTTCGTGATACATTAGCCATGTTAAAATGGACCGTTTACCAATTGCGGAAAAGGTCGATATCGTGTTGATGTATGGTTGTTGTGATCGAAATGCCCAACGGCCTATACTATGTATGCTGCTCGGTATCCCGGACGACATCATCCAAGTGTCCTGACCGTTCGCCGGATAGCTACTTTATTTAAGGAACCAGGAAGTGTTCAGTCACATGTGAAACGTCAACCACGACCTGCAACAAGTGATGATGCCCAAGTAGGTGTTTTAGCTGCTGTCGCGGGTAATCCGCACATCAGTAGCAGACAAACTGCGCGAGACTCGGGAATCTCAAAAACGTCGGTGCTGAGAATGATACATCAACATAGATTGCACCCGTGCCTTATTTATATGCACCAGTAATTGCATGGCGACGACTTTCAACGTCGTGTACAGTTGTGCCACTGGGCACGAGAGAAATTACGGGACGATGACAGATTTTTTGCACGCGTTCTATTTAGCGACGAAGCGTCATTCACCGACAGTGCTGACATAAACCGGCGTAATATGCACTATTGGGCAACGGAAAATCCACGATGGCTGCGACAAGTGGAACATCAGCGACCTTGGCGGGTTAATGTATGGTGTGGCATTATGGGTGGTGGTGGTGGTGGTTAGTGTTTAACGTCCCGTCGACAACGAGGTCATTAGAGACTGAGCGCAAGCTCGGGTTAGGAAAGGATTGGGAAGGAAATCGGCCGTGCCCTTTCAAAGGATCCATCCCGGCATTTGCCTGAAACGATTTAGGGAAATCACGGAAAACCTAAATCAGGATGGCTGGAGACGGGATTGAACCGTCGTTCTCCCGAATCGAGTCCAGTGTGCTAACCACTGCCCCACCTCGCTCGGTGGCATTATGGGAGGAAGGATAATTGGCCCCCATTTTATCGATGGCAATCTAAATGGTGCATTGTATGCTGATTTCTTACGTAATGTTCTACCGATGTTACTACAAGATGTTTCACTGCATGATAGAGTGGCGATGTACTTCCAGCATGATGGATGTCCGGCACATAGCTCGCCTTCGGTTGAAGCGATATTGAGTAGCATATTTCCTGAACGTTCACCAGATCTGACATCCCCGGATTTCTTTCTGCGAGGAAAGTTGAAGGATATTTGCTATCGTGATCCACCGACAACGCCTGACAACATGCGTCAGCGCATTGTCAATGCATGTGCCAACATTATGGAAGGCGAACTACTCGATGTTGAGAAGAATGTCGTTACACGTATTGCCAAATGCATTGAGGTTGACGGACATCACTTTGGGCATTTATTGCATTAATGTGGTATTTCCAGGTAATCACGCTGTAATAGCATGCGTTCTCAGAAAAAAGTGGTCCAACTAAAAAAATTCATATTTCTGTACGTACTTCACGAATATGTAATAAAAATGGGGGTTCCTATTTTTAAAAAATGCAGTTGATATCCTACGGCAGCGCCATCTAGCGGGCCAACCATAGCGCCATCTGGTTTCCCCCTTCAAGCTAGACAAGTTTCGTTCTTTGTAGTTTTTTCGTTTGACGCTTATGTCGTGTGATATTTGGCCCGGTCACGATCAATGGACCACCCTGTATACTGGTGGTCCCGCCTCTCTTGACATTTAGTGATCAGTTACGCTTTAGATAGGGGTGTCCGGATACTTTTGAACAAACAGTGTGTGTGCAGAGTGCTTTAGTTTCTCCTGAAATAATGAAATGTGAATTTCTATTTTTCTAATGCTATAACGTTAGTTACATTCTGTAACTCCCCCAGTTTTTAAACAGGCACTAGTGATATTTATCATCTTGCTTTGCAGCTCCTTGTGTTGCCCATTTTTGCAGTTAAAATTGTTGGATGTGAGGTCCGCCAGTTATGAAAAACACCGGTTTTTCTCAGTGCCCAAACATGTTTCGGCACCACTGTGCCATCATCAGTGGGTATTTGTTTTTATTTATTCTGTAATGTGAACATTTTTGTTAAATGATTATTATAAAATTCTGTGAATGTTTCGTTTAAACACACAACGAGTAGGCAAACATCTACCGTAGGTGGATCATCACAAATGGTGGCTGCAAGGAACCCCAACTTTCAAGCACGGCCTGGAAAATCTCCTAAAATTGCCACCGGTTATGCATGCAGTCTACAAAAATAAAGCCACTATAGGACATTAGGTGGAAATCACAGGCTAAACCAAAGTTCAACTAAATAATGACCCAGCGCTGCAAAAAGCAAATCTATATAACTGTATAAAGAAGAGTATCCGTTTGTTTGTAATTCGTACAAATCTACAGTTTTATTCAGATCGTGATGAAATTTTGCGCACTTAACCTTGAAGACAAGAAGAAGATCACTGTATACATAAGAGTTTATAGTCTGTGTTAAAACGTATGACTATAAAATGTATAAAGGGGAAAGATTGTTACCAAAAGTCTCTAAAGATTCTTGGGCAATTTACTTCGTATTACTAGACGATGCTTTAATGAACATTGGGGCAGACATAGACTACATTTTTAAACATACAAAATATATAAATATGTACATAAAATATATAGAGGAGAAACGTTGATACCAAACACTCGAGAAGTACTTGACCGATTTACTTCAAGTTCTTGGTCGATTTACTTCAAATTTCTACATCCAGTTCAAACAACGAAGTACACTAATCAAAAATTAAAATCCTAACAAACAAAATATATCTTCGAAAACTAACCGTAATTACTATTGGGAGAATAAATTACAGAGGAAATACCTATCTTACAGATAGTACCATGAGATGTCACTAGTTCACAGGGCGAATGAAAGCTCAAGAATTTGACAGAAACGTGAATCCAGACTCTTGTCTATTAATGGTTACCGTTGTCACATATGACATATACCCTAGAAGATACTTTAATGCGTGTTTCACAGTTAAATCCACTGAGTCATACAAACGCTGAGGTAGGTCGTGGGTACAGTACCAACAAAAATCATTACATCGCTGGTCGATCAAAAGAACTCGAGAATTGCTGAACTGTGACGTAAACTGTTCGAACAATTGGAGTCATGCTCAACCACAGCCCTATTTGTAACAGTGAAAACAGAGCTGAAACAATAGAAGACTAATTCTCCACAAACACAATGAAATACTTGTCGCAAAATGTAACAGCATATGGTGCAACTAATCATCTTTTCACACAGGTGGAGACGTATTCTTTGCATTCCATTGACACACAGTTTTTCAAATATGCCTTTCGATTTAAAGCGATTACAATTTCCCATGCAGCATGCTTTCGCTGTAAGTATCAACAAGGCATAGTGCCACCCATTTTGTGAGGCAATTATTAAACGTCCCGGCAACACTGGGTACTGCAGCTAGTCAACTATAAACCTGATATTGTGAACCACGAGGAAAAGGCGGAAACATTGGAAGCCAACAAAATTCAAATGGCTCTGAGCACTATGGGACTTAACTTCCATGGTCATTAGTCCCCTAGAACTTAGAACTACTTAAACCTAACTAACCTAAGGACATCACATACATCCATGCCCGAGGCAGGATTCGAACCTGCGACCGCAGCGGTCGCGCGGTTCCAGACTGTAGCGCCTTTAACCACTTGGCCACCCCGGCCGGCTTGGAAGCCAACAGTTTCTGATACCCGTGTAGCTACAACAAGAGGACTGAGCGGGAACTCTGCGGGCTGTATTTGTGGTAAAAACCGTGAAGAGGCCGCATAACACAACCGCTTGGTACAACTGCTCGACAGAAGATATTGTCGATGCTGCAACGTCACGCCCAGAGTTTGCTGACTACGTGGACCGCCGACCTCCGTCAGGAGAAGGCGACTTACAAGGAAAATGAAGAAAAATCCAGGATTCAATATCACGACCTTTCGATCTCCAGATACGCTTTATTGCTAGACCACCAGGCACAACATAAATTCTGGTCACGTTTTGCAGCTCTCTGGAGTTGCGGCGGTTGTTTATCTTAGTGGTTTTCCAGCCAGATACTGCCTTTTCTGCTGCTGTCCAGCTCTTACCTCTCATCTTTGCCACGAGATGTCACTCCAAATGCCAATTAAATGAGGAACGGTAGACAATACACACACTCGTCATTACTTAACGGTAATCAATTATATACATAATGCTAAATCCGTCTGTCTATCGCTGAAAATCATATCAAAATCCCTAAAGTAGTTCCTGAGGGTAGCGTGAGCATAAAGGCAGAACATCTACATCTACGTGATTACTCTGCTATTCACAATAAAGTGCCTGGCAGAGGGTTCAATGAACCACCTTCAAGCTGTCTCTCTACCGCTCCACTCTCGAATGGCACGCGGGAAAAACGAGCACTTAAATTTATCCGTGAGAGCCCTGATTTCTCTTATTTTATCGTGATGATCATTTCTCCCTATGTAGATGGGTGCCAACAGAATGTTTTCGCAATCGGAGGAGAAAACTGGTGATTGAAATTTCATGAGAAGATTCAGTCGCAACGAAAAACGCCTTTGTTTTAATGATTGCCACTCCAATTCACGTACCATGTCTGTGACACTATCTCCCCTATTTCGCGATAATACAAAACGAGCTGCGATTCTTTGTACTTTTTCGATGTCATCTGTCAGTCCCACTTGATGCGGATCCCACACCGTACAGCAGTACTCCAGAATATGGCGGACAAGCGTAGTGTAAGCAGTCTCTTTGGTAGACCTATTGCACCTTCTAAGTGTTCTGCCAATGAATCGCAGTCTTTGGTTTGCTCTACCCACAGTATTATCTGTGTCATCGTTCCAATTTAGCTAATTTGTAATTGTAATCCCTAAGTATTTAGTTGAATTTACATCCCTCAGATCTGCGTGACTTATCGCGTAATCGAAATTTAGCTGATTTCTTTTAGTACTCATGTGAATAACTTCACACTTTTCCTTATTTAGGGTCAATTGCCACTTTTCGCACCATACAGATATCTTATCTAAATCATTTTGCAAGTCGTTTTGATCATCTGATGACTTTACAAGACGGTAAATGACAGCGTCATCTGCAAACAATCTAAGACGGCTACTCAGATTGTCTCCTATGTCGTTAATATAGATCAGGAACAATAGAGGGCCTATAACACTTCCTTGGGGAACTCCGGATGTTACTTCTGTTTTACTCGCTGACTTTCCGTCTGTTACTACGAACTGTGACCTTTCTGACAGGAAAGCAGTGATGGAGGATTATAATTTATACTATGTAGAGATAAAACCACATTAAACGTTAAAATGTCGGCTCAACCACCTATTTACAATGCCGAAAAGACTCAAATTTATGTGTATCGAATGTCAAGTCACTACCATCAAAACTATGATATTATAATATCTAAAACCGATCAAGACTAAATATAATAAGAATAGTAAAATAGTATGGTCATCCCTGTGCAATGCTGTCTTCTTAAGATGTACACATCACTGAAAACTGACAGAACAGACTAAAATGAAATGGCGTCTGCTGACCTGAGCATTGGCAGCCCAATACTAACAACCATCCGTGTGCATGACCCCGTACATCTCCAAGAAAGCCACGCTCTGAAGACAAAAACTGACTTACGCTTTTATAGATGTGAGTGCTGTCTGATGCCACTCACGATAAGCCATCTGGGACATATTACATGAATAATTCGGGTGAAAGGAATGGAAAGAGTACTGGGTGGGAAAGGGATGGGAAGGAAATAAGGATTTCCGGCTGCACAAGGCATTGCAGCAAAGCAACGGCGCGAGTTGAAAATTTGTGGTAAACTAGTGTAACCTCCCGTTAAATTTGTTTTGGTATGAAATTTAGCCCAACTTTACCTACCATTCTATAAAAGTCTACGTATTACCAAAACTATGTATTCACAAACTGTATGCCAACCTTTGATTAAAAAGAACCTAATTTGAAGTGAACTGTAACTGATCTGAATGCAGCTTGCCTTCGTATTAGATGTTCAACAGAAATAAAGCAATTATCTGGTCCTAATCAAAATTTCCACTTATCTCTCGTCTTGACAACATTGTTGCAGATTTCTCGAAAGCACAACAGTAAACAGCAAGCAGGCAGCGACTAAGCTACGTTTCTGTTTCTAAATACATACCAGAACTGTTGTATGAGGTAATGCATAATGATAAACAGTGGGTTGGGGAGAGTAACTATTGTTACTGAATGATATTCCAAGACAACGATTTTAGATGGAAGTATATAATTAAAAAAAGATAGTGTAAAAGTTCGCATGACCTTCACACACAACGTTTTTGTGAACAATACTATGCTTAACAAAGCGAACAGTGATTTAAAAAGAATACATTGTTAACAGATAATTTCTATAAAAAACCAAATAACTTAATCAGTTAATATGGTACTGCATGACTCAGGGAAGCGAAGCGGAGGAGGAGGGGGGGGGGGACGTATTTCTCTCAGCTCTGAGAAAGTTAACTGAGTGACAGTAATCATTCCGACAAATTAGATAGGCAGTGCTGCAGTCTTACCTCGTACTTCGTCTCTTTAAAATCAGTCACATTACTAAAAATATAGATTCCTTTCGCTTTCGTTGTACATATCATATTCATCCTTGCTCATTTCTTCAACTAACAGATACAATCACAAGTCCACACAGCTGCTACTAAATACGTCCATCACCTACCACAGTACTACTAATCAGACACGCTTTGCATCAGACGCAAATACCGAGCTACCCGGCGCGCCGCACCACAACGACCCTCGCCCGTTAAACCCCTACTCACCGATTTCTGATTCCCTTAGGAGTTCGGAAGTTGGTGGTGCATCAGCTGTGAAACTTTTTCATCAAAGAGCACAGTATGTTACACTGAGGCGACAAATGTCATGGGATAGTGATATGCACATATACAGATGACGGTAATATCGTGTCGCAAGGCACAAAAGGGCAGAGCATTGTCGGAGCTCTCATTTGCACACACATCTTTCATGGGGAAAGGTTCCTGACGTGACGATGGCCGCACGTTGATAATTAACAGACTTTGAACACGGAATGGTAGTTGTAGCTAGAGGCGTGGGACATTCCATTTCGGAAGTTGTTAGGGAAGTGAACATTCCAAGATCTAGAGTGTCAAGACATGCTGAGAATATCGAATTTCAGACATTACCTCTCACCACGGACAGAGCGGTGGCCGAAGGCTTTCGGCTAACTACCGAAAGCAGCAGTGTTTAAGTAGAGTTGTCAGTGCTAACAGACAAGCAACATTGCGTGAAATAATGTTGGGCGTACGACGTAAGCGGAGATGGTAGGATTCGAGTGAGGCGCAGACCCACGAAGCTATGGACACAGGTTGTCAACAAGACACTGTGCAAGCTGGTGGTGGCTCCATATGATGTGAGTTCTACATCTTCATCTACATTTATACTAGGCAAGCCACCCAACGGTGTGTGGCGGAGGGCACTTTACGTGCCACTGTCATTACCTCCCTTTCCTGTTCCAGGCGCGTATGGTTAGCGGGAAGAACGACTGCCGGAAAGCCTCCGTACGCTCTCGAATCTCTCTAATTTTACACTCGTGATCTCCTCGGGAGGTATAAGTAGGGGGAAGCAATATATTCGATACCTCATCCAGAAACGCACCCTCTCGAAATCTGGACAGCAAGCTAAACCCCGATATAGAGCGCCTCACTTGCAGAGTCTGCCACTTGAGATTGCTAAACATCTCCGTAACGCTATCACGGTTACCAAATGACCCTGTGACGAAACGCGCCGCTCTTCCTTGGATCTTCTCTATCTCCTCTGTGAACCCGACTTGGTACAGATCCCACACTGACGAGCAATACTCAAGTATAGGTCGAACGAGTGTTTTGTAAGCCACCTCCTTTGTTGACGGACTACATTTTCTAAGGACTCTCTCAATGAATCTCAACTTGGCACCCGTCTTACCAACAACTAATTTTATATGATCATTCCACTTCAAATCGTTCCGTATGCATAGTCCCAGATATTTTACAGAAGTAACTGCTACCAGTGCTTGTTCCGCTATCATATAATCACACAGTAAAGGATCCTTCTTTCTATGTATTCGCAATACATTACATCTGTCTACGTTAAGTGCCACTCCCTGCACCAAGTGCCTATCCGCTGCAGATCTTCCTGCATTGCACTGCAATTTTCTAATGCTACAACTTTTCTGTATACTACGGCATCATCCGCGAGAAGCCGCATGGAACCGACACTATCTACTAGGTCATTTATATATGTATACTGTGAAGAGCAAAGGTCCCATAACACTCCCCTGTGGCACGCCAGAGGTTACTTTAACGTCCGTAGACGTCTCTCTATTGATAACAACATGCTGTGTTCTGTTTGCTAAAAACTCTTCAATCCAGCCACACAGCTGGTCTGATATTACGTAGGCTCTTACTTTTTTCATCAGCCGACAGTGCGGAACTGTATCGAACGTCTTCCGGAAGTCAAGGAAAATGGCATCTACCTGGGAGCCTGTATCTAATATTTTCTAGGTCTCATGAACAAATAAAGCGATTTGGGTCTCACACGATCGCTGTTTCCGGAATCCATGTTGATTCCTACAGAGTAGATTCTGGGTTTCCAGAAATGAAATGATACGCGAGAAAAAAAAATGTTCTAAAATTCTACATGCACCAGACTGTGTCTCCTGGTCCAACTGAAACGATCATGGTCTAGCGGTTCTGGCGCTGCAGTCCGGAACCGCGGGACTGCTACGGTCGCAGGTTCGAATCCTGCCTCGAGCATGGGTGTGTGTGATGTTCTTAGGTTAGTTAGGTTTAAGTAGTTCTAAGTTCTAGGGGACTTATGACCTAAGATGTTGAGTCCCATAGTGCTCAGAGCCATTTGAACCATTTTTTTGAAACGATCATTAACTGGAAATGGTTATGTTCGGCTACATCGAGACCATTTACAGCCATCCATTTACTTTATGTTCCCAAACAACCATGAAATTTTTATGGACGACAGTGCGTCATGTCACCGAACCACAGTTGTTCGCGACTGGTTTGAGGAACATTCTCAACAATTATAGAGTATGATTTGCCCATTCAGATCGTCAGACATGATTCTATCGAACATTTATGGGACATAATCGGGAGGTCAGTTCGTGCACAAAATTCTGCACTGGCAACAGTTTCGCCATTATGGACGGCTATAGAGGCAGCGTGGCTTAATATTTCTGCAGGGAACATACAACGACTTGTTGAATCCATGCCACGTATAGTCGCTGCATTACGCCAGGCAAATGTTGGACTGACACGATATTAAGACAAATCCCATCAAGAACATTTAAAATCAAAGACAAATGCCTGCGAATACGCTAAGCGCTCTTAGACTCGCTGCATTACTAGTATCCTGAGAATTACCAGTGTTAATAGCACGCTGGAATGCAGCGGACGCATTTCTGCGAGAACCGAAATGCAGAGAACAGAGCTGATGTGTTACAGAGAGATTCTTTGTAAAATCAAGACATTGTTGTAAACCGCCATGGCGAAAATTTTTATCTCACGAAAGTTTAGGTCATTAATATTAACGAATCACTGTTAGATTTATTCGAATTATTGTTGGGAAAGTATTGTTTGAAGAATAAAAACTGATTTATATGCAAAAAGGAACGTGTTGATGATTACTTTTATCTGAACCTTTATTCCTTTCTACGAAGCATTGGGATGTCCTATAGATCGTCCGGATTAATGCAAATTGGATTAGTAGCAGGCACCTGCAGACTTGGTCAGTTTTATTTTGAAGAATACTATTGTTCTTTTCTGAATGTATTAATGAACTCTACTTGAGGACCTACCATCTAGTTTTAACTATGCTGTCATACCAATCGACGGATTCCAGCAGATTCATAGCGGGAGATTAATGACTTTAACGAGGTTTCAGCTTTAGCCGAAAAGTTGCAGTAGCATTGACGAATCAACTAGATTCTCCAGCAACTTGTATCACCACTGTATTATTCAAAGTATAGCAGAGAATTGTACCCGTTCAGGATACTAAACTCGAGAAGAAATAAATTACTATGGCAACTACAAACATTCTGAATGTTCCAAGACTTATTACGTCACTGAATACAGCTGAGTCCTTCTGCAGAAAACTTCATGTGTGATTCTATATCTGGCACTTAGTACTTTCCGTGAGATTATTGTCGATCAGTAGGAAGTTATTTCAAGCTAGCGTCAATTACTTTACTTACATTCCTTTTGAGAGGATGGTGTAGGTGATATAACTAATGAAGGACATCGGCTGAACTAGAAAGAAAACAAAATTAAGGACACAACTTGACCAGAAGAAGGGGTCTGTTGGAATGACACATCCTGAGGCATCAAAGAATAGTCAGATTGCTAAGAGAGGGAGGTGTAGGAGAAAATCCTAGATGCGACCAAGGCTTCACTACAGCTAGAATGTTGAAATGAATGTAAGTTGCCTGTGCAGCGGTTCTAGACGCTTCAGCCCGCAACCGCGCTGCTGCTGTGGCCGCAGGTTCGAATCCTGCCTCGGGCATGGATGTGTGTGATGTCCTTAGGTTAGTTAGGTTTAAGTAGTTCTAAGTTCTAGGCGACTGATGACATCAGATGTTAAGTACCATAGTGCTCAGAGCCATTTTTTGTCTGTGCATAGGCTTCGACTGCCGTAGTTTGTTAGTAAATAGTTTTTCTGGGTCTGGTTCCGCGTCATGTTTGAAACTAACTGTCAGTGAATAAAACCGATATTTGGGCCAGAGTCGCAGTCGAACTTCCTCCGTGTCTGCTCGTGGTTATAGCTTGCCATAGTTACACAGAGTCGAGGAGTTTTGCACTGGACAGAACTGCATCATATCAGTCTCGAAGCTGAAGGCAAAATAGTAATGACGCAACGAAATGTGAGATAATGTGTTTATCACAGATTCTCCTCGTTGGCCAGAGATAAGTTGTGTAGGAAGCTGACCTGGGTGTGCCGCCTTTATCTCAGTGTGCGTCTGACGCGTCACAGCCCGCGACGCGTGCTCAGTGGCTTATATATGGCGTCGTAGCGACGCGGCTGCAGTTTCCTCACACACCGACTTCTGACAGCTTCGGAGGCAGTTCGGGTCCTGACGATTGCAGCCTACTAGCTACCTGTGGTAGAAACTGCTTTCCTTCTGGCTTTGCGTAGGGGGAAACACCGAGGAACCTTAACGTTACAGGTCAGCAGTTTCTTTTATTGTCCTTCACGCTCTGTATCAGTATGTTACTTGTGTCACCTGTGCTGCCGTTTTTATTCTGTTTACACCTTATTTTTATTGGTCTTCTGACTGGTTTGATGGAGCTTGCCATTATTTTCTCTCCTCGGCAAACCTCTAAGTCTCTCCTCAATTATTTGTTACATTAATTTCTGGCATTTCCTACATTTTTTTTCCATCTTCGGGTAACTCTAATAATGTGGTAGCTATTCCCGAACGTCTCGAAACATATCCTATCATCCTCTCCCTCCTCAAAGTTAGTATTTTCCACACATATTCCGTTCCTCGTCAACTCCCCATTTTTCATCTTATTTTTCAGCACCCTTCTGCAATATCTCACCTCAAACGCTTCATCTACATCTGTATCTACATACACACTCCACAAGCCACCGTACGGTGCTTGGCGGAGGGTACCCTTTACCCTATTTTCTCGTATCTTATCATCGTGGTCCTTACGCGAAATATATGTTGGCGGCTGCAGGATCGCTCTGTAGGCAGCTTAAAATGCCTGTGCTCCATATTTTCTCAGTAGGGTTCCTCGAAAGGAACGTTGCCTTCGTTCCAGGGATTCCCATCTGAGATCCGAAAGCATCTCTGTAACACTTGCGTGTTGTTCTAACCTACCGGCGTGTTATTCGGACCTAACGGTAAAAAATCTTGCAGCCCGCCTCTGAATTGCTTCGGACTGGTGTGGATTCCAAACTCTCAAGCAGTACTCAAGAATAGGTCGCACAAGCATCTTACATGCAGTCTCCTTCACAGATGAACTACACTTTCCTAAAACTCTCCCAATAAACCGTAATCGGCCACTCGCCTTCCGTATCACAATTCTCACATCCATCTTCTTCGTTTCAAGTACTATAGCTAAGATGCAAGATTGTTAAAATTTGCCGTATTATATTATTTTTAGCGTCATAACAATAAGACCATCACCCGTATTTACTGGTTTGTTTATATTGACCCGGTTTTAGTAATACAATACACCATCTTTGAGCCCGTCTATGACTCTGGATGATCACGTTGATATCGGAACTCATCACCACACTTTTTGTAGAAAGTCCAGAAGACATCGCCTTCCGCAAAACTCCACATAACTTCTTATCGTCAGTGGTGTGTATGGTGGCAGAACATCACCTCAACAATTGAGGCGCCGAGAACCCTAAGTGCCCAAAGGTAACCGTCACCGATTTTGAAATTGTAACATATATGCATGAACCTGACATTTGTTGAACTTATGGAAAACCAGCTTTATCCATACATGAACATTCACGAAAATCTGTCTCGCCGAATTCTCAGATATTCATTTCTATATGGGCCCAGGGCACAAAGCATAATTTTGTTGCTCTGCAGTGCTCCATTGTTATCTGGGATTTACAACATAGTTTAGTGTCCACATCGTGTACGATGTCCATACTTTACAATGTATCGTCAGTTTAATCTGTTCCTCAAGCCACAGAACGTCCTTCATGATAATTATTATAACGAAGACTGTGAACTCTTGATATAGGTCATAATTGCGTGTCTGGTCCATTTAGTGTCTCTTCTTTATGTTCTAATTCTAGATTCACAGTAATTGCAAGCTTTACAACTAGACTATATACGGAAATTTTGTGAATTAACGTTGATAATAAATATATTCTTAAATATTAGTTACATTTTCATAACATAAAGGGGGTACTTTGTTTTTACATAGGAATTATAGCATGTTAAGACTTGGTTAAAAAAAGTTCATACCTATGACACTGGTGTTTGGCCTACAAGTCTGATTTTCATGGACAACTATTTTTGATCATTGTGCCTATTACGCTCTTTTAGAAGCATGAGGATGGTCTGCTGTTTCACTGGGAGTTAGAGTTTCAGTAAAATGACATACAGTTATTGTGCAAAATCATGATTTTCCAGACGTAATGAAAAGCTTTATGTGCGTTGCAGCATCATAGTAATGCGAATTCAGATTCAGGTTGCATGAGGTTTTCCTAAATCATCTGAAGCCCTCATTCTGAGCTAGTATTCCTTCACTGATGACTTCGACGTTGAGATGAAGTTCAACCGTAATTAATCTTCAGTCCATCTTTCCGTCCCGCTTTACAAACGTTATTGGCTCTAACAGACCCAACAACGTAACCATTCAAGATCGCAGCAGATGCTCTCCTACTGTGAAAGAACCTCATAAACAAGATGATAGAGGTTGCGGTTCCGTATTCCGCCAGACCGGTTGTTACACAAAACGCACTGGAAGCAATGGCGTTATTCAGGAATTAAATTATCGACTCCTTGGGCTCATAGTTGAAGAGAGATGGAAGATTCAGTTTGCTTTGAACTCTAATAACAGCCGTGCTTGCAGGCTACACTATAGGAATTCAGATTTGCCTACTAAGCAAATAACTGTTGTTTATGGGTGACATAATCACCGTGTTATGTGATGTTCAGAAGTGTAATTTGCGAGAGCAGTTCCCTTTGCAGATGACAAGCAACAATTATGCAATAATGTAAAGAGAGTGCAGCAGAAACCAGTAGTGCATAAAATAAGAAGTGAGTAAAGGTACCCAGTGACGGTGGTACAACAGTGCTGAAATCTCTTTGGACATTTGTAAACAACAACTTAATGGGCAGCCTGAATTCATATAGACGGATCAATCAGATCCGTCATTATTTTTGTTTACTGCGCACGTCTAGTCGTGACAGACGACTCCAACTTCGTTAAAGAATTATTTAACAGGATTTAGTAAATTTTCAATAACGAAATCGGGCTCCTGAGACTGTAAGTGACGCTCCAGTTCTTATTTTAGTTCACAAATTGGCTATATTCACAGTAGGTGCATATCTGGAATGCTGAAATGACATTGACTACCTTGAACAACTATAGCTGTTTAGCGTGATGGAACTATATTAATAGACATGCATAATGTCTCAACTGATAAATCTGTGAAAAGAATACGATGGCAAAACATAGTTCTCTGAAGCTCAGGCACATATTTTTTCAAGGAGCGATCTGATTCTTCTGAGAAGAATACAGAGTTACTATAAATGATACATTCGTTTTCAAAGCTGTTTATTTTCCGAAGTATATAGAGGGTTTATACAAGGGCGATGTACTTGAGGACAATATTATGGAAATGGAAGAGGATGTAGATGAAGACGAAATGGGAGATAAGATACTGCGTGAAGAGTTTGACAGAGCACTGAAAGACCTGAGTCGAAACAAGGCCCCGGGAGTAGACAACATTCCATTTGAACTACTGATGGCCTCGGGAGAGCCAGTCATGACAAAACTGTACCATCTGGTGAGCACGATGTACGAGACAGGCGAAATACCCTCAGACTTCAAGAAGAATATAATAATTCCAAACCCAAAGAAAGCAGGTGTTGACAGATGTGAAAATTACCGAACTATCAGTTTAATAAGTCACAGCTGCAAAATACTTACGCGAATTCTTTACAGACGAATGGAAAAACTGGTAGAAGCCGACCTCGGGGAAGATCAGTTTGGATTCCGTAGAAATGTTGGAACACGTGAGGCAATACTGACCTTACGACTTATCTTAGAAGAAAGATTAAGAAAAGGCACACCTACATTTCTAGCATTTGTAGACTTAGAGAAAGCTTTTGACAATGTTAACTGGAATACTCTCTTTCAAATTCTGAAGGTGGCTGGGGTAAAATACAGGGAGCGAAAGGCTATTTACAGTTTGTACAGAAACCAGATGGCAGTTATAAGAGTCGAGGGGCATGAAAGGGAAGCAGTGGTTGGGAAAGGAGTAAGACAGGGTTGTAGCCTCTCCCCGATGTTATTCAATCTGTATATTGAGCAAGCAGTAAAGGAAACAAAAGAAAAATTCGGAATAGGTATTAAAATTCATGGAGAAGAAGTAAAAACTTTGAGGTTCGCCGATGACATTGTAATTCTGTCAGAGACAGCAAAGGATTTGGAAGAGCAGTTGAACGGAATGGACAGTGTCTTGAAAGGAGGATATAAGATGAACATCAACAAAAGCAAAACGAGGATAATGGAATGTAGTCAAATTAAGTCGGGTGATGCTGAGGGAATTAGATTAGGAAATGAGACACTTAAAGTAGTAAAGGAGTTTTGCTATTTAGGGAGTAAAATAACCGATGATGGTCGAAGTAGAGAGGATATAAAATGTAGACTGGCAATGGCAAGGAAAGCGTTTCTCAAGAAGAGGACTTTGTTAACATCGAGTATAGATTTAAGTGTCAGGAAATCGTTTCTGAAAGTATTTGTATGGAGTGTAGCCATGTATGGAAGTGAAACATGGACGATAACTAGTTTGGACAAGAAGAGAATAGAAGCTTTCGAAATGTGGTGCTACAGAAGAATGCTGAAGATAAGGTGGGTAGATCACGTAACTAATGAGGAGGTATTGAATAGGATTGGGGAGAAGAGAAGTTTGTGGCACAACTTGACTAGAAGAAGGGATCGGTTGGTAGGACATGTTTTGAGGCATCAAGGGATCACAAATTTAGCTTTGGAGGGCAGTGTGGAGGGTAAAAATCGTAGAGGGAGACCAAGAGATGAATACACTAAGCAGATTCAGAAGGATGTAGGTTGCAGTAGATACTGGGAGATGAAGAAGCTTGCATAGGATAGAGTAGCATGGAGAGCTGCATCAAACCAGTCTCAGGACTGAAGACCACAACAACAACATATGTGATCAAAAGTATCCGGACACCTGGCTGAAAATGGCTTACAAGTTCGTGGCGCCCCCCATCGGTAATGCTTGAATACAATATGGTGTTGGCCCACCATTAGCCTTGATGATAACTTCCACTCTCGGAGGGATACATTCAATCAAGTGCTGGAAGATTTCTTGGGTAATAGCAGCCCGTTCCTCAAGGAATGCTGCACTGAGAAGAGGTATCGATTTCAGTCGGTGAAGCCAGCCACGATGTCGGCGTCCCAAAACATCCCAAAGGCGTTCTGTAGGATTCAGATCAGGGCTCTGTGCAGGCCAGTCCATTACAGGGATGTTATTGACGTGTAACCACACCGCGACAGGCCGTGTATTATGAACTGGTGCTCGACCCTGTTGAAAGATGCAGTCGCCATCCCCGAATTGCTCTTCCACAGTGGGAAGCAAGAATGTGTTTAAAACATCAATGTAGGCGTGTGCTGTGATAGCACTAGGCAAAACAACAAGGGGTGCAAGCCCCCTCCATGGAAATCACGACCACACAATAACACTATCGCCTCCGACTTTTACTGTTAGCGCTACACGCGCTGGCAGATGACTTTCACCGGGCATTCGCCATACCCACACCCTGCCATCGTATGCGTCACTCTACACAACGTTTTTCGACTGTTCAGTCGGCCAATGTTTAAGCGCCTTACAACAAGCGAGGCGTCGTTTGGCATTTACCGGCGTGATGTGTGAGTTATGACTAGCCGCTCGACCACGAAATCCAAGTTTTCTCACCTCGCGCATAACTGTCATAGTACTTGCAGTGAATCCTGATGCAGTTTGGAATTACTGAATGATGGTCTGGATAGAAGTCAGCCTGTTACACACGACGTCCTCTTCAACTGTCGGCGGTAACTGTCAGTCAACAGACGAGGCAGTCCTTTACACTTTTGTGCTTTGTGTCCCTTCACGTTTCCACTTGACTATCACATCGGAAACAGTGGACCTAGAGATCTTTAGGAGTGTGGTAATCTCGCGTACAGACGTATAATACAAGTGGCACCCAATCACCTGAGCACGTTCGAAGCCTGTGAGTTACGCAGAGCGCCCCATTCTGTTCCCTCACGATATGTAATAACTTCTGAGGTCGCTGATATGGAGTACAATGCACCTAATATGAAAAACGTATGTTTTTGGAGGTGTCCGGATACTTTTGATCACATAGTGTATGACTGATGCATGAATACAACCGTAAACGTTCTGAGTCTGTATTGTGCCCACCATTTGGCGTTACGAAATAATACCATCAGAGAATGGCCTCAGAGCAAGAAAAAAGCTTTTGTGTGCTGAAAATGTGAGATGTTTAACTGTTGAACACATCAGTTTACATTCAAAAGGAATTACGGAAAAAACGCCATATAAACAGAACGCTTTGTGTTCGTATCGACAGTTTAGGGGCACTGTTTTCTCTATAAACATATGGGACACGAAACATAATCGTGAAACTGTGGCCCATGAACGAGAATGGGCCGAAGGTTGATGTTTGCTGGGCAATGTCACAAACGAAGCTGTCTGAGCCGATTTTCAATCAGAAGACTAGGTCAGATACCTCTTATCTTGATATGCTGCAGATGTGATTGTTTACACAACCGACTGCTGAATCCAAGTATTTCATTTTCGAGCAAGACGGAGAACCACTTCGCTGGAGCACCAACGTTCGTTGCTACCTAAACGACGAATTTCCACATCGCTGAATTGGAATGATGTGAATCTCTTCCCTTCACCCGACCTAATGCCTTGTGACTTTTTCCTTTGCCGGTATATGAAGGACCGTGTTTAGGTTCCTCCACTGCCAAGGACACTCAAGGGAGCGTCAATGGTCTGCGATGACCATCGACAACATGTTGCTACATGAGGTATGGACAAGTGTCGTGTGAGAAGAGGGGCACTCATAGAATATTTGTGGAGTGCAAAATGTAGACACGGTGAGTTTACAGTTCTATTTATGCATCGATCATAACTGCACATATAATAGTTGGGAAAATATGTAGCTATGAAAATGAATGAATCTTTTATAATAGCCGGCCAGGGTGGCCGAGCGGTTCTAAGCGCTACAGTCTGGAACCGCGCAACCACTACGGTCGCAGGTTCGAATCCTGCCTCGGGCATGGATGTGTGTGATGTCCTTAGGTTAGTTAGGTTTAAGAAGTTCTAAGTTCTAGGGGACTGATGACCTCAGAAGTTATGTCCCATAGTGCTCAGAGCCATTTGAACCATTTTTTTTTTATAATAGCCCTGAATCTGTGCATCTAAACAACGCCAACTCTGGCACTGACATAAACATTTTTCACGGCACATTTTAAACACATCAGCAGTGACAAAGAGCTTCACACATTATCTGTAATTATTGTGAGATAGACCGATGCGGCGTATGCTTTTTTATCGCTCTTATCATTTTCGGCTTTCCCTTCCACTCCTGATAAAAACAGTGCTTGCAATTTTTAGATCGCTGTAGATAAGTAAAGCGTACTTGTCATATGAGGAACAACACGAAAAAAATATCGAGTGCCAATTATTTTCTAACTTTTATTCGGATATCGTTTAACAGAACGATGTGTTTCCCTATTTCAGCAATTTGTATCACGCATCTTCAATGGGTTCCTCGAAGTGCCTTTGAAATTATGGATAATTACGTATAGACACACGTGTCCAAACGTAAAAACATCTTCGCAGTCACTCATAGACAGGGGTAGTAGCAGTGCGAGCTCTTTCGGACTCCGCAGCGAGGTCGCACAGTCCACTTGCGGCAATGGTCGGTGGCTGTCGTGTTTATATTCCACCCAGCCGAACTTCGCTGCCAACTGTACGCTTCGTATCCTCATGTGAAGTGTTTAGTGGTTATGCAACCGTTCGCCCGAAAGCCCTACCTTTCTTTCAGTTTTCCTTACGGTCAGGGAAAATCCAAGACTGCTAGTACAGACGGTTGGTTGGTGGAGATGATCGATTTATGAGAGTGAGACATTTCATCTACAGTACGATTCTTTTTAATTTTTTTATTTTTTTATTTATTTTTTTGTTTTTATTTTTGTAAATTCTGCTTTCTTTAAAGTTATTAGCGATGTAATTTGACCAAGATCTTTCGACACACAGAGCGTACAGATTCAGAAAGTATCGTTCGTCCGAAACACAACTACCGCTTTGTTCACACGAAGTAATGAGTGCTGTGAACAAAGGAACTAAAACTGATTCAATATTTCTAGTTTTCCAGAAGGCTTTTGAATGGAGTATCATTTCACTTCTGTGACTTTATTCATGATTTCCCCCACTCATAGTAAGTGACGAAAAAACACCGAATTAGTAATGTCTCATGTTCGCCAAGGGAGTGTTATAGGCCCTCTGCTTTTCCTAATCGATATAAACGATTTAGGAGATAATCTGAGCAGTCCCCCAAGAGTGTTTATAGATGATACTGTTATTACTGCGTCTCGATGAAGCGAAAGGTTGTAAATGGCTCTGAATAATGAAAGGTGTGAAGTCATCAACATTAGCGCTAAAACAAATGCATTAAATTTCGGTTGCACGATAAATCGCACAAATTTAAAGGCTGTAAACTAAATTAAATACCTGGGGATTACAATTATGAACAATTTAAATCGGAAAGATCACATAAATAATGTTGTGGGGAAGGCGAACAAAAGACTGCGTTTTATTGACAGAATGCTTAGAAGAGGCAACACGACTACTAAAGAGAGTCCGCAGTGCCCGGATTCGATTCCCGGCGGGGTCAGGGATTTTCTCTGCCTCGTGATGACTGGGTGTTGTGTGATGTCCTTAGGTTAGTTAGGTTTAAGTAGTTCTAAGTTCTAGGGGACTGATGACCGTAGCTGTTAAGTCCCATAGTGCTCAGAGCCATTTGAACCATTTGAACGACTACTAAAGAGAATGCTTACACTACGCCTGTCCGTCCTCTTCTGCATTGTGTGCGATCCGCTTCAGAGAAGGCTGACTGAGAGCATGGGAAAATTTCAGTGTACGGCAGTTCGTTTTGTGTAGTCGCGAAATAGGGGAGAAAGTGTCACGGATCTGATAGGCGAGATGGAATAGCAATCATTAAAACAGGACGTGTTTCGATGCGGCAAGACCTTTTCACGAAATTTAAATCACCATCTTTCTCCACCGAATGCGAAAATATTTTTTTTCCGTCCACTTGGATGGAAAAAATGATCATCGCAATAAAATAAGAGAAATCAGAATTCGCACGAAAAGGTGTTCGTTTATCCTGTGCATTCTTTGAGAGTGGAACGGTAGAGAAATAGTCTGGAGGTCGTTCAACGAACTCTCTGCCAAGCACTTAAGTGTGAATTACATACAACTCTTGTAGACAATGATGTAGATATACACTCCTGGAAATAGAAAAAAGAACACATTGACACCGGTGTGTCAGACCCACCATACTTGCTCCGGACACTGCGAGAGGGCTGTACAAGCAATGATCACACGCACGGCACAGCGGACACACCAGGAACCGCGGTGTTGGCCGTCGAATGGCGCTAGCTGCGCAGCATTTGTGCACCGCCGCCGTCAGTGTCAGCCAGTTTGCCGTGGCATACGGAGCTCAATCGCAGTCTTTAACACTGGTAGCATGCCGCGACAGCGTGGACGTGAACCGTATGTGCAGTTGACGGACTTTGAGCGAGGGCGTATAGTGGGCATGCGGGAGGCCGGGTGGACGTACCGCCGAATTGCTCAACACGTGGGGCGTGAGGTCTCCACAGTACATCGATGTTGTCGCCAGTGGTCGGCGGAAGGTGCACGTGCCCGTCGACCTGGGACCGGACCGCAGCGACGCACGCCAAGACCGTAGGATCCTACGCAGTACCGTAGGGGACCGCACCGCCACTTCCCAGCAAATTAGGGACACTGTTGCTCCTGGGGTATCGGCGAGGACCATTCGCAACCGTCTCCATGAAGCTGGGCTACGGTCCCGCACACGGTTAGGCCGTCTTCCGCTCACGCCGCAACATCGTGCAGCTCGCCTCCAGTGGTGTCGCGACAGGCGTGAATGGAGGGACGAATGGAGACGTGTCGTCTTCAGTGATGAGAGTCGCTTCTGCCTTGGTGCCAATGATGGTCGTATGCGTGTTTGGCGCCGTGCAGGTGAGCGCCACAATCAGGACTGCATACGACCGAGGCACACAGGGCCAACACCCGGCATCGTGGTGTGGGGAGCGATCGCCTACACTGGCCGTACACCACTGGTGATCGTCGAGGGGACACTGAATAGTGCACGGTACATCCAAACCGTCATCGAACCCATCGTTCTACCATTCCTAGACCGGCAAGGGAACTTGGTGTTCCAACAGGACAATGCGCGTCCGCATGTATCCCGTGCCACCCAACGTGCTCTAGAAGGTGTAAGTCAACTACCCTGGCCAGCAAGATCTCCGGATCTGTCCCCCATTGAGCATGTTTGGGACTGGATGAAGCGTCGTCTCACGTGGTCTGCACGTCCAGCACGAACGCTGGTCCAACTGAGGCGCCAGGTGGAAATGGCATGGCAAGCCGTTCCACAGGACTACATCCAGCATCTCTACGATCGTCTCCATGGGAGAATAGCAGCCTGCATTGCTGCGAAAGGTGGATATACACTGTACTAGTGCCGACATTGTGCATGCTCTGTTGCCTGTGTCTATGTGCCTGTGGTTCTGTCAGTGTGATCATGTGATGTATCTGACCCCAGGCATGTGTCAATAAAGTTTCCCCTTCCTGGGACAATGAATTCACGGTGTTCTTATTTCAATTTCCAGGAGTGTAGATAAAAATTTATATTTAAATTGGGGATATAAGATTCTCTCATAGTTTCTGGTTTCTTTTTCAACACCAGAGCATGCTACGGAATAATCTATAATCAAGGTATATCTACCTTTAGTGCCTCGAAAAGAGCTATAATGAAGAGAAAGTTCTTAAAAAATCTACGGCCCACGTTTACGATGAGCTGCTGCAACATCCACCTCACATAAAAGTCCCCAAGTTCCCGTCCGACTTGTGGGGCCGCGGGTAAAATTTATATAACTTTTAGTTGTTAGTTTATGTACTTAGTGTTTGCAGTTCGCCGTCTTTCTCACGCGAGCCTGGCAACTATTTCTGTGGTCAGCCAGAAACTGATGGAGAACATACTGACCGTAGTTCCCAGTCTGCACGTCCACATTCTTGTCCAGCTCACTGAAAGAGATGTTTCTATTCTCTTTCTGCTTAGCCGTACCAGGACTATCATATTAAATGAAGGTATAAAGTTGCATTTCATAGACATATTTACTACAGTATCTCAAGCACAACAATTTGAAAGTCAATATGTTCAATTGACCGTAAATCTTTATATAGTAAACAGCATTGTTATCAGTTCAGAGGTGACCTCTACGGTACATTCCCAGCAAATTGTCTAACTACTAATACTCAAATAAATGTTCGAAATAAATACTCACCATAAAAGTGGAAGTAAGAGCCACCACTTGCCACGCCAATTTGTAGAATTCACGGACGGCACACTAACAGATACTTTACTACAAATCTAAGCCATCCAGGATGATGTACAGACCTCGCGTGTTCGATATTAGCTATTACAGAAAATACGCGTTTTGTCATAGTCCTTCTCTGACGCCATCCGAGACAGAGCCCAAGCCGTCGTTTGACCGACGCGGATCTTACAGTGGCTGAGTCCGAAGTGAACCTCTTCCTATTTTTTTTATTTTCCTTTATTGCATTTCGATTCCCCCGTGCCCGAAGGGGGGTGGGGTGATAAAACGGTGACGTTGTAAAAAAACTATAAAATGGCGGTATGTTACGGAATTTAAAATATAAAAACACGGCGTTGACGCTGAGGATGAAGACACACAGTAGGCAGACAGTCACAATTAAAAAAACACGGCGACAGTCTGGTTTCTGTTCGCCCGAGATAAAAAACACAACTAGCGACAGTATGGTGGTTGTTCGCAACACTAACAGGGAACGCACGGCACTGAACATTCACTTAACACAGAACTATAGAGGTGACACGGCCGCAGATGGGGGCGTGAGGAGGACCTGGACAGATGAGGGGGAAAAGAAAAAAAGGGGGGGCAATGGAGGGAGAGGACATAGAAAAAAGGGGGGCAGGGCGGACGCAGAAGGATTGGGGAAGGCAGTGGAGGGGAAAGCAAAAGGACTCAGGGGAGAGAAGGGAGTCAGAGAGAGGGTCGGTGGGGAAAAAACAGGTTGGAAGGGGGGAGAGGGAGCCCGCGAAAAGGACAGAATGACAGAGGGGGAGGTGAGGATCAGAGTTGATAGGAGGGATAAACGGAGGGAGTTGATGGAATCCACCTTCGGAAAGGAGATGGTATAGAGATGGACCTCTTCCTGCCTCTCGGGCTGCAGTGCTGCAGTGGCTGACCAATGGAACACATGCTGCCATCTGCCTTATGCACACGGCAGCAGTCACTTGAATGACCGCTTTCTCGGACACACAGTCTTTAATATCAAAGTTATGAGTTAATTTAGAATCTTCTTAATTTTTACGTGCATTCAGGCAAGTTAGTAGAAGCGGTAGAAAAAGTTTCAG
Organism: Schistocerca cancellata; assembly: GCF_023864275.1. NCBI lineage: Eukaryota > Metazoa > Arthropoda > Insecta > Orthoptera > Acrididae > Schistocerca > Schistocerca cancellata. The sequence continues at coordinate 43,989,023 of NC_064628.1, read as the reverse complement.
CCCACTTGAATAAAAAATTTGCTTTCTAGAATTTGTAGAGTGGAACTGACGGTAGATCGTTACCTCTGAACTATAACTTTAAAAAAACCTTGTTTTGGTTGTTATTAATATTTCGGTCCTAAAATTTGTTGTAGCTCTATTGCATAATAAGTTGTCTCATGTGATGTAAACAAAATTTTCGAGCATTATAATTACAGGTATTTAATCTACACGCATGCTCATAAATTAAGGATAATGCTGATACATGGTGAAACAACGCTCTGGTGGGCGGTTTGCGGGTTTAAATCACCTCGGGGTATGACCACACTGTGGATTTGACCTGAGGTCGTGGCACAGTGACGATAACAGCAGTTCACATACGCAAAGGTGTGTTGGTGCATGTCAGAGTATGGTGCAGCGAGTAAGTGTGCAGACGTTTTCAGACGTGCTAATGGTGACTGTGTGTTGAAAATGGCCCAAAGAACACATATTGGTGACGTTACGAGGGGTAGAATACTAGGGCGACTGGTGGCTGGTCAAACACAGCAGGTCGTAGCACAGGCCCTCCGTGTGCCACAAAGTGTGATCTCAAGATTGTGGCAACGATTCCAGCAGACAGGAAACGTGTCCAGGCGTTACAGTACGGACGTCCACAGTGTGCAACACCACAAGAAGACCGATATCTCACCATCAGTGCCCACAGAAGACCACAGAGTACTGCAGGTAGCCTTGCTCAGGACCTTACCGCAGCCACTGGAACAGTTGTGTCCAGACACATAGTCTACAGACGACTGAACAGACATGGTTTATTCGCCAAGAGACCTGTAAGGTGCATTCCACTGACCCCTGGTCACAGGAGAGCCCGTAAAGACTGGTGTCAAGAACACAGTACGTGGTCATTGGAACAGTGGTCCCAGGCTATGTTCACAGACGACTCCAGGTATGGTCTGAACAGTGATTCTCGCCGGGTTTTCATCTGGTGTGAACAAGGAATCAGGTTTTCATCTTGCGTGAACCAGGAGCCAGATACCAACCCGTTAATGTCCTTGAAAGGGACCTGTATGGAGGTCGTAGTTTGATGGTGTGGGGTTGGATTATGATTGGTGTACGTACACCCCTGCATGTCTTTGACAGAGGAACTGTAACAGGTCAGGTGTATCGGGACGTCATTTTCCACCAGTATGTCCGCCTTTTCAGGAGTGCAGTGGGTCCCACCTTCCTCCTGGTGGGTGATAATGCACGCCCCACCGAGCTGACATCGTGGAGGAGTACCTTGAAACAGAAGATATCAGGAGAATGGAGTGGCCTGCCTGTTCCCCAGACCTAAGCTCCATCTGTAACGTATCCCTTCCCTTCTATCGACAATGTTAGAAATATATGACCGTGTAAGCGTGTACCTAAACAATTGGAATAAAATTTTGAAAAGGCTATCGTTCCAAAGATTCAATATAAAGTCGATAAATGAGGGGGAGGTTAACAACAAGATGCTTTTTAGTATGGTTCTTCGAAAGGTTTGTGCTATCATTCACGTACTGTGCCAACGAGATTGGGTACCACGTGAATCGGAACAGAGTAATAAGAGTTACTGAAATAATTATAGCTAAAAGAAACACGGTCGCCAGCCCAATTGGGCAAAATTTCTGTTCGGTAGGTGAATTAATGAGCCGACCAATCAGTGTCAAGAATTACTCGAACACGCGCGGCAACAGAGGGCTGCACGTTACCAAAAACAACTGAAACATTTACGTAATAAAGCGAGAAAGAAAATAGTTTGCTCTCGAAATATCATTAGCTAATAGAGTTGAAATTTTGAAAACACGCAAGATAACACATAGATTAATGCTTACTTACTGTTGTAAGTGACAATGGCGCCACCTCACAATAGCGTCTACTATTTCCATATGAATTTTGGAAAATGGAAAAAAATAATTAAAAGAAACTCTATTGACTTCTGAACAGGGAAGTAGAAATTGGTAATTACTGTATCAAAAGGTAATTATTATACTTTAGCACGACTGCAAGTAAAAATGTGAACCAGAACTTTACTAACAATAAATTACAATAATCACTGATATTTTCACTCACTCATTAATTCTAGTTAGTGCTTTTGTTCATAGTGCCAGGAATCATTTTAATTTGATTAGTTGATTTACTATTTGCAACAAATAGATCACCTCAGATTAAAGTTCAAATTTAAAGTTAGTGAGACTGAAATTACTGACTGCTTTAAGTTCAAATCTTTAATCTAAGTGAATCATTTAGTTCATAAGCAAAATTAACTGGCACTGCAATTTTTATTTTTCATAAACGGTACTCGGATTATTGTATGAATAGGACAGGGCAGGAACCTACTTGCTGAATGATTTTACGAAAATCACGGGTAAACGGTTTTGATTATAATATGGTAATTATTCATTCGCAAAACATCACAAAGCTGAGTAACACCGTTACAAAACTAGTTGACAATAAGCTGTGATGCAGCAATCGTACTTCAGTCCATTCTCGCCGTGACGAAGTTACTGCCGACGTTACTGCTGCTGGCTCCTTCCCATGATAATTAGCGAGCACGGGAGTTACTGGCAATGATATTGGCGTGGCGGGTTCTTGATGTTACTGCAGCCAGTATTTCCACCGCCCGCGCTCATCACTTGCCACGTGCTGCTAAACAATCACTCCTCCAGTACAGTGCACGCCATCCATGCGTCCGTACTTCACCAAGTCTCACACCAGAGGTCTCTCTCTCTGTGTAGCGCGGGCTCTGACGTAACATCCTCCCCCGTCCACACACGCCGCTACTCCAACGATACTTATTCGTTGACAAAAACCTAAAGATTCCCTAATATTCCCTCAGCGATTACTCATCGATATTTACGTAATATACATAATTGATTATACTGCAAAATAAATTAATTCGTACATCGTGTACATATAAATTTACATAAAGATAAAAGCAAGTATATGTACAATAATAAAGGGTCAAAGAGCACATCGGCATGAAGGTGTTACACATCGAGCACGTCTGGGATACTCTCTGTCGACGTATAGCTGCACGTCTTCAAACCCCTAGGACACTTCAGGAGCTCCGACAGGCACTGGTGCACGAATGGGAGGCTATACCCCAGCAGCTGCTCGACCACCTGATCCAGAGTATGCCAGCCAGTTGTGCGGCCTGTGTACGTGTGCACGGTGATCATATCCCATACTAATGTCAGGGTACATGCGCAGGAAACAGTGGCGTTTTGTAGCACATGTGTTTCGGGACGGTTTTCTCAACGTATCACCAATACCGTGGACTTACATATCTGTGTGCTGTGTGTTCCCTATGTGTTTATGCTATTAGCGCCAGTTTTGTGTAGTGCAACGTTGTGTGGCACCACATTCTGCAATTATCCTTAATTTATGAGCATACAAATGGGCATGGTTTAGTTACAAATCTGGTTTTCATTAAATTACTCGAAAACCATTAGAGATAGCTTAACGTGGTCTCTTACTTATTATTGTTAGCTTGAACTGAAGCATCATACAAATTTTTACATTTCTAAGTCTAACATTTAGCGCCTTCAATTTTTCTTAAAAATGTGGATTCTGACAATAATTTTTATTCTGTCCTATTGAAACATGCACCATTGGTTTCTGACATGCATTTGCACATTATGACCAAATTGTGGCTTTCTATCTTTATTATTTAGCGCCACTTATTTTTTCTTAAAACTATATTATTATGAAAACTATTGATTTAATTACTTTAAGACTTGACATTTGAAACGTTATTACATTAAAGTATATGTTTACAAAGTTTGAAAAAGAAATTTTGCCTTTTAATTTTATACTTAATTGTGGTGCAGTACTTGTGCGCTATGCGCAGACGCATTAAGGTGACGTGGCGCTACTAGCAGTGAACTGGGGTAAGTCCCGGCTCACTCGCCCGCCTCTGTTACGCTTCAGACTGATCGCTGACCAGGGAAAACGTGCTTAACGCGGGGCTTCCATCCTCCGCCCGCTCCGTCTGGTACGATGCAGTTACGGAAACGATCTCGAAAGAGCGGTAAAGATACAGGATCAATCACACGCCTGGCTCACTCTGCGACTACTGCCACGTTAATCAGTCAATAGCATTTAGGCTTCCATCGTCGCATGGAACTGGACAAGGAAGGGACTGGTGCCATGAACCGCACAGCACCGTATATGATTGAAATAGCGTGCATTTTAGAGCAGAGTTTTCGACATATCACAGAAATGAAAAAATCTAAAAGGCAGAATGAAAATATATTTAAAATACGATCTTAAGAAGCAGCACTGCACTTTCATTAAAATATGAAGTAACTGCTCTAGCGGAAACATATTTGGGTGACAGGAACATTAGATGTATGATATGCGTATAGGTTTAGAGGTCAGTTGGCTTGTAATTGTAGGTGTGAGGGTTGATTTTTGGGTGGATAGAGGGGAGACAAAAAAGGAGTAGGAGACTTACGTGTGAGGAAGACAGTCGAATGAAGAGGAGAGTGGTAGTGTAGGATGGAAATAGAAGGGGCAGGCTTGATGAAGTGTGAGAGAGGTAGGGAGAGATGGCAGTCGGTAATATTGTATCTGTAATTGATAAGAGATAACGTAGACATTACAAACATTTATTAAATCGATAAAACACGAGCATATTTATTTGCGCTACACACAGGATGAATAATTATGTATATATCTTTTACACATCTTTTATACACAGCACTTCACTGTTCCAGCACTTTTTCTGGTTTATTCAGTCGCTAGCGGTGCTGTTACCATGAGCAATCGCTGGCTAGCTGTTAATCGTATTACATCCTTTTGTTCTCAATGCAAGCCTTCCGAGATCTTGGCGGAACTCGGTGTGCGGTATCTTAAAATATGTACGGAGGTTTATATTTGAGGGATGTTGAAACGATAGAATGCGCCTGTACAGACTCGGCAGCGTACTTTTATTGGAAATTAGGGGGGCCATCATAGGATTGTTGGAATCGAGTTTAGCGTACAGAGTACAGAGGTGTGAGTGAGTCGTGATGGGAATTTGATGAAGTGATAGAAGATCCACGTAAGAGAAAAGAACGGTCGTGGAATGCGAGGTGGAGTGCACGGCGTCCAAGTACAGGGTTATTACAAATGATTGAAGCGATTTCGCAGCTCTACAATAACTTTATTATTTTAGATATTTTCACAATGCTTTGCACACACATACAAAAACTCAAAAAGTTTTTTTAGGCATTCACAAATGTTCGATATGTGCCCCTTTAGTGATTCGGCAGACATCAAGCTGATAATCAAGTTCCTCCCACACTCGGCGCAGCGTGTCCCCATCAATGAGTTCGAAAGCATCGTTGATGCGAGCTCGCAGTTCTGGCACGTTTCTTGGTAGAGGAGGTTTAAACACTGAATCTTTCACATAACCCCACAGAAAGAAATCGCACGGGGCTAAGTCGGCAGAGCGTGGAGGCCATGACATGAATTGCTGATCATGATCTTCACCACGACCGATCCATCGGATTTCCAATCTCCTGTTTAAGAAATGCCGAACATCATGATGGAAGTGCGGTGGAGCACCATCCTGTTGAAAGATGAAGTCGGCGCTGTCGGTCTCCAGTTGTAGCAGGAGCCAATTTTCCAGCATGTCCAGATACATGTGTCCTGTAACGGTTTTTTCACAGAAGAAAAAGGGGCCGTAAACTTTAAACCGTGAGATTGCACAAAACACGTTAACTTTTGGTGAATTGCGAATTTGCTGCATGAATGTGTGAGGATTCTCTACCGCCCAGATTCGCACATTGTGTCTGTTCACTTCACCATTAAGAAAAAATGTTGCTTCATCACTGAAAACAAGTTTCGCACTGAACGCATCCTCTTCCATGAGCTGTTGCAACCGCGCCGAAAATTCAAAGCGTTTGACTTTGTCATCGGGTGTCAGGGCTTGTAGCAATTGTAAACGGTAAGGCTTCTGCTTTAGCCTTTTCCGTAAGATTTTCCAAACCGTCGGCTGTGGTACGTTTAGCTCCCTGCTTGCTTTATTCGTCGACTTCCGCGGGCTACGCGTGAAACTTGCCCGCACGCGTTCAACCGTTTCTTCGCTCACTGCAGGCCGACCCGTTGATTTCCCCTTACAGAGGCATCCAGAAGCTTTAAACTGCGCATACCATCGCCGAATGGAGTTAGCAGTTGGTGGATCTTTGTTGAACTTCGTCCTGAAGTGTCGTTGCACTGTTATGACTGACTGATGTGAGTGCATTTCAAACACGACATACGCTTTCTCGGCTCCTGTCGCCATTTTGTCTCACTGCGCTCTCGAGCGCTCTGGCGGCAGAAACCTAAAGTGCGGCTTCAGCCGAACGAAACTTTATGAGTTTTTCTACGTATCTGTAGTGTGTCGTGACCATATGTCCATGAATGGAGCTACAGTGAATTTATGAAATCGCTTCAATCATTTGTAATAGCCCTGTATT